>NC_090937.1:703050685-703677470 GCF_040938575.1 Ambystoma mexicanum | reverse complement strand
GTTAGTATGGTTTTCAATATTGTAAACATAACACACACTTGGGGTCGACGGCACAGGTACATCTAAAGAGATAACCACAAATGTTGCATTGTCTAAAAGAATAAAGGACTATTTAAATATGATAAGATTTAATCGACTTATTTCTCTGATTTCTTTACATCTGCATCATCTAAATGGGATCTTGTGATTGTAGTGGAAGCTCCATCGTCTCCCTGAAACACAGTACTTGCATTAATAGGGAAGAAAGTATAGCAAATGGAATCACGGTATATGATCACGCTCGATGGAGCTGTTAGTATCCATACCTCGTGCTGCTGAAGAATATCTAGGGCTGTTATCAATGTGGTTCGCAATTCCTAAAGATGTTGCGCCGATTCGTATCCGCATGGTCCCGCTTCCACCGGAATTACTTGAATGTCAGGCTCCGCATCAAGTGCGTGGGTTGACGATTCAACAACTGCCTGAAACATAGTATTTGCAGTAGTAAGGATTACAATAATGAAAACACAACACACGCTTGGGGTAGACCGCACAGGTACATATCAACGGCTAACCACGAATGAAACATGGTGTAGAACAATCAAACGACAAGTGTTCCAGTCCTGATGATCATGGTCGATGGAGCTGTCAGTATCCATACCTCGTGCTGTTGAAGAACATCTAGGGCTGTTGTCACTGTGGTGGATGCTTCAGTATCTCCCTGAAAGACAGTACTTGCATTAGTATAGATAACACTAATTATAACTGAAAACAAACACCAGGGGACAACAACTAAGGTGTATATCAATTGGAAAGCACTAACCAAGCAATTGGTAAAATAATCACACGATACATAAAAACTATTACTTGACATGCATAAAACAAGTCTGTAGCGGAATAGCCAAGTATGATTACCTGATACGCGCTAGAAGTGGTTGATCACTGCGAGCACGTGACGGAAGTAGAATGTTCTTGCTTCAGATTCAAGGGATAGTCAAGAAGTTGTAAAGGTAAATTATTGTTTGATAATGAAATGCCAATATTTAAAATTGCCATGTAAGGAGACAGAATACTTGAGTAATGCGCAATATAGCACAGTTGCCCATATACAGATTTCGTTTGAGTTATGAAATCTAAAAATAATATATTGATAAATGTCATTATTCAAAAAGCTATACACTCATATAAGTATTACAAATTGGAAACAACACCTAAAATATCAATGAATCCATTCGGCTACCTACACACTACCGCAAGGCCTAAAGCTAAAAACGGACACTTGACTCACCAGTGGCGGATTGTGGACGAATAGAGTGGGAATAGCGTTTGCGACAAATTTTCGTGTCGATCGCCGTTTATTATTCTTTGTTACCCAAGATGTGGTGTACATGTTCGAGGGAAAGTGCCGGCTGCAGATGCGGTATCGATCACCCCTCTTGTCCTCAAAGACTTGTTGGACTCTACTTTCCAGCTCATCCAGTGGATATCCGCAATGTCTGACCCATTCTCTTATTCGATCAACAGTTTTCGGGAAAACATGCATTGTAGTGCCTTCAGATTTAGCATGGGTCTTCGAAGGGCAACCGCTAATCGAACAGGCAGGTATTGTTGAAAATTCTGAAAATTAAATATCAAGGTTATTATAAAACCTTGATGAATAAAAATGTCATAAAGTAAATGAACCATACCATGCTCAATGCAAGGTTTGTTTTGGTCGCAGGAAATATACCAGTTCATCATGTGGGGCTTAGTATTTGCATAAGTTACAGAAATTTTTCAAATGATGTGACTAAACTCTGAACATGTGACTCGTCCCTTGGATGTTCTGTCTTGCACGAAAAGGAAACATGCTTACATTATAGACTGGACCCCCGAAGGATGCCATTCGATGACAATTGACACAGATGAAAATAAATAGATCTATTGATGCATAACAATTGAAACTCAAGTCAATAGCAATGAGACCAATGACCACAGCTCTATTGGGTACTGTAATAGCAAATAGATTGAAATGTAAAAATGACCGAAATATGACTAGGATACATGGCTTTACCTTGACCAACAAACAGTTGGATTCAGCAGGCCGAGCAGTATGTTGCAGGAGAACAGGTAGATGGTCGCAGGTAGCACACTGACGAGTTTGCTGAAAGCGGTCACAGATAGCACGACGACGAGCAGATTAGCATAGATCTCAGTGCTTCTCAGGTAGAAGGTTCAGGAGTTGACTTGCAAAGCACAAAGATGTTCTCATGAGACATATCAAGTGGTTTATAAAGTATTAGAAACAGGGGTGTGTTTGTGAATGAATGACGTGTGTATGTCGTGGTTTTATGTTTATTGCAGGGGTGCGGCCTGCCTCGGGGGAGGCCTGCCTGGAGACACTGGGTCTGAGGAGGCCATGTGAGCGATGGCCCCTGGGCGTGGGATACCTTTTGAAGTGTACATGCTGTTTGTCACCTTGGCCGTTTGCGCCCGTGACAGCCCCCCATGCCAGCGCTCATCCCCGGGTGCAAACCGCCTTTGATAGAGGGGTTGGGATGGATGGTCTTGGGGCGTGCAGATAAGGCACGCCCCAGACACACTTATGTGGATTGCAGGGGTGCGCCTGCCTCGGGGGAGGCCTGCCTGGAGACACGGGGTCTGAGGAGGCCATGTGAGCGATGGCCCCTGGGCGTGGGATACCTTTTGAAGTGTACATGCTCCTTGGCCGTTTGCGCCCGTGACAGCCCACCCTTGCCAGCGCTCATCCCCGGGTGCGAACCGCCTTTGATAGAGGGGGTGGGATGGATGGGCCTGGGGCGTGCAGGCCAGTGTGTGGGAGTGAGGGGCTATCAGGCCCCTCTCATCCTTTACTTCTCAGTAGAAACTCGTACCAAGTGCCTCCAGTTGTGGGTTCCCCCCTTGCCCTTATGTGATGTTAACTTTGGGTGACATTCGCGTAGATGGGAACACTGAGCAGGACACGGGGCATCCATTTTTGTACCCCCTTTCCACTCCATCTTGGTGACCAGGCCTCACTGCGATAGTACAGCGCGCAGAGCACATGGCCCACACCCTCGTTCCCACTCTGACTGGATAACTCCAGAGGTATTTGCAACAGCTAATAAATGTAACATCACTCTCTGAGATCACGGTCCTGCATGTGAACCGGCATGAACCAAGCACATAGCTTGTTCATCTCCACAAGCGTGTCCTTGCCCACGCACCCTCGCCAGTGGAAACTTGCTGCCATTCTGACCCTGTGTCCCTGCAAGGTATTCTCTTCATGTGCCAGACCACTGACCTAACATTAGACCCCCACTGCAGTATATCGTTGCCCATCAATAACAAATGCCACATACCGGAGGTTCTTGTGAGCACAGACCCACACTTCAAACAGTGTATTATAGTGGTCAAGACCCTTGACCTAAGGCCTGTATAATCTAATGTTAATTAAAAGTATAGATATATGTGTGACTTTTATAGAGACATAACCGACTGAAAGACTTTGAACAAGTGTTATTTAGTGCATGCATTATTGATAATATATTATGTTAGCTTAGATAGTGACCACCCGCATTCACAGCGACCTGAACTTCACCCATTCCGAGCACAGATGTCTGACGTCCATCCTTGAATGGAGACACACTTGATTCATTTAAAAAATGGAAACAACCGTTGTTAAAATATATGTGGTGTTTTATTTTGTATCTTATTTTGATGACACAAAAATACAAGACTTTAAACATTGTACAGTTCAGGTTGCAGCACAGTGAGAGAAAATCCCCTGTACTGACCGCTGTCACTAGGGAACGTTTCTCTTATGGCACTAACGGCACAGGCGGGTATCACGCTTCGAACGCGGTGTCCAAGCCTCCCGTGAAGCCACCATGTAAAGTAACGATAGGCCACCAGCCTGTACCACCTGTGAAAAGGAATGAAACAAACTGTTTTTAAATGACCAAGATAAGTTTAATAAACGTTTGTTGTCAATGACAATTCTTGTAACTAATGGCATTCTGCTCGGACAAATGCTATCTAGACACTGCACACTATTGAACGACTTTCGTGCGTTACAATGATATGTATATGTAATTTTGGATATAGAAGACCATGAAATAGGAGTGGCATGACAAGCAGAGTATACTTACTCGTTACTCTGATTACGTGGACGAACAGTTGCGCGAAGTTCGTGCATAAGCACCATCATTATCCTCAACACGGACTGTGTGAGGCAGGCTACCCTGAAGTCTGGCAGCTCGGTGATGCATTGCAGTCGTGGCTCGCCTTCCGAAATGTAGGCCACGCATACCGAGTTTTCGCAGCAGCAGTTCTCCTCCTCGGTTGGCATTAGCTTGCACCGATTGCATGTGCACCAGGTGGAAACACTGTGAATGCGACTAGGTCTAGGCTCTTCAGCTGTTGAATCGTCCTCCCAACTGCCGTCCGAAGACCCATCGTTTTCGCGTGTTTCCCTTTCCAGTATTTCCTCCTCGGTATACTCAGGCTCGTACATGTAGGGCATTATTGTAGCCATTGTGTGTTCAGAGCACAGAAACGAGTCACAGAATACTCAAAGTAACACAGAGAGAGGAATGGAATCGAAAATCTGCTGCTGTGTGTTGTGAAACGGTCTGTTTATACTTATTGAGGAAAGAGGCGTCCTGCCATTTCCATGGCGACACGTCATTAGCTGAAGCGCAGCGAATGTTGACACGAGATGTGCTTTGGCGTTGTGAAATGGGCGGTACGCGTCTGCTGATGACAGGCTCAGGGGTGGGGGATATGATTTAGTGCCGCAAAAGCAGGTCAGCCAGGGGAATGGGGGAAATTATAGGATTATCACAAAATGGCAGCTCCCTGATGCCTGTTTTTGCGTACGTTTAATGGACGAAAACTCGGGTAAGGTCTATGGGAAATTTTTCTAAAATCGAGCAATTTAGGCTTAAAAACACATGGCCGACCCGTAGGGGCAATAAAAAAATGTTGACCGAACCATTCCTTTAAAAGGCGAGTCTCTTGGACTGGAAAGCAGTCGACCACTAGAACGAAAGAACCGAAGGCTAGCTTGAAGAGGACAGCTGCTGCAACTCCTGGACCGTTGGTTTGCCCGGCGAAGCCCTGCTGTACGTCTGAATTACCAAGTTCATCTCGACAGAGAAGCACCTTCAAGGACGACGACTTCCTTTGAGTTGGTGGGACCAATCAACTCGTAAGCCAGCTGGATACCATTCTCGGAGCTGGTTAGGATTAACCAGGCGGAAGGACACCAGCTTGTGTGCTTGACAAAAGCTACTCAAACCGAAGATCTTCCATTTTGCCAGCTTGTTTGACCCGTCCCCGTGCAGTGCAGGAGTCCCCAGACGTCCTCCCTCTTGTCCCCACGATTGAGGCTCAGGAACTGAGAGATCTGCAGGAACTGCCAGGAACCAACGTCTTCAGCTGCTTCTTTTTCTTCAAACTAAGGTACTCTGCCAACCCGATTAAGAGGACTTACCTCTCACAATGAAAGTTGGTGAAACTTTCCCAATTTACAGGCCTAATCACCTTGTGACCCAACATATGATTCTTTTTCGTACAAACTACTTCTGAGAACATTGGCAAAGTCTATACCATTTTACTACAAGAACTGCTCTTTCCTATCCAAGACAATAGCCCATTGACTTTGGCCTAGGCCTATTGAACTGAATCGAGTCCTCTAGTGAACTGAAACTATTTTCACTGCATAAGAAAGTATTTGTGATCTATTCTATTAACTTGTGCCTTTTTACTCCCATTCAAAGTTACTGAAATGCCATTTTGCTCCTATTTCAGGGGAGCCTAATTTACTCAAACTTATTGGTTTGGTATTGAAGTGTTTGTGTATAAAATTAAGTTGCCTCCTTCTAGTGAATGTTTTCTAAATGATTGTGTAATAAATTAATAAGTGTTTTTACCAAGAAACCTTGGTGTAAGTGTCTACTTGAACCACTGTGATTGTAAGATCTCTGTGTAACATCCTTGTACTGCTCACATTCCCTCTTGAGATAAGCCTGGCTGCTCCACTCGCTACCAAAAACTGTGCAGTACAGACTTATACCAAAGGTTGGTTTTGCTTACACCTGTACTTCTAATTGTATGTGGTGGTCCCAGAGGGTACTGCATGCAATTCTGCCTAACAGGTACAGACTTTGAAAGCCCCCCGTACCAGGAGACTATCAAGATGGATGCTTCCCTGGAAGGTTGGAGAGCCCACACCGGACGTCTTCACGCCAGAGGCCTGTGGCTGCCAGAGAAGTTGCTGCACATCAATGTCTTGGAGCTGCGGGCTGTGTTTTGGGCCCTCAAGTCGTTTGTTCCGTCCCTCAAGGGCAAAGTGGTGAGGGTCTTCACGGACAATACCACCACAATGTTTTACATCCAAAAGCAGGGGGGCGCCAGATCCCCAGCGCTCTCCAAAGTGGTACAGGATCTGTGGCACTGGGCCGTTGCCCAGGGGATGTTCCTCATTCCGTTTCACCTGGCAGGAGTAAAGAACACTGTCGCCAACTCTCTCAGCAGGGAGCTGCGCTCTTGCCACGAGGGGGAGCTTCGGCAGGATCAAGTGGACAACCTTTTCCTCAAATGGCGCAGGCCCCAGATCAATCTTTTTGTGACTGCGACAAACACCAGGTGCCGGAGGTTCACCAGCAGGTTCCCCCTATCCGTAGAGCATGGGGGATGCATTCTCCTTCCCTTGGGAAGGCCTGTTTCTATACGTGTTCCCTCTGTTGCCACTACTACGAGTCATCCGTCAACTCAGACGGTACTGATGCATGATGATCTTCGTCGCACCAGCGTGGCCTAGGCAGATCTGGACCCGGACCTTTTCAGCATGTCAGTGTCTCCCTCCAGTCAAGCTGCCAGTGGTCGCGGATCTCCTCGCCAGGGAAGGAGGTGAAATTCTGCACCACGACCCAGGATCACTGAACCTGAAGGCCTGGCTCCTGCAGCATTAGAGTTCGGTGGTTACGAGCATCTGGCGGACTGCAGGGAGGTACTTGCCAAGGCCAGGGCGTTGTCGACTTTGAAGACCTATGTACACAAATGGAAGTGTTTTGCGACTTGGTATTGGTCGCAGAAGGTCAACCCTCTGCGGGTCACAGGCCCTCATGAACTTCTGTATTTGTTGTCATTGGTTATATCGGGGCTGGTGCACGCCTCCTTCAAGGTACATCTCGCGGCTATTCCCCACTATACCAGGTCTCCGGGACGGTCTTCACTGTGGTCACACCGTCTAGTCAAATAGTTCATCCAGGGACTGTTCCGCTTGGTCTATCTGGTGAAGGCTCCGGCCCCAGCAGCTCAACGTGGTGCTGACAAGGCTCATGGGGGGCGGGGGCCCATTCTAGCCTATGCATTCAGCTCCGCTCAAGTTTCTGTCATGGAAGACCGCTTTCCTCGTGGTCATCACCTCTGCAAGAAGAGTAGCTGAGATCCAGGCCCTGTCCCGCAAGCATCCTTGCTTGACTTTCCACAAGACTAGAGTGGTGCTGCAGATGCACCCCTCCTTCGCGCCCAAGGTTCAGTCGGAATTTCATCTCAACGAGCCCTTGGTGTTAGCTGTGTTTTCTCCAACGCCTTCGTCGCAGGCTGCAAGGACTTTGCACTCGCTGGTTGTGGCTCGAGCGCCGAAGTTCTGTGGCCTGCACGAAGAGTTTCCGGAAGATTTCTCAGCTTTTTGTGAACTTTGGTCCTGTGAACCATTGAAAGGCCCTGTCCAAGGCTTCCATTTCCAGGTGGCACTCCTGCTGCATCGCTCATCGTCACCGGTTGTCAAACCGACCCCTGCCTGACTGTCCGAGAGCCCATTCTACTAGAACGATCGCTGCTACGACAGCGTTCCTGTCTGGTGTACCCCTACTGGAAAATTGGATGGCTCCTACGTGGAGGTCTGTTAGGCAAAGTTTGTATGCAGTACCCTCTGGGAACACAACAACTGTGACTACAGGTATAGGCAACCCAACCTTTGGTATAAGCTTGTACTACACCGTTTGGTAGCGTGTTGAGCAGCCAGGCTTATCTCAAGAGGGGAAATGTGAGCTGTAGTGGAGTTACACAAAGATTAAAGGTATTCAAATAAACTTACACTCAAGGTTTCTTGCATAAACAATTAATAATTTATCAGTCAGTTATAAAGCCTTCTTCAGAAGGGAGCAATAGAATAGTAACACACAAATTTACTTCAATACTGTACACTTTGAGTTTCTGGATCAGACAAGGCCCTTTTGGGATGCCCCACAGACGCAACCTACACCCACTGGTGACTTCGGTAACAGGGGTGCTGGGGACATTAATACCTTACTGTTGGCATACAGAATACTCTCAATTGTTTGTAAAAGGCAAAGGTTATTAGAACACACGAAATTACAAATATTCTTAAGCGGGGCAAATACTTTCAGATAGCAAGAGAAGAGTCATTCAATTCAATAGGCTAAGCCAAAGTCAGTGGGCAAAAGTCTTTGTATAGGATGCAGCACTTCAGGTAAGCAAATGTAAACGTCTTTGCACAAGTTCTTAGGAGTCTTTGATAAAAAGAAGAATCAAATGTAGGGCCACACGCTGATTAGACTTGTGAGTTGCAGAAGTTAGCACTTCCACAGTAAGAGGTAAGTTCTCTTAGGCTAATTTTACAGTACCTTAGTAAAGAAGAAAAAGTTGCAGCTGAAGACTTCTGTTCCTGTACAGCTCTGCAGATCTTACTCTTCCTGGGCCTCAGTCGTGGGGACAAGAGGGAGGACGTTGGGGGACTGCAGTGGCACCATCCAAGCTGGCAACCGGCAAACTTTACTTTCAGTGGCTGTTTCGCGTTTCTGCTCCTTGCGGTACAACAAATAGCAATAAGCGCGGTTCCTGGCTGTCCTGGTGGACTTTCCTCACATAGGATGCCCCGCACTCAACTGAGAGGGGTCAGGCTTGGTCAGTCCTGCTTTATGGGAGTCCGGAGGATCTTCCAAAAGCTTTAGGCCAGCTTACAAGCAACGCACACAATCTGGTGTCCCTGTCCCTAGCTCTACGGTTTCCAGCAGCAACTCTGGGGAAATTACACCAGCTCCGAGATGGGTGTCAAGGTGGCTTACTTGGGAGTTGATTGGTCCCACCAACTCAAAGGGAGAAGTCGTCCTTGCAGGGCTACTGTCGATGCGAACTTGGCGGTTTGGACCTGCAGCAGGGCTTCACCGGGCAAACTAACGGTCCAGGAGTTCCACCAGCCGTCCTCTTCAAGCTCTTCTTCGGTTCCTTCGTCCAGGGGTCGACTCTGCCTTCCAAGCCAAAAGACTCACCTTTTACTCAGTTCTCTCCCCTTCATTCCAGCCTAGCTGCCACTCACCCAGCAGGGTGGCTGTCCTTGCCGGACAGTAGCCAGCCAATCACCACAGAGTGCATTTGGGTCTCCTAGGAGACTAAGCATAGGGAGTTTCGGGCACCTCCCTCACTTCCTGCCTACCCCAGACACTCTTGGAGCCAGAGGCGGGTTTCACTGAAGTAGTCCATTTCGCTCTACTGCTCTGGGAAACAGTAGTTTATCCCAGAGAAGGTATTTAAACCTTGGGAAATCTAAGACTTCCCTGCGTCACTGCACTGAAGGTGCTGTGGGACACAATTGAAAAAGATGACTATAGTTTGTTAGACTCCATAACCAAAAAGAGACAGAGGTAAAATTCACACAAAAATACATGAGAGAGTTGGGAAAAGGCTCAGTCTCTCCAGGTTAAAAAAAAATCAAGTCCTCAAAATCCAGCAAAGTTGCTGGGGGTCTCTAGGGTGGAGGGAATTCGCAATTTTTTTTGAGAATTCTCCCCAACGAGGTCTATGCACACCTACATGAAATTCTACTGCGTCGACAGATTCCAGGGAGGAGTCCAGAGTCGGCCAAGCAGTGCTGCGCAACTTGTTCGCTTGAAGGTGAACCTGTTGAGGAGGTAAGAGATTGCTTCGGTTGAGCCTTGCCACCTCCCTTGGTTGTGTAATTATGTACTGCTGTGTATTCTTGATTCATGAGCATGTGAATCCATGCCAGATCCCATGCTGGAGCAGGAACAAGTTACTTACCTGTAACTGTTGTTCTCCAGAATGGGTCTGGCATGGATTCACTTGCGAACCCTCCCGCCTGCCCCTCTGCGGCTCTTCTGTTGGTCCGACTGCCACTTTACATGCTACCAAACTGAAGATGGCTGCCAGAGGAGGGACTTAGGTAGAGGGCAGTCATTGGCTGGGGGCAGTATGACCCAGAGCTCAGCGATTGGTTTATAGGAGAAAGACAGTTTGGAAACTAAAATGAAACTTGTTTTTTATTTTACCGAGGATTCCCAGCCTGACGACGGGGAATATTCATGAACGTGTGAATCCATGCCAGACCCATGCTGGAGAACCACAGTTACAGGTAAGTAACTTGTTCCTTTTTTGGACAGGGACTATGCTTTGGTCTGTGTACTTCAAAGCATGGTGTTGTATTGTTATATGTTTGACTCTGACAAAGTACTTACCCCAAGACTTAACTTGGCCTAATTGTATTAATAATAAACCTTTATTATATTTAGAATACATATGGTTGTAAGTGTTTCTGTTGAACTTTTGGTATACTACATGTTCTTTGTACCTGCCTACAGCTCTCTCCCTCCTAGGATGAGCCTGGCTGCTCTGTCTATGCTACCAAATACTCAGGTGGTACAGCCTTATATTAAGAGTGGAGTTTTGTACTGTCTCAGTTGTATGGTTTTACTAAGCCCTTATTTGTACTTCAGAAAACTGGCTTAACATTGATGACCTGGCCGTAGGCCAGTAGAAAGCCAACCAATCAAACACCCTCCCCCCCCCATGTTAGGCCGCCCAGTATGTATTGTGCCAACCAATAGGTTAGTGTAGAAATTGTGTAATTATCAATTCAGAGGTGGTCTCGGGAGGAGCCATCAGATTGTGATTATCCAATTAGAAGTTTAACCGCTAAAGAATAGGTGTGTTTGTGTGTATATATATATATTTCTGATGCTTGTTAATCTGCTTAGAATCACATGCTGTGCATAGGTCCGACATCCAGTGGTCACTGCGGAGTATTGCATTTTGTTTTTCGTAGTCGAAAAGGGACGTCGACAAGGCGTGTCTGAAATACTATCCCTATAGTGACGTGTGTTGTACCCACAATCCTTCACGCGTCGAGGTCCCTCAGATTGTTTTTTCCGCCCAGCTACTGGTCGCCTTTACGCGGAGCTCCTCGAGAGACATTGCAGATTCCATCTCCTCGACCTTTGGTCGTTTTCTCCTGTTAAAGATTAATATATCGATCCCTCCCTCGACGCAGTTGTGAAGCTGTCTCCGCCGAGCAAGATCTTCGACGGAGGGGACGAGCGGAGGAGATCCTGCGGCGTTGCCGAACACGTGGCCTGGCCTCGCAGGCCAAATACAGTAGGGAGAGTGGGGTCGTGGGACAGCTCTGATTCTTTTTCTGAGAATGCCTTTCCTTTTCCCCTTCCTTTCCTTTGGGGTAGTTATCATGGTTTATTGCCTCGGCTATGGAGAGGACACCCTTTAGGTTTTGCCCACTTTGTAAGGGCAAGTTTACTTGGAAGGACAAGCATTCACGGTGTAACCGCTGCTTGCCCCTCGATCACAAAGAGGAGGGTTGCTCGGCTTGTCGGCTTCTAAAGCCAAAGACTCTAAAAGACCGTAGGGTCAAGAGGTGGGCGGCCTACGCTACGTCGAAGGCCGGGTCTTCACCCGCCGCTGCGACCACCGACAGTGACGAGGAACGTGATAACACGACCTCCGCTACGGAAGTCGTACACCCCTCTAAGGAGTGCTCGCGCTCTTCGTCGTCTGTCCCCGGCCCCGACGGGCTCGGCTCACGCCCTGCTTATGGGGATGAACACCCCGGCGACACTGACGCACACGATACAACACATAAACACACAACCCATGGCTCTTCTTCGTCGAAGACGAAGAAAGCATCAGCGCCCAAGGAGACGCAGGTTACACCGGCGGCCTCCTCGGACCGTTCGGGTTCGAAGCCCCTCTCGCAACCACAGCCGCGACCAGCGACTGGGCTTTCGGCAAATAAGGGCGCCGCCCCCAAACCATCGGCCGGCGCGCACCAGCAGAGAGCGCACGCCGCCGTAGAACGCTCGACACCCGTAACGTCGAAACCACAGCCCTCCGCTGACAAACGAGTCAGAGAGCTTGGCGAGGATCGTCGTAGCCGACGCCCAGAAGCGTACGCCGAAGGACACGTCGAGCGCTACGCAAAGGTCGAAAGACACGCCGAAAAAGCCTGCAGAAAAACAGGGACTACCCCCTTCAGTCGGAGGGACCCCCAGCACACCGGAAGGCTTTTCGGAGGGCGACGGGACACTTTCCTCGACGTTGTGGGAGAGGTCGAGCCGTTTTCAGCAAGATAACACTATTTTTCCCCCGCTAGACCGCTCAGGGGTACCCCATGAAACCATGGAAAGGCTCCATCTCTGCATGGAGAGAATGGAGAGGTTTATGAACACCCAGAACCCTTCCACTCCCAAGAGAACAAGAGAAGGGCCTCAGGAGGACCCCAGGGCCAAATACCCGAGGCAGGACACAGCCTTAGACTTCCAGAATGTGTATGACCTCACGGGTGAGGAATACTTAGAAGAGGAGGATGATTTTGTGGACAATGAAGAGGGACAGAACCAAGAGGAAGGTCTGGAAGACAGCCCAGACATGGTAGGAGAAGGCTTCGGAGAAAATCCAGAAGAAGGACCTTCTCATCCCTGGCAATCCCCATCAGTATATTCGGACACTGATGTCCTGAACCTAAATCCTCCTGACAATTCACCAGTTAGAAACACGTCTCCAATTGACGATCAGCCCACATTCAATGCCCTGTTGCGCAGAGCAGCAGCACATTTCGAACTGGACACTGGGGAGATCTCTCCGGAAATAGACTTTGTAGAAAGAGTAATTAAGGAGAAACCCCCAGTCAGCCAGACCATTCCCCTCCTCGCTTCAGTGAAGAGAAGAATCATCCCTTCGCTATCCACACCCGCACTAATCAGAGGAGTTAATCCAAGGATTGAAAAACTTTTCACTCCTTCACCCTCAGACCCGCTGTACATCAGGGGACATTCCATTCCGGATTCCCTTGTAGTAACGAATACAAGGAAGAGGGCAGGGGTGCCGCTGTCCACCAGTGGGGCACCACCTGACAAGGAGGGCAAGAGGTTATATGCCCTTGCTTAAAAGAGTCACATCCTCGGCTGCCTTTTCGGTAAGAATTGCGAACAACAATTCTTTGCTAGCCAGCTACGCGGACGCGCAGTGGGCCAAACTGTGCAAGGACGCCGAAGAAGTGCCGGAACCACTACGTACACGCCTGCTATCTACTATTGGCGAAGGAACCCAGGTCAACCAGAGAATTGTAAAGAACTCTCTGGATGCTGCTGAGACAGCGGGACGTTCCCTGGTTCAGGGAATACTCCTAAAACGCCATGTATGGCTGCGCAACTCAGGGTTCAAACCGGAGACACAGGCGTCTTTAATAAATCTGTTGAAGACTCTAACCTCTTCGGGAAAGCGGTGGATGAGGCTCTGGAAATGGCTAAAATAGAGTTCGATACTATCAAAACTCTTGACCAGATCTCTAAGCCCACTACCAGACGCGGCTATGGCAACAAACGCTTTTTTGTGGCCAACGCCAACAACAGAGTCAGCAGCAACAGTACCCTGCCACCAGTTACCAGGCCAATAGTGGGCAGTACAGCCAAAGAGGCCAGCGCAGGGGCAAAGGGAGAGGTCGGGGGTCCGCCCCCAGAGGCTCCCAAGCCCCCAACAACAACAAGTGACGCGAAGATTCGCGTCCCCTCCCATGCAACACCGGCCGGGGGCCGGATAACATCCTTTCTTCCAGCATGGGAGGGAATAACGTCAGACCGCTGGGTACTTTTCACCGTAGCCCACGGATACTGCATCGAATTCAACAGTTCCCCAACATACAGACCCCCGAGGGGACGACGCATGACACCGGAACACCTTGCTATCCTTCTGCAAGAAGTACAACAGCTGCTAGAAAAAGGAGCCATAGAGGTCGTACCTCTATCTCAGGTAACGGAAGGTATTTATTCAGTGTACTTCCTTGTACCCAAAAAGGATCTAACCATGCGCCCTGTATTAGATCTGCGCCCAGCGAACAAGTTTATCAAACCCCAGAAGTTTCGTATGGTGACCTTACAGGAAGTGATCCCACTGCTAAATCAGGGAGATTACATGACAACATTGGACATGAAAGATGCATACTTTCATATTTTAATGTTGCCAGCGCACAGAAGATACCTCAGGTTCATGATAGAGGGCAAACACTACCAGTTCAGAGTGCTACCCTTCGGCATAGCATCTGCTCCAAGGGTATTCACGAAGGTACTGGCAGTGGCAGCGGCCCACCTGCGCAGGTTGTCCATCCCAGTTTACCCTTACCTCGACGACTGGCTCATAACAGGGGATTCTTACGAAACATGCTTCTCCAATACCCAAAAGACGGTAGACCTTTTATTCCAGTTGGGCTTCTCCATCAACGAAAAGAAGTCCAGCTTAGACCCCAGCCAAGTCAAACAATTCCTAGGGGCTCTAATTCAAACAAAGGACGGCCTCGTCTTCCCCTCCAACGAGAGGGTCCAAAACATGCTGTTTCAGATCCCTCAATATGTGATCGGTCGAGAGGTGACAGTACACAAAGCAATGCGCTTGCTAGGCATGATGGGGTCGTGTATTTATTTGGTACCTCACGCGCGCCTGCGCATGCGCCCTATGCTAGAGTGGCTCAACAGCCAGTGGTGTCAGGCCAGCGGATTATGGGAAGATCCAGTGGTGGTCTCGCAGGCCTTGGTTCTCTCGCTACAATGGTGGACAAAGGAAAACCTGGAAAAAGGGAAACCCTTTGCCACACCCGCGACGCAAGCCACTCTAACCACGGACGCATCCCTAACTGGATGGGGGGCTCACCTATCCCATCAAACTGCTCACGGAGTGTGGACTCCGAACGTAGCATCCAAACACATAAATCTACTGGAGCTACTACAACACGTACCAGGGGAACTCAATCTGCTAGCAGACAAACTCAGCAGAGATTTCCCCCTGCCCGAAGAGTACGAATGGCGACTGCACGAAGACATCGTCTTCAACGTCTTCACACAATGGGGATTCCCAGAAATAGACCTGTTCGCAACTCTGGAGAACTCACAAGGCCAAAGTTACGCCTCCAGGTACCCCCAGAACCAGTCCAAGGGGAACGGTCTGTCGATTCAATGGTCAGGGAAATTTGTTTACGCTTTTCCACCAACTCCCCATCTCAACAAAGTTGTGCACAAGATGCACCAGGAACAAGTTACCATGATACTAGTGGCCCCGATGTGGGCCCGGCAGCCATGGTTCGCTCACTTGATGGAGATGTCCCTATCTCCCCCAGTGAAACTTCCCTGCCCGTACAACATGCTGTCACAGGACAAGGGCAGGACACTGCATCCATGCCCTCAGACCATGAACTTAGCAGCCTGGCTCCTGAGATCATAGAATTTGGACATCTACAACTCCCGCAGAGATGTAGGGACATCCTCAGGGAAGCCAGAAAACCTAATACTCGCCACTGCTATTCTAGCAAGTGGAGAAGATTTGTCATCTGGTGTAGAGGAAAGAGCATCAACCCGGTTGACTGCTCTCCCACACATATTGTTCTGTACTTGACCCATTTATTGGATTCAGGTCTAGTGTTCAATTCCATTAAAGTCCACCTGGCGGCACTTTCTGCATACACCACTTCCCAACTTAAAGTTTCGTGGTGGAAGATCCCAGTTATCAAGGCCTTCAGGGAGGGGGTAAAGAGAATACACCCTCCGATAGCTAACCCAGCTCCCGGATGGGACTTAAATGTGGTACTTACCAGACTCATGGGCTCGCCATTTGAACCCATGCACAAGGCAACTCTTAAGGACCTCACTCTTAAGACTGCTTTTCTAATAGCTATCACCTCCATTAGGAGAGTAAGTGAACTACAGGCTCTTTCTGTTCTAGACCCCTTCGTAACAGTTCACAAAGATAAGGTGCTTCTACGCACACACCCAAGGTTTGCACCGAAATTCATCCCGAAATTCCATGTAAACCAGTCAATAGAACTACCAATGTTCTTTCAAAACCCTTCCAACTTGGGAGAAAAAAGTCTGCATACACTGGATGTACGCAGAGCTGTCATGTTCTACATGGAAAGAACCAGGCCACTGAGAAAGACTAATCAGTTCTTTGTCTCGGTGGCATCAGGAAGAGAAGGAGATGCAGTCTCAAAGTCCACTATATCTGTAACGCTCACCTGATTCCCACGGAGGCGCTGATCTTGGCAGGAAGGTGTCTGTGACTTGAAAGGTGATGTGCAGAACCCGATGGGCTTCGGGGGTCGAACCTCTTCGCACTGTGTGTCGAACTCGTAGGGTGAGGTTTCTGCAGGTGAAAGAATATGGGGGTTAATGGTCTGGGTTGTTCAATGTCCCTCTTCCTCTCTGTAGAGCCCCCAGGTCAACGTGCTCACCTTAGATAGGTGAATGCTGGGCTCTCCATCTGCGTCTGGTGCAGGGCGCTGTTGCCAGTTCCTTCACTGGTGAAACATAGGCCTCTTGGACTCAGAAGACCGTTACCGTCGTTTACTGCACGAGCGGTGAGTTTCCAGACACCTTTTTAGTCTTTATAGTCTTTAGGTGCAAGGCACGTTACCCTTGAACAGGACTTCGTATAATGCTTTTCTCCCTTTTGTCTTGCAGGACTCTTGAGGAAGATGGAGTGAAGCGCCTGGAAATGCGTAAGTAAATGCAAGCGCTCTAACTGTCTTTTCCCTTGCAGCGTAGTTCGTGCTGAAGAGACGCCGGAGTATTGCAGGCGTTCTATTGCGAAGAGCGCGATGGGCGTAAGTAAATACCTCCTAATGTCTCTTCTTTTGTCTTTCAGAAGTTGGTTTGCAGCGCCGGAGTCCGTGGAATGTCCATAAGTAGATACTATGCTTTTATCTCCGCAGGCGGCGATGCAGTGTGAAGAAATCCAGAATTCACGGAGTGCCGGTAAGTAGTGACAATGCTTTTGTCTTCGCAGGCGGAGGTGCAGCGTGCCGAAAATGACCGCAGCCGATGGATCAGGTGAGTAGCACTGCGAGTTAAGGCTGCCTTGCTAACCTGCTGTTTCTTGTCTCTGCAGGTGCTGCTGTCGACTGGATGCAGGAATGGTGAGTATGCTTCTTGCAGTTTCAGGATGCAGGAATGGTGAGTATGATTCTTGCAGATTCAGGATCGTACGAAGAAAGGCTGGAACAGACTCGGTGAGCGTTCTGCTGCAGATGCAGAATAACGCGAAGCACATTTCATCTATCGGGTGTGGTTTAAATAGCCTTGGAGTGATGAGGCGTCTTCCTCCACGGCCCCGCCTAGGTAAGAAAAGAGTTCCAGTTCCAGAAGCTTTCCAGTGCTGAATACAGGGAGTGGAGCTTGCCCCACCCAGGTAAGAAAGTAGTTCCTGTTCACAGAGGACTTCTAAGTGGCTGGTAAGTAAGCAGCATGGTCTGCTGCAGGTAAGTCCACCTAAGCATCTGCACACATATTATGAGCCCGGCGCTTCCAGTGCCGGGACCGATGATTCTGATGAGCCTGGTGCCACCGGCACCAGGACAAGGTCCAAAAGGTCCCCGTGGGTACTGGCTGGTGCCTAGGATTGGGGTTAGGGGCCTGCCTCCAAGGACGTTGGGCTGGTCCTGGCTCCTTGGAAGCAGTGATCATGACAATATCTATATGGATTGTTCAATGCATCACTCTGTTACACTCTTGCTAAGAGAGAACTACCCTTCAAGCCAAGAGCACATTCTACTCGAGGCACTGGGGCACCCATAGCATTCATTGCAAATGTTCCCCTTGAGTCCATCTGCAAAGCGGCTACCTGGAGTTCTGTGCACACCTTTACAAAACACTACTGTCTAGATGCACACTCTAGATCTGACTCCCAGGTGGGACAGGCAGTATTAAGACATCTTTTCTCTACTGTTCCTTCTCATAACCCACCGCCAACTCCGGGTACTGCTCGCTAGTCTATGCACAGCATGTGATTCTAAGCAGATTAACAAACATCCGAAGACAATGCATTACTTACTGTAAAAGCATTTCTGATGGTTGTATCTGCTTAGATTCACATGCGCCCACCCTTCCTCCCCGCTCGGATGGAAGGAACATAGACATCTTTCTACATCTCTCTCTCTTTTCTGTACTCACTCATGTATAGAAGGCTCCCTCGGGGCAGAAAAAATACAGAGGGACCTCGACGCGTGAGGGATTGTGGGTACAGCGCACGTCACTATAGGGATAGTGTTACAGACACGCCTTTTCGACATCCCCTTTTCGACTACGAAAAACAAAATGCAACACTCCGCAGTGACCACTGGATGTCGGACCTATGCACAGCATGTGAATCTAAGCAGATACAACCATCAGAAATGCTTTTACGGTAAGTAATGCATTGTCATATAGATATATATATTTTTATTATTATTTTTTTTTGAGGATTGTGGAATCTGCTTAGATCACATGCTGTGCATAGGCCCACATCTAGTGGAAGCTGCGGAGTATTCGTTTGTTTTTCGAAACTCTAAAATGGGCGTCGACACAGGGCGTCCCAGTAATACTATCCCTAGTGTGACGTCCACTGTACCCATGATCCCTCACGCGTCTAAGACCCTCAGATTATTTTTTTCCGCCATCCTGGTCGGAAGCATCCCGTGGCGTTCCCTGGCCTTAGCCATATTTTTGCAAAAATATTGCTACATTTCCCCATTTCTCCACCCCAACGTCGAGTCACCGAACTTCTACACTCGACGCCGGCCCGGAGAAGAAATAGACCGTCGAGAGCTGCACGACGGACTTGGGCCTTCAAAGGCCTCTGGCCTCGGCCCGGGCCTTGGAAAGCCTCTGGCCTCTGGCCTCGGCCCTGCAAGTAGGGAGAGTGGGTGGTGGTACGTACTCTACAATCTTAAATATATAGGTACATTCTAATATATTCCTGCACTCATTAGCCCGCTGCCACAGGGTGCGTATGGAGGTTACCCCTTTCCAATTTTGCCCCAAGTGCAACCGCAAGTACCCTTGAGTTGACAGACACGCCACGTGCAACCTCTGCTTGCCGAGGGACCACCCCGAGGCGAACTGCAGAGCGTGTAGTAGGTTTAAACCGAAAACACAATAGGACCGGTCGATCAAGCGTTGGGCCCACCACGGCAGACGTCAAGAGGCCATGGCAGCGGAGGGCGCCTTCAGCGATGGCAGCGACGCCGTGCTTTCGGACGGCGAGGGGAATGTGGCGTCGAGACAGCCAAGCGCAAGTCCCCGACCTCGGAAGGTCGTCCGGCAGGGCGGCTATGGGGAAAACCCCCAGCGACACAAGCGCTACCCACAGCACTTCCTCCAAACACACGAAGTCCCACCGAGACTCGACACACAGAGAACGATCACCGAATCAGTGTCCTCTGGGCGTTCTTGATCTAGATCGCCGCATGACTCCAGGCAGCCATACACTGTTGCCAAAAGTGGCTTGCTCCCTAAGGTAACAGAGTTTTGATTGTCGGAAGACGAAGCCGACCTCTATCCCCAGGCCGCACTCCAGGAGTCGGCGTCAGCAGACCGCGTAACAGTTGTTCCAGAGTCCCAACCTCCACACGCGAGAGATAGGTACACTACCCCCGAACCTCAACGCCAGATGTCGATAAGCTCTGAAGGGACAAAAAACAGGGAAAACACTCTTCCACCCACGGGGAGGGGGAGGGGCAAACAACAAAAGAAGCAGTCTCTGCCTTCTTCCACAACTCAGAAGCAGACAGACACGTCACAGTCTACTACTCCACTAAGACAAACCGACAAGTCTGTCTTCTGTCATCCTTAAGACCCCTGCACAAACCAATAGGTCCAGTCAGGATAAAACAGGGAAACTCTCACAGGAGAGTGTCATTCCCAGCTCAAGAGAATGGTCTAGTGACGACATAGACAGAGTTATGTCAAGGATGTCTTCATTGGCAGACTTCTATGCCAAGAATCCTGAGCACTTCCTCTCATATACCCCAGACGGGGCATCACCCTCCGGCTCTAGGGACCCCACACCCCCAAGTAAGAAGTCCCGGGTTGAAGCACCAACAAGGTTCTCAGACTTTTTCTGTATATAGCCCTACACTCAATATCCTGAACATCCACCTTTTCGTGAGGATCCTGATTTGGGCATGTTGGAAAACCAAACTGGGACTGGCTACTATGGGGATGACAAGACCAAGAGAAGGAAGAGGACGACCCAGGAACCTACAGGGTAGATCCCCCAGTAGACAAAGATCCCCCGGTTACCGACTCCCCTGTCGACAACTAACCTCTCTTGAATGAAGTTTGGTCCAGAGCGGCAGAACACTTCCACATTGACACCCAGGGAGCACAAGAAGAGAGGGACTTTGCCGAAGAGTTAGTGGGAGAAAGGAGACCTGTTGCCCAGGCCATCCCTATCCTTAAATCGATACAAAGGAGGATAGACCCTTCACTTGTAAATCCCTACCTCACCAGGGCAGTAAACCCCAGGATCGCAAAGCTTTTCGGGGCAGCCCAATCAGACCCGCTGTACATAAGAGGGCATCTGAAACCGGACTCCCTGGTAGTTCCGAACTCCCGAAAGAGGGCGGGAACACCCCTGTCATCGTCTGAAGCTCCTCCCGACAAGAAGAGCAAGAAGATTTATGGCTTGGGTAGGAAGGTAGCCTCCACTTCCGCCTACCAGGCAAGGATTGCCAACTCCATCACCCTACTGGCGAGTTACAACTTCCACCAGTGGGAAGAGGTCGCAGCACTCATAGACTCCGCCCCATAACCCTTAAAGAGCCAATTGGCACGAGTTGCGTCAGAGGGGAGAGCCGTGCCCGGTTGCATCTTAAAAGCAACCTTTGATGCCGCGGATAACGCCGGCAGATTGATAGCAGAAAGCACTGTTATCAAAAGACATGCTTGGTTACGGCAATCTGGGTTCAAACCCGAGACCCAAGCATTGTTAATAGATAAACCGGTGGAGCCGGATCTATTGTTTGGAAAGGCGGTAGAGGACGCGCTGAAAAATGCCAAGGATGAGTACGAGACTCTCAAATCCCTGGGCCAATTAACCAACAAACCCCCAAATCAAAGGGGGAATGGCAATTTTCGTCGCCCACACAGACAAAATTCCCAGAGAGGATCTAACTATTCCCAGGGGCAGGGTACACCATGGAACAACAACAACAACCAGCAGTCTACCCAGGGTTTTGGCAGGGGTAATAAGAGAGGACGTGGTAAAGGTAGAGGCAGCCCCAGTAGAGGCGGCGGCACGCCTCCACCAAAACAGTGATGTTCCGTTCAGGGTCCCTTCTCACGCATCCCCAATAGGGGGACACATTTCCAACTTCACCCAAGCTTGGGAAGGGATCACATCAGACAGATGGGTGCTGTCCACAGTGTCCGCAGGATACTGCATAGAACTGTTAGAGCGTCCCCAAAACCACCCTCCACGACAAAGAATACACTCCTTGAACCACCAGAAGATCCTCCTCGAAGTGATCGTCAATCTTCTAGCAAAGGACGCGATAGAACTCGTCCTGGGACGACAGGTAAACAAGGGTATTTATTCAACTTACTTCCTTGTGCCAAAAAAAGATTTGACAATTCGCCCAGTATTGGATTTACGGCCTGCAAACAAGTATGTCAAGCCCCAAAAATGTTGCATGACTACTCTCCAAGAGGTAATCCCCCTCCTAAAAAGGGGATAAAATGCCTATTTTCATATTTCCATGTTCCCAGCGCACAGAAAGTACTTGCGCTTCAAGACGGACAGTCAGCACTACCAGTTCAAGGTACTGCCCTTCGGTATAGCCTCGGCTCCAAGGGTATTTACCAAGGTACTGGCGGTCGCAGCGGCACACCTACGTAGGGAGGCAATCCCAGTGTACCCTTACCTGGACGACTGGCTCATCACGGGGGAAACCCCAGTAATTTGCAGAACAAACATTCAAAGAACGATCGACCTCCTCTTCGAATTAGGTTTCTCCATAAACGAGAAAAAGTGAAGGCTGGTGCCAAGCACCTCCAAACAGTTCCTAGGAGCTGTCCTAAACACTCAAGAGGGGTTGGCCTTTCCATCAGAGGAAAGAATTCAGAATATACTGCTGCAAATTCCGCAATATCAGGCCGGTCGCCAGATAACGGTAGGCAAAGCAATGCGCTTGCTGGGCATGATGGCGTCATGTATTTACCTGGTCCCCCACACGTGCCTGCGCATGCGTCCCATGCAAGAATGGTTGGCGAAACAGTGGTCTCAGGCAAGTGGTCAGTGGGACGATCTAGTGGTCGCTTCGCCAACACTTGTACAAAGCCTTCACTGGTGGACAAGAGAGAATCTGTCCAAGGGGAAACCCTTTTACGATCCCGAGATACAGGCGGTAGTCACAACAGACGCATGCCTGACCATCTCCACCACACAGCTCAGGGGCTCTGGTCTCACTCAGTGGCCAAGAACCATATCAACCTGGTAGAACTTCTGGCAGTATTCAGAGCGCTTGAAGCGTTCGAGCCCTACCTGTTGAACCGGTCAGTGCAGATCCTGACGGACAGCACCACAGCCATGTTTTAGCTGAACAAACAAGGGGGGGGGGGACTCGTTCGCCAAATCTGTCCAAGCTTGCCCAGAAAATTTCGATATGGGCACTCAGACATCTTCCTGTCATCTAAACATGTTCCAGGGGATCTCAATTCTCTGGCGGATGCTTTGAACAGAGATCCCCTCCCAGAGGAACACGAATGGTGTCTACACAGAGAAGTCGTAGAAGATATCTTCTCTCAGTGGGGTTTCCCCACTATAGACCTATTTGCCACAAGCGAAAAACACAGTGCCCAGGATTCGCATCCAGGTTCCCCCAACCAGACTCCCAGGGGAACGCCCTGTGGATGAACTGGTCAGGGATGTTTGCGTACGCTTTTCCACCAACACCTCATCAGGAAGGTGGTCAACAAGATGAACAGAGAATCGATGACGCTCGTCCTAGTTGCTCCCATGTGGGCGAGACAACTGTGGTTCCCACACTTACGCAGACTAGCGGTGTGCGAACCCATCAAACTCCCGGGCTGGTACAGCCTACTGTCCCAGCACCAGGGTCACACAGTGCATCCTCAACCCAACTCAATGAACCTGGTAGCATGGCTCTTGAGATCATAGAGTTTGGACATCTCCAATTTACCACAGAGATGTATGGACATCCTAAAAGAATCTAGGAAACCAAACACGAGGCTCTGCTAATTTGACAAATGGAAAAGATTTGCTATCTGGTGCCAGAATAAGCAAATCAACCCGGTTGATTGCACTCCTTCCACAATTGTCACATACATGCTCCACCTGCTAGATGCAGGGTTGGTTTTTAACTCGCTGAAGGTACACCTGGCAGCTCTGTCAGCGTATACCACCTCCCATAGCAAGGTATTGTGGTGGAAATTACCAGCGGTTAAAGCCTTCATGGAAGGAGTAAAGAGACTTCACCCTCCAATTTCAAACCCACCACCTGGATGGGACCTTAACGTGGTGCTATCTAAACTCATGGGGCCCTCTTTCGAGCCCATGCATAAAAGCAGTCTCAAACACCCGATTTATAAAACGGCCTTCTTAGTAGCTATTACATCTATAAGAAGGGTTAGTGAAATTCAGGCTCTGTCGGTGCAGGATCTTTTCTTTACAGTTCATAAAGATAAACTGGTTTTACGTACACACACTAGGTTCTCACCTAAGTTTATTTCTAAATTCCACGTGAACCAGTCCATCGAGCTTCCGGCTTTCTTCCAAGACCCACAAAGCTCGGCTGAGGTGAAACTACACACCCTAGAGGTGCAGAGGGCCGTCCTATACTATCTAAACAAAACCAGACCGGTAAGGAAAACAGACCAACTGTTTGTCTCCGTAGCTACAGGCAGAGAGGGAGATCGCGTCTCTAAAGGTGCCATCTCTAAGTGGATTGTTAACTGTATCCAGCTGTGTTACTCCCTTTCTGAAAAAACTCTGCCTTTCACGCCAAGAGCCCACTCTAAAAGAGGCATTGGTGCCACTCTGGCTTTCATTGCAAATGTACCCCTTGACACCATTTGCAAAGCAGCTACTTGGAGCTCTATTCACACTTTTACTCAACATTACTGCATTGACACCCATTCCAAGACAGATACTCAAGTGGGACAAGCGATTCTAAGACATTTATTTGCTCATGACCCTTCTCACATCCCACCTCCTTCTAACACTGCTCGCTAATCTATGCACAGCATGTGATCTAAGCAGATTCCACAAGCCTCAGAAGGGATACATTACTCACCGTAATCGTATTTCTGATGCTTGTATCTGCTTAGATTCACATGCGACCCACCCTTCCTCCCCTCTGAGAGAAGGTGCATGAATGCTTGTAGTCTTATCTTTCTATCTGCTTGGATTATCTGACTCTCGCTACTCCTCATGCTACCTCATGTCAGAAAAAATACAATCTGAGGGTCTTAGACGCGTGAGGGATCATGGGTACAGTGGACGTCACACTAGGGATAGTATTACTGGCACGCCCTGTGTCGACGCCCATTTTCGAGTTTCGAAAAACAAACTGTAAAACTCTGCAGCTTCCACTAGATGTCGGCCGATGCCCAGCATGTGAATCTAAGCAGATACAAGCATCAGAAATACGATTACGGTGAGTAATGTATCATATAATTTTGTTTTCAATGAAAAAACTTTAAGGGGACATTATGGTTAAGTTGGACACATAAAAACATATACATTCAATGAAAAAACTTTGTTAAAGGGACGTTATGGTTCCAAGTAAAACCCGAAAAACCCCTTAAATTTGCCAGTTATGGTAAGCTAAGCAACCATAACTCACGCCACCACCATGCACTGCTAAGACTAACACCCAGGACATCAAAGATGACATCACAAATATCATTGATGACATCACTGATGACATGACATGTGCATTTTCCTTATATGAAAAGTCTGTACAAGGGATTCTTATTGTAATGTTCATAAAAAAGTTCAAGGATCATTGGAATAAATACCATGAGGTACCTAGTGCATTAAGTAATGCATTAATCCAAATAGCATTGTATTATGAAGTTTTTTCCAATATACTAAGGTACACATGTAGTAACATAGGCATAGTGTGCAGCAGACATGATGAAGATGCAATATTAATAATCTTGCCATGTTAAGAAAGCATCTCTAATTTTAGTATTTTAGTCTTGCATACTGTGAAACATTTAATAAGTACCTAATCAAACCCACTTACATTATTGCATTACTGCACACAAAACACAGACAACAACACATACAAATAGAGCATATACATGGAAAGTGAAGTAAACAAAAAAACAGCAGTATTACCCGACAATCTTCATAACCTAACTGATTATCTTCATGCACAGAAATGATTGCTCTGCTTCAAAGCTACTACTTCCCTATGTATAACTATCACATATTGTGACTAGACCCTAAGGAAAGTAGTGTAAGTGCAATGTGTACAAATATGAGCATATCCAGGGAAAGTACAGTAATGAAAAAACAGAACTATAAGACAGCGTTGATAACCTTACTGATCATCTTCATACATAGAAGGCGCCAAAGTTATAAGCCATTCAAGAACTGCATTTCACCAACCCTGTAATTCTGAGGTGTCCACAAACTTTTCAGGACTGTTCGCGAACATCCGAACTGTTTGCGTACTTTCGCGACAAAAAACGCCCTTTTTTTGCTTCTTGCAGCCATATCCCATCCCATCCCATCCTCATCACCCCTCACCTCCCCAGAGATTATTTGGTAAGTTTGACAAGTGCAATGTTGTGTTTTTTAATATGTTTGTACCGTGATGTCTGTGGACACCGGCAGATGTCTGTGAATCCAAGATGGCGGGCGTTTCAAAAAATCTGACACACTTCACGCTTTTTTAACCAATCAGTGTCCTTTCAGCGGAGCGAACAGGGAAGTGTGTCCGCGGAGCATACATAGCTATCACACATTTTTGTGACCTACTTTTTGGTCATTTTTTTAAAAACTACTGGACGGCTTTTCACCAAATTTACAAAAGCATGCTTTTGGGACCAAGCTGCTTCTCCTGCCGCAAATTTGGTGAAAATCCGTCCAGCGGTTTGGGCTGTAAGCGTGAAGAAAGTTTTTTTCCACATTCAGTCTATGGGAAGAAGATACATTTTGGGGACCCCCCCTATAACTTTTGCCACCCCCACCGGCCCACACCACCCCCCCCTGCCCAAAATCCCCCACCGCCACCCCGGACCAAACCACACCACTATACTATTCTGAGGCTTGTAAAATCTACTTAGATCACATGCTGTGCATAGGCCGACATCTAGTGGAAGCTGCAGAGTATGACAGTTGTTTTTGAAACTCAAAAAGGGACGTAGACGGGGCGTCAGTAGTACTATCCCTAGTGTGGTGTCCACTGTACCCATGATCCTTCACGCATCGAGGTCCCAAAGATTGTTTTTTTCCGCCATCATAGACAGACGCTTATAGCAGAGTTCCTCTTTTGGCTTATCGCTATTTATTATCAAATTAACGATAGCAAGAAAAACTATCTATTGTACTCACCGACTTCCAATATAACCCGATGCAGGTGAAGAACAACAAACGAACGTCGAAAGACTCCCGTCGGCGGATCCGTTCCGGCCTTGGAAGGCCGCTACGGGCTTCGGCTCAGACAGTAGGGAGGTCATAATAGAATGTATTTACTCCTTTTCGTACACTACATTCGCCTAACTGCTGTGTCATTCTGTTGTGGAAAGGACCCCCTTTAAATTGTGCCCCAAGTGCAGCAAAAAGTTCCGTGGATGGACAAACACGTTGTGTGTAACCTCTGTCTCCCTCTGGACCACGTCGAGGGTTCCTGTCGAGCGTGTAGACTCTTCAAACCCAAGACACTTAAGGACTGCCTAACTAAGCGCTGGGCCCATCACGCCAAGCAACTCGAGGCCATGGAAGTTGAGGGTGCTTTCAGCGACGGCAGTAACGCAGCGGTATCTGACGGCCAAGGCGACAGGGTTACTCAAGTTTCTCAAGTGCAGGCCCCTGACCCTAACAGACAGGCCGGCGGCCATGTTATGGGGACTACACCCGGCGGTGAAAGCGCTCTCATTATCCTCCACCCCCCACCAAACGCACAACCCACTGCCGAGAATCGACGCACATGTTGAGCAAACAGCGACATCCAGGGAAAGGTCCGCTGATTCGCTGTCCTCTGGGTACTCCAGATCGAGATCGCCACATGACAGATCCCGACTGTCGAAAACGGAACAGATGTCGCAATAAAAAATATTCCCGGAGATCGTGAGTTGGCTTACGTGACTTCGGAACGAACTGTGGCCAAGATTCGACGTTCCTCGTCAATAGCTGTAAAAAAGCCCATACAAGCCAGACTTGCACAATTAGTTAAGCATGTACCGGAAAGTCTTGTAAGGTCAAAGGACTCTAAAAAGAGCTCCTCTAAAACCCTTCATAGGGATAAGGCACAGAATGATCGGTCCTCTCATAAAAGAAAGGAACCTCAAGCACAGGATTCCCTGTCTTCAGCCTTGAAGAAAAAGGCTACACCATCTAAAGTTATCCCAACGTAGAGGACCTGGGTCTCCTTCCCCAATCTCTGGTCATACCTAGTTCTGCCCAATGGTCAGCTGAGGGTATAGATCGGGTCCTGAGAAGAACGTTCTTCATGGCAAATTTTTTTTTTTTTTAAAGGACCCGAACTATTAAACAAGTTTTCACTCCACCCCTCCCAAAACAGTGGCCTCTGGGTCACAGAACCCTGTTCAAACCCCTGCTAAAAGGTCTCACCCCGTTGAACCACCGCAAGATACAACCACAATTGAACTATATGACCCGGACACGGATCATGAAGACCTCTGACTGTTAGGCAGAATTGCATGCAGTACCCTCTGGGACCACCACATATATTTGGGACTACAGGTGTAAGCAAAACCAACCTTTGGTATAAGTCTGTACTACAGTTTTTGGTAGCGAGCTGAGCAGCCAGGCCTATCTCAAGAGGGAATGTGAGCAGTACAAGGATGTTACACAGAGGTCTTACAATCACAGTGGTTCAAGTAGACACTTATACTCAAAGGTTTCTTGGTAAAACACTTATTAATTTATTCAACAGTCAGTTATAAAACATTCTCTAGAAGGAGGCAACTTAATATTATACACAAACGGACTTCAATACCAAACCAATAAGTTTGTGAGTAAATTAGGCTCCCCTGAAATAGGAGCAAAATGGCATTTCAGTTACTTTGAATGGGAGTAAAAAGGCACAAGTTAATAGAATAGATCACAAATACTTTCTTAGACAGTGCAAATAGTTTCAGTTCAATAGGCCTAGGCCAAAGTCAATGGGCTAGTGTCTTGGATAGGAAAGAGCAGTTCTTGTAGTAAACGGTAAAGTATTTGCCAATGTTCTCAGAAGTAGTTTGTACGAAAAAAGAATCCTATGTTGAATCACAAGCTGATTAGGCCTGTAAATTGGGAAAGGTTCGTGAACTTTCACTGCAAGAGGTAAGTTCTCTCAATCGGGTTGGCACAGTACCTTAGTATGAAGAAAAAGATGCAGCTGAAGAGGTTGGTTCATGGCAGTTCCTGCAGATCTCACTGTGCCTGAGCCTCAGTCGTGGGGACAAGAGGGAGGACGTTGAAGGACTCCTGCACTGCACGGGGTCAAACAAGCTGGCAAATGGAAGATCTTCGGTTTGAGTAGCTGTCGTCAAGCACACAAGCTGGTGTCCTTCCCCCTGGTTAATCCTAACCACGAGTTGATTGGTCCCAACAAATCAAAGGAAGAAGTTGTCCTTGAAGGGGCTTCTCTGTCGATATCAACTTAGCGATTCCGACCTGCAGCAGGGCTTCATAGGGCAAACCAACGGTTCAGGAGTTGGAGCAGCCGTACTCTTCGAGCTCGTCTAACAGTTTTCTCCCTTTCATTCCAGCCTAGCTGTAACTCACCCAGTAGGGTGGCTGTCCTTGCCGGACAGTCCGCCAGCCAATCACGCAAGTGCATTTGGGTCTCCTAGGAGACTGAGCACAGGGAGTTTCGGGCACCTCCCTCACTTCCTGCTCGCCCCAGACAGACGCCAGAGGCGGTCTTCAGTCCTGAAGCCCGCCAAAGGTTCATGAACAAAGGGACCAATCCTGGTTTGGTGCGCGGAGACACACTAGAAGGACCTTTCCAAAAAGAAATGGCGAAAAAAGACGACCAGGACCTGTTTTAAACAAAGGTGCTTAAGGCGCTATCTTGAAAAACATGGCTCCCGTGATTTTTAGCTACTGGTGTTCGCGGTCGGGAAAAATCAAGGTAGTTTGTTGTAAAACCACTGCCACCAGCCCTTTCATTAGGAAAGGGTAGCATTTGACTGCTACTTTAGTGTTTAGACGGGGGATACTATGTAACCCCTCCAGCACTCCATTGTAAGATGGTGTGTGCTGGGTCTATGAATTTGGAAAAGACTAGTAAAGTCATTTTCACTTTACATTCTCTGGGAAACAGTAGTTGATCCCAGAGAAGGTATTTAAGCCTTTGGGAAGTCTAAACGACATCCCTGTGTCACTGCGCTGAGGGTGCTGTGTAACACACATGAAAAGATGATGCCTATTGAGTTATCTAAATCTCCATAATCAGAACACAAATGTAAAACACACATCAAAATACATGAGTGGGAAAAAAGGCTCACTCTTTCCATGTAAAAAAATCAAGTCCTCAAAATCCAGCAAAGTTGCTGGGGATCTCTAAGGTGAAGGGAATTAGCACATTTCTGAGAATTCTCCCTAACATTCCCCCGGCCAGGCTCCAAGGGGAACGCACTATGGATGAACTGGTCAGGGAAATTTGCTTACGCCACCCCACTCCCCCTGACACCTCTCATGAAGAAGGTGGTCAACAAGATCCACAAGGAACAGATGACGCTCATCCTAGTTGCTCCTGTGTGGGCAAGACAACCCTGGTATCCACATCTGCGCAAACTGGCGATGTGTGATCCTATCAAGCGCCTGTGCCCGTACAATCTGCTAACTCAGTACGGGGACTAACCCTCAACCTCACTCAATGAACTTGGCAGCATGGTTCCTGAGGTCATAGAGTTCAGACATGTTAACCTACCACAGAAATGTATGGATATCTTGAAGGAAGCAAGAAAACCGAACACTAGGTACTGTTATTTTGACAAGTGGAGAAGATTCGTAATTTGGTGCCAGTCTAAAAAAATTAACCAAATAGAATGTACTCCACCCCACACTCTAACCTACATGCTCCACTTGCTAGATTCAGGGTTAGTATTCAACTCCTTAAAGGTCCATCTGGCGGCCTTGTCAGCCTACACCACCTCCCACAATAGTCTCGTGGTGGAAGGTGCCTGTCATGAAAGCATTCATGGAGTGGGTAAAGAGACTTCACCCTCCAATTTCTAATCCGCCGCCAGGTTGGGATCTCGGTGTTGTACTCGCTAAGGTCATGGGACCTCCTTTCGAGCCGATGCGTAGTCTTAGCCACCTAACTTGCAAAACTGCCTTCTTAGTGGCTATCACTTCCATAAGAAGAGTGAGTGAAATGCAAGCATTGTCAGTGCAGGATCCTTTCTTTGTTATACACAAGGATAAACTGGTTTTACGTATGCATCCTAGGTTCTCCCCCAAGTTAATCTCTAAATTTCATGTAAACCACTCAATAGAGCTACCGCCTTTCTTTCAGGAACCCACCAGCTCAGCTGAGGTAAAACTCCACACACTAGATGTGAGGAGGGCGGTCTTCTACTATGTAGACAAGACCAGACCGCTAAGAAAAACAGATCAACTGTTTGTCTCCATAGCACCAGGCAGAGAAGGAGACCACACTTCAAATAATGCCATCTCCAGGTAGATAGTAGGTGTATACAATTGTGCTATTCCTTATCAAACACGACACTGCCTTTTACGCCCAGAGCTCAGTCCACAAGGAACACAGGAACCACTCTTGGCTTTCATTGCAAATGTCCCTCTAGACAGCATTTGCAAAGCAGCTACACGGAGCTCAATACACACACTTCCACTCGGCATTACTGCATTGACACTCGTTCCAAGACCGATACACAGGTGGGACAAGCGGTTCTAAGACATTTGTTCGCCCATATACCTTCTTACATCCCACCACCACCTTCTAACACTGCTCGCTAATCTATGCACAGCATGTGATCTAAGCAGATTCCACAAGCCTCAGAAGGGATACATTACTCACCTTAATCGTATTTCTGATGCTTGTATCTGCTTAGATTCACATGCGCCCACCCTTCCTCCCCTCAGAGAAGGCGCATGGATGCTTGCAGTGCTCCAGATAAAATTTTGAGGTGGGAGTATTTTACGCATGCTTTTTCAAATTAGAGAGTAAATGCAATATTAAGAGTAAAAATTAATTTTCTCCTCTGCAAGAGAGTAAAACGTATCTAACACATACTATCAAATAGTATATTTTAAAGCGCAATATGCAGAGAGGTGATGGAAGTCTTCTTGAAAGTAACAGCTTTAAAGTTTTTCTGCGTTTGTTCCAAGTACATTTTTCTGAACAAATACAGTAAAACATGAACACTGACAGTTTTGGGTAAAGGCTTCCCTCGCCTCTCTGCCTAACAAAATGCAAGTGCGCACATCCAGGGGTGCACCTAGGCTAAAATTTAGATGGGGCTAACCCTTCAAATGTTGGGAGGGGCACCAACTTCAGAGACGGTGGGGGGAGTGGCAAACTTACTTGTGTAGGGGCATCTAACTACATTACTCATTGTAATGAGACTATTCCAGTGCAGCTTCAATGTTACAATCAGTTAACTCTCTCAATTTAAGTCTGAAACAGTCACTTCTTGCAGATCCTAAAGGTCCTAGAAAGTGTGAAAATGGCAGATGGAGTGCAATGAAAGATTCAATGTCATGGCATAACAGGACATTGCAGAGTGTGGGGCAGTTCTCTGGACGGCCCAAGCAACTTCAGTTGCTGGGAGCAACAGGGGAGAAAATGTAATGTTGGTTCTACCACAGTCCGCTATACTAGAATCTCTGGGGCACTGACTGGCTGATGAGACTGTCTGCCTGTCAAATCCAATGTTATGAGACTGGGGGGTGGCCAGTGCAGCAATAATGCAATTCTATATGCCCCATATAGAATTGCATTATTGCTGCACTGTGATGTGCCTGTGTTTAACTGCCTGCTCACACGCGTTTACTGGAAGATTGGCTCTTCCTATAGGAAGAAGGGACTCGGGGAGAAACTGTCACACAGTGGCTGAATCCACCTGTTATTGATGTTCAAGCGTCTGCATCACCTGGACGATTTGCAGATTCCACTTGTGAGGCTGCTAGGTCAGACTCTTTGTAATTGCCCGACCTTTGAAGAGATTTACTGCACTGTTAAAGTCAGCTGTAAATGCACAGGATTGTGCTGCGCGGTGTTGCAGAGCTATGAATGGGTTTGCTAGGGTCACACTTAGTGGTCTGGTGAAAGGCCCTGCTTCTATCACTGAAGATGGATAAATCATATTCAACTCAATGTTAATGGCTATTTATACTGTGCACTATCACCACTGGAGTGTTCCCCTGGCGTCCTGGTGGATCTGAATGGAAAAAGGGTAGGATGGGTTAGTAGGCTTGATTGTGAAAAGGTCCCACCACCCAGAAGCTGTATTTCCACAGTCTGCTAGAGACCGCACTAATATGTGAGGGACATGGACAATTGTGCACGCTACATTAGCCGCTGCAGAACCCTGTCATTTATTCCATAGCTCTAAACATGCTTAGTGTTCTCCTTAAAGAGAAGATAGTCCATGAAGAACACTTTTTAGAGAGTTATGTCTGCATGGGGGGTGATACCGTTAAAGAGTACCCGAAAGATTGGGCTTTTGTCGAGGCAAAATTAACATACCACATCCAAAATAAAAACATGTTATGTCCCTTCTCCATGGATCGAAGATGAGTCGTAGCAATTAACCCCGTTCATATTCGGCCAAATAAATCCAGGGCCATGAATGACATTGTTGGTACTTCCGTTTCAGGCCGGTCCCCGTCCCCAATCAAACTCACCAGACAGAACCTGTGCGTTTTGAAAAAATGATTTAAAAAAGCAACCGCTTGCAGCGATTCCCAAAAGTGTGCGTCCTACTCCTATTACAGTAATATGGCACAGCAGTTCACACAAAGCTAGCATTTGCTAAATGTTTTCCAGCGCCATCTACTGGCAAGAAAGAATAGGGTAATTCTCAAAGTACTGTGGCCAGCCTGCTTAAATGGTACGAAAATAAAAATAAAATGTGGCATTTTTACAATTTTTTACTGTGTAAAAAGCCCCAATACGCTCCTTATCTGGAGGGCTGGATGCTTATGAGCTTGTCTGATGCGTATCTGCTTGGATACAACTGTACTCGGGCTACACTTCATGCTACCTCATGTCAGAAAAAGAACAATCTGAGGGACCTTGACGCGTAAAGGATCATGGGTACAGTGGACGTCATACTAGGGATAGTATTACTGGCACACCCTGTTGATGTCCCTTTTCAAGTTTCGAAAACAACACCTGTAATACTCTGCAGCTTCCACTAGATGTCGGCCTATGCACAGCATGTGAATCTAAGCAGATACCAACTTTAGAAATAAGATTACGGTGAGTAATGTATCCAATATAGTTACATTACTAACCAATCCCTTCACCTCGTTGGTTTTGGTAACTAAAATTGTAGTGTGATGTCAGTTATGACAAATGTTCACCTGACAAAAAGATGTTTTGTATGGGAGCTCTGAGCGATTTTTGCTTGTATGCTGTCCCTGCTTTATTTGTATGTTAATAAAGCTGGATTTTGCCTTTCACTTTGTCTACTTCCGTTATTTGAGTCCCGACTTTGACTCCTGATCCTCTGTGTAATTTTTGAGTTTTCTCAGACCATTACACTGGCAATACAAGCAGTTCCAGCCATCTGCTTATTTATACTGGATGGAACTATTTCTCCATAGTCTGTTGCTGTTACTTTTATGCTGCATTTTAACTTTTGCTGATGTTAAGTGATACAAAATATTGTTTCACTAGGAACCGGGAAGACTACATTTATCCGAATGCTTGCTGGAAGACTTAAACCTGATGAAGGAGGTAATGGTTGTGTTTCAGTATATGCACGTGAAAAGCCTATGTTCTTTTTGGTTCCACGATTTACCTTTATTTATTATTTATAGGTGATGTGCCAGTTCTTAATGTGAGCTACAAACCTCAGAAGATCAGTCCCAAGTCAACAGTAGGTTAACTTTAAGTCTACACACTAGTACTTGGTTTAAGTCTGTGTGCACCTCCAAACAACTGCATGCCTAATTTTATGTTAATATAAAAAGTACTTAGTAACTTTTTTCATACTGCTTTTTTGTGAATCTAAAGATGCTCATCTAGCAGTCATTGCTTTGTCCACCTCTTGAGTACAGTCCCTTCCCCCACCTTCCGGTTAATTGCTGGCAAGAGCATGCAATGGTAAGAAGGGTAATTCAGCCCTAGACAGCATTGCTGCACGTCGTCGGCACAATCCTTTGTGCATGCTGCTGCTATGGTAAGGAGGGAACGATCTGCAAGACGTTACTGTGGAAAAAGCTATATATGAACCGTTGGCTACTGATTACGCTGTTGAGGAGTTTTGCACAAGTTACGGTCTGTGACAGAACTTAGAAAAGCCCATCATGGATGTACAGGGTTCCAACTCTTAGGTATGGCCTGTCCAACACAAAGGTTTGGTAGAATGGCTGAGCAGTCTGCCTTAGTCTAGGAGGGCTGTACGAAGGTACAAAAAGCTCTGAGCAATCACTTATTCAAGAAAACAATAATACATTAAAGGTTTTATTAAACAAAGTAATTTCAATCCTGGAGCTTATGGATCGGATTTGATCACATGCTCTGCCTAATCCGTCATCTAGTGGAAGTCACGGCGTATCACATGATATGATCAGCGCCTATACACAATGTGTTTCAAAGCGCTTCAAGGCAAGGGAGGGAACAAGGGAAAATACAACCACATTCTTACAGGCCATGAACAGTAAGGATGTGAAATTAACCATCGTACTCGGCCTGACGACATTTCAGATAGTGCAAGAGCTAAGATATAGATAAGGAAAGGAGTGGGAGAGTGGGAAGGAAATGGAAACAGACAGGCGACTACCGTACTAGGCCTGACGACATTTCTGGTAGAGCCGGAGAAAAACAAAAGGTGAGGGAGAGGGGTGCAGAAAGGGAGGGGAGAAACAAAACACGCGACTATCCTACTAGGCCTGACGACATTTCAGATAGTGTTGGAGGGTTGGTGGGGAGGAAAAAAACAGTAATGGGAGGGTGGAGGAAACAGACGAGGTTGCTCTCTTATTAGGTCCAGGGACAATTCTGATAGAGTAAGTGCATAGAAGAAAGTAAGGGGAGGAGATAGGAAAATGGAGAAGGGAAAGGAGGACAGAAAAGAGAGTAAGCAGTCAAAAAGAGTGGAGAAGCAAGAGTGGAGAGCGAATACAATTGCAGAAGTCAGTAGTAACACATAATGTTGCAAGCCAGGATACAAGATGAAGATGGGAACAGCATGATTCAGGGCCACCATGAGTACATCATTCGTTTTCGAAACTCAAACGGATGTCGACAGAGCATGTTTAGTAATACTATCCCTAGTGTGACGTGTACTGTACCCATGGTCCTTCATGCATCGAGGTCCCTCTGATTGTATTTTTCCGCCATCAAAGTTGGTCGCAAATGCAGAGTTCTCTTCCAGGCTGATGCCTTTGATTAACTAAAGTTGTACTTGTAGACTTTCTTCCTTTCCTTTGTTTTCGCCTCACAAATGCTCAACTACTCGAAGGCTTCAGACGAACACCCACATCAACATTGTTAGGTAAGATTTTCATAGTAATCGTAAATCTTCCTGACCTGTGTCAACCCCAGAACTTTTGGCTTTACTGGTTTATTTTTCCTTATACCTCCGTGAGTGGGAACCTTTTTCCACACTCACAGAATCTTTCTCGTTTCATGGGTGTCATTTTTTAGACTCTCCATAGTGTCTTTTAAAAGCTATCCTCTTGGACAACCTTTTGGCAATACATGCCTGTTGTTGCTGGGTTGCCCTACGGGCTGGGTTCCCCTTTTTAACTTTCTCTGGCTAACCTTTAGAGAAATACATTTCCCAGTGGTAGAACAAATCTTTGGATCCCTTTTACATTTTATTTGGTGAAACCAGCACACCCCACCTTATGTGTATTGCTGGGGAGATGCAATGTATCCCCTATTACACTAAAACTAACGATTATGTTACAGGGACAAGCTTACCTTCAATGGCTGGTGGCAGTGATACCTTTTTACTAATTTGGTGCACCTTTATTTTATTTTTATTTTATTTTTTATTTATAACATTTGTTGTATGCCCAAACCCATGGGCATCACACCTTATTTACAAGATTACATAGGCTTAAGGTTACATGACAGTTTGCAAAAATTATTACATTTGGGTGATCTCAGTATAGAAGTTACAATCTATACACGCTTGATGGTTACAGGTCGCTTTGTGCTCAAAAACATGCTTGGTAGTTGCATTTATATGATTTCCATTTATTCTGTGTGTTTACAGGGACAATTGTGGCAGGAATTTAGAATTCATTAAAGAGCCACGTTTTAAGGAGTTTCTTGAAGTTGACTAGGGAGGGCTCATTGATTATGTTGGCTGGCAGAGAGTTCCAGAGTCTTGGGGCTGCTACAGGGAAGCAAGCGCTGCCAGTTCTGTTTTTGAAACGCGGTATGTGCAGGTGTAAATTGGCAGTGGATCTCGGGGTTCTGATAGATTCTTTGCGACTAAGGCAATTGTTAAGGTAGCTGGGGGCGTGGCCTGTTACACATTTGTGTGTGAGCGTTTTGTGGCGTATCCTTGCCTGGATGGGAAGCCAGTGTGCTTCTCTACTAAGATGAGTTAAGTGCGCCCTTTTTTTATGCCTAGTGCTGTTCTCTGGGCTTTGTTCAGCAGTAGTTGCATTTTGTTGACTTTTTTTTGGAGGTGCCTAGTAAGAGTATATTACAATAGTCTAATTTGGTTAGTATCAAAGCTCATGCTAGTGTTATGCAATTTTGCTGTGTGAGGAAGGGCCTGCTTAGTGAAATAGGTTTGGTGGTGTATGCTGTGGAAGATGCCAGGGCGCTGATGTGTTTGTTCATGGTGAGACTCGAATAAAGGTAAAGTCCTAGAGTTTTTACTTGATTTGAGATGGGTATAGGGGTATTATCGATGACTGTACTTTTGTAGAGTTGTTGGAGATTGGCTAGTCGGGTGGGAGAGCCTACTCTGAGGATCTCGGTTTTCTCTCCATTTAGGCAAAGGCTGTTGGCTGCCATCCAGATTTGGATGATGGTGTAGATTTTATTTACTATGATGGTGTCTTGTTCTAAATTGCCTGAGATAAGAATAAATATTTGTGTATCGTCAGCAAAATTGGTGTAAATTACTCCCATAGTGTCTAAAGCTGCGGAGAGTAATTTAGTGTATGCATTGTAGAGCGTTGGTGAGAGGCAGGATCCTTGGGGGACTCCTATTGGTACTGGTATACGGTCAGCTGCTATATCACCTATGGCTACTCTGCAGGTTTGGTCAGAGAGGAAGGAGTTGATCCATGTGGATGCTTCCTTGGAGAAGTGGAAGTTATCGGTTAGGGTTGGCACAGTTTACTTTGATCGATTAAATCAAATGCTGCAGACAGGTCCAGCAATAATAGAATGCGGAGCTTACCTCTGTCCCTGACTGCATCCATTTGGTTTTTTAGATCCAACAGTGCTGTTTCGGTGCTGTGACCCGGGCGAAAGCCTGATTGTCTCTCTCGTAATAGATGGTTGTTTTCAAGGTGGGCTTGGACTTCTGTGTAAGCTATTTTGTCTATATTTTGAGGAGGAATGGCACTGTGGCGATGGGTCTATAATTGGTTGGTATGGGGGGTCTAATGTGGGCTTTTTAAGTAATGGTGTGACCCATGCTGCTTTGATATTGGGTGGGGAGGGGGCATGGAGTTGGCTTGGAAAGAGGCATTGACAAAACTAGTTATGATGGGAGCTAGTGTAGGGGCACAATCTTTGACTAGTTTAGCAGGGAAGTTATCTCCTTTACAGTTAGAGGGTTTCAGCGATACTATCGTTTTAGATACTTGCTCAGTGGTTACTGCAGTAAAGTGGAATTCTGGTATATTGTTGGTGGGAGTAGTGACTACTAATGGTATTGTCTTGTTGGCGGTATCTAGTATTTTGCGATTCAATTTTGTTTTGCAGAGTATTAATTTTTGCAGCTAGTGCATCTTGGATGGTTGTGCACCAGGTTTTATTTACTACCACTGTGCTGGGAGGGTGGGAAGGTGTTTCTAGTTCCTTTATGATGGCAAATAATTCCTTACTGTTAGAGGAGGCATTTGCTATGCAGGTAGTGAGGGAGTTAGCTTTCTGTGTGTATACTTGCGTGTTATAAGAATTGGAGATTAGATATAATTCTTTTTTATTTTTCCATTGTCAGGTTTATTCTACATGGGTGTTCTAGTGCTCTTTTTTTCTTCTTAGTTCAATGAGGTCATCATTGAACCAGGGGTTGCTGGGCTTTTGTTTTGGTCTTTTGGGTCTAAGTGGAGCTATTTCATCAATGGCTTGCTTGAGGCCGGAATGGTAGTGTGGTGAGATTTCAGCTGGGTTGTGCAAAGGGGATGGTTGAGTAGTTAGTAGTAGGTTTTCTGGGGTGAGTTTCCGAGAATTTCTCATCATGGTGGGTATGAGGGGAGGAGTGTGTGTGGTGGGGTCTCTTGTTCTGATGTCAAATCTAATGAGGCCATGATCCATCCAGGATATCTCTAGAATGTCTTCTTTATGTATTGTGGTGTTTAGTGTTAGGATCCAGTCGAGGGTGCGTCATTTTCTGTGTGTTGGAGCCTTTACATTTTGTTTGAATTGCATTTCTAGGAAGGCGTTGTGGAATGCAGTGGCTCTATGATTGCTGGGGTCATCATATCCCAGATTGATGTCTCCTAGGAGGATGAATTTGGTATTTGGTTTAATGAGGGGTCATAAGTAATGGCAATTCTACGTCTGGGTTGTTAGTGGTACTGGGTGTTCTATACACTATTAGGAAGTTGATAGTAGTGTTCGGGTCTGTAGCAATTTTGAGCGATTAAAAGTTCATAGCCTGGTAGTATTTCTATTTGACATTCTCTAAACTTGAGAATTGTTTTAAAGATTATGGTGACTCCACCTCCTGTGGTTTCTTGTCAATCCGATCTGAATATTGAGTAGTCAGAAGGTAAGGCTAGGCAGAGCATTGGGCCTGAGGCTGCATGAAGCCAGGTCTCAGTTATGGCGATGAAATCTAAGTCATATTCAAGGATCAAATCGTGGGTATCTATGGTGTGTGCACCTAGAGATGTGACGTTGAGAAGGGTACTTTTTAGTGGATAGGCCTTACTTGATAAACTGTTAGGGAATGGTTATGGTGAGTCTTTCTTGGCTGTAGTCTGTGATGGGAGGGGGTTGGTTAGGGGTATTTGTGTGCGTGGGTTTGGGTGATGGCTTATCCTGCATTGGAGCGATGGGTATGATAGTGACTTGGCTGTTAGTATGGTGTTTAATACTGTCTTTAGGAGATGTGGTAGTCATGGTGCGGGAGGATAGTCTGTTTGTTTACCTACAATAGGTTTAGAGTGTGGGATAAAGGTATGGGTCCTTGTAATGAGCTGTCGGCAAAGGGGTTTGCCCAATATAGACTTAGATGTGGGTGTAAAGTGGGGGTGAGTGCTATGGTGGTGAATGCTGGTGTCCTAGGTAGAAATGGCGTGGGACAAGGTAGGGGGTGATGTCTAGGGCAGAGTAAATGTGCTAGGCCTTTTCCTAACTGAATAAATGTCCCTTGGGTGCAGAGTGTTAAGAGATTGCTGTAGTGGGTATACTGTTGATTGTATCGTGTTGATGTTTGGTCTGCTCCCAATAATATGCATACTATAGCAATATGTGTTCACAGCTGCATTAAAGGCACCCAAGGCTGCTCATTTTACCTAAATGGCCCAGTGTTAGGGAGAATTCTCAGGAATGTGCTAATTCCTCTACCTTAGAGGACCCCCACCCAGCTCGTTTGCTGGACTCTAGGACTTTAATTTTTTGCCTGGAGAGAGTGAGACCATATATTTCCCACTCTCTCTTGTAATTTAATGTGATTTTGAACTCTGTTTCTTTTGGTTGTGGAGTCTGACAGACTCCATAGGCATCATCTTTTACTTTGTGTCACATTGCACCTACAGTGCAATGACACAGGGAAGTCCTTCAGATTTCCCAAAGGTTTAAATACCTTCTATTGGATAAACTACTGTTTCCAAGAGCAGTAAAGTGAAATTGACTTTACCTACACTTATAACTTTCTAGACCCAGCACACACTATCTTACAATAGGGTGCTGGGTGAGTTACTTCGTATCCCCTTTGTCTAGCTTCTCATGTAACATTTTTTTGTTACCCTTTTCTCGATGAATGGCTGGTGGCAGTGGTTTACTTTTAACTACTGTGGTGTGCATTAACCACGGGCTGTGTTCACAGCTGCAGTAAAGCACCCAAGGGTGCCATTTTTGTCAAAATAGCCCTGGTCTTCTTTTTATGCCATTTCTTTGAGATGTACTCTGCGCGCCAAACCAGGTTTGGTCCCATTGTTCGTTTTGCCTTTGGCGGGATTCACGAGTGAAGCCTGCCTCTGGCTCCAGGGTGTCAGGCCGGGGCAGGAAGCAAGGGAGGTGCTGAAACTCTGTGCTTAGTCTCCTAGGAGATAGGAATGCACTCTTAGGTGATTGGCCAGCTGGCTGTCTGGCAAGGACAGCCACCCTGCTGGGTGACTGACAGCTTGGTTGGAATGAATGGGAGAAACCTGCATAAAAGGCAAGGCTTTTTGGCTTGCAAGGCAGAGTCGACCACTGGACGAAGAAATCAGAAGAACTTGAAGATGCCTGCTGTAACTCCTGGACCTTTGGTTTGCCGGGTGAAACCCTGCTGCTGTGCTGAAACTCCAAATTCGTATCGCCAGAGAAGTCCCTGCAAGTACGACTTCTCCCCTTGTGTTGGTGGGACAAATAAACTCCAAAGTAAGCCACCTGGACATCCTCTCAGAGCTGGTTGAAATTCCACTGCAGTTGCTGCTGGACAAGAATAGCCAGGGAGATGAACACCAGATCATGTGCGTTGCTTTTAAGCTGGCCAAGAGCTCCAGGAAGATCCTCCGGACTCCCAGGAGGTAGAACTGAGCCACCTCAACAGAGTGCTGGACCCCAGATGCAAGGAAAGCCCATCTCGACAGCCAGAAACTGCGGTGTTGATATTTGTGGTAGTCGTGAAGAGCTGCAACACCGAAATGTCACTTTTTTTAAGATTGCCGGTTGCAGTCGATGACCGTCCCATTGCAGTGCAGGAGTCCCCAGACATCCTCCCTCTTGTCCCCATGACTGAGGCCCAGGAACACCAGGATCTACACAGGAACTGAAGTCATCTGCTGCCCTTTTTCTTCAACCTAAAGGCACTGTACAGTCTAAGAGAACTTACCTCTTGTTGTGTGACTGCACTTGTTCTCTGTTGGTGAGACCTGTTGGCCCTACTTTGAATTCTTCTTTTCTCCAAAGACTTCTAAAACATTGTGCAAGACATTAATTTACCTGCAAGAATTGCTTCAGCTCACCTAGACTTATTCCCAATTGACTTTGGCCTAGCCTGGCTCCCTGAATGACTGTTCTGCCCTCATACATTGTGTTGTATCTTCCTTCCAGGAAGGAGTTAACTAACTTTACATTGTGGATTACCAAAAGTACTTAACTGCTTCAGTAGATTTGTGTGATCTCTTGTTCTGTTCTAATAACCTTTTTCTTTGCATTTTACAATCAGATTTAAGAGTTTGGCAAATTGTGGTATATTAAAGTCCACAGTGTCCTAGTTACTAAAGTCACCTGAGGGTGTAGGAAGTGTCTGTGTGCCATCCCAAAAGGGTACGTACTGATTTCGGAATATTAAGAGTGTGGATTTTGGAGTGTATTTGTGTCTTACTATTATATTGCCCCCGTTTGAAGAAGGCTTACTCTAACTGACTGACAAATTAATAATTGCTTAATCAAGAAACCTTGTGTGGAAGTGTCTACAGCTCACATTGACCCCTCTTGAGATAAGCCTGGCTGCTCAATCACGCTTCCAACCTGTGTAGTATAGACTTGTACCAAAGGTTGGGTTCCTATTGCCTGGAGGTCAGAGTTGTTGTAGTGCACCCAAAGGGTACTGCATACAATCTTGCCGAACACCCCAGTCTTGTTTTTTTGCCATTTTGGTGTTTCTTGTCCTTCCTTCTTCCTTCCCGCACCCCCACCACCCCCCCACCTCCTCCCCTCTGACATCCAGGGCAGGAAATTCCTTTGTGTTATATTTATATTCAGCAAGAGTCCCTGTCATGATCCCAGCAAAAGAGTACAGTTCCCATTCAGAAATACTAGGGGAGCAAGGAACTTCATATCAGTCAGTGGGGTCCACAGTGGCTTCCAGCCTGGCACAAATGGCATTTGCCTCATTCATAGCATTGCACCCATAGGCTCACATAGCGCTTACATTTGTTTTTTTCTACACGCAACATGGCTGCCGCCAAGTCCATTGTTAACTCACTGCACATACTACACCTGTTGCAGAGGGAGCTACTTAAGCCCTGCCTCCGCTGGAGCACTCGCTTTGCGTCTTTTCTGCTGACAGCGGGTAACGCTACCAGCGATCTCCCTACAGAACCTGTCAAAGGAAAAACAAAGTTAAGAGATATTAGTTTCCACAGAAAATCAACAGACTTCCATTGTTGTAGTTGTAAAGACTTACCGAACCGAAGTATTTCGGAAGCGGTTCCTCAGTCAGCAGTTTATTTCGTAGTCTCTACATTTTCTGTCAGAAGTTCTGCCGCAGCATCTTCCTCACAGAAGTCTTCGGTCACAGTGCCTTCAGTTAAGTTTTCATCAGCAGTCTCTGCATCGCCCGAAGGTATTTCATCTACTGCTTTCCGAAAAACCTGCAAAACAAAAGGTATTTTCGTTAATGAATGGACTTGTGAAATATGAAAAGAAAAGTTTTTACATATGTTGCTTACCTGAAGTCCCAGCAAGTTTTTATTCGCTTAGTTATTACCCCGGTCGTCTCTGAAGGTTGCAATTACTCCGTTAAGACGAACTTACATTCATTAAACGTTTCCTCAAACAGAGTATAGTTACAGCCATACCGCAGCACCTACCCTTTTCTGAGAACCAAGAACCTGCAAAATTAAAGGTAACATTTTAGAAAGAGAGATCTCTCCAATGTAGGGACTGCTCGGAATCTGACGAACTATATTTCTGATGCTTGTTACTCTGCTTAGAATCACATGCTATGCATATAGTCAGACATCCAGTGGTAACCGTAGAGTATTCCATCTTGTCTTTCGGGGACCGATAGGGGACGTCGGCATAGGCGTGTCTGTAACACTATCCCTATCATGACGTGTAATGTACCCAAAATCCCTCACGCGCCGAGGTCCCTCAGATTGTTTTTCTCCGCCCAGATAACGGGTCGCCCTATAGCGGAGCTGTTCAAGAAGAGACATTGTTTCTTATACCGACTTGTCGGTTATTCCCTGTTAAGTCACGTCGGTCACAAGAACATCTTTGACGAAGACTGCGGTGGATTCGTCTACGGCAGTGGATTTTCAGTGCCTAAGATCCGGCGGCCGGACTTTCCACGTGGTCCTGCCCTCTGGCCGACCTTTAGAGTAGGGAGAGTTGGGTTGGGGTGGCCATATTTGTGGTATGTCTTTCCTCCTTTCCCCTCTTTACTCTTTTGGTCTGGTCATCTTCCCCTTTGGCTATGGAAAGGACTCCTTTTAGGTTCTGCCCTAAGTGTAGGATCAGATATCCTTGGAAGGACGAACACAGAACGTGCAATGCCTGTCTCCCCTTAGAGCACGACGAAAATCAGTGTGTGGCCTGCAAACTCCTCTGGCCTAAAACCCTTAAGGAGCGCTGTGTAAAGCGGTGGGCCGCGTACGGTATGTCGCGGGTGGAACCCCCTTTCCCCACCGCCACACCCGCTGAGAGTGACGGGGGCACCTCAGATGACCAAACATCCGTTGCGAATCTAATAGACCTCGAGGCGGACACTTCTAGATCCACCACGCCCATCCCTGACCCTTTAAGGCCTGACTCGGTGTCGCTGCAGGGACAACACCCAGTGACAGGGGCGTACAAACGCATCACACTAAGCATACAACCCCTACACCGGTTTCGACGTCCTTGTTGAAAAAGGTGAGCGTGCCAACAGGGACGCCGAAAATTTCGACGGTGTCTTCGGATTGCGCAGATCCAAAGCCTTCCCCGCATCCGCAACAGCGTCTTGCGACTGGGCAATCTTTATCAAGTAAGGGCACTACTCCAAAAACTTCACACGGCGAAGTGCGGAAATCCGATGGTCCCGAAGGCCGCGGTAGGCCCGAAAGTTACGACTAGGCCTCTAGTCGAAAAACCGACCACTAGGCCCTCTTACACCGCAGAAGGTAATTTACCTACCGATAGACCATGGGAGCAATTATCTCACGCCGATTATTGAAGAGAGCATCGACAGGATTACGGCGGCAGTGGGACTTATCCCAGTTTTGCCTAAAATCATGGGGCAAGCCGTGGAAAACTCTTTGGATGCGGTTTGGGGCCCCGATTCTCACAATACTTATGAAGATAGCCAAGAGCCTCTTTTCGACACCCTAAGAGACTGTTTTTGGCGCTGTAGGGCGGAAAACGACTTTTTTCCACCCATAGGTCCACCTGGGTCCTCCAAATGGACTAGAGAGAAATTCAAAGGGTGTATGGATCGGCTGGAGAAGATTATCTGTTTTTCTGATCATCCATCCCCGAAAAGGTCTTGTGTAGAGCCTAACTTTCAATTCTCTTCTCATTCTCTAGAAGATCAGCCTTCTGTCCCCGTCCAGCAGGAAGACATTGTCCACATGACACCTATAGGGACATTTACAATGAAGAGGAAGAAGCTTCATTTCTACAGAATTATGAAGAGGAGCAGCAGGGTATCAGACAATTGGGAAGACACCCAGCAGGAAGGAACGGACCCATGGACACTGCCACAGCAAGATCAGGACACTGTTTTGTGTCTGGATTCCCCTGCGTCCACCCCGGCTCACCAGGCCTCACCTGTAGATGACCAAATGGCCTTCAACTCTGTTGAAAAAGGCAGCTGAACCTTTCAGATCTCTACCCAAGAGGCTGTGCTTGAGCAAGGTTTTGTTGAGGATATCCTTAAGGAGAAGCCTCCATCTAGCCAAGCCATCCCCCTCCTTAATTCCATCGAGAAGGTTGGCCCCCTCCTTGGTATCACCAGCTCAAACCCGGGCAGTGAACCCTAGAGTAGAAAAATTGTTTAGCCCTTCTCCTTCCGACCCTCTGTACATTAGAGGGCATGCCATCCCAGACTCGTTGGTAGTGACTACCACCCGAAAAAGGGCAGGGGTACCCCTTGCCACTGGGGAGGCACCTCTGGACAAGGAATCTAAGAGACAGTATGCTCTAGGCAAGCGAGTCACCTCGGCTTCCACATACACTACGCGGATAGCAAATAATACTGTGCTATTGGCAAGTTATGCTGACGCTCAGTGGAACCTTCTCCCGGAAGGCCTCCAAGAGGTTCCTGAACCCGTCAATCCAAGCTTCTCTCTATTGTAATCGAGGGAAGACAAGTTAACCAGAATGTGATTAAAAACACCCTGGACACGGCTGAAACAGCAGGCAGGTCTCTGGCCCAAGGGACCCTACTCAAAAGACACACTTGGCTGCGTACTTCAGGGTTTAAACCAGAGACGCAAGCCTCTCTCATCAATAAGCCTATTGAGGAAGCTAACCTCTTCTGGAAAGCGGTGGATGAGGCCTTGGAAACAGCTAAGAAAGAGCACGAGACTCTTAAGTCTCTGCAACAGATCACACAAAAACCTTCCCCCCAGAGAGGTAATAACTCCTGGCGGCCCTTTCGAGGGCAGCCCCGTGCTGTTCAAAACTATGGCACATGGAATTTCAACACAGACAAACTTCAGGAAGCCCTGCATACTACCCTTCAACGGGTTAGCGATGCAGCAAAGGTAGAGGTAGAGGCCCCAATCCCAGAGGAGCCGCAGCCTCTGGTCAGAAATGACCACCAGATCCAGGCCCCCTCCCATGTCGCCCCAGTCGGGCGGTGCTTATCTTTCCTCACGGCATGGGAGGGGATAACTTCAGACCAGTGGGTCATAAAGACGGTCGCCCACGGGTACTGCGTGGAATACGCCCGACCTCCACAATTCAGACCGCCGTACTCGCGGTGCCTTTCACCGGACCATCTGGAGATCCTGAATCAAGAGGTGGAAGCGCTGCTGGGAAAGGACGCCATAGAAGCCGTCCCTATTCTTCAGGTAAACAAGGGTATTTATTCAGTGTACTTCCTTGTACCCCAAAAAGGACCTCACCATGCCATGTGCCCTGTTCTAGACCTGCGCCCAGCAAACAAGTTCATAAAACCCCAGATGTTTCTCATGGTAACACTACAGGAGGTGATCCCACTGCTGAAACGAGGACTACATGGCAACATTGGACATGAAAGATGCATACTTTCATATTTCAATGTTGCCAGCGCACAGGAAATATCTAAGGTTCATGATAGAGGACGGGCATTACCAATTCAAGGTACTCCCATTCGGCATCGCCACAACGCCAAGGGTGTTTACCAAGGTCCTGGCAGTGGCTGCAGCACACCTGCGCAGACTATCCGTCCCAGTTTACCCTTACCTCGACGACTGGCTCATCGCGGGGGACTCATTCAACACATGTTTTTCGAACACCCAAAAAACAGTAGATATTCTCTTCAGTCTGGGTTTCTCAATCAACAAGAAGAAATCCAGTCTAGTCCCCAGTCAAACAAAACAATTTCTGGGAGCTCTAATTCGGACAGAAGACGGTCTCATCTTCCCCTCCAACGAGAGGGTTCAGAACATGCTTTTTCAGATTCCTCAATATGTAGCCAGTCGGGAGGTGACGGTGCGCAAAGCCATGCGCTTGCTAGGAATGATGGCGTTGTGCATATACTTGGTTCCCCACATGCGGCTGTGCCTGCGTCCCATGCAAGAGTGGCTCAACAGCCAGTGTTGTCAGGCCAGCAGACAATGGGAAGATCTGGTTGTTGTCTCCCCAGCCCTCGTTCTCTCTCTGCAGTGGTGGTCAAGAGAAACCCTCTTGAAGGGGAAGCCCTTCACCACCCCTGCAGTGGAAGCCACTCTCACGACAGACTCGCCTCTCACGGGGCGCAGGGGCTCACCTGCTTCAGCAGACAGCACATGGAGTGTGGTCCCCTCAATTAGCATCCAACCATATAAATTTACTGGGCTATTAGCGGTGTTCAAAGCACTGAAGGCCTTTCAGATGCAACTGCAAGGGAACACAGTGCTGATTCTAACAGACAGCACTACAGCCATGTATTACCTGAACAAACATGGGGGCACTCGCTCTCCAGGGCTATCCAAGGTGTCCCAAAACATTTGGATATGGGCTCTCAAACACAAGATGTTTCTATTGTCCCAGCATGTTCCAGGGTAACTCAATCTTCTGGCAGACGTGCTCAGCAGAGATTTTCCTCTTCCCGAAGAATACGAATGGCATCTTCACAAAGACATTGTGTCCAACGTCTTCGCAGAATGGGGCTTCCCAGAGATCGACCTGTTCGCGACTCAGGAGAACGCCCAATGCCAAGACTATGCCTCCAGGTACACCCAGAACCGCTCCTAGGGGAACGGTCTCTGGATAACATGGTCAGGGAAATGTCTACGCTTCCCCCCCCCCCCCCCCCCCCGACTCCCCTGCTCAACAAGATAGTGCACAAGATGCACCAGGAACCAGTTAACATGATACTGGTGGACCCATGTGGGCCCGCCAACCCTGGTTCGCTCATCTGATGGAAATGTCCCTCTCCCCACCAGTGAAACTACCCTGCCCGTACAACATGTTGTCTCAGGACATGGGGGGAGACCCTACACCCATGCCCACAAACTCTGAACTTAGCAGCTTGGCTCCTGAGGTCATAGAGTTTGGACACGGTGCATGGACATACTCGGGGAAGCTAGGAAACCGAACACACGTTATTGCTATGCCAGCAAATGGAAACGTTTTGTCATCTGGTGTAATTCCAGGAGTGTCAATCCCATTGATTGCTCACCCACACACATTGTGCTGTACCTAAACCATCTGTTAGACACTGGGTTGGTCTTCAATTCCATTAAGGTTCATCTGGCTGCACTGTCAGCCTACACCACATTACAACAAAAAGTGTTGTGATGGAAGATACCGGTGATTAAGGCCTTTATGAAAGGGGTTAAGAGGATTTATCCTCCCATTTCTCACCCAGCTCCTGGATGGGACCTGAATGTGGTTTTGACCAGACTCATGGGAGCTCCCTTTGAGCCTATGCATAAAGCAAGTCTGAAAGACCTGACTTATAAAACGGCCTTCCTAGTGGCTATCCCTTCTATCAGAAGGGTTAGCGAACTACAGGCACTTTATGTTCTAGACCCCTTTGTTACAGTCCACAGGGATAAGGTAGTTCTGTGCACGCACCCCAGATTTGCGCCTAAATTCATATCGAAGTTCCATGTGAACCAGTCGATTGAACTTTTTCCAGAATCCCACTAGCATGGCTGAAAGAAGCCTACACACACTAGATGTGCACAGGGCAGTCATGTTCTACCTGGAGAGAACTAAACCACTGAGGAAAACAAACCAATTTTTCGTTTCAGTGGCAGCTGGTAGAGAAGGGGATCTTGTCTCTAAATCGGCTATCTCAAGGTGGATTGTCAAATGCATCACACTGTTACACTCTTGCTAAGAGGTAATTGCTCTTCAAGCCTAGAGCACATTCTACTCGAGGCACTGGGGCTTCCATAGCATTCATTACAAATGTTCCCCTCGAGTCCATTTGCAAAGCGGCAACCTGGAGTTCTGTACACAACTTTACAAAACACTATTGCCTAGACACTCATTCTAGGTCTGATTCTCAGGTGGGACAAGCAGTACTAAGACATCTTTACTGTTCCTTCTCACAACCCGCCTCCAACTCCAGGTACTGCTTGCTAGTCTATGCACAGCATGTGATTCTAAGCAGATTAACAAGTATCGGAAGACATGCATTACTTACCTTATTAGCATTTCTGATGATTGTATCTGCTTAGATTCACATGCGCCCTCCCTACCGTCCCGCTCGGAGTGGAAGGAACATAGACGTCTTACTGCTTTCTCTCTTTATGTACTCTCATTATAGCCTTGGGCTCCCTCATGGCAGAAAAAATACAATCGGAGGGACCTCGGCACGTGAGGGATTTTGGGTACACTACACGTCACGATAGGGATAGTGTTACAGACACGCCTATGCCGACGTCCCCTTTCGGTCCCAGAAAGACGAGATGCAATACTCTGCGGTTACCACTGGATGTCAGACTATATGCACAGCATGTGAATCTAAGCAGATACAGTCAGAAATGCTATTACGGTAAGTAATGCATGTCATATATTTTTCACCAAAAACTCACCCAAGATGACTCTAAAAAGAGGCAAGGACATTATTCTGACCAGAATCTTTTAAACACTGCAGCCTCTTAAGTTAACAGATTTCAAACCAACGTGTCCCTGTAGAATACAGGATGGAGAGCTCCACAAAACATAGGCACAGGTGAGAAGGGAGGGATTTATCAAAGGCACACTGCACTATAGTTTTTTTCACGCAAATAGAAATTACAGTAGTTCTTTTGTTGTTTTCACAGAATAAGAGCCCAGATAACAGATCATCTAGCTGAGAAGGCATTATGCTCCCGTGGAGTCCCAGGTAAGCGTTAGTCCCCTGGACTCCCCGCCCAGGCTCCAGTATGTCTGTGAAGGCAGGTAGCGAGGGAGGGGTCCAAAACTCCACAGCCCTTTGTCTTCCTCCTTGCCTGAATGGGGGCAAATCCCATGGCGGGGGCTGACTGTCCTGATTGGACAACCAGACTGTCTCTTGTTTTATAATGCAGGGAGAGAATGCAGAAGTTGTGCTGTAGTTCCTGTTAAATAATCTGAACCTGGAAGCTGAAGACTAGTCGACCTCTGGAACCAAAACCGAAGAGTATGATGAAGGAAAAGCGGCTGAGACGAATTCCAGTGACCAGGGAGCCTGCTGTGTAACCTGAGCCTGCTGTAGCCCTTCCTTCCAATCGACCTGGGGACACCAAAAACAACAACCCTGACCCAGAGTTTTAGGCAAAGTTTGTATGCAGTACCCTTTGGGACCACTGCACACAACTATGACTACAGGTGTAAGCAAAACAAACATTTGGTAAGTCTGAACTACACAGTTTTTGGTAGCAGAGCTGAGCAGCCAGGCTTATCGCAAGAAGGCATGTGAGCTGTAATGATGTTACACAGAGGTCTACTATCACAGATGTTCAAATAAACTTACACTCAAGGTGTCTTGGTTAAACACTTATTCATTTATTCAACAGTCAGTTATAAAATATTCACTAGGAGGCAGTTAGATATCATACATATACTTCAACACTATACTTGAAGGAGGAGCAAAATGGCATTCAGAATACTTTCGAGGAGCAAAAAGGAATAGGTTCAGAACATAAATGAATTACAAGTTTCTTAGACAGTGCAGATACTTTGAGTTCAAACAAAGAGTCAATTCAATAGGCTAAGCCAAAGTCAATGAGCTAAAGTCTTGGATAGGATAAAAACGGTTAAAAACGGTTCTGGTAAGTAAACGGTAAAGTCTCTGTCGAAGTTATCAGAGTAGTTTGTAATGAGAAGAATTATATGTTGGGTCACAAGCTGATTAGGCCTGCTAGTTACGAAAGTTTCAAGCAATTTCACCGCAAGAGCTAAGTTCTCTGTCTCGTTTCACAGTAATTTACAAATGAAGAAAAAGATGCAGCTGAAGACTTATGTTCCTGGCAGTTCCTGCAGATCTCGCTATTCCTGAGCCTACGGTAGCAGTAGTAAAGCACACAAACTGGTGTCCCTCTCCCTGGTTATTCGGTTTCCTGCAGCACTCTGAGGAAAATACAACCAGCTCAGAGAATGGTATCCAGGTGGCTTAGTGTCGAGTTGATTGGTCCCACCAACTCAAAGGCAGAAGTCCTTGCAGGGCTTCTCTGTCGAGATGAACTTGGTGATTCGGACCTGCAGAAGGGCTTCACCGGGTAAACCAACGGTCCAGGAATTCCAGCAGCCGTCCTCTTCAAGCTAGTCTTTGGTTCTTTCGTTTCAGTGGTCGACTGTGCTTTCCAGTCCAAGAGACTCTCCTTTTAAACAGTGTTCTCCCTTTCATTCCAGCATAGCTGTCACTCACCCAGCAGGGTGGCTGTCCTTGCCGGACGGTCAGCCAGCCAATCACTCCAGAGTGCATTTGGGTCTCCTAGGAGACAAGCACAGGGAGTTTCGGGCACCTCCCTCACTTCCTGCCCACCCCAGACACTCAGACGTCAAGGGCGGACTTCAGCCCTGAAGCCTGCCAAAGGCTCACGAACAAAGGGACCAAACCTGGTTTGGCGTGCAGAGTTAAACCCCAGAAGGACCTTCCCACAAAGAAACGGCAAAATAAAATGACCGGAGTCTGTTTTTTACAGAGGTGTCTTGGGCGCCATTGAGAAACATGGCAGCCCCGATTTTTTTTGATACCGGTGTTCGTGGTCGGGGGAAAAATCATGGTAGTTTGTTATAAAACCACTGCCACCAGCCATTTCAATAGGAAAGGGTAGCTTTTAACAGCTACAAGAGTGTTTAGACCATGGGGATATTAAGTATTTAGACACACGGGATACTATGTAACCCCTCCAGCACTCCATTTTAAGATGGTGTGTGCTGGGTCTAGGAATTTGGAAAGACTAGTAAAGTCAATTTCACTTTACATTCTCTGGGGAAACCGTAGTGAAGGGAATTGGCACTTTTATGAGAATTCTCCCTAACACGGACCATCCGGGCAAACTCAAGGAGAGGCCGAAGTCCGTCCTACCGGAGAAGGCCCCAGGGGAGCGGGGCTCGGACCCTCCCCCTAAGCAGAAGGCCAAGCAGGACAAGGCTCTGGCCCTGAACGTGAAGGCGCAGTTGCACACGGCGAAGGCCCAGCCTTCCATCGAGGGGGTGCCGACGTCTCTGGTGAAGGCTGCCGAGACGGTCCCGCAGGACGCGACCCCCTAAGGCCAGGGTGTCCCTTCCTCCCCGGAGTGAGGCTGTGTTCCGGCCCATAGAGAAGACCCCGGAGAAGACGAGGCCTGTTATCTCCCCGAGACCTTCACCGCTGGATGCAAAGAAGTGTGGGGGGCGGTGTCTAGTGGACCTCCACGGTATGAATATCTCCTCCTCTGAGGAGCTCACAGGTCTACAAACCGTCCAGGAGGAGAGTAACTTAGTGGGCAGGCCCTCCGACGAGCGCGCCGAGGAAGGTGACTGCCAGGACAGTCAAGGAAGAGCAGCAGGGCGACAGGGGCCTGGGCACACAGCCGGTGCCCCAGTGACCTTTGCCGCCTGCACCTCAGCTGCCACCCACACCTCGGTACCTCCTAGAGACTGTAAGTGGTTTCAACCCAGCACTCCACCTAAGTCAATGCCTAGTATGAGATGCCCAATTGAACCCTTATTTATATATTTTTATGTCAAAAGTTTTTATTTCTGGATTATGTACCCTTATATAACGCCCCTCTCTTTGAATCCCCCGGTCTCACCTAACCAAGGAGTAGGTTTGTTTTGCAAGTTAAAAGGTTTATTTGATGAATTGCACATGTATATATCAAACTTGTTTGAATATGAACAATATCTGAATATCGCACTATTATGAATATGAACAATGATCAGCAATGGTTAATAATACAATAATCAACAATACCTTTAATCAATTAGGAGTAGGAATAGGAAGAATAAGGTAGAATAACTTTGTGTGGGTTCAAGAAAATGCAGTGATATGAAATGAATGCAGCACAGAAATAAACTTGATATGAATTCAATCAAAGACAATATAATCACTTTCCCCCTGATTCTACTCACTCCCCCCAATATGCAATATGAAGAGATGGAATGAGGGCACACAGGTTTCAGGAATATCAATCAACAATTGCAGTTTCAATCCCGATTCCCCCCAGCAAGCTTAGAGAGAACAGGACTGATTTTAAAACAGGTCTAATGCTTTTAAAAGGGGTTTGAAAAGAATGGGAAAAATGCTAAAAATGGATTTTAATTCGCTAAATGGTATTCAGAACTAGTGAGAGCCGCTTTGGCTAGGTTCAGGTCAACACTAGTAATGATTGTTGAATGACTGGCAGATAGGAAATAAAATTCAGAGGTTGAATGCAAGGAATCGCTGTTTTTACATGTGGTGAAATTGAGCCAAATGCGAAATCGCTGCAAACTTTTCAGCGCACGAAAAACGCGATTATAGATCAACTAAAAGGAGTTGGAATGCGGTTCTTAGTTTGAAAGCTGAGGATGTTAGCTTCAAAATGACATTTGAATTTCGTTCCTACCACGTACGGTTCAAAAGTTAGAGGTTTTAGTAGAGGTCGATTTTTCTCAAAAAGGGTCAAGATTTTACAAATGGGATTGCGCTTTTGAAGATTTACCAACAAGGATGGGCTTATACTAAGGGGCTATGAAGATGCAAGATATCCAACAGCCAGCCACCAGAGCAGCAGTGCCTCCGCTCCGACTTTGGTCTGCCAGGACATTTGACTTTCTTCAGAAGAATATCAGCGCACAGATGATTATCGCTACAATTATCACAGGATTATGTGGATGGGAGAAGGATTTCAGGATGGACAAAAGAGATTCTATAATGCAGTTCTGGATTTGTTGGAATGGGTTGGATTGGATTACTTAATACTAAGAGGTTGGTTATGGACAGTTCTACGCTAAATACTCACAACTATGGGTTGGAATGGGCCTATCAAAGATCTGGTCAAAGGTTTGGCTGGAATTCACTCGTCACCGGACAGGCCTCAGGAGCTTGGTTCTGCTCTCAGCATGGCACTCTGGTCTGCACGGCCTCTTGGACTGGATCTGACGGGTGGGTTCTGGGTTACAGCTCTGCTGGACTGATCTGGATCTTTGGTTCTAGCAAGCGTTCTTGGCCAGAAGCAGCCAAAACAGCACAGCCAGGCTATTGAATTGGTTAGGCCCCGTGGAAGTTTAGGGGTTAAAATCAGGTTGCAAGATTTTAAAGACCTGCTGAGAAGGGTTCAGCTTTTTGGGTTGGGCCTGCTTCAGGGTTCTGGAGTCTGGGTTCTGGATAGTTCTGGAATCTCCTTCAGAACTCTTCGCCGGTAGATCAGTGATGGGCGAATGTGTGTCTTTCTGGGTCCTCAACCGTCCCTATTTATCCATCTTCCAAAGGGTTGGGGAGGCTGATTATATGATGCCCAACCCTCTTAGAATCTGATAGGTCAGAGAATTCCCTCTCTCCTGATTTGAGAAGGGAACAGTGTGTCATGATGTGTCATATGTCAGAGTGACACTGTGTTTATGGTCCAGAGAAGAACGCTCCCCTTTGTTTCTACCAAGAAAATCAATTTTTCCTAAAAAACATATTTCCAATATGTCCAACTTGTTAATAATACATATTTACATTACAGATTAACTCTGGTACGTTTCTGTCAAAACCTCATCTTCCTACAAGTTTTGGTTCACAAACTTTTTTGCGCTTTTGGGCGGTTACTCGGTGTCGGTTCTGTACCAATTTTTTTACATACATGCACATACCATCTGGGCATATCCCTGTGAATTTTCATATTCCTAACATAATCACAATAGCTAGAATATGAAAATGTTTGTGGTTCAGTCTCTGAATATCGCACATATTCCAGATTAGTTTTAAACTGTGAGCAAACTTTTCATTTTAATAACCTATAAATTCCATATTTTTATCAGTTCAGCATAATTTGCTATAAGTCTTTTTCAAAAAGATATTTCCTGTGCTTTCTGAATACACAAAACGGTTTGTCTCTGCCTAGGTCTTGGCTGGGCCAGAGAGTCACATGGGCTTGTCTTCCTGGGCAGTTGGTTTCAGTTCACACCCGAATTAGCATTTTCTTTCATTTCAAGGAGCCCATTGTCTCTTTCCCAGAGCAGCAGAGAAAGTCTCCTCCTCTCCTCCTCTTCTCATTAGCATCCAAATAAGATATCCTCTCCTTTTGGTGGGAAGGAAAAGGGTGGTGTGTTCTCAGTGGCGGAAAACCTCTTTGAAGTTTTAGCTGAATCAGGTTACCTTATAGTCAATTGTGACATTGTTCTTTGTGAAAAATTACAGTTACAATTTTTAAAATAAGCAAACATATCTTCAATTCCAGTCTTTTTCAACATGAAAATTAATAGTGGCACCCTATATTGCATTTGATGGAAGTCCCTTCTTTCCCCACACTTAGATTTTGAGACACAAGTTTAACATGACAGGCTTAGGCGAGTAGCAGTGTTGTGCCTATTTTCAACATATTTTTCCCAAGCAAGCATCTTTAAATGTGGATTTTCTTCTGATAAATGTACTTCTGCTGACATTATATTTATGTGGATTCTTGAAGTAGAATGATGTTTAACATCCAACAAGGAGGTTGGATCTTTGGTGTGGTTTGTGAACCATGATTTTTGCAAATTTGACAACCAAGAAAAACAGATTTCCAAACAGCTGTTTCTTTTGCAATCAGCATTGCTTTTTCAAGTAGTTTCAGGCTACTTTGTGGGTAGCCAAATGGTGGGTTTTGGCAGTGGTCTCCTGTTTTACCACCGACATAGGCAAAAGTGGATTGGCTGCCTATTTTTCAGGTTTTTCCTGTGCACTTCTGGGTGATTTTAGCGTGCATAATGCTTTCCAGTGGCCATTCTGAGGTTGCTGATGCAAGTAGAGCACAGTAATGTTGCAGGGCCTGGACTAGTGGGTTAAAACATCCCACAAGATCTTTCGGTGGACATCCTCTCGGCACTACATACGCTGGTCTCTGAGATTCAGACAAGGATGCCTATTCCGTCGGTGGCGCCATTGCTGCCCCCACCCGCCCCCACGGGGGGGGAACCCCCGGCCAAGAAGAAGAGTACACCCTTCACCTCCTTGCACACCTTCGCCCCCCTCTCACCTCCCGAGGGATGAGACGGATCCAGACACGGCGACCACGGGCACGGACGACAGCGTGTTAGGCGACCTCCCTTCTCTGCCACCCAAATCTTCACTGCGGGGCGAGATTGGCTTGTTCCACTGGATGATCTCCAGAGTGTTAGAACTTTTTCAGCTCGCTCCGGAGGAGGACGGCTTCCTAGATCGGCGCACGGAGGCAAAGAGGAAGACCATCCTCTCGGTTCCACTCCTGGATGACATTTGGGACAAAGATTTCTCTCTCATGAAGAACCCTTTCACGGCCCCAGCGAAGAGGGATCGCCTTGAAAAGTAGTACAGGGTGCCGGACTCTACGCCCAAGTGCTTAGGGGCCCAGCCTTCTCCAGGCTCTTTGGTGTCCGCGGTGGCCAGGAAGAAGTCCTCGGGTGGTTGGGCCTTGGCGGCCTCCATCCCACCGGACAGCCAGGGCAAGAAGTTGGATGCCATGGGACGACGGGTCATCTATTCTAGTGCGGGAAGCCGTCCTTTCGGACCTCAGGCGACAAGTCCCCAGGATTCTCCAAAGGGTTTGGCGGGGGCTCCTCTTCTTACCGGCAGCCCTTCTGTTCTCCGACCCAGGAGACGAACAGGGGCTGCTCCAAGGCTTTCGGAGGACGACGTCGCCAGGGATCCCAAGGAGGTCCTTCGACGTCTAAGCAGGATTGAATCGGCTGTGGTGTTGTGCGCCCACCGGAGCACCCCAGGTGGCAGGCTGGCTGGCGAACTTCGTCAGCGTGTGAAAGACCATCTCCACTGACCGTTGGGTGCTGGGCGCTCTCGCCCACGGACACACCCTGGAAATTCAATGGAAGTTTCCCGGATACCACCGATGGCCCGGCAGGAGAACCATGTCCCTCAGCTGCTGCTGGAAGTTCGGGCCATGTTAAGGAACGGCGCAATAGATCTCGTCCCAAAGAGGTTCCGGAGCGTACTCAAGATACTTCCTCGTCAAAAAGACAACCGGGGGCTGGAGGCCCATCCTAGACCTTCGTCGACTAAACAAATACATCGGGTCCCAAAAATTCCAGATGGTCACTCTTCAGCACGTGCTCGGACAGCTGGAAGAGGGGGACTGCCTGTCGTCCCTGGACTTGGTGGATGCATACTTCCCCCATCCACAAGGGGCACCGCAAGTTCCTGTGTTTCGTGGTTCAGGGAAGCACTACCAATTCAAGGCCCTTCCCTTCGGATTAAAGTCGGCACCATGAGTCTTAAGTGCCTAGCCCCAGTGGCGGCACAGCTGCGACTACGGGGGATTCTAGTCTACCCTTATCTGGACGTCTGGCTCATCCGGACCACCTCGAAAGAGATCGCCGACGACCACACAGCGAGGACCGTTCGCCTGCTGACGGATCTGGGGTTCTCTGTGAACTTTACAAAGTCCTGCTTGACTCCATCACAGGATGCGCTGTTTCTGGGATCGCGACTCAACAGTGTCGTGCCGGCGTCTCCGTCGGAGGAAAGGATAGCGGCCATCTTGGGCAAGGTACACCGGCTGTTTGCCCTGAAGATCACCATGGTGAGGTCCATTAAGTCTCTGCTCTGCATGATGAAGTCGTGCATATACCTCATTCGGCTGTGCAGGCTACGGATGCGTCCCCTGCAGGAGTTCGACGCTTGCTGGATACAGGTGTCGGGAGGCTTCGAGGACAAGATCACCCTCGACGAGAGCTTCCGTCGAGTGATAGAGTGGTGGGGAGTTCGAGCTCATCTGTCCAGGGGCGCGGATTTCCAGACCCCACCGCACCAGGAGATGGTCACGACTGATGCCTCCCTGGAAGGATGTGGAGCTCACACCGGAAGTCTCCACGTAAGAGGCCTGTGGCTACCGGAAGAGTGTTTTGGGCCCTCAAGTCTTTGCTTCCATTCCTCAAGGGCAAGCTGGTGCAGGTCTTCATGGACAAAACCACCGCAATGTTTTAAATCAGGAAGCAGGGGAGCAAGTGCAGGACCTATGGCACTGGGCCGTCGCCCAGTGGATGTTCCTCATCACGTTTCATCAGGAAGGAGTGAAGAACACAGTCGCCGGCTCACTAAAAGGGGAACTGCACTCGTGCCACGAGTGACAGCTTTGGCAGGACCAAGTGGATCACCTGTTCCGCAGATGGGGCAATCCCCAGATCGATCTATTTGCGACAGCGACGAACACCAAATGCCAGAGGTTCGCCAGCAGGTTTCCCCAGCCGGAGAGCATGGGGGACGCACACTCATTCCCCTGGGATGGCCCGTTTCTGTATGCGTTCCCTCTGTTGCAGTTGCTTCTTCGACTAGTCAATCAACTCAGACGGTCCCGATGCAGGATGATCCTCGTCGCACTGGCATGGCTGAGGCAGAGCTGGTACCCGGATCTTCTCGACATGTCAGCGCCCCCTCCAGTCAAGTTTCCAGTGGCCGCAGATGATCTAGGCAGAGAAGGAGCCGCAATTCTGCACCACGACCCAGGATCGCTGGATGCAAAGAAGGGGGGGGGGCGCTGAACCTGAAGGCCAGGCTCCTGCAGCGTTAGAATTCGGTGCTTACAACCTCCCTCCTGATTGCAAGGAGGTGCTTGCCAACGCCACAGTATCAGCTACTCTTAAATGCTACGGACATAAATGGAAGACGTTTGCCGTTTGGTGCCGTGCACAGCAGATCGACCCTCTACTTGTCACTGCTCCGCAGGTGCTACCGTATTTGCTGTCGTTGGCCAAAGCAGGACTGGCTCATGCTTCCATCAAAGCTCATCTGGCGCGATCTCCCGCTACACCAGATCTCCGGGACGGTCGTTGCTATGGTCTCACCGTCTGGTTAAGGAGTTTGTCAAGGGACTGTTTTGTTCGTTCCTGCCGGTGAAGGCTCCAGCCCCGGCATGGGAACTCAATGTGGTGCTGACTAGGCTCATGGGCCCTCCATTCAAACCTATGCAGACAGTTCCACTGAAGTTCTTGTCGTGGAAGACGGCGTTTCTCATGGCCATCATATCTGCACGACGAATGGGTGAGATTCAGGCCCTGTCCTGCAAGCCACCTTATTTGACATTTCACAACACGCTGGTAGTGCTGCAGATGCACCCCTCCTTCATGCCCAAGGTGCCGTCGGACTTTCATCTAAACAAGCCCTTGGTGTTGCCTGTGTTTTTTCCAACACCCTCGTGGTCGCCAGCCGAGAGGACTTTGCACTCGCTGGATGTGGCTAGAGCACTGAAGTTCTACGTGGACCGGAAACTTTGTGCGGAACTATGTGTGTGGCCCTTTGAACCAATCTTGCCTAACAAAATGTTGCTTGAGAAGGTAGACAAAGGGGATACTCTCTAGAAGGACCTCTCCACAAAGACATGGCAAAAAAAGACGACTGGGGACCATTTTGTCAAAGATGGCTCTGCGCCATCCCGGAGTTATCGTTACCGGAGCTGCGATCAGCTGCGGTAAATGCAAACCATGGTGGTTCAGAACAAAACCACTGCCACCAGCCATCCTGTGAGGAAAGGGTAACATCAAAATGTTACATGAGCAGTTAGACAAAGGGGATACTAAGTAACCCCTCCAGCACTCTTATGTAAGGTAGTTTGTGCTGGGTCTACAAATAGAAAAAGGGAAGTAAAGCCATTTTCACTTTACTGCTCTTGGAAACAGTAGTTATCCAAGAGAAGGCATTTAAAACTTGGCAGAAATCAAAAGGACTTCTCTGTGACACTGCACCGAGGGTGCTGTTTGTCTCCATGTAAAAAGATGATGCCTATGGGGTTTGTCAGACTCCAAACCAAAAGAAACACAGGGTTCAAATCACAATACATGAGAGATTGGGGAAAAAGGTCTCGCTCTCTCCAGGATAAAAATTAAGTCCTAAAGTCCAGGAAAAGAGTAGGGGTCTCTAAGGTAGAAGGGAATTAACACATTTCTCAGAATTCTCCCTAACACTTGGTAAAAGAAAAAACAGTTTCACTTGCGTTTCTAAACCCTTTCTCCTATAAAGCAATTATTGAGCTCTGGGTCCTACTGCCCCAGCCAATGACTGCCCTCTCCCTAAGCCCCTCCTCTGGCAGCCATCGTCAGATTTTTATTGCATGTTAAAGTGTTGGGAGTCCTCACGTTTCACTCTTCGAGCTGTGTGTTTTTCTTGCGTTTTGGGTAGGAAAATGTTTTTTGTTCATTCGAGCCCGTGTGCTCAATCGTTTATCCATCCGATTAACGGCGACCCATTTTCTGGTATAGTTCATCGCCCCTGAAGGGCATAAATCGCAGAGTATTTTATTCTTGGAAGTTTCCAGAAGTCCATCAGGCTTACACCGCGCCGGATCATGTCAGAGGAGAAGGACGGAGCTTCCCTCTTCAAGCTCTGCACCAGCTTGCACAATGTTTTCACGGACGATGAGCATTCCCATTGCCTGTATTGTCTTCACCCGACACACAAGGAAGAAGATTGTGAGATGTGCCTTGGCTTCTTCAAGCTCTCCATGAAGGAGCGGCACTTCCGACAGGGGACAAAGGCAAGCAGTGCGAGTCAGCTTCCACCGGAGTCGCCGCGCAAGCGAGTCCCGCGACGGTCAGGGCGCGTTCATAGTCTCCATCAACCTCAATCTCCAGCCATCGCTCCAGCTCTTAGTCGAAGAGAAAGTCGGCATCCCCGGGGAAGCTTTGAGAGAAACTGGAGAAGGCTAAGCAGGACAAGGTGTCTGTCCTGCCAGCTAAGGCCAAGGTGTTCTTTTCTAGCGAGATGGTTGCTGCTGCCCTCTCGAAGGAGAAATGGGCTGACCTGGACCTGGTACCCTGGTGGCAGCCAGCGTGTCGCTCCCACCCAGGCAGGAGGCTTCAGCCAGACCAGTGGAGAAGACTCCGGAGGAGAGGATGCCGGACCTCAGCCCAAGGCCGACCCCTCTGTTAGGCAAGATTGTATGCAGTACCCTTTGGGTGCACTACAACAACCCTGACCTCCTGGCAATTGGAACCCAACCTTTGGTATAAGTCTGTCCTACACAGGTTGGTAGCATGTTGACCAGCCAGGCCCATCTCAAGATTGGTCAATGTGAGCTGTAGGGAAGTTGCACAGAGATTCACAGGGACAAGGATTCAAATAAACTGTTACACAAAGGGTTTCTTGATCAAACAATTATTCATTTAACAGTTTGAGTAAGGTTTCTTCAGAAGGTGGCAATATAATAGTAACGCACAAATTCACTCCACAATACACACTCATAATGTTTCTAAATCAGTAAGTACCCTTTTGGGATGGCGCACACACTATCCACACCCTCATGTGACTTTAGAAACTAGGACACTGGACATTAATATACCACTGTTTGCATTTAGAATCAGACTTAAGAGTTTGTCAAAGAAAAATGTTATTAGAACAGAACAAGAGATCACACACATATTGTGAAGCAGGCAAGTACTTTTGGTTACCCCTAATGCAGAGTTACTTAACCCCCTCCTGGAAGGAAGACAAAACACAATGTCTGAGGGAAGAAGTCATTCAGGGAGCCAGGCTGGGCCAGTCAATTGGGCAAAAGTATAGGTGAGCTGAAGCACTTCTTGCAGGTAAGTAAGCCTTGCACAATGTTTTAGAAGTCTTTGAAGAAATCAAAGCAGGGCCACAAGCTGGTTAGGCTTGTGAAGTAAAGCAGCTGTCAGCAACTCTACAGATCAACCACAACAAGTCTCACCAACAGAGAACAAGTGCAGTTACACAACAAGAGGTAAGTGCTCTTAGACTGTACAGTACCTTTAGGTTGAAGAAAAGTGCAGCAGATGGCTTCTGTTCCTGTGCGGCTTTGCAGATCCTGCGTTTCCTGGGCCTCAGTCGTGGGGACGAGAGGGGGGACTTCTGGGGACTCCAGCACTGCAATGGGACGTTCACCGACCGCAACCGGCAATCTTCACACAAGTGGCACTTCAGTGTTTTAGCTCCTCACGTCTACCGCAAAAAGCAGCACCACAGTTCCTGGCTGTCGAGATGGGCTTTCCTTGCATCTGGGGCCCAGAAGTCTGTTGTGGCTCAGGCTCTGTCAGTCCTGCTTCCTGGGAGTCCAGAGGATCTTCCTTCAGCTCTTGGCCAGCTTAAAAGCAACGCACATGATCTGTTCCTTTCCCTGGCTATTTCGGTTCCAGCAGCAACTGCAGTGGAATTTCAACCAGCTCCAAGAGGATAACCAGGTGGCTTACTTTGGAGTTGATTGGTCCCACCAACTCAAGGGGAGAAGTCTTCCTTGCAGGGGCTTCTCTAGTCGAAACGAAATTGCAGTTTCAGCACAGCAGCAGGGCTTCACCGGGCAAACCAACGGTCCAGGAGTTGCAGCAGGCGTCCTCTTCAAGCTCTTCTTCGGTTCCTTCGTACAGTGGTCGACTCTGCCTTCCAAGCCAAAAGACTCTCCTTTTATTCGGTTCTCTCCCATTCATTCCAGCCTAGCTGTCACTCACCCAGCAGGGTGGCTGTCCTTGCTGGACACTCAGCCAGCCAATCACCACAGAGTGCCTTTGGGTCTCCTAGGAGACTAAGCACATGACGTATCGGGCACCGGCCTCACTTCCTGCCTACCCCAGACGCTCTGGAGCCAGAGGTGGGTTTCACTCCTGAAGCCCGCCAAAGGCAAAATGGACAAAGAAACCAAACCTGGTTTGGCGCGCAGAGAAACTCTCTAGAAGGACATCTCTACAAAGACATGGCGAAAAAAGACCAGGCACCATTTTGTCAAAGATGGCTCTAGGCCATTTTGAAAAAGGTGGCTCCCGCAGTTATCGTTACCGGAGCTGCGATCAGCTGCGGTAAATACAAACCATGGTAGTTCGGAACAAAACCACTGCCACCAGGCATTCTGTGAGGAAAGGGTAACATAAAAATGTTACATGAGCAGTTAGACCCAGGGGATACTAATTAACCCCTCCAGCACTCTATTGTAAGATAGGGTGTGCTGGATCTAGCAAGTACACTAAGTAAAGCCAATTTCACTTTACTGCTCTGGGAAACAGTAGTTTATCCCAGAGAAGGTATTTAAACCTTGGGAAATCTAAAAGACTTTGCTGTGTCACGGCACTGAAGGTGCTGTGAGACACAATGTAAAAGATGATGCCTATGGAGGTTGTCAGACTCCATAACCAAAAGAAACGCAGAGGTAAAATTCACATTCAAAATACATGAGTGGGGGAAAAGGGGTCTCGCTCTCTCTCCAGGTTAAAAAAATTAAGTCCTCAAAATCCAGCAATTTTTGGGTATTCTCCCTAACAACGCACATACGTGCTCGGCCAACTGGAGGAGGGAGACTTTGTCGTTGTTGGATCTAGAGGACGCATACTTCCACATCCCCCATTCACGTAAAACATCACGTTCCTGTGCTTCGTCGTACAAGGGAAGCACTACCAGTTCAAGGCTCTCCCCTTCGGACTGAAGTCGGCGCCCAGAGTCTTTATGAAGTGCCTGGCTCCGGTGGCGGCCCATCTACGACTACAGGAAATTCATGTGTACCCTTACCTTGATGACTGGCTCATCTGGGCCAGGTCGAAGGACCTAGCCGTCGATCACACGGAGAGTACCGTCCAGCTGCTGGCTGATCTGGGGTGCTCAGTGAACTATGCAAAATCCTGCTAGAGTCCATCGCAGAACACGCTGTTCCTGGGGTCCCGGCTCAACACTGTGTCCTGTCTAGCTGCTCCGTTGGAGGAGAGTATAGCAGGTTGCAACAGTTGTTAGCACTAAAGATCGCAGCAGTGAGGACCATCACTCGCTGCTCGGCATGATGTATTCATGCATCTGCCTAGTCCGGCTCTGCAGGTTACGTACGCCACCGCTCCAGGAGTTTCTGGACGCCAGTTGGATCCAAGTGTCCGGAAGTTTCAAAGACAGGATCATGCGTGACGAGGAGTTCCGTCGAGCAATAAGGTGGTGGTACGTGCGCTCCAAAATCGCCGGGGGCACAGACTTCCAGAGACCTCCATACCTGGAGACTGTCACGACGGACGCTTCCCTGGAAGGGTGGGGAGCACACACCGGAAGTCTCCATGCCATAGGCCTCTGGTTGCCGGAGGAGAAGACGCTACACATCAAAGTACTGGAGCAGTGTTTTGGGCTCTCAAATAATTTCTTCCGTCCCTCAAGGGCAAAGTGGTAAGGTTCTTCACAGACAATATCACCACAATGTTTTGCATCTGTGAGCAGGGGGGGGCACCAGATCCCTGGCGCTCTCCAGAGATGCGCAGGAGTTTTGGCACTGGGCCATCGCCCAGGTTATGTTCCTCATTCCTTTCCGCCTGGCGGGAATAAAAAACAGTCGCCGACTCCCTCAGCAAGGAGCTGCGCTCTTGCCACGAGTGGGAGCTTCGGCAGGATCAAGTGGACAACCTCTTCCTAAAGTGGGGCAGTCCCCAGATCGATCTGTTTGCGACGGCGGTGAAAACCAGGTTGGCCAGCAGGTTTACACAGCCGGAGAGCTTGGGGACGCATTCTCCTTCTCTTGGGAAGGCCTGTTCCTGTAAGCGTCATCTCCGTTGCCACTGCTGCTACAAGTCATCAGTGAACTCCGACTGTGCCGGTGCAGGATGATTCTCGTCGCGCCAGCGTGGCCGAGAAGAATCTGGTACCCATACCTTCTCAGCATGTCGGCGTCCCCTCCAGTCAAGCCGCCAGTGGTTGCGGATCTGCTCGCCAGGTAAGGAAGCGCAATCCTGCACCACGACCCAGGATCTCTGAAGCTGAAGGCCTGACTCCTGCAGCTTTAGAGTTTGGTGGTTATGAGCTGCCGGAGGACTGCAGGGAGGTCCTCGCCAAGACCAGGGTGTCGTCGACGCTGAAGTGATATGGGCACCAATGGATGCATTTCACGACTTGGTGCCGATCACAGAAGATTAACCCTCTGAGGGTCAAGACCCCCAGGTCCTTCCGTACTTGTTATTGGCGCACGCCTCCATCAAAGTGCATCTAGCAGCTTTCTCCCGCTACACCCGGTCTCCTGGACAGTCGTCTTTGGTCGCACCGTCTAGTGAAGGAGTTCATCAAAGGACTGTTTTGCTCGTTCCCGTCGGTGAAGGCGCCTGCCCCGTCGTGGTACCTCAACGTGGTGCGAACTAGGCTCATGGGTGGGCCCCATTCGAGCTGATGCATCGGGCGCCGCTTAAGTTCCTGTCTTGGAAGACTGCTTTCCTCGTGGCCATCACCTCTGCCAGGAGAGTAGGTGAGATCCAGGCCCTGTCCTGCAAGTGGCCTTACTTGACTTTCCATGAGACATGTGGTGCTGTGGACGCACCCTTCCTTCTTGCCCAAGGTTCCATTGGAATTTTATCTCAACAAGCCCTTGGTGTTACCTGTGTTTCAAACGCCTTTGTTGCCGTACGAAAGTACTTTGCACTCACTGGATGTGGCTCGAGGGCTACAGTTTTATGTGGCCTGCACAAAGGATTTCTGGAAAACTTCTCAGCATTTTGTGAACTTTTGCCCTGTGAACCATGGGAAGGCCTTGTCCAAGGCTTTCATCTCCAGATGGCTCTCTGGCTTCATCACTCATTGTGACCTGTTGGCAAACCGTCCGTTGTCTGGCTGTCCGAGATCCCATTCTCCCAGAGCAATAGCTGCGACAAAGGCGTTCCTGTCTGGTGTGCCCCAGCTGGACATCTGCTTAGCTGCTATGTGGAGGTCTACGCACACCTTCACAAAATTCGACTGCGTCGACAGGGATTCCAGGGAGGAGTCCAGAGTCGGCGAAGCAGTGCGACACAACCAACCTGTTGGCTTGTAGTTGAGCCTGGTGAGGAATTAAGAGTAATTGCTTCGGTTTAGCCTTGCCACCTCCCGTGGTTGTGGATGTATGTACTGCTATGTATTTTTTATTCATGAGCATGTGAATCCATGCCAGAACCCATGCTGGAGAAGGAACAAGTTAGTTACCTGTAACTATTGTTCTCAATCCTGCCCTTCTTGGTCATACTGCCACTTTACGTGCTACCAAATCTGAAGATGGCTGCCAGAGGAGGGGCTTAGGGAGAGGGCAGTCATTGGCCGGGGCATTATGACCCAGAGCGCAGTGATTGCTTTAAAGGAGAAATAGCTTGTAAGTGAAAGTGAAACTGTTTTTTCTTTTACCGAGGATTCCCAGCCTGACGACTGGGAATATTCATGAGCATGTGAATCCATGAGACTCAGAAAAACAGTTACAGGTAAGTAACTTGTTTCGTACTTTCTTCTTAGCCTTTGATCCCAACAAGTAGGATCAAGCCCTAAAAACTCTTCCAGTTGTTGTTCCAAACTGCTTTACTTTAACCTGTGGGGAATACCACATTTCTTTTACCTCTAATGCAGTGTAATATTGTTACCCTGTATTTGTGTCTACCCAATTCCCCTCCAAATATTTGCTCTTGACTGTACTATTCCATCTGCCACTTTGTGAGCCAGGGATTTCTTCAGAGGAACCAGTGTCCCTGGGCTTGAGGCTGTACCCTCAAACCTTGAACACAGGGCTGACTGGGTCAATTTAAATTGTTCTGCATCTTAAACGTAGGGTTGGTATAGTCTTCTAATAGTGACTTATTCCTTTTTTAAATGTAAACCTTTGGTTTGCAGATTAAGGTCCTAGCACTGTCTTGGATTTTCATCCTGTCAAATGTAAACTCAAGCAACGGTTTCCTACTCTTTATGAATTGCATTTTCTGTATATTTTATTGTTGGTGCTTATTATTCACTTACTCTATGTTCATTACATTTATTATAACAGGGAAGTGTACGCCAGCTACTACATGAAAAAATTAGAGATGCTTATACCCATCCACAGTTTGTTACTGATGTCATGAAACCTATGCAGATCGAGAACATCATTGATCAGGAGGTAATGTACGGTGCTCTTAAAGACTTGTCTAACTTAAGGCCCTTTACTTGTTATATTTAAGCTGACATTTGCGCATGCAGTGCTGAAAGACCATAAAAAAATTTCAGTTTACCAGAAAGTCTGAAAATAAGCACAAGTCCTTTTTAGAAATAAATGTTCATTGGCATTTAGTAAAAAGGGGTTAAAGAAACAGAAGGATAGTACGGTTAGGTAAAGATGGAGAGTGAATAAGATGGGGGTGTGAGGTTGGAGCCCACAAATGAAAGGCAAGAGGGACTGCATTTTTATTTTAAGAGGTAAGCAATTCACAAAATATGAAACCCACGAAAAATGATGTATGGATATATATATATTTATTTTAAGGACTACATATGCAAACCTTCAATCTAGATCACAACTGGTAAACCTTTGGTTATTTTGTTGCAGTAGAGGATATTGAAATTTTTGGTAGCATTACTCATTTGTAGGTCAGACTAGAATTTTATCTCTGCCATAACTCTAGAAGATCCTCTTAGTAGGTCCCAAGTGTCAGTCGGCTTCTCATTGATGCACAATGAGTGTCATGGTTAAGCCTCAGATACAGAACTATTTCAGTTGGGTAGAGTTGTTGCTTTTGTGAGCTCCTTTTGTTTCCATGCTGCTTGGTTCACTTTTTCATTATGCTTTTCTTGTATGCTTTTTATTTGTACTGCTTTGTACTGTGAGGAACTCATGGTGACCCCAAGTAAGGATGACACAAGTGATCACTGTTCATGGTTGTTTATTGAACCATATAAAGTGGTATGCAGGTTGGAAAAACTCCTAATCTAAATCTAAGATGGGGACAGGTGTCGACAATTAAATGAAAATAAGCCAGTCCTACTGGCATCAAGTCAAATAAAAGGGCCTATACTAATAAAAACCTATTGCCAATTCCTAACACTAAATACAAAGAGTGTGAGTGTTAAGTTTCAAGAAAGAAGTGTTCTCAAGTGATGAGTCCGGAGGCGGTTGCCTGGGTAGCCTGGGTCTCACTTCCCAGGTTTTGAGCACAGGACAAGGTGGAGTTGATGGAGCACAGCACAGTCTTGGGCTTCTATAGCACAAGACGACGTTCCAATGGCAGTTCTCGGGACCGTCGATGGCCAAGTCCCGTTTCCTTAGAAAGTCTCTTGCCTTCGAGCATGATGTATTTGAGTAATCGAAAACAAAAGTTCCTTTAACAAATGAAAGTTTGTTTCCAACATTCACTGTGGGTGATGGTTCACCTATGTCTCCTCCTCTCCTCAACTGACCCCTTCTGTATCATGTATCACAATTTCTGCTAGGATGAAGATGGACCCCCTCTTCTGGGCTGACCTTCCTTCATTGTAATCCAGTTTTTATAGGGTGAGGCCCAAACCCCTGGGTCCCCTTCTTCTGTGCTGACACTTTTCAATTTTAATCCATAAATCTTAATTTTTTAAACAGTTCCAAAACACTCTGTTTCTTTGGGACACTAGATTTGGCCCCTGCTGGGATTTGCTTCCCAGGTTTCCTCTCACTATGAGTGTTAGGGAGAATTCTCAGAAATGTGCTAATTCCCTTATACCTTAGAGACCTCCAGCTCTTTTGCTGGATTTTAGGACTTTTAATTATAATCCTGGTGAGAGTGAGACCTTTTCCCCCACTCATGTATTTTTGTTTGATTTGAACACTGTTTCTTTTGGTTTTGGAGTCTGACAAACTCCATAGGCATTATCTTATTTACATTGTGACACACAGCACCCACAGTGTTGCGCAGAATTTCAAGCAGTACCCTCTGGCACCACCACATACAATTAGGACTACAGGTGTAAGCAAAACCAACCTTTGGTATAAGTCTGTACTACAGTTTTTGCTAACGAGCTGAGCAGCCAGGCTTCTCTCAAGAGGCAATGTGAGCAGTACAAGGATGTTACACAGAGGTCTTACAATCAAAGTGGTTCAAGTAGACACTTACACTCAAGGTCTCTTGGTAAAACACTTATTCGTTTATTATTCATTTAGAAAACATTCACTAGAAGGAGACAACTTAATATTATACACAAACCCACTTCAGTACTGAACCAATACGTTTCTGAGTAAATTAGGCTCCCCTGAAATAGGAGCAACAAGTCAATTCAGTTACTTTAAATGGGATTAAAAGGCCCAAGTTAATCGAATAGATCACAAATACTTTCTTTAGGCAGTGAAAATAGCTTTAGTTTACTAGAGGACTTGATTTAGTTCAATAGGCCCAGGCCAAAGTCAAAGGGTTAGTGTCTTGGATAGGAAAGAGCAGTTCTTGTAGTAAACAGTAAAGTCTTTGCCACAGTTCTCAGAAGTAGTTTGTATGAAAAAGAATCATATGTTGGGTCACAAGCTGATTAGGCCTGCAAGTTGGGAAAGTTCCACGAACTTTCACAGCAAGAGATACTTTCTCTCAATCAGGTTGGCACAGTACCTTAATATGAAGGAAAAGATGCTGCTGAAGGCGTTGGTTCCTGGCAGTTCCTGCAGATCTCACTGTTCCTGAGCTTCAATCGTGGGGACAAGATGGAGGACGTCGGACTCCTGCAATGCACAGGATTGTCGGAAAACACTCAAAAAAATGAGTTACTTCGGTTTGAGTAGCTGTAGTCAAGCATACAAGCTGGTGTCCTTCCCCCTGGTTAAACCTAACCAGCTCCAAGAATGGTATCCAGGTGGCTTACGAGTTGATTGGTCCCACCAACTCAAAGGAAGAAGTCGTCCTTGAAGGGCTTCTCTGTCGAGATGAACTTGGCGATTCGGACCTGCAGCAGGGCTTCACCGGGCAAACCAACGGTTCAGGAGTTACAGCAGCCGTCCTCTCCCAGTTTGTCTTTGGTTCTTTCGTTCCAGTGGTCGACTCTGCTTTCCAGTCCAAGATACTCGCCTTTTAAACAGTTTTCTCCCATTCATCCCAGCCTAGCTGCCACTCACCCAGACAGTCAGCCAGCCAATCACGTCAGAGTGCATTTGGGTCTCCTAGGAGACTAAACACAGGGTGTTTCGGGCACCTCCCTCACTTCCTGCCCACCACAGATGCCAGAGGCGGTCTTCCGTCCTGAAGCCCGCCAAAGGCACAGAAACAAAGGGACCAAACCTGGTCTGGCGCGCAGAGACAAACACTAGAATGACCTTTCCAAAAAGAAATGTCGAAAAAAGAAGACCGGGACCCATTTAAACAAAGGGGTTTAAGGCACCATCTTGAAAAACATGGCTCCTGCGGTTTTTAGCTACCGGTGTTTGCAGTCGGGAAAAATCATGGTAGTTTGTTGGAAAACCACTGCCACAAGCCATTTTGATAGAAAAGGGTAGCATTTGACTGATACCTGAGTTTCTAGACACAGGGGATACTAGGTAACCCCTCCAGCACTCTATAGGAAAATAGTGTGTGCTGGGTCTAGGAATTTAAAAAGCCTAGTAAAGTCAATTTAACCTTACATTCTCTGGGGAAACCGTAGTTTATCCCTGAGAAGGTATTTTAACCCTTTGGAAGTCTAAAAAAAGACACCCCTGTGTCAGAGCACTGAGGGTGCTGTGTATGAAACGATACATATGGAGTTATCTCAAAACTCCATAATCAAAGAACACAAGAGTAAAACGCACATCAAAATACATGAAACAGTGGGGAAAAAAAGGCTCGCACTCTTTCCGGGTAAAAGAAATGAAGTCCTCAAAATCCAGCAAAGTTGCTGGGGGTCTCGAAGGTGAAGGGAATTAACACATTTTTTAACATTCTCCCTAACAATTCTGAAAATCCATCATGTGCTTGAATCCACTGCATTAGTAAGGAATCCAGGTGGGGTAACCAGCTTGATTGTGCAGTTTTTGTGTTTTGTTTTTTAATATAGCAGGTATTTATGTCAATATGTATATATTTATGAAGTGTATATAGTGCTAGTGTGATATAGTAAAAACTGTTCAGTACTGGTCCGACATCAAATGTTCACATAACCCTTTAACAGTGATCTTCTTGGTTGTATAACCGTAGTCTTTCTCCTGACTGGTGCCTTGGGTTATGCTTAAAAAGCAAAAGCTACATCACCATGCCTGTTGCTTCCATCCACAAAACAAATGTTTGTGGGAAATGGGCTCTAAAAACTAACCATGCACTTGGTGTGTCTAGATAAATGCGCTGATTTGCAAAATGTGAAGGCTTGTTTGTCTTGTTTTTAGTCTGTTATTTCATTGGATACAATACCAATTGCGCCACCATTGCCAGGGCAATCATTGTAGCACGTCTGGATTACTGTGCCGGTCTCTTACAAGGCAATGGGGAAATGGCCTACCTGCAGGTGATCCAAAACAATTCTGTGCAGGTGGTAGAGGGCCTGGGGAGACCTGACCAAGTCTCTGGCGCACGTAGGGCCCTAAACGGGCTCCCGGTGGAGAGTAGAGTCACCTACCAAACCCTTTGCCTCTCCCGCAGGTGTCTGCAGCCCTAGCTACTTGGCCAATAGGCTATCCTGGCTCCCTCTCAGAGAGTCCTCCGCTCTAACAAATCTATTCTCTTAATAATCCCCAAAACAAAACTGACCATAGTGGCAACGGGGTCCTTCCCGCACTGCGCCCCTAGATGCTGGAATGCCCTGCCCCCGAACTTGAGAGGATGCTCAAGCTTCCCGAAATTCAAACATGACCTCAAAACTTTTCTTTCACTGACCTTGCACCCCTGTTCTCCCGTGAATTCTGACTCCCCACAGCTTATTTGTGATGATTCTCTGTGTCCTGTCCTAGTGCTATTATGCTTACGGGCCTTGTTTATGCACATTATAAATGAAATAAATAAATACTGGTCAAGATCAAGTAGCATGCAGCTACTGGTACAGTAGCTCTGTTATTTGAGTGCTCGCCTTGGATATCTGTTTATCCTGCAGGAATGAGTTTTTAATACCAGTAGAGCCCATGAAGTCCTTCACTCTTTACTGAGGTTCAGAATGGAGTACCATGAAAAATTGGGTACAATCTTCTATTAGCTCATTTCGAAACGGGATGACTCAAGAATGTATTATACAAAAATGTGTATTTTAAAATGAAGGGATTACCATAAAATCAATGAGGACTTTGTAGATTTCCTCATCCGCTATGATGTTAAAGACCTCCTTGGTTACTGCAAGATAACTGGTTACATGAAGCAAAGGTTAGTTTACCCCTAAAACAATATATCCCCCAAACACTGCACAGGTGGTTCAGATCAAATGAGCCTGTTAAAATAGTTATGCTGTTATTGATCCAGTGTTTTCATTCCCCAACAGGTGCAGACATTGTCTGGTGGTGAGCTGCAGCGTGTGGCATTGGCTCTGTGTCTCGGCAAGCCTGCAGATGTCTATCTAATTGATGAACCATCTGCATACTTGGACTCTGAGCAGCGTCTAATGGCTGCAAGGGTCATCAAGCGGTAATTTTCTTTTTATGATTGGTGATGACAAACTTTCATCTTAAGTTCTCAATTAAAAATCAATGTTAATAATGATCTTTCACTTTTCAGTTTCATTCTTCATGCCAAAAAGACTGCCTTTGTTGTAGAACATGACTTCATCATGGCCACCTATCTAGCGGATCGTGTAATTGTCTTTGATGGTAATCCATCTAAGGACACTCGGGCAAACAGGTAAGACTGCAATTTCCAAATTAAAGTTAAACCACAGACTGTATATCCTCCTGTTCCTACCAGATTCCATTTTTGGTTAGAATCATGGAGTGATCCATGCTTGTACAACCCAAGAAAATGTGGCAATGTGATGCAAAAGATTGTCTTGTTGCTGCTTTGCGCCAACAGGCTTCTGTGGGATACCCATTCTTTTTTCTTTGTTTGGACTCCTGACCTGTCTTTTTGGAGGTAAGTAAACCTATATGCTTTATTTCTGTGGCCCTTTTACGCATTCTTATGGGGAAACTGATTAGTCCAGTAGACTCTCAGTACTGAGAGACTGTCTCTCTTTGTGAATGTCTTGTATTTTTGCAATTGCACACATCACCTTAAAGTGAAGTGCGATTAGGATTCTTAACTTTTTCTGTAATGGCTTTTTTGGTTACTTTTACAATGTGCCTAGTGCAGCAGTTATATTTTTTTGTAATGTTTTACTCGTGCACTTTTGCACTTAAGGCAAATGGCTACCAAGAGTGCTGATCACCCTAAGCTGGCTATGTCATGAGGTTTTTACTTGGCTTTTGGCCATGTTGTTCTTTGGCATTCTTCCTGCCTTCTCAAATCATTAAAAGCAACATATGGAATGACCTTTCCTAGGGAAAGCTGCTTTTTTCATGGGCAAAGGGGGAGGTTTGTGTGAGCCCGGATGTGTGTTCTGGAAATGTCTGGTCCAAGTACACATTCTGGAGACTGAATGCTTGCTGGGAAGAATCTCAGAAATGTGACAATTCCCTTCTACCTTGGAGACCCCCCGCTCTTTTGCTGGACTTAAAGACTCTAAATTTGTATCCTGGAGCGAGTGTGACCTTCCCACTCATGTATTTTTCATTAATTTGAACACTGTTTCTTTTGACTTTGGAGTCTAACAAACTCCATAGGCATCATCTTTTTTACATTGTGACACACAGCACCTTCAGTGCAGTGGCACAGAGAAGGCTCTTAGATTTCCCAAAGATTTAAATACCTTCTCTTGGTTAAACTACTGTTTCCAAGAGCAGTGAAGTGAAATTGACTTTACTTAGTTTGTAACTTTCCAGACCCAGCACACACGATCTTACAAAAGGGTGCTGGAGGAGTTACTTAGAATCCCCTTTGCCTTGTTTCTCATGTAACATTTTTGTTACCCTTTCCACAATTAATGGCTGGTGGCAGCAGTTTACTTTTTACTACCTTTGAGTGTTTCTACCCTGGGCTGCAATTGCAGCTGAAGTAAAGCACCCATGAGTGCTGTTAAGGAGTATTCTCAGAAATGTGCTAATTCCCTCCACATTAGAGACACCCAGCAACTTGCTGGATTTTGAGGACTTGATTTTTTTACCTGGAGAGAGAGACCCTTTTTCCCCACTCGCTCACGTATTTTAATGTGATTTTTAACACAGTTTCTTTTGGTTGTGGAGTCTGACAAACTCCATAGGCATCATCTTTTACATTGTGTCGCACCGCACCTTCAGTGCAGTGACACAGGGAAGTCTTTCAGATTTCCCAAAGATTTAAATACCTTCTCGGAGATGAACTGTTTCCAAGAGCAGGAAAATGAAATTGACTTTACTTACATTTGTAACTTTCTAGACCCGGCACACACACACTTACAATAGGGTGCTGGAGGGGTTACCTAGTATCCCCTTTGTCTAGCTTCTCATGTAACAATTTTATGTTACCCATTCCTCACTGAATGGCTGGTGGCAGTGGTTTTGTTTTAACTACCGTGGTGTGTGTTTACTGCGGTCTGTGTTCACAGCTGCAGTAAAGCACCCAAGGGTGCCATCTTTGTCAAAATGGCCCAGTCTTCTTTTTTCCCCATTTCTTTGTGGAAAGGTCCTTCTTGAGATTTACTCCGCGCGCCAAACCAGGTTTGGTCCCATTGTTCGCTTTGCCTTTGGCGGGATTCACGAGTGAAGCCCGCCTCTGGCTCCAGGGTGTCTGGGGTGGGCAGGAAGTGAGGGAGGGTGCCCTAAACACCCTGTGCTTAGTCTCCCAGGAGAGCCAAATGCGCTCTGTAGTGATTGGCCGGCTGACTGTCCGGCAAGGACAGCCACCCTGCTTGGTGAATGACCGCTAGGCTGGAATGAATGGGAGAGAACTGAATGAAAGGCGAGGCATTTGGCTTGGAAGGCAGAGTCGACCACTGGACGAAGAAACCAAAGAAAAGCTTGAAGAGGATGCCTGCTGCAACTCCTGGACCGTTGGTTTGCACAGTGAAGCCCTACTGCTGTACTGAAACTCCAAATTCATATCGACAGAGAAGCCCCTGCAAGGACGACTTCTCCCCTTGAGTTGGTGCGACCAATCAACTCCAAAGTATGCCACCTGGACATCCTTCTCAGAGCTGGTTGCATTTGCACAGAGTTGCTGCTGGAAACCGAATAGCCAGTGAGAGGAACACCAGATTGGGTGCGTTGCTTTTAAGTTGGCCAAGAGCTCCAGGTAATCCTCCGGACTCCCAGGAAGCAGGACTGACCGTGCCTGAGCCCCCACAACAGAGTGCGGGACCCCAGAAGCAAGGAAACTCCATCTCGACAGTGAGGAACCGCTGTGTTGCTATTTGCAGTCGTCACGAGGAGCTGAAACACCAAAGTGCCACTTGGTGGAAAGATTGCCGGTTGCGAGCGGTGCAGTCCCATTGCAGTGCAGGAGTCCCCAGAAGTCCTCCCTCTTGTCCCCCCATATGAGGCCCAGGAACAGTGAGATCTGCAGAACTGTTCAGGAACGGAAGTCCTCTGCTGCACTTTTTCTCCAATACAAAGGTACTGTAAAAGTCTGAGAGAACTTGCCTCTCAATGTAGAGTTGCTTGCATCTTCTACCTCTCAAGTCTAAACAGCTTGTGGCCCTACATTTGATTCTTCTTTTCTTCAGTCTTCAAAAACATTGTGCAAAGACGTTTCTACTTACCTACCAGAGGTGCTTCATCCTATATAAGACTTTTGCCCATTGACTTTGGCCTAGCCTACTATACTGAATGACTCTGCTTAGGGGGTCCAAAAGTATTTGCCTGCTTAAGAATGTGTGTTATCTTGTTTGTTCTAGCAACCTTTTTCCTTTTGCCAACTTCTAACCGTATTCTAAATGCAAACCGTAAGATATTAATGTCCCACAGCACCCTAGCTATTGAAGTCACCTGAGGGTTTAGGTTGTCTGTGGGCCATCCCAAAAGGGTCTTTACTGATTTAGAAACTAAGAGTATATAGTATTGAAGTATATTTTTGTGTTGCTTTTTATGTTGCTCCCTTCTGAAAAAGGATTATTCTAACTGACTGATAAATTACTAATTGTGTATTCAAGAAACCTTGTGTATAAGTGTTTATTTGAATACTTTTCACTGTGAATCTGTGTAACTCCCCTACAGCTCACATTGACCCCTCTTGAGATAAATATGGCTGCTCAACACGGTACCAAAACGGTGTAGTACAAGCTTATACTAAAGGTTGGGTTTCCTATTACCTGCAGTCAGAGTTGTTGTAGTGCATGTTAGGACAGTTTTTCTGAGGTCCATTTAAGGGCTTAGTAAAACCATTCAACTGAGGCAGTACAACACTCCACTCTTAGTATAAGGCTGTACCACCTGAGTTAATGGTAGCGTAGACAGAGCAGCCAGGCTTATTTTAGGAGGGAGAGAGGGCTGTAGAATCAATACAAGTGAAATTGTAATACAAATGATCCAAAGAAACACTTTGTATTGTAAAAAATAAAGGATTTATTTAAATACAGGTATGCCCAGATAAATCTTGGGGTAAGTAAGCACTAAAACATTATATGAAATCACAGTATAAAAACACACTATACTTGAAAGTACACAGACCCAAGTATAGACCTTATTTGAAAATACCTAACGGTAGTTCTAGGGAAGTCGAACCCTTTTCATACACATTCAATATAGTTCAAGCCTATTCTTGGGGTACAAACCAATGGTTACTTTTCACAATTACATTCTGTAATGCTAGGGCGGTAGACCCTTCCAGTTGTATGATTCTCAGTACAAATCACTTAATCAGTCAACTGTACAATATACTTCACCAACATTGGACCTTTCATGGATTCACATGCTGTGAATATTCCCCGTCGTCAGGCTGGTAACCTCGGTCATTTTAACTTAGCGTTTTCCTATGCAAAACTTCGACACTTCAGTGTGCCATCAATGTACTTTTTGGGTGCTTTAGTCCCCACCAATAGGACGTAGGGTATAAATGGCCCCGCCCCTGCGGCTTCCCTTCAGATTTCAACTGTCTCCAAAGTGTTGGGATCACCTCATGTTCGCTGTGCTTTTTTGCACATGCTTGTGCTATTGTGTTTTGCGATGTCTTCTGGAAGAAGTCTCTGTTCCGGCCCTGTGCGACTTGCGGGCTGAAGGTGTATGAGGTGGACGGGCATATGAACTGCATCTACTGCCTTTACCCCCATCACTCTTCCGACTCTTGAGAGATTTGTAGAGGGTTTTCGCAAAAGACTCTTTAAGGACCGCAATCGGCGTTTGCTTTGTTGGCTTAATGATGGCACCTACACCGCCTCAGAGGTGGGGTTGGTCTGGAGCTTGTCATCTGAATGGCCTGTACAGGTGGTGGATCATCGCTGGGTGACGTCGGCCGAGCCTAAGAAATCTCATCCTGCTCCTGGGTCGGAGGTCGGGAAAAGTGGTAGAACCTCTTCGAGTAAGCAACTGTCGAAGGGGGCTGCTTCATCCAAATATGGTTGATCAGACTATTCCCGGGGGTCTGGAGGTAGGCCTGAGAAGTCGGCGTCTCAGGAGAAGGCCAGGAAAGATTAGTCAAAGCGCTCCTCTTCAGGGGACCATCACCGGTCGTCCTCTAGCAGGGAGTCCTCTAAGCACCGGTCCAGTGTTGCTAAGCAGGCCGTTTCGCCTGCGAAATCTGCATCGAAGGTGGCAGTTCCGACGACGTCCTCGTCGACGGGTCCCGTCGTCGACGGTTACTCTGCCATCTCCGGTACCGTCGACGGATGTGTCATCTGCTCCGGCGACGCCAGGGTTTGATAAAGGCCCGATGCTTTTCTCATAGTCGAGGATGGATACGGATGGATTGGTGCCGACGAGTGGTGCGTGGCAGGCTTCCGCCTTTGACTCGCTGATGCCGGACGCCATTCTACATCAAGAGACAGCTGCTTTTTTGGTGTCCTCAGAGGTGGACGACGACCGGGAGCCGGTGTTGGGGCCGTCTGCCTTTGGGCCGTCTGCCTTGGAGCTGCAGTGTGTTGGACCTTCGACGTCGGTGGCTGCGAGGGCTGGTCCGGCTAGTTACCCGCTGGTGAACCAGCAGGCTATGTTGTTGCTCCAGGTGCTATCCACGCTGCAATCCTTGTTGGGCCAGCTGTATTCGAGGTTACCCCCTCTGAATGTGGGGCCTGTCATGGATGCTGCTGGTGTTCCGCCGCATTAGTCGGCTATGGCTGGGTTGCCAGTGCCTCTGCCAGTGAGTGAAGATCGTCCATGTTCCTACCCCGAGGAGGGTGAGCTGCTGGAGTCGGACAGTGTGCCTCGGGAGACCATGTCTACTGGTTCTTCGTCAGCGACGAGTAACGTAGTGTGGGATTCGGACGGTGAGGTGGAACAGCCTCGTAGTCCAGCGCAGCCATCCCCTCCCGATGATGTTGGGGGCGTTCCACGCCATGATGGCTAAGGCATGTGTAGAATTTGGATTGACTCCTGAGGAAGAGCGAAAAGAGTGCTTCCTGTTCGACCACATGGGCAAGAGACGGAACGCTGTATTCTCTGTGCCTATCCTGGACCACGTTGTGGCAGGAGGGCCTGCGCACGATGCAACATCCCTTCTTGGAACCGGCTGTTAAAGGGAGGCTGCAGAAGAAGTTTAAGGCCCCGGACTCTACCCCGAAGTGCTTAGTGTTGCAGCCCACTCCTGAGTCTGTGGTGTCGGCGGCGGCCAGCCGTAAAACCCAGAGTCAGCACAAGTGTGTTACCCCTCCGGACAGTGACGGCAGGAGACAGGATGCCTTCGGGAAGAAGGTTTTGACTGTTGGGGCGACGACGGTGAAAGCGGCCAATTCCTTAGTGATCATGGCACGCTGTGATTGTGAGCTTTGGCGTAGGCTAGCACCTATTTTGGAACATCTGCCGGAGGAGCACCGCAAGTCTGCCATGCTTTTGGTGCGTAAAGGGGAGGAAGCTTCCAATCACAGTATTAATATTGCTGTTGACCTAGCGGAGTCCGGCTTTAAGCAGATTAACAACGGCCTAGTGCTGCGTCGCCAAGCCTGGCTAAAGTGCACAGACTTTCGCCCAGAGGTACATTATAAGGTTGTGGAGATGCCATGTGAGGGGGAGCAGTTGTTTGGCGAGAAAATTGATGAGGCCTTCAAAGGAATGAAGGGGGACACAGACTGCTAAATCGTTGGGAGCTTTGCAGAGTGTACGCTCTTTTCGCTCCTTTTGTCTGTTCTGAGGGGCTTCAGGGAATGCCCGGTTTACTTCCTCCAGAGACCGGGGTTACGGTCAGTCTGGATATTCCTCCCACGGGGATAGGAGGTCGGCACAGAAGAGTCAGGAATTTCAGGCCTCAAGGAAAAGAGGTGCGCAGCCCTCCTCCTCTAAAGGGAGACAGGCTAAGCCACAACAAGGACTGTCTTCAGGACAATCTGCTGGGGGGGAAGTGGGGTGGGGGGGCAGTGCACATGGACGAGTGGTGCAATATTACGTTGGACCGTTGGGTGTTGGACACGGTGCGTCTGGGTCACTCGCTGGAATTCAAGTGTTCCCCGGTGTCCATTCCTCCAGTGTATGCTGTGCAACCTCACCTTCACATCCTGCGGCAGGAGGTTGTACTTGTGCTACAGAAAGGGGATATAGAATTGGTTTGGTGGCAGAGAAAGGCCAAGGGGTTTATTCTCGCTACTTTGTGGTGAAAAAACCCAACGACAAGTGGCAGCCCATTCTGGATCTTCGGGCGTTGTACAAGACTCTGCAATGCCTGAAGTTCAAGATCCTCACTCTTCAGAAGTCATTTGGTCAGTGCAGCTGGACGAGTTTCTGGCGTCGTTGGATTTACAGGACGCATACTTCCACATTTCTGCATCGACAGCACCACAAGTTCCTGCGGTTTGTCGTAGGAGAAGATAACCAGCTTCGGGTACTCCCGTTTGGTTTAAAGTTGTCTCCCAGGACGTTTACAAAATGTTTGGTGCCGGTGGCGGCGTGGCCCCGACAGGAGGGTCATCACGTATACCTGTACCTGGACGACTCGCTGGTGCGTGTTTCATCACCAAGGGAAGCACATGAAAGTCTTGGCATGCTACCATGCAGCTGTTGCAACGGCTAGGCTTGGCCATAAACTTCGAGAAGTCCTTTCTGTTGCCTTCCAAGGACTTGGTGTTTCTGGGGGAAAAGTTTCAGACTCATCTGGGAATTGTGAAGCCCTCGGGCGAGAGGGTAATGAAGCTCCGGCAGAGGGCGGCAGAGTGGAAGATTGGTGCAAAGGTGTCGGTCCAGACCTACATGTCACTGTTTGGGCCATGGCGTCATGCATTCCGCTGTTGCCGAACTGTCGTCTCTTCATGAGGCCGGTGCAGGAGTTACTCACGGACCGGTGGGCTCAGATGTGCAGCTCGTGGTCCGACAAGGTGGTAATCAACAGCAGTCTGGTTGGAAGCTCTTCGCTGGTGGCAGTGCTCAGAAAATCTGGTTCAGGGCATGCTGTTGCTGGAACCGGAGTGCCAATTTACGATTGTGGAGGATGCCTCTCACAGGATGGAGGGCGCATCTCGGCAGCTCACAGCTTCAATGCCTGTGGTCTCAGGTGGAGTCTCGGTTCCACATCAATGTGCTTGAGTTGAGAGTGGTACGTTGGGCCCTGAAATCGTTTCTGCCGCGCATACGCGGTTCGGTGGTGAGGGTGTTGACAGACAATACCACCACTATGTTTTATCTCAGAAAACGGGGGCACGCATTCCAGGGTGCTGTCGAAAGAAGCACAGGAACTTTGGCATTGGGCTCTGTTGCATGACATTGACATTGTGGCGTTTCATCTGCCGGGAGTGTTGAATGTCCAGGCAGACGTGCTCAACAGGGATGTAGGCCAGCTCCACAAAGGGCATCTGAAGGAGCAGCAGGTGTCCATGATCTACGAGAAATGGTGCCATCCTCCGTTGGATTTCTTCACAACGGGGAAGAACAAACAGTGCATGGAGTTCCCCAGCAGGTGGGCTCACTCCGAGTCTCTAGGGGATGCGTTCTCGTTCCTGTGGAGAGGCCGGTTCAGGTATGCATTGCCTCCATTTCCGCTCATTCGACTGACCCTCCAGTGGATTTGGAGATACCCATGCTGTTTGATTCTGCTGGCTCCGTTCCAGGCCAGGCAGCAGTGGTTCTCGGATCTCCATCTGTCCGTAGCGGAACCGATTCGGTTTGAAGCCACGCCGGACCTTGTGTCTCAGGACAAGGGCTCTGTGTGGCACCACAATCCGGGATCTCTCAGCCTGACAACTTGGCTCTTGACTACAGTTTGGCCTGCAAACGTCTCCTATGTGTGTAAATGTGTAAATGGAAAAGGTTTTGTCGGTGGTGTTGGGGCCAGCCGGGGGTGGACCCTTTGAAGATTTCACCTGAGCAAGTTCTTCCCTACCTGTTGCAGTTGGCGAAAAGGGGCCTGGCGCTATCCTCCGTAAAGGTACACTTGGCAGCGATTTCTAGATTTGCTCTGAGGCGACATGCAGCGCCTCTGTTTAGTGATCGTCTAATCAAGCATTTCTTGAAGGGGTTGTTTCGTACTTTTCCTCCAGTCAAGAAGTGTCAGCCGGTGTGGAGCCTTAATGTGGTTCTGTCGGGTCTGATGAGACCACCGTTTGAACCAATGTTGACGACTCATTTGCAGTTTTTGTCATGGAAGGTGGCTTTTCTGGTGCCATTACTTCGGCCAGAAGGATGTCTGAGTTACAAGCATTGGTTGTGGACCCTCCTTACTTGAGGCTCTCGAAGGACAAAGTGGTGTTGGCTACAAATACGCACTTTATCCCAAAAGTTCCAACAACATTTCACAAACTCTCTTCGAGGGGATTGGGTCCTCCGACGCATTCCATATCTATGACAGTAATCACCATAGCTGTGCTGCTTCGGAAAATCTTTCTGCGTCCTGCGTCGATGACTTCGATACGCCGCCCTCGAGGACCTCCTCCGACAGCCGACGTCACTGGATGTTAAAAGTACGACGCCCGTAGCCTCAGTTCTGTTTTTTCCACGAACGTGTTCGCTTCGGAGATCTCTGCGCCCCTCGACTCTTTGGAGTTTCTGTTCTTTATCGGTTCTTCGAACCTGTTAGTTTGTGAAGTTATCCTTCGTGATGTCTACCTCGTCTTCCACCCCGTGTCCGGGCTTCAAGAAGTGCAGGCACTGCAGGTCCAAGATGTCGATGACAGACTCGCACGACGCCTGCCTCTGGTGCCTCGGGGAGGCCCATGACACGGATGATTGTGTCGACTGCCAGTCGCTTACGTCCAAAGCCTTGCGGCAGCGCAAGAAGAACCTGTTGGTAGGTAAGGTGTCCAAGCCACGGAAGTCGAGGTCTGCGGGGCTTTCGACGGACGATTCGAGGGGCGACTCTCTGCATAGTCGTCAGAAGTCCAGTGGGTCTCGGTCCCGGAGTAGGTCCCGCCACTCCTCTGCCTCTCCGAGGCACTCCCAGAAGTGCCGTCATCGGTCGTCTTCCCTGTCCTCATCCGAGGACTCTGCCCGTCGGCTAGAAAATGCTAGCGATTCTCGAATCTCCGAGTGGCGTCGGTCGTGATTGGTCGAAAAGCATCGCTCGTACGCCTTCGGTTTCGGGTGGTCGGCACGATTCGCGGGAAAGGTCCCGCTCGGACAAGGGGAATCATTCTAGTCATGCCTGTTCCAGGTCCCGGTCCTTGACGCGCTCGAGACCGTGTGCACCTGTGGTGTCATCGAGGAAGACGTCGATGCCTGTGGCGCCGAGGTCGTCGGACTCTTTCGAGGCTCTGCCTCCGAAGAAGTCGTCAACGCCATCGGCGCCCAGGCTGTCGAGGGACACGCTCGGGGCTCCGCCCTCGAGCCCTGTGTCGATGCTGTCGCTGCCGCGTTCGGCGTTGACGCCGATTCACTCTGCCGTTCAAGGCTGTTTCGACTGGGGTACCCCGGGGCACGGAGGAACCCCCTAGGAAGGCTCTGGCCAAGGTCAAGCATGGCTTTGTTCCACATTCTGTGCCCTCTTACCGCCATCTTGAGTACATTTCGGAGGTGGATGAGGGCTCTGATGGCATGGTTCCTGATACGGTGCCAGATGAGATTATCTCGGGCCATAGCCAAATTGAGGACCTGCGTCAGTCCCTGCACGACGCCAGTGGTCTGGACACCTCTCCGGAGGTGGAGTTTTGTAGGCCTGAGCCTGGCACTCATGCCGACTCCTCGTACCGGCGCCTTATGTCTAGGGTCACCGAGTACTTGGGGTGGTCTGCTCCCCCATGGGATTTTCTTCAGGATGACCTTACGGATATCATTGACCAAGGTCCACCAACTGAACCGGTACTGCCGTTCTGTATGGCTCTACAGAGGAGGGTGGCGGTGGCTTGGCCTGACTGGAGAGTCTCCCGGCAGTGGGCAAGTCTTTGCCACGGAAATACCGCCCAGCCAGTAGCGACCCCTGCTACTTGACCAAGCACCCCACTCCGGAGAGTTTGGTGGTGCAGGCGGCTACGGCCCTGGCAAAGCAGGCGTCGTATCCTACCATCCCTCCTGATAGGGACGACAAGCGTTTTGACGGTTGGGCGAAGAAAGTGTTTTCTTTAGGGGGTATGGCGCTTAAGACGGCCAACTCCATATGTGCCTTGTCACGTTTCACGCACACTCTGTGGAACTGTTTCCTTAGCGGCTGAACATATTCCCGAAGGGGACGAATGGGATGGTTTTCTTGCTATGGTCCAGGATGGCAAGGATGCCATGTGTGAGGCCGTTCAGTCGGGTTTGGACATGGCAGATTGTGTCAGCCGGTCCATGGCGGCGAGCACCGTAATACGCAGGTTTGCGTAGTTGCGGAAGTCGGGGGTTTGCTCCTGATGTGCAGGCCTGGCTCCTCAACATGCCCTTTGACGGGGAACATCTTTTTGGCAGCAAGGCTGACGAGTCTTGAGAGGTTGCAGACCTCCAAAGCTGCAGCAAAGTCGTTGGGCGCTGCAGTTTGCCAACCTCCGCCTTTTCGTCCTAGGGGACAGCAATGGAGGGGAGGTTCCTTTCGTTATTACTCATCCTTTGGTAAAGCGAGAGGAGCTGCCAGTCAAAGGGGCTACCGTAGGCGTGCCAGAGGTGGAAAACAAGGTACTCGAGGTGCCAAGGCCGCTCGGGCAGTTGCCTCTTTACCCTCAGGCAACGCCGCAGCCGCTTCAGCTCAGTCATGAGGCCATGTCCCATGGTTCGCCGGTTGGGGGAAGTCTGGCGCAGCATCTTGTAGTGGCGCGCCATTACTTCAGATGTGTGGGTTCTGGAGATCATAGCCCACGGCTACTGTCTTCCTTTCCGGCAGAGGCCTCGTGACAATCCACCAGGGAATCTCTCTTTGAAGAGTCAGGATCCGCTCGTTGCGCAGGAAATTCAATCCCTGCTGGAGAAAGGCACCATAGAACTTGTGCCTGTAGCGGAGAGGAACAAGGGATGGTATTCTCCTTATTTTTTGATTTCCAAGAAAGACGGGGGATTGAGACCCATCATGGACTTGCGCGGTTTGAACAAACTCCTCAGGAAGGACAAGTTCAAGATGGTTACTCTCAAGTCCTCCAGACCCTTCAACTTCAGGACTGGTTGGTGTCTCTCGACCTCAAGGACGCTTATTTTCATGTGCAGATCCATCCGAAGCAAAAGAAATACCTGAGGTTCGCGGTTGGCGACTCGCACTTTCAGTTTCGGGTCCTGCCGTTCGGATTGACCTCCGCCCCGAGGGTTTTCACCAAGCTCATGGTCGTGGTGGCAGCGCATCTCAGGAAAGGGGGGATTCACGTCTACCCCTACCTGGACGGTTGGTTGATCAGGGCGCGCTCTCCCGAACAAGTCCTGGATCATCTGTCTGTCACCTGCCACTCCCTCCACAAGCTGGGCTTCTCCCTCAACTTAAAGAAGTCCCACTTGACGCCAACTCAGAGGCTCCAGTACATCGGAGCAGTGCTCGACACGTCCCTGGGGCAGTGTTTTCCTCCCCAGGTGAGGGCTCATCACATTCAGCAGATGGTGCATAAGTTTCAGCTTGCCCAGAGTCTCCCAGCGTTCGAGTTCTTGAGATTGCTCGGCCTCATGGCATCCTGCATTCTTCTGGTGCCAGAGGCCAGGTTGCGGAGGAGATCTTTGCAATGGGCACTCAAGCTCCAGTGGTCTCAGTCCTCCGACAGGATGTCGGACCCTGTTCAGGTGCCATCCTCGGTCGCCCAGGACCTTCTGTGGTGGGCCGTCGAAGGAAATCTGATGAAGGGGGCTCCATTTTGGCTACCCTGGCCCGAGGTGACGATCGTGATGGACGCATCCCTCACGGGATGGGGAGCTCATGCCAATGAGTTGACAGTCAGCGGTCGTTGGTCTCTGTCGGAGTCCAGACTCCATATCAATCTGTTGGAGCTGAGGGCCGTCAGGCTAGCCCTGAAGGCTTTTCTGCCGACTGTGCGAGGGAAGAATGTCCTGATCCTGACGGACAACACAGTGGCCATGCACTACCTCAACAAAAAGGGTTGGGGGGGGGGCGGGTCACTTCAGGGAGGCGATGCAGCGCTGGTTCTGGGCAATCCAGCAGGAAGTTTCGATCTCGGCAGTTCATCTGGCCGGAGAGGAAAATGAGTCGGCTGACGCTCTGAGCAGGAAGAGCGCGATCTTTCACTTGTGGGAGTTGGCTCAGGAGATTTTCCCGGAGATCTTCGCCCTTTGGGGGACCCCTGAAGTGGATCTCTTCGCCTCCAGTGTCAACCAGAAGTGCGAAAGGTTCTGCTTGTGGGAATTTCCTCCAAGAGGAGCCTTAGGAGACACGTTCGTGGTGGCATGGTCATTCCCACTGCTGTACGCGTTTCCTCCAGTCCCTGTCATCCCGCAAGTACTGCGGAGGTTACGGAGGTACGGTTCCCGGATGTTCCTCATTGCTCCGGCATGGGCCCGGAGGACGTGGTACCCGGACCTTCTCGACTTGTCCATCTGCCCTCCACGTCGTCTTCCCTACCGAGACGATCTGCTCTCACGGGAAGGGGGTCAGGTTCTCCATCCAGAGGTCAGAACCCTAAACCTTCACGCTTCGTTTCTGAAAGGTTAAGGTATAAGGATTGGGACTTCCCTGAAGACGTGATGGAGGTGTTGCTTTCGGCCAGACGGCCCGCAACGAAGTCCCTGTACCGTTGCCGAAAGTTCTGCGACTGGTGCAGAGTTAAGAATGTTGATCCTTTTGCATGTGACATTCCTGTGGTTCTGTCTTTTTTGCTTTCTTTAGCCCACACGGGCTTGCAAGGTGGTACCGTTAAAGGTTACCTGGCGGCGCTGTCCATATTTAAGCGCTCGTCTGAAGAGTGTTCTTCAAGGGCTCACTAATGTGTTCCCTCCGTCACCTTTCCAGGTGCCTGGTTGGGATTTGAACCTTGTTCTCAAGTTTCTGATGGGTGCTCCGTTTGAGCCTTTGCATTCATGCCGTTTGAGACTGTTAACTCTTAAAACTGTATTTTTGGTTGCGGTCACTTCCGCTCTGTGTGAGTGAGTTACTTACTTTCAGTTAAGCCACCCTTCACTGTATTTCATAAGGACAGGGTTGTCCTTAGAGTTCGTCCTTCCCTTTGGGGGACCCCTGAAGTGGATCTCTTCGCCTCCAGTGTCAACCAGAAGTGCAAAAGGTTCTGCTTGTGGGAATTTCCTCCAAGAGGAGCCTTAGGAGACACGTTCGTGGTGGCATGGTCATTCCCACTGCTGTACGCGTTTCCTCCAGTCCCTGTCATCCCGCAAGTACTGCGGAGGTTACGGAGGTACGGTTCCCGGATGTTCCTCATTGCTCCGGCATGGGCCCGGAGGACGTGGTACCCGGACCTTCTCGACTTGTCCATCTGCCCTCCACGTCGTCTTCCCTACCGAGACGATCTGCTCTCACGGGAAGGGGGTCAGGTTCTCCATCCAGAGGTCAGAACCCTAAACCTTCACGCTTCGTTTCTGAAAGGTTAAGGTATAAGGATTGGGACTTCCCTGAAGACGTGATGGAGGTGTTGCTTTCGGCCAGACGGCCCGCAACGAAGTCCCTGTACCGTTGCCGAAAGTTCTGCGACTGGTGCAGAGTTAAGAATGTTGATCCTTTTGCATGTGACATTCCTGTGGTTCTGTCTTTTTTGCTTTCTTTAGCCCACACGGGCTTGCAAGGTGGTACCGTTAAAGGTTACCTGGCGGCGCTGTCCATATTTAAGCGCTCGTCTGAAAAGTGTTCTTCAAGGGCTCACTAATGTGTTCCCTCCGTCACCTTTCCAGGTGCCTGGTTGGGATTTGAACCTTGTTCTCAAGTTTCTGATGGGTGCTCCGTTTGAGCCTTTGCATTCATGCCGTTTGAGACTGTTAACTCTTAAAACTGTATTTTTGGTTGCGGTCACTTCCGCTCTGTGTGAGTGAGTTACTTACTTTCAGTTAAGCCACCCTTCACTGTATTTCATAAGGACAGGGTTGTCCTTAGAGTTCGTCCTTCCCTTTGGGGGACACCTGAAGTGGATCTCTTCGCCTCCAGTGTCAACCAGAAGTGCGAAAGGTTCTGCTTGTGGGAATTTCCTCCAAGAGGAGCCTTAGGAGACACGTTCGTGGTGGCATGGTCATTCCCACTGCTGTACGCGTTTCCTCCAGTCCCTGTCATCCCGCAAGTACTGCGGAGGTTACGGAGGTACGGTTCCCGGATGTTCCTCATTGCTCCGGCATGGGCCCGGAGGACGTGGTACCCGGACCTTCTCGACTTGTCCATCTGCCCTCCACGTCGTCTTCCCTACCGAGACGATCTGCTCTCACGGGAAGGGGGTCAGGTTCTCCATCCAGAGGTCAGAACCCTAAACCTTCACGCTTCGTTTCTGAAAGGTTAAGGTATAAGGATTGGGACTTCCCTAAAGACGTGATGGAGGTGTTGCTTTCGGCCAGACGGCCCGCAACGAAGTCCCTGTACCGTTGCCGAAAGTTCTGCGACTGGTGCAGAGTTAAGAATGTTGATCCTTTTGCATGTGACATTCCTGTGGTTCTGTCTTTTTTGCTTTCTTTAGCCCACACGGGCTTGCAAGGTGGTACCGTTAAAGGTTACCTGGCGGCGCTGTCCATATTTAAGCGCTCGTCTGAAGAGTGTTCTTCAAGGGCTCACTAATGTGTTCCCTCCGTCACCTTTCCAGGTGCCTGGTTGGGATTTGAACCTTGTTCTCAAGTTTCTGATGGGTGCTCCGTTTGAGCCTTTGCATTCATGCCGTTTGAGACTGTTAACTCTTAAAACTGTATTTTTGGTTGCGGTCACTTCCGCTCTGTGTGAGTGAGTTACTTACTTTCAGTTAAGCCACCCTTCACTGTATTTCATAAGGACAGGGTTGTCCTTAGAGTTCGTCCTTCCTTTCTTCCGAAGGTGGTGTCGGAATTTCATTTAGGCCAGAAGGTTGGTCTTCCGGCGTTTTAATCCTCCTCCACAACCTGGTACCTCCATAGGCTCGATCCTAGGAGAGCTTTAAGCTTTTATATTTCACTCATGTCCCGGGTCAGAGTGGACGATCAACTCTTCATTCGTTACGCTGGAAAGCGGTGATTTAGCAGAGTTTGTCTCGCTGGATTATTCTGGCTATTTTCTGAGTGTTACCGCTTGGAGGGTAAGGACCCACCGGTCGGCTTGCGGGCCCATTCTACCAGGGGTATGGCTGCCTCTACTGCCCTACAGAGGGGTGTTCCTATTCGTAACATCTGTGATGCAGCCACCTAGGCTTCGGTCCATACTTTTGTACGTCACTACTCCCTCGATTCCATCCGTGGGCAGGATCTGGCCTTTGGCAAGGCGGTCCTTTACTCCGCAATTTGATTGGGCATTCTAAATTTCTGTATTCTAAATTCTTTTCCCACCTCCTTGCATTGGTACTGCTTTGGGAGTCTGTCATAGATATGGAATACGTCGGAGAACCCAATCCCTTCGATGTATTCCTTATCGCTCCCTCCCTGCCACAGAATTTCTTATGCGATTGCAGCTTACTTTTCCGCAAGGCTTTGTGTGGTCAGACTGGCAGAAGACTGGTGCCAAATGTTCTGGGAAAAAACTACAACTGAGGCTATGGGCATTGTGCGTCCTACTTAAAACATCCAGTGACGTCGGCTGTCGGAGGAGGTCCTCGAGGGCGGCGTATCGACGTCATTGACGCAGGATGCAGACGCCAAAAGATTTTCCGAAGCAGCACAGCTGTGGTGATTACTGTCATAGATATGGAATACGTCGTCGGACCATCCCATCGAAAGAACGTTACCAGGTAAGAGAGTAACTTGTTCTTCTATTGTGTTGCCCTCGTTTTTTGCTTCAGCCTCCACGCCTGCAGAACAAGCTTTGCATTTGCTGGATGTGAGGAGGGCGTTAAAGTTGTGTTTGAATCGTACTCAAGATTTCAGACAATCAAAACAGCGGTTTGTGGCTTATGAGCTGTCTGTCAAAGGATGGGCAATCTCCAAACAAGGACTTTCTCGTTGGGTGTCCTCTGCTATTTCGTTCTGCCACTCTAAAGCTGGAAAGCCTTTGGGAAGGACTCCGAAGGGACACTCGATGAGGTCTATGGCTTCATCGGCAGCATTATGGTTGGGGATTCTGCTGGTGGACATTTGCCAGGCGGCCTCCTGGGCGGTGCTGCATACCTTTACCCGGCATTGCTTTCTGGAGAAGCAGCATGGTGAGGATGTGTAGGTGGGATGGGCGGTCCTGCAATGCCTGTTTCAATAAGGTAAGCCCCGCAGCGTCAGGGTATTTGTTTTGAACTTGATCACTGGATGGGGTTCTTTGTATTGTATATGTGATTCTGTTTCTATATTGGTTTGCCTTTACACTGCACCATGCATGATTGGTACTGCTATGTAATCTATTCATAGCAGGTGTATCCATGAAAGATCCAATGCTGGAGAAGCGAGTAGTTTCTTACCTGTAACTCCATTTCTCCAGCGTTGGTATCTTTCATGGATTCACACGGGACCGCCGGCCGCCCCTACAGGCAAACCTGGTTCGGGTTTCCTCTACTTTGGAGGTTAACATCTGAAGGGAAGCCGCGGGGGCAGGGCTATTTATACCCTACGTCCTATTGGGGACTAAAGCACCCAAAAAGGACGTTGATAGGACACTGAAGTGTCGAAGTTTTCCATGGGAAAACGCTAAGTTAAAATGACCGAGTTTCCCAGCCTGACGGGGAATATTCACAGCATGTGAATCCATGAAAGATACCAACGCTGGAGAAATGGAGTTACAGGTAAGAAACTACTCCCTTTTGGTGAATAGTGGAACACTTATTCTAGGTGCAGTAAAAACCTATAACTACTTTTGTGATAACAGTTATACTAGGTGAGTAAAACCTAAGGATGTAATATACAATTACAGGCGCTTTTGAAATCGGGGAACCCCAGATTGAAGTAAGCAGTAACTCTTGTAACTTATTGTTGGATGGCACACAGCCAACACAAGCTAAGTAAAACCCACATACTTTTTTAACCTCACAATGAAGGGGAAAGTAAAACCCAATGTCACACTTTACTGAATGACTCAGTTATTCTGGGTATGCAACAACCTAATGTAGACTTATTCTGGACAGGCTAGCAGCAAGTCGGGGGGGGGGGGGGAGCAAGACCCAGTTGGGGGACACTCCTACAATTATCCTCAAAGCACTAATCTGGTGATACCAACACTTTACTTTTGGGAAGAGGCACAACCTAATCACAGGAGAGTAAAATACCTTCACATCTACTTTCTATTAGACGGGCAAAACAGTGGCTAAGGAAGAAAAGATGTTAACCATACTTTTTAAGAATAGTGCATCACACATTCAAGATCAGTAACGGTTCACTCTTAGAATTAAAGTTACCAACCAACTCTTTACAAGCAACTTTTAAACACTGATTTTCTTTTCTAGGCAGAAGTCCCAATCCCTTTAAAGTCTTTCCCTTATTCTTGGAGCATGAGTGTTCTCAGTGGCAGAAGGGGGGTCATTAGGACTAGTGACCAACAGGCAGTGTCAGAATAGGTTCTTCAGTAGCAAAAGTCGGAGTTCCTTATTAAAACTGGGCAAACAGGCAAGTACTTTACTTCTAGGGTTAGAAGAGGGTTCAGGGGCTTTGCAGAAGACACCCCAGCAGAATTCTAGCAGTGAGACGGTGCACTGGATGAGAGGCCTCCCCATCACAGAAAAACAACCCACAGCTACACAGAAATCCTAACTGGCTTAAGGTAAATACATACCAAAGCCAACACAGTACCTCAGCATTGAAGATGATTTTGCAGAAGGAAGACTTAGGCTCTGCAGCCAAATACCCGGTCAGTGGATTCCTTGTCATGGTGACAGGAAACAAGACCTTGGAAGGAACTTTGCAGCAGGGATCGATGAAGAAGTCTCTAGGCAAGGTTTCCCTCGCGGCTGAATGCGGTTCTGCGGATTTCGCACCTTTTCAAGGAGCACAGAGGAAGACCGAAAATCGCAGTTGAATTCTCGTCATTACAAAGGTCCAGAACTCTGTTCAGGGGACTTTTCTGACTCGATTTGTGTCTCTGGAGATCCACCAGGATACCCACGAAGTTTCAGCGAGATTCAGAAGACCGTGCACCGCACAGTGGCTTGAGGTCCCAGGGTATTGGGGTATTGCGACAACGCAAGGTCGCAGCAAAGTGTGGGATGGCACAAAAAGCAGGTCTTCTGGAGTCTAGTGGGTCTCACCAGGCTCTAGGTCAGGGTCGACGTTTTCAGAGTCCCCAGGTCGATTGGAAGGAAGGGCTACAGCAGGCTCTCCGGTCGCTGGAAATCATTTCCGCCGCATTTCCTTCATCTTCCTCTTCGGTTTCGGTTCCAGTGGTCGACTTTTCTTCAGCTTCTAGGTTTGCAGTATTTGGAATTACAACACAACCTCTGCATTCTCTCCCCACATTTTACAAGAAGGGGCGATCTGATTGTCCAATTAGGACAGCCAGCCCCCCCTCTGGGATTTGTCCCCATTCAAGCAAGGCGTAAGCCAAAGGGCTGGGGAGTTTTGGACTCCTCCCTCACTTTCTGCTCTCAGACAGACTGGAGCCTGGGCGGGGAGTCCAGAAGACTCCCTCCAAAGATAAAAATCACACAAAGGAATTTCCCGCCCTGAATGTCAGGGGAAAGGAACAAGAAACACTAAAATGGCAAAAAAAAGACTGGGCCATTTTGGTAAAATGAGCACCCTTCACGAAACTGGTAAATCGTCCTGACCTGGGTCAACCCCAGAACATTTTGCTTTATTAGTGGGATATTTTTCCTTAATACTTGTGAGTGAGAACCTTTTTCTACACTCACAGAATCATGAACTCTTTTTATGGGTGTCATTTGTTTGTTTCTCCATAGTGTATTTTTAAAGTTGTCCTCTTAAACAACTTATTGGCAGTAAGTGCCTATTGTTGCTGGGTTGCCCTAGGGGATCCCCTTTTAACTTTCTCTGACAAACCTTGAGAGAACTACAGTTCCCATGGGTAGAAAGGATCTTTGTATCCCTTTTACATTTTATTCTGTGAAGCCAGCACACCCCACCTTATGTGGAGTGCTGGGTGTTAGGCAAAGTTTGTATGCAGTACCCTTTGGGAACACTATAACCACTCTGACTACAGGTATAAGAAACCCAACCTTGTTTTAAGCTTGTACTACAGTTTTGGTAGCGTGTTGAGCAGCCAGGCTTGCCTCAAGAGGGGTCAATGTGAGCTGTAGGAGTCCCACAGATTCACACTGACAAGTATTAAAATAAACTCTTACACACAAGGTTTCTTGAATAAACTATTATTAATTTATCAGTCAGTTAGAGTAAGCCTCCTTCAGAAGGGAGCAATATAAAAACACACTTCAGTACTATTCACTCTTAGTTTCTAAGTCAGTAAAGACCCTTTTGGGATTGCCCACAGACACAACCTACACCCTTAGGTGACTTCAATAGCTAGGGTGCTGGGTACATTAATATCTTTCTGTTTGCATTTAGAATACTACTAGAAGTTGGTAAAAGGGAATGGTGATTAGAACAACAAGAGACCACAAATATTCTTAAGCAGGCAAATACTTTTGGATCCCCTAAGCAGTCATTCAGTATAATAGGCTAGGCCGAAATCAATGGGAAAAAGTCTTATATAGGATGAAGCACCTCTTGTAGGTAAGTAGAAAAATCTTTGCACAATGTATTTCAAGACTTTGAAAGAAAAGAAGAATCAAATGTAGAGCCACAAGCCGTTGGACTTGTGAGTGGTAGAAGATGCAAGCAACTCTACAGCAAGAGATAAGTTGTGCCTTTGTATTGAAGAAAAGGTGCAGCAGATGACTTCTGCAGCGCTGCACAGGAACAGATGTTTCTGTTCCTGGGCCTCAGTCATGGGGACAAGAGGGAGGACTTCTGGGGACTCCTGCACTGCAATGGGACGGTCACCGCTCGCAACCGGCAATCTTTCCGACAAGTGGCACTTCCCTGTTTCAGCTCCTCGCGACTACCGCAAATAGCAACACTGCGGTTCCTGGCTGTCAAGATGGACTTTCCTTGCTTCTGGGGTCCCGCACTTTGTTGCGGAGGCTCAGTCAGTCCTGCTTGCTGGGAGTCCGGAGGATCTTCCTGGAGCTCTTGGCCAACGTAAAAGCAACACACACAATCTGGTGTTCCTCTCCCTGGCTATACACTTTCCAGCAGCAACTCTGTGGAAATACAGCTCGGAGATGGATGTCCAGGTGGCTTACTTTGGAGTCGATGGTTACCACCAACTCAAGGGGAGAAGTCGTGCTTGCAGGGGCTTCTCTGTCGATACGAATTTGGAGTTTCAGCAAAGCAGCAGGGCATCACCGGGCAAACCAAGGGTCCACGAGTTGCAGCAGGCGTCCCCTTAAAGTTGTTCTTCGGTTCCTTCATTCAGTGGTCGACTCTGCCTTCCAAGCCAAAAGCCTCGCCAAAGTGTCTTTACTGATTTAGACACAAAGAGTGAATAGTATTGAAGTGTGTTTGTGTGTTACTTTTTATATTGCTCCCTTCTGAAGAAGGCTTATTCTAACTGGCGAAAAAATACGACCAGGGCCATTTTGAAAAAAATTGCACCTTTAATGCAGCTGCGAATGCAGCCCGCGGTAAATGCACACCATGGTAGTAAAAACAAAATCACTGCGACCAGCCGTTCAGTGAGGAAAGGGTAACATAAAAATGTTAATTGAGAAGCTAGACAAAGGGGATACTAGGTAACCTATCCAGCACCCTATTGTAAGATAGTGTGTGCTGGGTCTAGAAAGTTACAAATGTAAGTAAAGTCAATTTCACCTTACTGCTCTTGGAAACAGTAGTTTATTCAAGAGAAGTTATTTAAACCTTTGGGACATCTGAAAGACTTCCCTGTGCCACTGCACTGAAGGTGCTCTGTGACACAATGTAAAAGATGATGCCTATGGAGTTAGTCAGACCCCACAACCAAAAGAAACAGAGTTCAAAAATCTAATAAAAATACGTGAGAGTGGGAAAAAGGGTCTCTCTCTCTCCAGGTAAAAAAAATCAAGTCCTCAAAATCCAGCAAAGTTGCTGGGGGTCTCTAAGGTAGAGGGAATTGGCACATTTCTGCGAATTCTCCCTAAATTCTGTCTAACTGGTTGTCCAGGGTAGCGCCCAACCTTCCAGGGAGGAATCCAAGTCACTTACGGTGCTGCTTGCCGGAAGGACCTGCCTGTCCACAGATTGGAGTCCTTGGACCACCAGACAAGGTCCTGGTGGAGAAGGGGAGGAATGCTGACCAGCTCTGCTTGGGAACCCTGCCCCTGATTCCATGAAGCTGCGAAGTGCAGCTGCAATCTCCTCACCTTGAGCCTCGTGTGAGGCACTGCCAGTAGGAACGCCGCCATGATACACAATAGATGCTGGTACCACCAGGCTGAGGTCACCTCACTGCTGAGAAAATCACCTGTGGCCCTCTTGGAGGCTGTGATCCATCATGCCTTCTTTCTCTCTGAGGCTGGGACAGAGGAGGGGGACTGAAAGAAGCCCTTGCCCCCCCCCACCCCCTTTCTGATGCTTGCGCCGGTGCTAACTCGGAGAATGGTCAGGCTGTCTCAACCTCTGTTCCTGGACGCCCCGAAACCCACCAAAGGCCTGCCCCTTGTTGGAGCGTTGATGCGAATGGGTGTAGGACTTGGACGTGGCCTTCGTGAGGATGAAGACTTTGCAGTTTGGGAACTGTTTTTCTTCTTATCTAGCTCCTCATCGGTGGTGGAATGAAAGAGGTCGACACCCTCAAATGGAAGGTCCAATATGCGTTCCTGGACGTCCGGGTTGATCTTAGTAGCCCATAGCCAGGCCGTCGTCCTCATGCTCGTGTCGATGCAGTTGGCACGGCCTGAGGTGTCAATGTGCCCCACAGTGAAATTCATGATGTCCTGGGCCACCATTTTTGCTTCTGACAGCCCCGCCTTGAAACGTGCCTGGCTCTGCACCGTAAGGTCTGGAAGTAAGTATATTTCCTGCCAAAGCCTCTGATTAACGACTGCCACATGGCGTCCTTGTTGGATTGACGAAGGTGCAGTGAGGCATTGGAATAAACCTTCTTTCCATAAGCCTCCAGGATCATCTTCTCCTTGCCTAGAAGTGCCAAAGACTAGGTCGCCGAAGACGACTGAGACTTGAAGTAGAGTGACGCTGTAGCGATCACCGAAGAGTGCAGTTGAGTGTGCGCCGACAGCAAGAGTGGATACCCCTCCAATTACCTATACTTGGCGTTGAGGTGCCAGTTGACAGGCTGAGCCAAATGGGGTTTAAGCCATCCCTTTTTGGCCAAGGCGACAACGTCCTTCTGCATTGGGATCCCCGTTATAGCAGCAGGGCGTAGAGTGAGGACCCTGGCCAGGACCCCCGCCTCTGGTTGTTCCACCTCGGTTGTGGAAGCCCCAAGTATTCAGCAAAACCTGAGAGCTGTGCATGAAAGGCCTTGCCTGAGGAATGTCGTGTATGGATCCTTCTCATCGATGTCCACCAGGGTGTCCGGCTGGTCCAGTGCGGGTGAAGGAGTGCTGGGTGCGGAAGGCTCTGGTCTGAGAACCGGAGCTGGTGGCTGGTGTGGAACCGTCTGAACTGTGGGAGGCAGGGAAGCCGGCATCTAAGAACCCTTCGTGGGCAGTGTTAGGGAGAATTCTCAGAAATGTGCCAATTCCTGGACTCTTGGACTTAAATTCTTTGCCTGGAGAGAGTGAGACCCTTTTTTCCCTCTCATATATGTATTTGAATGTGATTTTTGAACACTTTCTTTTGGTTGTGGAGTCTGACATACTCCATCGGCATCATCTTTTGCATTGTGTCACACAGCACCTTCAGTGCAGTGACACTAGGAAGTCTTTCAGACTTTCCAAAGGTGTAAATACCTTCTCTTGGATAAACTGTTTCCAAGAGCAGTGAAGTGAAATTGACTTTGCTTACACTTGTAACTTACTAGACCCAGCACACACTATCTTACAATAGGGTGCTGGAGTGGTTACTTAGTATCCCCTTTGTCTAGCTTCTCATGTAACATTTTTGTTACCATTTCCACGATAAATGGCTGGTGGCAGTGGTTTACTTTTAACTACCGTGGTGTGCATTTACCGCGGGCTGCGTGTTTGTCAAAATGGCCCTGGTCGTCTTTTTTTTTTGCCATTTCTTTCTGGAAAGGTCCTTCTTGAGATTTACTCTGCACGCCAAACCAGATTTGGTCCCTTTGTTCGTTTGGTGGGATTCACTCCTCTGGCTGCAGGGTGTCTGGCGGGGGCAGGAAGTGAGGGAGGTGCCCGAAACACCCTGTGCTTAGTCTCCTAGGACACAGGAATGCACTCTTAGTTGATTGACCGGCTGGCTGTCCGGCAAGGACACAATCCATTCGAAGAACAAGTTACTTACCAACTGGTAACGTTCTTTCGACTGGATGTTCCTCCAACATATTCCACATCGCCCTCCCTGGAGAATGCCCCTCTGGAGAATTTCCTATGCTATTGCAGCTTGCGCTCCCTCAAGGCTATGTGCAGTCAAGCAGGCATTGTGTATGAGCAGGTCACACGTTATTGAGGAAAAAGCATAAACTGAGGCTACAGGGCGCCGTGCGTCCTATTTATAATATCTGGTGACGTCGCACTCGACTGAGGCCTTCGAGGGACATCGACTCGACGCCATCGACGCAGGATGCCCTCTGCTGAAAAATGTCTGTAGTAGCACAGCTGTGGACGTTACATGTCAAAGATGTGGATTACGTTGGAGGAACATCCAGTCAAAAGAACGTTACCAGTTGGTAAGTAACTTGTTCTTCTGCCAGAATGGTGGCTTCTTTCCTTTTTCACCATTTTTAGTGTGCCTGTCCTTTCTTGGTCCTGCTGCCACCCTGGGTGGTGGAGGTCCTGGTTGAAGTGTTGTCCTTAGCGGGAAACCCTTGTGTAGCCCGATGAGGCTCCAGTGTGTCTGTGAAGGCAGGAAGTGAGGGAGGATTCAACGCTGCAGACCTTTGTCTTCTGTTCTGCCTGAGTGAAACCAGTTTGTACTGGGGGGCAGGCAGGCTGACTGTCCTGATTGGACATCCACCTGCCCCTTTCTGTAAACTGCAGGGAGAGTTTGCATAAGTTGTGTGTGGGTTCCTGTATAACTGTCTGATTCTGAAAGCTGAAGACCAGTCGACCACTGAAGCTGAATCCAAAAATGAACAGAAGACGTCTGTAGCTGATTTCAGCGGCCGGACATGCCTGCTGTGTAACCAGAGCATGTTCTGACTTTATTCCATGCGACCTGGGAGTCCTGAAGACTGACTCTGACCCCTGGACTGGTGAGACCAACCAGTCTTGAGCGGACCTGCATGTCGAGCCATCCCACGACGAGCTGTGTCTTTCCTGTGCTGCAAACCGCCAATAACCTGGGACCTCAAGCCTCAGTGCAGTGCAACGTCTTCCAAAGTCAGATTCTCACTGAAACTTTGGTGGACTCCTGCTGGACCTGCAGAAGCAAGATTCCACTCCTTTAAGTCCCATCACCAGAGTGCTGGACTGAGATAGCAAGGCAAATCTGATTGGCATTGAATGTTCATCTGGTAACTTGAAAAGTGCACCCAATCCACAAAACCGTAAGAAGCACAGAAGAATCCTTTGGAATTGTCTGCCGACTGCTGCTGCTGCAAGTTCCCATCCAGTGTCCTTTCTTTCATCACCACGACCAAGAATCCAGAGACCGGGTCCTGTACTGCTGCATCGTGAAGGCATCGGTCTACAAGCTCTTCACTGCAGATGTAGTGGCTGAGGGTAGTACTTGCCTAAAGTCTTGTGTTGCTCCTTTGTGAATGATGTGTGTTTGGGAGTTTGCGCTTACTCTTTGCCCGGGCCTAACGCTGGAACGTATTTTGCGAGCCTTCAATGACGTCCCTGAGCACTTTCCACTTACTCTAAATTCTGTACTTACTTGCCCGATGAGAAATGCTCTGGAACTGTGGCTTTCCCGCATCTGAACCCTATCCTGACCTGCCTACTGTTTGCCACTAGACCACTAGTGTCCCTCTTCTGCCTCCGAGATCACTTGTGCCTTGGAATAGGGAAGGACTTTCAAGTATAAGGCCTCTGACTAGAAAATATAACGAAAGTACTTACTTGTAAAGTTGTTAGTGTGTAACTTTCATTCCTGAAACATAAGTTACATAGCGTCCTTACGTTCTTACCTCCTTTGCTTAATGCCATTCTTGAAAGTATAACCAGGTTATTTACTTACCTTTTGAATTGTGTTCCACTATTCTAGAACATAAGAGTTGGTATTACTTTATTCTTCCTGAAACTGAATAAGTGTATAAGTTTACCAATAGGGTTTTACTCACCTTGAATAGCATGCAGCCATTAAGTGTGTACATTCAGTTCTTACCTTAAACTGCTAATTGTTTTCCCTAAACGTCTGCTAGAGTTATTATTACCATAGAATTGTGTTCCACTTTTCTGAAAAGTATCATTGGTATAACTAACTATTCCTGTAATAGAAATTATGACCAATAGGGGTTTACTTGCATTGAATAGCTTATTGCCATTCTAAATGTGTATCCTGAGTTTTTACTTATCCATGAGTTGCTTACTGCCCCTCTGAAAAGTATGAGTTATTTAATTCCCTTTGAACTGTGTTCTGAAAAGTAATGTTGGTGTAACTGTATCCATTCCTGAGAGAAGAACAAGTTGTTGCCAAGTGCTTACCTGTTTAGTAGTGTAAGTAGTGCACTCAAAAAAGGAAAGCATTGAATTCCTGGCAGAAAACACCCTCCCCAACTACCGTATCTTCCTACAAAAATATAACCTCTCAGTACAAGAAAGCCATAATCATAGCTAAATCTGCCTCCTACAACGACAGGGTTGCTAACGCAAGCTCAGAATCGAAATAACTCTTTGCCGTATTCAAAGAGCACTCTACACCAGTTCCCAAGTCACATGACATAGTTAAAGACCAAACATGGTGCAACTCCATACAATCTGCATTATTGAACAAAATCGAACTCCTTCAAACTAAAATCAAGGAGCACCACAAAAACCTGTCGCAGTATTCCGATCCTACCTCCACATCTGACCACCAGCACCACTCCAGCCCACTGCCCCTCCCAGTCAAAGCCCCCATAACCCCTTTCAAATTCAGGGAAGTTACCGAACAGGAAATCATTGAGACAATGAACAAGATAAAACCTTCCAACTGCAAAGGAGGTCACTGCCCAGCCAGCCTTATTAAAGACTGCACTGAAACACTCGCCCGTTTCTCAAATCCTTCGTCAACGCTTCCTTTAACGCCAACACAGTCCCAGATAGCTTAAAAGAAGTTGGGGTACGCCCACTTCTTAAAAGAAAAAAAACACACACGACCCAGAAATTGCCAACAACTACAGGCCCATCACTACCGTGCCTTTTCTGCTCAAGATCCTGGACAAAGTTGCCTACACGCAAATCCAGGAATACCTTGAAACTAACAATATCCTAGGCAAAAGACAGTCAGGCTTCCGACCAGGTCACGGGACGGTATCGGCCCTACTCGACCTAAAAATACAACTTGGGGACATCATGGACAAAGGCAAACCGGCACTCCTCCTCCTACTGGATTTGTCCGCCGCCTTCGAACTTGTCAACCATGATATTCTAGGCATGCACCTAAAAAATGAAGCTCATTTCTCACCAGAAGCCATCTCGTGGGTAGCCTCTTTTCTAAATGGCAGACTTATGAAGGTCTTCTCCGACACTGCATCAGCCACCCCTACCATCATCCACTGTGACGTCCCCCAGGGCTCCTGCACCGCCCTGACTCTTTACAACATATTCACACTTCCACTTTTCAATGACCTCGACTGTCGCAGTATAGCGTACACCAATTACACCGATGACACACAGGTACTACTCCCACTAACTGGGACCTATGAAGAAGATGCGACAGCCCTAACCAAAATCTACACAGCCATCCAAACTTGGATGGCTGCAAATGGATTCTGCCTAAATGGGTTTAAATCTGAGATCATCATAGTAGGGACTAGCGAAACTCTCAACAAACTCCCCCCTCAGTACAAATCCTTTAACATCGATAACTCCATCATCACAGTCTCTAAGACTGTCAAAACCTTAGGTGTTCACCTAGATGCCTCACTATCCATGTCCCGCCAAGTCAACGCCATAGCCTCCGCCTCAGCGCTCACCACCAAAGTGATCAACGCAGTCAAGCCCTTCCTCTCCACTAAAAACTGCCTATCCATTGCCAGGGCCACAATAGGTACCAAACTGGACAACTGTAACGCCATTCTTCTAGGCACCTGCACCAACAACTTGAAAAAAACTTCAAAACACGCTCCGGGCTGCGCTGACCATTCCCAAAAGGGGACACATCTCGGAAGCCAGAAAAAATGCCCATTGGCTACCAGTAAAGGAACGCATACTCTTCATAGCCATGGCCATAACACACAGATGCATTTCTTCAGATGCCCCCCCTACTTCTCAGAAAGAATTTCCCTCAGCACCTCAAACAGACCCACCAGAGCACACCGCGCCAACCTGATGTATGTTCCCACGTTCAAAAGAACTAGAGCAGGGGGGGTCCAGCTTCCAACACCTCACACCCAAAAATTGGAATGCTCTGCCTACCTCACTTAGGAATGAAAAATCATACACAACCTTTCGAAAAAAAACTAAAAACCCTCCTATTCCGTTAAAAGTCACGGAATAAATTAGCACAGTTATGCATGCGCTGTAACCCTAGCAAGCTCTACCACTGCTATCTACTGCTACATCTTATGTTATGTTCACTCTCAAGTCTGCTGTAACAGCGCCACAATGCCTCGGCAGTTCTGCGCGCTTTATAAATGCAAATAAATTAAATAAATAAGTGTATTATTCTTGAAACAGAATAATGTATGCAGTGACCAGGTTCACTTGTAACAATGTTGGTATACTAGAGTTTTCCTGAAACTGAATAACACTGTAGGCTATTACCAATAGGGTCTGCTTACCTTGAATTGCCTTTGGTCATTCTAAAAGTCGACTAATAAGGTTGTACTCCCCATGAATGGCATTGTGCCATTTTAAATGCGTATCACTAGGTTTTACTTATCTTGAACTGCATACTGCTATTCAAAGGTTTGCATACAATTAGTATTGTGTTGGTTTTTGTAATTTGGTTATGGAGGATAATAAAGATTTTCCATACTAACTTACTAGAAAGTCTTAATTCTATTAAAGACACGGAGGTGAGCATTATGCTTCTCTTTCTTTTATTTAGAAATAGAAAGCTCAGCAGCAGGTATTATGCACCTTATTGAGAGCAAAGGTCTGCGTAACAAACAAAAAGGTGCATTAAATATCAAATTGAAAAACTGTTTAACTGTCCCAAGAACCAAAAACTCAATTTCCCAGGAGACGCCAACAAAGTTCACCAACATGTAGTCCACCAATAGGCATATAGCTGTCCATACAAACAGTCCTGAACATAATGTAACTTCCTCTTTCGACGCTGCGAACTTGGCTGTTCAAGAAAACTGGAAGAATGAAACTGCAACTGAAACCATCTTGTGGAAGAAGAAAACGGAGCCGATCAGGCGATCAGGAGGACTTGTCTGTAGTCACTGTCAGGGAAGAGACAAATAACTAGAGTTAGTTCATGCATATGAGAACCCTATTTCCCCTTACGGGGGTGGGGGAGAAATTAGTGTTATTCTGAAATACAAATAGTTAGCAAATGGCAATAACCCTCTAAGCAACGCAGTCAACAACTGCCCTCAAGCGTGTCTTGTTTGTTTGTTTGTATGTTTATTTTATTTATATCGCACACCTGACCCGGAGGTAATTGGGCACTGGTGATAGTAATAGTTACAGAGGCATAGAATAGACAATTGTGTGCATTAATACAGTTTGAACATACAAGTAAAGTTACAATGGTGAGTATATACAAGGTGAACATAATACATATTATACATTGGGTCAAAGCAGTCATGTGAGCCGATCACCTACTAGTTAGAGGTATCAGGAACTGTTATTTTGTGTTTTATTTAATATCCAGGTGATAGCCTGACTTCTGAAATTGTTGAAGGTCTGAATGGTTTGGATATTCTGTGGGAGAGAGTTCCAAAGCTGGGCGGCTAATACTGGGAAGCTGGAGTCTTGCGCCGCTATTTCTCTCGCTGGGCGGGATAATGCTAGCCTCCGTGTCTTTAATAGAATTAAGACTTTCTAGTAAAAAATGGAAAATCTTTATTCTATGTCAAGACCCCGGAGGCTCACATTATGCTTGTTTAAAGCTTGCTTACCACAATAGATGCTGGCTGTTCTACCGGTTTCAGGTAGAATTGCTTAAATATTTATTCACCTTCCCAGTCTGCCATCCTCATGATATCTGCTAGGCGGACACCAACCTGAAAGGCTTTCGAAGCCATGGCTCCTCTAACGGAGTGGGCCCCAAGTGCAGGGTATGTATTCCTGCTCGAGTTCGAGTCAAGCGCACCCAGCGTGCTAAAGTTGGACCGGAAACTGCCTTGTGTGGTTTACGCAGAGCTATCAATAACTGCCCATTAGGAGAGGTCCTAAGCGGGGCTGTCACGTCTTCGTAAATCTTCAAGCATCTAACTAAACCAAGCTTGGGCTGGTCCCTGAAAATGGGGTATGAAATCACCTTAGAGTTGAATTTGTCCTCCTCTGTATATGCAACACGATACCATCAGGAGAAAAAGTTCTACCCGCTAGGTCGAGAACTCTGACGTCGTAGACCCTCCTGCAAGAGACCAGGCAGAGCAGTGTAGTAAGTTTGCCGGACAGAGCAGTACGGGATAACTCCTCATTATGCGGCCATGACAGAAAAAGATTCAGCACTTTAACGTCCCAAAGCTTGTCACAGCAGGACGGAGGCGGGACTGTAAGTCTGACACGCTTGCGTAATCTGCAAACGAGATGGTGCTCTCCTGCTGAGGTCCGCTGAACGAGGTCATGTCCGGCAGAAATAGCTGAACGGTAGGCGTTAACTGTCCTGTAGGCGAAATCTCTTTCAACTAAAGAGGCAAGGAAATTCAGGATTTCCTCTATAGGTGCTGAAACCGGATGCAATCCTCTCATTCGTCACCAGGTACTCCAGGCGCTCCAAGAGTTGGAATACCTCTTGAGGGTAGCAGGGGCCCGGCTTTGCTCGATGAGGCTGACCGCCATGCTTGACATGCTGGGAACTCTCCATCTTGACCTGAAATCCTCCAGGCTGCTAAAATCAGTGATCCGCTGAGGAGAAGGGGATGACGCTTCCCTGACGGATCCAGTAGGAGATCTGGAAACTTGGGTAGAAGGATTGGAAAATCCAAAGAAAGTTCCAGAAGAACTGGATACCAGGTCTGAGGTCCAGACCGGGGCTATGAGGACCAGATCTGTATGCTCCTGACGGGCCTTCACCAGGGTCCTCGCTATCATGGCAAATAGGGGGGGAAAGGCATAATAGATTCCCTGGGTCCATTGCTGTAGAAATGCGTCTGTCGCAGCTGCTGCTGCCGGACCCGGCCTCTAGCTGTAAAACACTGGAAGCTGGGTGTTGAGTCTGGATGCAAAGAGGTCTATGGACATAGGACCCCCAGACTCGTTGGAGGCGGAGAAAGACCTCTGTTGAGCCTCCAGTCACTGTAATCTGTAGAATGACGGGAATACCAGTCCCCTACCACGTTTGTGAGGCCAGGGAGATACTCTGCTGTGACTGAAATCCGATGTTTCAGACAGAAATTCCAAAAGTCCTTGGCTAACTCTGCTAGTTGACTCAATTTGGTGCCACCCAGATGATTGATATACCTTACTGCGGAAATGTTGTCAATTTTTAGCAAGATACAACAACTCTCTCTGCCTCCTGGCAAAAGAGTGCACCGCGAAAGAGCCTGCGAGGAGCTCTAGGCAGTTGATATGCATCTCCAGCTCCTGAGGAGACCAAGTTCCTCCCGTGGCGACAGAGCTGCATCTCGCTCCCCAACCGGAGCGACTGGCGTCTGATTCAAAGATATCTGAGGCGGATCCAAAGATGGCTCTGCCGTTCCAGGCTTCCATGTGAGTGAGCCACCAGTTGAGATCCGCTCTCGCTGAGGGCGAGAGTGTCAGGTGCTGCGAGTACGAGAGGCTCCTTCTCAGGTGCTGACCTTTGAGCCTCTGCAACTCCCGGTAATGAAGAGGACCGGGAAAAATTGCTTGTATGCTAATTATCAAAGAGAGATGAGGTCCCTCTGCAGATGACTATGAATCTCCCTTCAAGTCGAGTGTATCTTGGTCACGGGAAGACTGGGCTGCGAGTTCTGGGTATCCACCACAAACCCGGTAAATTCTCAATTCTGGGATGGACTGAGGATTTTTAATTTGACTTTTTTAAAAAATGTTCCCCAATTTAAGAAAACCAAGACTATGTAGCAGGTTGATGGCCAGCCTGGCTTGTCGTTCTTCCAGGGCCTGAGAATGCACCATGAAGATGTCATCTAGGTAGACTATCACTCTGACATCTTGTTCTCTCAAACAAGCTACTACGGAAGTTTGGTAAAGGCCCAAGGTGCTGAGGAGAGCCTGAAAGGTAGGTTTGTGCACTCCCAGTCTTGGTTTTTCCAGGAAAACCTGAGATAGCTTAATTGGGCCTGGTGTATGGGGAATGCGAGGTAAGCGTCCTTCAGATCCAGGCGCACAAGCCAGTCGTTCGGCCTCAAGATGTCCCCGAGCATGTGGATCCCTTCCATCTTGAAATGACGGTAGACAATGAAGTCGTTGAGAGCCCTTAGATTTATCACTGGGCGTACTTCCTGCAAACCAAAAATATAGGGCTGAAGAAGCCTCCCTGGCTCGAGCAGGGGCGAATCGCCTGTTTCAGGTATAAGCTGTGTATATCGCTGTCTAGCGCTTTCTTGTCTGCTGTTGACATTCCTAAAGGGGCGGGGCGACCAGCTTGATAGGGTTGATCGAAAAACTCTAAGCGCAGGCTGCATTCTGCATCCCTGACCAGGCATTTTTTGACAAGGAGACCCATGCTCGCGAAAAGAGAGCTAATCTCCCCCCTTTGGGCGTCTGCGACGCAGGCGCTGCTATGGGTACACTGACCTGTGGATTGTTGCTGGGCTGGGTATCTCGCTTCTCTTCTCCAGCCACAACTTCTTCCCTGCCCTCTTGAGGGGAAGAACGTGTCCGAGCGGTCCTGCCAGGAATTGTGCTGGCCCCTGGCCTGTTGAGGTCTTCGATCAAATGAGATGCGGCCAGAGGAACAACCTCTACCTCGTCTGGCCCTGGAGAACATTTTTGTACAAAAACCCTTTTGATGGAGGCCTGAGCTTTGTCCAAAGCTGTGAAGGTGCCGAAAAACTTCGACATCGCCTTCATAAATGGGTCTCCAAAAAGCAGACCTTGGGCTGCTGCTCCTGACTGTCTGCTAACTCACCTAGCTTAGCATCAATTTTGAATAATATGCCTTTACGGGCTCAGCCGAGATGGCACAACTAGCATTACCCAGTAAGGTAATTGCTCTTTGAGCCCAACCTGAAAGGATCACCGGGTCAATGGAGTCACCAGAATCGATGGCCGCTTCAGCAAGGTCCATGTTCGCTAGGGGACCAGTGACGTCCAGGACTCTGTCCTGGCAGGACTTCCAGGCGCGGTCGATGCCCTTCCTTGGATCCTTGACATTCTTTCCCAGAAAGATGATCATTTTGGAGTCCAATTCCGGAGTGAGAGCTACCTTCCCTGGGATCTCGGGGTGGGGACATTCTGCTCGCAGTCTGGCTCTGACTTCCTTATCCGGAGGCCTGCACAGCTTGGTCTTGATGTAGTCAGTTGTCCTGGACGACAGTTCCCAATCGGTAGATCTGGGGTGCACAAGATCTTCCGGAGTAAACATTCCCCTGTAAGGGGATTGTTCTCTGGCTGCCTCCTTGGGGATGGGGACTGCCGCAATCCCTGAGGTTGAGAGTTGCAACCCTATGGTTTGAGTGTCCTCCTCGGAGGATAAAGGGGCTTGATCGATAACATAGACCCCTCTAGCTTCGTCGTCAGTGCCCTATTGATATCCCTCCGGGCTTTAGGGTCTAGTACCCCTGTTGTCCTCCTCGGGGTAAGAGGGTCCATCAAGGGAAGGGGTTTCCTTTTTGTTCATAAAGGCCTTTTTCAGCCTGGAGAAGGCCTCTGAGACGGCAGCAGTGGCAGGTTCTGGCTGGCTCGGGGAGGAGGTGGTCAGAGAGTCTTTGCTCTTGCAAGCCAGAATACATCCCCTACTTGAAAGGTGTTTCCTCTTATGTCTTCTTCCTCCCTGGCAAGGATGTCTCTTGTAGATGCTCCTCCATGCAGTCTAGTCGCTTGTGAAGAAAAAAAACATGAATAAGAGATTCGTAGGCTGCAGCTAGCGCTCGAAATCGATTGTGCAAGCCAACGGAAATGGGAGCGTGAGCACCAGCTGTAGAGGAAAGGACTTCATGGAGCGGGGCTCCCTCTGATGGCCGCGCAAGGAAACTGCAGTCACGGAAAGCTCTGCGTGGCCTCCCCGAGCCTTGGAAAGCTGAAAAATGGGCCGGGCAGGCGAGTGCGAAAAAACACTGTAGACGTAAGTAAGGCAAGAAAGCTAATGAGCCGATCGCAGGGCCGCTTGCTCGCGCGCAAGGGCTCCTGTGACCACGGCCGTCTCCGACTCTCAGCCAAACAGCTGACGCCAGAGCCCGCACAAGGTAAACAAAAGCGCAGTATGCGTTTTACGGTGTCGACCGCACCAAGTAACAAACGCACAGAAGGCGTTTAACGGTGTCAAACGAATACAATAAGGATAAAATCAATGGCTACACCACAAACGTAGCAAAAAGTAGAATGTAAACAATATAGTAATTCATTGTCTAATAATAAGTTTCAATTCAGGGACTGCACAAGGTGCATGAAGAAACTTGTCTACATGAAGGATCCACATGAACAATGCATATACTGCCTTTATCCTCATGATATCAATAAATGTGACATTTGCATAACTTTCTAAAAAAAAAAAAACTGCAAGACAGACACAGAAGACTTCGGCTTATATAAATGCAAAAGAAGGTCCGTCTTCTGACGAGGAATCTGCCAAAACATCTCCTATACATTCCAGCAAACCATCTGAGAGGCAAACTTCTAAGAGAAGGGCCTCTTCAGTGGAAAGGAGCACCTCTCATAAAAGTAAGAGGAAGCTGGATTTAACTTTTTCCACACCTCCCTTGGACTCTGGAGACAAGATACGGCATCCAGAGGGGGGGGGTGACAGGTGTCCACAGCGAATCTGTCTACGAGCGGCAATAAGGATAAAGGCCCATCAACGACACACTTATCGTCCACGACGCTTCAAGCCTTGTCATTGATGACCAAATCCTCGTTGTCGAAATCAGCATCCACAAAACAATTGTTGACTAAGGTATCCCATCACTCCACGAAGCTCTCGTCGACGAATAAAGACAGTCAACCGTCTTCAAAGTCATCGTCCACGAAGCCGCCGCCGTCGACGAATTCATCGTCCACGAAGCCGCCGTCGATGACACCACAAACTTTTTCATCTACGGAAAAAACAAAGTCTAAAACGCCCCTCACAGAGACCACTGTTATGCCATCCAATGAAAGCAGTCTTCCCAAACCAATGGGAACAGTGCCTCCTATTTCAGAAACTCCTAAACCAATAGGAGCACAATTATCTCCTTTAAGAGAGGTGACAGAACTCCCTGACATCTTTCTTCAAGAGGAGTTTTCGGGCACAGAATTTGTTGGTGAGCAACCTTTTCTCACCCCCAAGAAACACAGTCCTCCCTGGCATCCGACTACAGAGGAACCCGCCGATTCTTACGATCCATCACTTATGGAGTCGATCCAAAGGATCATTGAAGAATTTAACAGATGTCAAAAGGAAAATATGTCATCTATATCAAAGGACTTAAGATCCCGTCGGAGGGACATCTCACCTCAGCAAAGCACACCGAGACATTCTCCTACCAGGAGCACACCACATAAAAGAACACACTCACCTGAGCCTCCTCGCAGATCCAGGAGCAGGATGTGCGTGCTTCACCGACAAGGGTCCCGTCTCTGACATCGCATAGACCAAGATCACCGTTTCGAAATCCAACAAGGGTTCCATCAACTTCATCAGTCTCAGGTTGGCAGGAGGACCATTTCAGGGATTTCTCGGACCCTGAGGAAGGTGAGATCACGCATGAGCCTGACACTCATAGCGAATGGGATGATTACATTGTTGAAAAACCTAGAAAGACTCTCCAGGTGACTCTACACCACCAGACGATTTAGTTTCATTTCATACCATTATCGGCAAAGCCGCAGACTTATTCAAATTACAAGTCACATCAGAAGAGAAAAAGTTGGTGCTTTATGAGCACAGGGACAAACGTAGAAGAACGGTCACTACCATTCCTCTTCTCGATACCATATGGGAATCTGGGCCTAAGATACTGGCCACACCATTATCCAGTCCTGCTCTGGTTTCAAGACCTGAAAAGAAATACAAAGCTCCTGATACAGCACCACTTTGTCTAAGGGGACATACTAAACCAGATTCTGTCATCACTGTGGCAGCAAGGAAAAAGTTAGCCAATCCTTAACCATTATCAGCCCCTCCAGACAAGGAAGGTCATAAGTTGGAGGCCATGGGCAGAAAGGTATCCTCCTCGGTATCTCTCACCATCAGAGCGGGAAACGCACTAGCCATGACAGCTAGGTTTGACCGCAAACTTTGGCTTTGTATGTCTAAACTGGTCAAAAATGTACCAACTGATCTTCAGGAAGAAGCCAGATCAATCATAGCAGAAGGGGAAGCTACCTCAGATCATATGATTGATGCAGCAGTTGATGTGGCTGAATCAGGATGACAAATGGCCCACAGTACTGTACTGAGAAGACAGGCCTGGATGAAAGCTACGAATTTCAGACTGCAGGTCCAAGCACAAATATTGGACATGCCATTTGATGGACAAGACTTATTTGGTAAAAAGGTCGATGACCACCTGAAAGGGATAAAGATGGACACAGCTCGAGCCATCAGTTCCCACATGGACCGTAGATCTTTTCGTGGCTCATCCTCAAAATACAGAGGATTAATCATCCCTTCTATGGCCAAAAGACACAGGGAAACACATTCCAGGACAACCGGTACCACCAATCCTCTAGCAGGTACTCCCATAGGGGAAGGCGTGGCTCCACCAAGGGCAAAGCCCAGAGCAAACAAAATTGACAAACCATGTCTTCCCCCTCAACGTCACACCCTGGTGGGGGTGGGGGGGGGAGTAAGTTGATTTTTTTTCAACATTGCCTATCTATAACATCGGACAAGTGGGTGTTGCAGGTGATCTGCGAGGGTCACACCATAGAATTTCTAGATCAACCTCCATCCCTTGCTCCCACCCCTCAGAAGGTACATCTGTTAAAGCATGTCATGTCCGAAATTCACAAATTGCTGCAAAAAAGCAGCGATAGAACCTGTCCCATATCAGCAGAAGGGAATAGGTTTCTACTCCCGTTTCTTTCGGATCAAGAAGAAAAACGGTCAGTGGAGACCCATTCTGGATCTGAAAGCGCTCAATAAATACATAAAGCGAATCAAATTCAAGATGATATCCTTGCAAAGCGTCCTACCATGGCTAAACAGGCACAACTTCCTCGCCACTCTGGACTTGGAGGATGCCTACTTCCACATTCCTATTCGCCCTGCCCACAGATAGTTCCTCAGGTTCGCTGTAGGAGAGTTACATTTCCAATTCTGTGTGCTCCCGTTCGGGCTAAAGTCAGCACCAAGAGTTTTGACCAAGTGTCTGGCACCCGTAGCAGCAAAACTCAGAAGGACAGGAACGGAAGTCTTCCCATATTTGGACGACTGGTTGATAAGGGCAAGCTCATCCAGACTCGCACGCTTGGTGGTTTCGAGAGCAATAAACCTTCTAAAAGGGTTAGGTTTTTCAATAAACAAGACAGTCGTGCCCAGTGCCCAGCAAGACAGTACTCTTCCTTGGGGGCCAAATTCGACACCAGCATTCCCAGGGTAAGACCATCGGCAGACAGAATAACAGCTATTCTCCACTTGACCTCCTGGTTCCTGGAAAAAGGGGCAACCACGGCACACTCTTCCTCCTGGGCATGATGTCCTCATGTATATTTCTCATACCAAATTGCGACTTCGCATGAGGCCATTTCAAGAGGCACTGGATCACCAATGGAAACAAGCACTGTGTTCATGCGAGGATATCATCCATATACCAGCGACCGTGCACAAGGCACTTCAATGGTGGAACACACCTCAAAACCTGTTACAAGGAATGCCATTCCAGACTCCAACATCTATCCTTCTCCTCAGGACAGATGCATCCCTGTCGCGCTGGGGGGCTCACCTGGCGGACCTCCAAACCAAGGGCACTTGGTCCGCCCAGGAATCCCAGCTCCACATCAATGTTCTAGAGCTCAGGGCTATACGGTGGGCGCTGAAAGCCTTCCTTTCAGTAATAGCTGGACAGGTGATGACCGTCCAGACAGATAATACAACCTCCATGCATTACACAATCAAGCAAGAGGGCATGAGGTCAGAGATTTTGTCACAAGAAGTTCAACTGTAATGGGCATGGGCCTTGCGCCACAGAGTCCAAATCAAGGCGGAACATCTTCCGGGGGTGGACAATGTCTTGGCGGACAAGTTTAGCAGGGAGTACACAACATCTCACGAGTGGGAACTGGACGAGAAAGAAGTCCAACGAATATTTGCCAAATGGGGTCATCCACAGATCGACCTCTTCGCCAACAAAGTGCCACGAATTTGCCTCCAGATAACCATAGCATCGGTCAGTAGGAGATGCATTCTCAGTGGATTGGACAGGGAAATTCCTATATGCCTTTCCTCCTATTCCCCCATCCCACTCAGAGCGAGAGTACTCCGCAGACTGAAGGAACAGAGCTGTTTATTAATCCTAATAGCAGCGGACTGGGCTTGGCAGGTCTGGTACTCGACCCTACAGCATCTATCCCGTTGGCCCCCGATTCACCTCAAAGCGCATCAATATCTTTTGACGCAACAGAACCACAAAGTCCTACACCACGACCCAGCTAGCCTGTCCCTCAAGGCCTGGTTCCTGAGCAGCGTAAGCTAACGAATCTGAATCTTCCTGCGGATTGCTGGGACATTATCAAGGCGTCGAGGGCTCTTCTACCCGGATCACCTATATCCGAAAATGGACTAGTTTCTCCAAGTGGTGCGAGACGTCATCGATCAACCCACTCACTGAATCGGTTGAACAAGTGCTTCCTTAGTTATTGTATTTGGCTAAAGGGGGGCTTTCGTTATCCTCCATCAAGGTCCATCTGTCGGCCATAGCGGCATACACGAAGATCCCAGAAAAACAGTCATTACTCTCACAACCGGCTGTCAATATCTTCCTGAAAGGGTTGATGCATACTTACCCTCCTACGCCCACATGATTTCCAGCCTGGAGTCTAAACACTGTACTAACAGCTCTCATGGAACCACCATACAAGCCCATTCATAGATATGACATAAAATATTTATCTTGGAAAACGGCCTTCTTGATCGCCATCACCTTGGCCAGGAGGATCAGTGAGTTGCAAGTTTTGTCATCAGAGCCTCCTTTTACCTTGTTTCATAAGGACTGCGTCATTTTGAGAACACACCCTAAATTCCTTCCCAAGGTCTTATCAGAGATGACAGAGTGCATTGTCCTACCCACTTTCTTCCAGAATCATACCTCTTGAGGCAGAAAGAACGTTGCATTCTCTAGATGTGACAAGAGTTTTGAAGTTTTATTTGCAGAGAACTAAGAAGTTCCGCTCCTCAACAGGTTGTTCATTGCTTTTTCTGGCCACACTAAAGGCCAACATATCTCCAAGCAAAGTCTGGCACGTTGGGTCTCTTAATGTATCGCCCACTGTCACCAAGCGAAAGGTGACCCTCCTCACCAAGCCTCCTTTGGCTCACTCCACCAGATGGAGAGAAGCTCCAGTAGCGTTTCATGCACGGGTAGCTTTGAAAGACATATGCAGAGCCGCTACCTGGAGCACTCTGCACACATTTGCTAAGCATTACTGCCTGACAGAAGATACCAACAAAGAATCTGCAGTTTGCCAGGCCATGGTCTGCCACCTCTTTACATAAGGTAGGATCAGCCTTCTCTCCCGCCTTTCCCTAAGTATGTAACCTTTGTGTTGCTGTATGGTAAAGGCTCTCAGAAATGTTTTTTCTGCATATCTATTGTATATATGATGGGGGAATGTTCTTAACTGCTTGTTATTCTATTCAAGCATATGAATCTATGAAAGATCCAATGCTGGAGAAGTTTTAGTTACTTACCTGTAACTGTATTTCTCCAGCATTGGTGTCTTTCATAGATTCACATGCACCTTCCCGCCTCCCAGAGAAGCTGCTCTACGCTCAGCATCCATCATACTGTAGTCTCTACGGCTCAAAATCTGAAGATGGCTGACTGGGGCGGAGCTTAAGCCCTGCCACCTCATTGGTTGGGGCCATAAAGGACCAAAATGAGGTGGAAGGACTACACAAGTGAATGGCTCCTAGACCATAAGGAGCAATCTACATTCATATTCTATGGAAATAATGTATGCATTTAAAATGTTTAATAATTATTTAAATCACCAAGGATTCTCGGTCTGACGACTGGGAATATTCATTCATGTGAACCTATGAAAGATATCATTGCTGGAGAAATACAGTTACAGGTAAGTAACTAAGACTTCTTGTAATTAAAATACACTGTTCATCAGCATTGTAAGCCGTTTTCATTTTAAACCACTGTCTGCTGTATGCATATCTAATCGGTATGTTGTCAGAAGGTACTACCATAAATGTTCTAATCAGACACTGAATTATGTATATGATATGATAAAATGTGCGCTTGCATGTGGATAGGAAGTGTGGTTATATTTTATTTTTGTGGAGAAACAATAAAATTTTGTGCCCCATTGCATTTAGGTAATGCAACTGTTGGTAGTTTTGGGGAGAGGGAACGCATGGGCTCTGCAGTCTTTGTGCGCTCTCAAGTGTTACATATGTTTTTTTCCCCTTCCTAGTCCCCAAACTCTTTTGGCTGGAATGAATAAATTTTTGTCGCAGCTTGAAATCACTTTTAGAAGAGATCCAAACAACTACAGACCCAGAATCAACAAGATGAATTCGATGAAGGTAAGCCTAGTTTATCTGCTAGTGTTTATTCAAATCACCAATTATCTACAAGTTTCCTATGCTACAATCCGAGCTGGTGATAACAAATTATTTAGATATGACTGTTGGGGAGCTTTTTCGTTTGTATGCCAAATCCCCTCTACCTCTGAACCCGCCCCTCCCCCCCCAACACATTTTGTTTTGCTGGAATTATTTTCTTGCTCTCCTGAATGAGGGGAGTCTTTTTTTTTTTTTTTCTTTTTTTTTTCTTTCTTCCCCTTATTCATTCGTTTTGCTCTGGCCAAGGGAACACTGAGTTTTTACTTTGTTTTATGGAGTCATGCTTTCGTCCTTACTTTTTAAAGGCATCTGTGTTTCACTTTTGCAGCACACAGCACCCTTTGTGCAGTGTTGCTGAGAGCCATTTTGGCTCTCCTTTATATATTTTTATTTTCCTTGAACTACTGTTCTCAAAGTTAGAGGGATACTTTTTATCCTTCTTGGCTTTTCCTCTTGTGAGATAAGCACACACCAGACCCATGTGGAGTGCTGAGTATGTTGTATCCCCTTTCTCTTTGCTCCATAACAGGCATACAGTTATGGCTGGTGGCAGTGCATGTGTTCTGCCAACTTTTGTGCAATTTTTGCTCGCAGGCTGTCTTCACAGCTGTGGCAATGCACAGAAGGGTTACCATTGACCAAAAATGATGGTTTCTTTCTTTTTTTCACCATTTCTTGTGTGGCTGTCCTTTCTTGGTCCTTCTGCAGTCCTGGGTGGGGTGGAGTCCTGATTTGAGGTTTGTCTTTGACAGGAACCCTTTGTGTAGCCCGCCGATAGGCTCCACTGTTTCTGCAAGGCCAGTAAGAGGTCTTGGGGTCAAATTACCTTTTTTTTTTTTCGACTGGAAAAATAATCGATTTAGAAAGATCGCTCCGTGACAGCACGGAGCAGTGTGAATCGAACTGTCATGCCCCCTGCTGTACACAAGTGCGCGCAGGGGCTGACGGTGGGGCGAGCCGGGTAAGTGTCAAACTGTGTGCGAAATGTGTGTGTATGCAGGGCGGAGGGGAGGGGGCGGGGAGGAGCAAAGGAGGGCTTGGGGGGTGAAACACCCCAAATAAAAAACAGGCATGTCCTTTTCGCGCGTTCTGAGAGGCGCACAAAATCGACCGAAAAAAATCAGTCTTTTCTTTTTTATGTGCAACCTTTAGAAATGGGAAAATGACATAGAACCCAGGAAGCATGGGCTTGATCCCGAAACTCTGCTATCCTTTGTCTTGTATCCCTGAATGGAGCCAGTTACCACGGGGGGTGGGGAGTGTGGGGAGTGTGGGGGGCTGGGGGGCTGGCTGTCCTGATTGGAGTGTTTGCAGAGTAGGAATGTGAAATCCTAATTAAAGGGGAGGGTCCTGAGGCAGTGTTAGGCAGGATTGTATACAGTAACCATGTGGGTGACTACACCAATCTTGTCCTCTTGGTATTAGGTAACCCACCAATTGGTATGTCTGTACTACACAAGGTGGTAGAGTGAGCAGCCATACTTATCTCAAGAGGGGTACATTTGAGCTGTAGCATTGAAATACACAAATACAAGTATACAAATAACACTTAATCTCAAGGTTATCTAGTAAAATAATTAATGGTCTGTTTTAAATAAGCCTTCTTTAAAAAGGGAAATATGCAACAATAAAAATACACTTCGTAACACTTTCTCAGAATTAATGTAAGCAAGTAGATATTTGGTAAAGATGCTTCATACCCACTTCCTACACCCTGAGGTGACTTCAGTTCCTAGGACAGTATTGTCATTTATATATCTTTTTGTACTTGGAAAAATCTGAGCTTTTGGAAAAGGTTAGGGAAGGAAAAAGATTAACAGGTTCTCGGAGCATGTGAGCACTTTTCAATCTCTCAATGAAGTCTAGATTAGCTCTTTCCCAGCAATACAAGTTAAACTTGTGCACCAACTATGAGGACAGCTAGAATCAAAGTCAATGGGTCAGAAGAGTCTGCAAGGAGCCAGGACAGCCAAAGTCAATTTGAACAAGGTCTATGCAACTGAAGCACTTCTTTAGATAGCACAAAGTCTTGCACAAAGTTTAAGGAGTTTGTAAAAAGAAATCCCTGTTGGGCCACAAGCTGTTAGACTTGTGAAATACAGAGCTGAGATAACCTCTGCAAAAAGCAGCTACTGCAAGTCTCAACTGAGATAATGCAAGCTACAGACAAAAGAGGTAAGTACCCCTTAGCCAATACAATACCTTAGGTTTGAAGAAGAGGATCCAGCTGGCTTCTGTTCTGGTTGCAGTCTTGCAGGTCCTGGGTTACTGGGCCTCAATCGTGGGGACAAGAGGGAGGACGTCTGGAGGACTCCTGTACTGACGTTTGGAGGTCGTCAGCGGCTACCAGCTCTTTTCAATTCAGCTGCACTTTGCGGTCTCAGCTACCGGCAAATAGCACCACTGTGGATCTTGAGCACTTGATGGGCTTCCCTTGCTTCTGGAGTTCAGCACTCTGGTGAGGTGACTCGGTCTTGGGTCGTCCTACTTCAGGATGGTCCTCAGGATCTTCCTGGAGCTCCGGTCCAGCTTAAAGACGATACACTAGACTGCAGGGTTCTGGACCCCTGGTACTCGGTTCCAGCAGCAGCAAAGAAGTACAGCCAGTTGTGGAAGGTCCTCCAGCAAAGTTCGTCTTGGGGTTAGTTGGTCCCACCAAGGAACCCAAGGGAAGTCGTCCATTCTGTGGGATGTTTCAACCCACTAGTCCAGGCCCTGCAACATTACTGTGCATTGCTTGCAGCAGAAACATCAGAATGGCTGCCGGAAAGCATGCTGCTCGCTAAAAATCACCAGAAAGTGCGCAGTAAAAATCTGAAAAGTAGGCCGCCATCCACTTTTGCCTATGACAGTGGGAACACAGGAGACCACTGCCAAAACCCACCATTTGGCTGCCCACAGAGCAAAATCATTGCAAAAGAAACACAGAGCTGTTTTAAAAATCTGTTTTTCCCTGGCTGTCAAAATTGCAAAAATCATGGCTCACAAACCACTCGAAAAAGATCCAATCTCCTTGTTGGGTGGTGAACATCATTCTACTTCGAGAATCCACATAAATACAGTGTCCACAGAAGTATATATTATCTGAACAAAGTACACTATTGAAGATTGCTTGCTGGAAGAAATCTGTCAAAAAATGGGTGTAGTACCGTTAATCACCTCTGTCAGAAGCCAGCGATTTAAAACCTGTCAGGTGTAAAGTTGTACGTTGAACTCAAACTATGCCAAAGAAGGGATTTCCATCAAAATGCCATAGAGGGCCACACATGAATTTCATGTTGAAAAAGACTCGAATTAACAGATATGTTTTGCTGATTTGAAATTTATAAATGTAATGTTTTCACAAGGAACTATGTTACAATTGACCATAAGGTAACCTGATTTAGCAAAAACTTCCAAAAGGCTTTCTTTCCCTGAGAATCTCACACCTTGTTCATTCCCACCAAAAGGAGAGGATTTCGCATTGGCATGTTAATCGGAAGGGGAGGAGATTTCCTCTGCTGCCCTGAGCAAAAAAACAATGGGTTCCTTGAGCTGAATAGAAAATGCTAATTCGGGTGTGACTGACGACAGCAGCTCTGGCAGGAAGGCAAGCCATGTGACCCTCTGACTCAGCCCAGCTTTGGAGGCGGGCCAGACTGTAAATGTGGATTGAAGATAGAAGTAAATGTATGTTTTAGAAAAATGCTTATAGTAAAGTGTACTGAACTGCCAAAAATATGAAACATATAGGTTGTTAAAACGAAAAATTTGCTCACAGTTTAAGACTAATTTGGAATCTGTGCAATGTTCTGAGACTGAACCCCGGAAATTATTCATATTGTAGCCATTGTGTTTGTTAGGAACATGAAAAATTACAGGAATATGCCCAGATGGGATGTGTATGCATGTATAAAAACTGGTACAGAACCAACTTTGAGAAACCCACCAAAAGTGCGAAAAGTTGTCATTTATTAACTAAGTTGTAAATGGCAGCATCACTCTGACACATGACACACTGTTACTTTCTCAAATCAGGGGACAGGGAATTCTCTGACCTATCCGATCCTTAGAGGGTTGGGCATAGATAATTAGCCTCCCCACCCACTTTGGAAATGGATAAATAGGGACTGCTGAGGACAGACAAGTCACACTTTCCACTCATCAACTGATTTCTTAGCAAAGCACCCTGCAGGAAGATCCAGGCTCTATACATAGATCCAGAAACCAGACTCTAGAACTTTGAAGCAGAAGGGCTCAATCCGAAAAGCTGAACTCTTCTCAGCTGGCCTTCAGAATCTTAAGCAACCTGATTTTAACCCCTAAACTTCCAAGGGGCCCCGCAAAATCCAACAGCCTGGCTGAGCTGTTTTGCTTCTGGCCCAGAACCCATGCTAGAACCCAAGATCCAGTCCAGCAGAGCTGTAACCAGAACCCGTCGGACCCAGTCCAAGAGGCCGTGCAGACCAGAGGGCCTTGCTGAGAGCAGAACCTAGTGCCTGATCCCAGCCAAACCCTTGACCAGATCTTTTGACGGGCCCATTCCATTCCAAAGCCATAGGAGTGAGTATTTAGTCTAGAACTGTCCATAGTCACCTCTTAGTCTTAAGTAACCCAATCCAACCATTCCAACCTATCCATAACTGCATTATTGAATCTCTTTTGTCTATTCTAAATTCTTCTCTCCTCTACATAGTCTGTGATAATTGTAGCGATAATCATCTGTGCGCTCATGTTTTCTGAAGAAAGTCAAGTGTCCTGGCGCACAACAATCAGAGTGGAAGGCGCCCTCTTCTGATGGTTGTCCCGTTGGGTATCTTGTACTTTCATAGCTCCTTAGTATAAGTCCATATTGGTTCCTAAATCTTTAAAGCGCATCTTTCATTTTTGAAATCTTGACTCTGTTTCTGAAAAATCTACCTTCACAAAAACCTCTACATTCTGAACCGTACATCATAGAAACGAAATTTAAATGTCATTTTGAAGCTAACATCCTCAGCTTTCCGATTCCATATAGTTTTGCTGTAAGCGTGTTTCACGCACACGGAAAAGTTGCTGTGAATTTGCAATTTGGCTCAATTTCACTTCATGTAAAATAGCTATTTCTTGCTTTCAACTTCTGCTAACCATTCTATAATCATTGCTAGTGTTGACCTGAACCTATCCCAAGCCACTCTCACTCGTTCTGAATCTCATTTTGCGAATTAAAATTATTTTTAGCATTTTCCCATTCATTGCAAATCACATTCAAAGCATTTTGACCTGTTTTTAAAGCATTCCTGTTCTCTCTAAGCTTGCTGGGGGAATTGGAATTGAACTGCAATGTTGATTGTATTCCTGATACCTGTGTGCCTTCATTCCATATCTTCATTTTGCATGTTGGGGGGAGTGAGTAGTAACGGGGGTAAGAGTGATCATATTGTCTTTTGATAGAAGTCATATCAAGTTATTTCTGTGTTGCATTCTTTCCTATCATTGCATTTCCTTGAACCCATACAAAGTATTCGAGGGGATTGGGTCCTCCGACATATTCCATATCTATGACAGTAATCCCCACAGATGTGCTGCTTCGGAAAATCTTTCGGCGCCTGCGTCCTGCGTCAATGACGTTGATACGCCGTCCTCGAGGGCCTCCGTCGAGCCGACATCACCGGATGTTATAAGTAGGACGCACGACACCTGTAGCCTCAGTACCGTTTTTTCCGTGAACGTGTTCGCTTCGGAAATCTTGGCGCGCCTCGATTCTATTGAATCCTGTTCTTTCGGTTCTTCGAACCTGTTGCTTCATTGCTATCGAATATGTCGTCTTCGGCTTCTTCCACCCCGCAGACCGGGTTTATGAAGTGTCGGGTATGCGGGTCCAAGATGTCCATGATGGATACGCACAACGCTTGCCTCTGGTGCCTCGGGGAGGACCATGATACGGATGACTGTGTTGACTGCCAATTGCTCACTTTGAAGGCCTTGTGGGAGCGTAAGAAGCAGCTGTCGGTCGGAAAGGTGGCCAAGCCCCGGAAGTCGCGTTCCACTGGTCTTTCGACAGATGATTCGAGGGGCGACTCTCTGCATTGTCGTCGTGAGTCTGGGGGTTCTCGGTCTGGGAGTCGGTCCCGCCATTCCTCTGCCTCTTCGAGGCACTCCCGGAAGCGCCGTCACCGGTCACCTTCCCCGTCCTCTTCCGAGGACACCGCCTGTCGGCGGGTAGCTTGTCCCAACAAGCATTCCACTCCTGAGAAATGGGATTCGTTCCGAAACGAGATGTTGGCGATTTTTTCAATCGCATGGCTCCGGTCTGGCCGCGCCGTCTGAGGACGCCAGCCGAGGCCGCGCTAGAGACACTGCTCATCTGCCTTTGGGCTCGAGCAGTCGTCGCGACCACTGGGCGCCTTCGAGGTCCCGGTCGGACAAGGATGGTCGCTCTAGGCATGCCCATTCCAGGTCCCGGTCCTCGACGCCATCGAGACCGCGAGACTCTGCGACACCGAGGTCGTCGACGGACTCTCTCGAGGTCCCGCCTCCGAGGAAGGCGCCCAGGCTGTTGAGAGACACGCTCGGGGCTCCGCCGTCAAAGCTGTCAACGCCTATTCAGTCGACGCCTTTCGAGGCAGCTTTGTCGGAGGTACCCCGTGGCACGGTGGCACCCCCCAGAAAGGCGATGGCTAAGGCTACACATGTCTTTGTGCCTTTTTCTGTACCCTCTTTCTAGCCTCTAGATTATATTTCTGAGGTGGATGAGGGGTCTGAGGAAGGTGAGGTTCCGGCATTGGTTCCTGATGACATTGTTTCTGGTCACCCACCAGTGGCGACCCCTGCTACTTGACAACAAAACCCTACTCCGGAGAGTTTGGTGGTGCAGGCGGCTATGGCACCCACAAAGCAGGCGTCGTATCCTACCATCCCTCCTGATAGGGACGACAAACGTTTTGATGGGTGGGCGAAGAAGGTATTTTCTTCTGGGGGTATGGCGCTTCAGGCTGCCAACTCCGTTTGTGCCTTGTCTCGTTTCACGCACTCTGTGGAACTGCATTTCCTTAGCGGCTGATCATATCCCCGAAGGGGAGGAACGGGATGGATTCCTTGCTATCGTGCAGGATGGCAAGGACGCCATGTGTGAATCTGTTCAGTCGGGTCTGGACATGGTTCATTGCGGCGAGCACCGTAATGCGCAGGTTTGCGTTTGCGGGAGTCAGGTTTTGCTCCGGATGTGCAAAGCCGGCTCCTCAACATGCCGTTTGATGGTGAACATCTTTTTGGCAGCAAGGCTGGCGAGAGTCTTGAGAGGTTGCAGACCTCAAACTGCAGCAAAATCATTGGGCGCTGCAGTCTGCCAACCTCCACCTTTCGTCCTAGGGGACAGCAATGGAAGGGAGGTTCCTTTCGTTGTTACTCAACCTTTAGTAGAGCGAGAGGAGCTGCAAGTCAAAGGGGCAACCGTAGGAGTGCCAGAGGTGGAAAACAAGGTACTCGAGGTGCCAAGGCCGCGTGAGCAGTTGCCTCTTTGCCCTCGGGCACTGCCGCAGCCGCTTCAGCTCAGTCATGAGGCCCATGCTTCGCCGGTTGGGGGAAGGCTGGCGCAGCATCTTGTAGAGTGGCGTGCCATTACTTCAGATGTGTGGGTTCTGGAGATCATAACCCACGGCTACTGTCTTTATTTCTGGCAGAGGCCTCACGACAATCCACCAGGAAATCTCTCTTTGAAGAGTCCTGATCCACTCCTTGCGCAGGAAATTCTATCCCTGCTGGAGAAAGACGCCATAGAACTGGTGCCTGTAGCGGAGAGGAACAAGGGATGGTATTCACCTTATTTTTTGATTTCGAAGAAAGACGGGGGATTGAGACCCATCATGGACTTGCGTGGTTTGAACAAGCTCCTTCGGAAGGACAAGTTCAAGATGGTTACTCTTTCTCAAGTCCTCCAGGCCCTTCAACTTCAGGACTGGTTGGTGTCTCTAGACCTCAAGGACGCTTATTTTCATGTGCCGATCCATCCCAAGCACAAGTACCTGAGGTTCGCGGTTGGCGACTCGCACTTTCAGTTTCAGGTCCTGCCGTTCGGATTGACCTCCGGCCCGAGGGTCTTCACCAAGCTCATGGTGGTGGTGGCAGCGTATCTCAGGAAAGGAGGGATTCACGTCTACCCCTACCTAGATGATTGGCTGATCAGGGTGCGCTCTCCTGAGCAAGTCCTGGATCTGTCCGTCACCTGCCACTCCCTTCACAAGCTGGGCTTCTCCCTCAACTTAAAGAAGTCCCACTTGACGCCAACTCAGAGGCTCCAGTACATCGAGCAGTGCTCGACACGTCCCTGGGGCTGTGTTTTCCTCCCCAGGTGAGGGCTCATCACATTCAGCAGATGGTGCACAAGTTTCAACATGCCCAGATTCTCCCTGCGTTCAAGTCCTTGAGATTGCTCGGCCTCATGGCATCCTGCATTCTTCTGGTGCCAGAGGCCAGGTTGCGGATGAGATCTTTGCAATGGGCACTCAAGCTCCAGTGGTCTCAGTCCTCCGGCAGGATGTCGGACCCCGTTCAGGTGCCGCCTTGTTCTTTTAGAATGTTTTTCAAATGTTGAATGGGGAGCCCCATATGGTATTCCCAAAAAATGTATAGTGGACCCCCATGGCTCATTCTTTCCTTTAGAGTAGTCTTGGACTTTCTCTATACATCTTGACTCTTAGGTAGAAATCTGCATCCATAATGTTTTGAATTGCAAAGTCCTTTTGTTAATTTGGCAGGCTTTTTGTTTTATCTGGCAGCCCCTGACCAGGAAAGATTCTTGTAAGCAGGCCATGTTTGCCTGATCGTAGCTAGTAGGCCGGAGTGGTCTGCCATTCACTTAACTTTGCCCTTTTTCATGTAGTTGGCACAATGTCTGAGGCTTTTGTCTTTCTGTGTACCGATAGGCTGCTTATGCTAATCTTCATGAGGTTCTCTAAAATAATTCTCAGAAGCCATGTTAAAAAAACAAAAAACAAATTGGCTAGTATAATTTTGGGAATCCCAGCTGCCATTCTCGGTTCATGCTGGGCAAAGGTCTTAATGCTTGGGTGCTAGCAAGAGGAAGAATAAGCGAATCCCATAGCGACTAAATGACTTGCACCCAAACCCAATATCACTTCAAATACATCCTTTCCATATCTTGGACCCAGGGTTTGCCCCCTTTAAAAGTGGATATAATGAAGATTTACTTGTGTACTGAAGTTCATTAATCAATGTATTTATAATATATTCTATAATTCCCCTGCATCATCAGCAAGGCTGGCTGGGGCCAGGTACCATGCTATCTACAACTGGCTCTCGCCAATAACTCTACCTCCTGATCTTTACGCTCTCCTGGCACCAACTCTCTGCGTGTCAAGTGCTTCTTTAAAGAGCAAGCTGGTGGCCGATATCTTTCTTCGGTTGGCTCCCTCCTCTGGAACAGCCTTCCTCTCCTTCTTGATATGGACCTCCTCAAATTCTGGAAGCTCCTCAAGACTTCCCTTTTCACCTCCTCCTTCCCTCTTTCCCCCGCTTGCTAACCCCACAGTCGTTATATATTGGTGACCAGGGCCCTTATGTGTCCTCCTGGTCCCTAAATCCCCCCCCGCCCCTTCCCCAATAGCCTTCACTTTAAGCCCTCTCACTGCACTTGTCGCTTGGTTCCCACTGGCCTGTGCTGTCTCACAGGCCTGCACGTATTGCTTTTGTCAGTTGACCACTCTTACCAAGTGATCTCTGCCTGGCACTTAACAGTTGCTTGCAACTTATTCCCTAGCACTTCCCTTAGTGGCACTCCTAACACTTAACCCCCCCACACCCCACTTTGCACTTGCACGTTATGAATGCTCACAAGGCCTGGTAGGATAGGACGGCCGCTTTCTTTCTTCATTGTTATTATAATTGCCTTTCATTCCCATGTTCCCTTCATTTTGTCCTGAGGGCGCTTTAAAACACAATTTATTTGATGTATAAGCGCCTTACTAATGCACAATAAATAAAGTGACATGTTATGCTGCCATCTAACTTTGTTTTAATCGCGTAGGAAATCTAAAGTAGTTGCATGCTATTCATATAGTAATGCTGTAAAATGGTGTACTCCTAAAGTTGTTTTTTTATTTTTTATTGTAGGATGTGGATCAAAAGAAGAGCGGAAATTACTTTTTCCTGGATGATTAACTACATCTGTGCAACACTACAACAGTTGTAAAAATAGCTTCAGCAAATATTTGATGTATTGGATATTACCAGGTGACCATCACTCGCCCCTCTGTTAGAACTCCAGCGGGATTTCCATGCTACACAATTGAGCAATGCAATTGTACATTTTGATGCAAGCCCAAGAAGCTGCTCCTTTCTGAATCTTCAGTCTGAATTAATCTTCCATACAACATTTCAAAAAGAAAAACGAAGTAAATGGGGGGGGGGTGGATAAGTGATTTGGGGCTGACGGACCATAACGTTGGCCACGTTTTCTAATGTTAGCCACTTTGTAAACCATCTTGCACAGAAAACGCTCTCCAAACAATGTTAATTTAAGAACTGTATCATATTTTAAAGAAAGTCCAGATCTGTGAGGCATTTGATGAATAAACATCCATCTAAAACAGATTTGATCTGCAATATATATATTTCTTTTACATGTACTGTGTGAAGTTTTTTTCATTCTTAATGAAAATGTAAAACAATTTGTAAGCAAACCTCTGTAATGAGTGCAGAATGTAATGTTTCTAATCGATTCCATCCTCCCACAGATTTATCATCTACCATATTGTATTTGCAGTGCAGCTGCTCTTTGGGAAACGTTTGTCATCGGGGCCAGCTTGGCTCTGTCCGTCTATACATGACGTGGACATTACTTCAGGGCCATTATATATATATCGTGGCACCTCAACCAGGGACCTTGGTTGCTTTTTTTCAACACACTCTTGCCTTCCGGAACATGCTCTTAACTGGGTTTTGCATTCTTGAAGAAAAAGCGAAGGCCTCTGGTTTTAAACCCTCCACAAATCCCCACAGGATTGGCTTTTAATGTTTGGGGGGAAAAGCACAATACACAGGAATCTAGTTTGTGCCAATGCATGCATCCCCAGGTCCTCTGGAAAAGTACTTCATAACTGTTCACTCTTTTCCACAAGGATAAAGGTGAAGTCACATGGTCTCGTTAGGTGAAGCGGCTTGGAGAGCCAGTCTGAGGACAGGTTGCGGGTGTCCCCACCCCCTCCATTTGCAAGGAGAAATAAAGAAGCACCGCAAGAGATCCCACTCCCCAAGTGGATCTTCTCACCAATGTTTTGCTGCATCCTCCCAAGATTGAGTCACTGTTCCAAGGACTTCCCTGAAAGCAGCGCAGCTGATACCATTTCCCACCTAGGAGGAATGGGAAATCTTTCAATTGAACATGCTCAACATCTTCACCAAGGCCCTGACGACTTTGGTCCCAATGGCGCGATTGGCTCAGATGAAACCTGCTGCGTTGCCCGTAATCGGCTGATATCTCAAAGGGAAATACTCAACCCCTATACGCCCATGCTGGGGCCTGATCCCTGGGGCATCAACAATTCATGGTGCCAAGGGACCCCACCATCCGTCGTCTAGTCCTTGGCATGGATTCCGCTCTCCACATAGTCGGTGCCGACTGGTGCCAGAGCACCATTGGAATACACTACACTTCCTCTTAGACACTTCGTCTAAGATAGGTCACATTTTTGATGGGGTTCCCTTTTGGGATGGAACCTACATATCCCAGTTAAGAGGGAGACTTCCAGTAGGGATTTTATGAGGAAGGGTCAAATGTTCAAGATTTTGTCCTAGACATCCAGGAGGCCAGCAGCCGTAAAACATTCCCGTGAACTGGACATTTGACTAGCTCCTACCCTAGGAAACCCTCAAGCAGCCTTCCAGATTCTTATGGCCAAGGTTACTGAGACTCTCGGGCTCTCTGCCTCGTCCAGGCCTAAAGTTCTATACGAACTGAATGTCAACCTAAACAAGAGACCCAAGAGGGAGACATTGCTGCCTTTTAATGCGGCTGTAATGGCCCCAGTGCTAGAGTTGTGGGAGAGTCCAGCCTCTACGCCCTCAGTGGATCAGAAACTAGTGAAGAACACTGCCCAGACCCTTCAGATCCAGCCTTCTGTTTTGCTTTTCGGACACGTGTAATGACCTCAGAAATACTCGCCCTATTACACTGACCAAAAGTTCTTGGACTTAGGAAGGCAATAATGCACACCTAGACCAACAGATGGAATATAATTGGCTCTTTACAGTTCCTTTATTCTTACAAATTATAAACATACCAATAACTATTGGAATAAATGCAATTGGTTATACATAAACGAGGATGGTTACAAAGGGTCTACATCACTGTTCGTGCAGTTTTAGGAGAAAACTTAATCTCGGCCATGACGACAATAGTCCCAGGCAGGTAGGCAGAGAGATCACACAAACGGTGTCTGGAGCGGAGCATCCTCCCTCTCAGCAAGACTTCATCATCCAGGGTTCCAATTCTGTCCTCATCAGGATACCTCCCTTCTTATGGGGACAAATCCCGCGCCTCATAGGTTGCAAACTGCCCCCGGCCGAAGGACAGACAACGGGAATGGGAGGCAAAGAGCGGAAAAATCCGGACAGTAGTGGAAAACCCCAGCTTGTCTCCTGCGCGCTCGTTCCCAGCACCCCTTATCAATGCAACTGCACATCAGACTCCCTTCTCGGCTCGTCCTTGAGCGAACAGTACAACTATCCTTCATAGTGTAATGTTTCATAATATAATATTGCAACTGTTTGCAGAATTCATGTCTGTCTTCTAACTGAGCTCACATAAACGTAGACTTTCATTGCGGTTTGGAAGTGAACGTCCAAAATAGCCGTGCACCGGAGCCATGTTTGAGCTCATTTTTGCACACTCATTACACCTTTTTGTCCACCCATGCCTTTCCTGAGAGGTTGGTAGAAACCACCATGTATAACTGAAAAGTTCCACTTTTTCTACTCCTCCACCTAACTGGGAAAGCAAAAAAGTTGGAAGCTTGGGGCAAGAAGATATTTTCCTCAGGCAGCCTTGTACTCCCAGCGGTGAATGCCTCTGGTGCCCACGGACATTTCGAGGCCTCACGCCAGATTTTGCAGTCTGGGCTTGAAAGAGCAGAGTGCGTGGTTTGTGCCATGCCCACTAGTATTGTCATTCATTGCATCTCTTGGATGTGGACGTCACGAATTGCCCAGGATGTACAGGCTAAGCTCCTGCACATCCCCTTTGACGAGATAAATCGCTTTGGGTTAAAGGCAGATGCCGCCTTACAAAGGTTACAGACATCAAAAGTGAAAGCTTGGCTGTGAAACAGTCGACCGCAACATTGTGGTTTTCACCTCTGCTCCCTATGCTCCACATGGGATGGGTCAGTCCACCCAAGGAAGATTTCATGGCAGACTCCTCTTGATGGGTTGAGGAAGAGGTTGCGCAACAGCATTCGCCGCACAACCCTCGGCTGTCCATGGTCAAAACCCCTGTGAGACTAACTTCTACCAGGTGTGCCTAGTGGAGGAGGGGAAGGCGTGGGGATTTTCCTATTCAGCATGGACTTGTCATGGACCATGTCCGATGCTTGGGCCTGGCAGCTCCTCCAACAAAGATATGGTCTCCATTTCTTGCAGCGTTCTCCAGACCACTTTCCTCGCACCACTTTACCCCCAGATCCTATCCTCTTGGATGTTAGTCAGCTTCTCTGAAAAGGAGCAGGATACTGGTGCCGCACCTGGAACGATTTAAGCGGTAGTACTCAACTAATAAAGTGGTGGTACTCAGGCTTGTGTCCTATCCTGGATCCAAGGCTGTTGAATTTGTATCTGATAGAGGATAAATTCAAGATAGTGACTCTTGCCTAGATCCTGCAAGCTCTCAATCGACAGGACTGGTTCGTTTCACTGGACCTTTAGGATGCATAGTACCATGTGCCTATTTGTCTGAAGCACAGGAAATAATTTAAGTTTTTTTTGGTGTGCCAACTTCACTACCAGTTTAGAGTCCTGCTGTTCAGCCTTTATTCAGCCCCCATGATTTTCACCAAGCTGCTGGAGGTGGCGGTGGCTTGCCTCAGGAGGCAAGTTACCCATGTCTTCCCCTACCTGCACAACTGGCTAGTCTGAGCTCTCGACTCCCAGACCAAGCGTCTGCACATCTGTTCCCAACATGTAGTCTCTTGCACACCTTGGGCTTTTCACTGAACTTCAAGAAGTCCCAGGTTTCGCCAACCCAGTCCCCCTGATTAATCGGGGCAGTCTTGGACACACCTGCAGAGGGCTTTCCTGCTCGAGGATCAAGTGGCAAATATCTGATGGTCCATGTTGGGGAGATTTTTCATTTTTATGTTAATGTTAAAGGATATTTGTACCGTGCACTATCACCACTGGAGTGGTCCCCTGGCGCTTTTATGCCAAATCCCCTTTACCTGTGAGACCCCCAGCACTTTTGTCTGGACTTGATTTCCTGAATAAGGGGAGCCTTTTTCCCCTCATTCATTCTTCTTGCTCAGACCATAGGAACCCTTTTCATATTTGTTTTTGTTTTATGGATTCTTGCTTTCCGCCATACTTTTTAAAGGCATCTGTATTTCACTTTTGCAGCACATAGCACCTTTTGTTTGGTTTTGCTGGGAGCGCTCCTACGTATATACATTTTTCTTTCCTTACGAACTAGTGTTCTCAGGGTTGGGGGGGATACTTTTTATCCTTCTTAGCGCTTGCTTTTGTGAGATCAAAACACAACACCCTATGTGAAGTGCTGAGGGGTTACCTTGTATCTCCTGCCTCACTGATCCTGTAACATTTATGTCAGTGACAATCATACACTTATGGCTGGTGGCAGTGAACGTATTCTACCGACTTCCGTGCACTTTGTACTCGCAGGCTGTCTCCACAGCTGTGGGTAAGCACAGAAGGGTCACCACTGACCCAAAATGGTTTGCTTCCTTCTTTTATCACCATTTCTTGTGTGCTTGTCCTTTCTTGGTACTTCTACCATTCGGGGTGGGAGAGGTCCTGGTTTGAGTTTTGTCTTCGGCAGGAATTCTTTGTGAAGCCCGAGGATCCACTGTGTCTACGCGGGCAGGAAACTGGGGCGGATCCCGAAACTCTGCTATCCTTTGTCTTCTGGTTGCATTAGAGAAACGAGTTCGCACTGAGGGGCTGAATGTCCTGATTGGACAGCCACCCGCCCCTTTCTTTTTTTAAATTTTTATTAGTTTGTGACAAACTTTTAAAGCGAAGACTCTGGTCAATCGCGTTGGCGCGAACATTTCACAATCCATGTGTCTTATGAGCTGTATTTAGCCACCTCATAATGTCCAACTAAGTTGTACTTGATTTTTTTTACATATTTTTCATTTGCATGCAGTCTGTGGTTGGTGATGAAAGTTAGGATATTTGGTCCAGATAAGTAGATGGAGCGAAGGTTCGTTTTGTGTTTAGTCCTTTGCAGAATGGCTGCCACCATTCTGCTCCACTTAACAGTGGTCTTTCTGCAATGAGGGTTCCAAGATGTCTTTCTCATTGTTATTGCTGGACAAAACCAGGTTAGATGTTTGTGTCTCCGCTGGGCCTTGACAAAGTCTGCATTTGTTGTCTATGAATGCAATGATAGTTCGACTTTCAAGGATGTCTTTCATGGGAAATGGATTAAACCGAAATCTCATGAACAAGTTTCGGTGATGTCGGTTCGGAAAAACCTTTCTAGATATTTCGGCAAAGTGTTCATGGATTTAGTTTCATTGCAAACATTTTGAAACAGTTTGTATTTATGCCTTTGGTTGATGGTGTCAGACCAGTCGCTGTCATCCATTGCAATTTTTCTTTAACGAGAAAGCAAGTTCCAGGTCACTCTGGCGTTTATTGAGATCTGGCATAGTTTGTATCTTATGATGGTTGTAGGTACGCTTTTTGGAAGATTGAGAATTGTTCGCCAGAATTTGCTCTCCATATTTGACCACATATTCCAATGGCAGCCTAGAGCGCACTCGGCTCCGTGAATTAGACAACTTTGTTTGTCGAAGGATGTTATGGTATTAATGAGAATTTGCAAAAAGGTTTGTAGATTGTGATTCCTTGCGCTGTTAGTTGCTTGTTTTTCAACTTGATCGTCACCCACGGGGAGTCATTGATGTTTGAGTTGAGCCACATCCCCAGATATTTCAGGCATCCGCTCGGTTCAATTTTTCTTTCCCAAGCCGCCAATGGAAGGTCTTTCTCTTCAGATTTTGAAGAATCCGAATCTCCGATTTGTTGGCGTTAATGTTTAGACCATTAAGGTCGACGTAGGTTTAGAGTATGTTCAGTTTCCTTTGCAAGCCAATTGGTGTGGAGTCTAAAAGCACAAGGTCGTCGGCATATAACAACCATCCCTGTTGCTGTCCATTGATTTTAGGTGAAAACGAAGTGGTAATTTACAATGCTTCTCCAATATCGGATATAAATAGGAGGAGTGACGCCAGGGGGCAACCCTGTTTGATGCCTTTGTGTGTTCCTACCGCTTTGGATAGGGTGCTGCTAGGCATATTTTTATTTCAGTGTCTCTGTGTAGCGCCATGATTGCCAGTAAAAGGCTTGTTGGGCAATTCCATCTTTTTAATTTTGACCACACTAGCTCTCCGTCAGTGCTGTCAAAAGCATGAACTAGATCGACAAAGGCTAAATAGATGTTGGCTCCCCGTTTTGATTGCTTTTAATCTTTAGCAGGTTAATCAAGAGTAAATGAAGCCTGCATCCTACTTCCTGTACAAATCATGTTTGTCTGCAGTCCTATTGTTGTGAGGACTTGATCCAGGTAATTTTTGTTTGAATCGGAGAAGCAAAGATTTTGCCCAGTACGTGGAGTGCAATTGGGCATTAGTTTTTCGGGTCAGTTTTTAGTCCTTTTTTAAATATCGGTACCACAATTGCACTTCTTCAGCAGGTTGGAATTTCTCCTTCTCCTATTAGAAAGAATAGACATACACAGAAATCAGCCCATTCATCAGGTGTTTCTTTCAGCATCTGGTTGGTGATGGCATTTGGGCCTGGCGCTCTGGACATGCTGGCATGTTTAATTTTTGCTAAAATGTCCTCTTTGTCAAAAGTAATATTCCACCTATCCAGGTTAGGGTAGGGCAGGCTATGAAGAGTTCCCTTTCTTTTTGTATAGCTCATCGTAATGTTTGATCCAATCGGCTTCTGATACCATGTTGTTTGAATTGCTTGTTGTGGATCGTTTGTTATTTATGAGCCGCCAATAGTGCCTTGTTTCTGTTTGAAAGGGCTAGCATCATACGCTCTGCATCTCATCGTTCAATTATGTGTTTGTGGGAAATATGGCAGTTTTTGTATTTTTGTCTGAATTTCGTCCTCATGATGGTTTTTTCTGGATTTTACATATGTGCAATTGACCTGATCTCTCTGCGCAGTTCTCTTTTTTGCACTAATATTTCAGGATGAAATGCATGTTTCTTTTTAAAACCACGTCTTCGATGTGTCTGTTGGATTTCTCCATATTGATCCAGAAGTGAACGGTAGCCGACTTATATTTCCGCTGTTAGATGTTTTTTGTTATTCTTTGTTGATGTTACTCTCGCTTTCAGCATTTAGTCATCTGTTTCTGCCAGGCTCTACCGTCACTGATGTTTCCCAAGATTTGTGCGTCGTTAACATCTGCAAATGACATGTTAGGTCAAGCAAATTGTAGTCACTCGGTTTCATTGGTATAACTTGCAATGAGGAAATTCTGTGTTGCCCTTTCTGAAACAAAGTAGTCCAGCATGGATTCTTGCATTCCTCTTTTTCAATGTGGCCCATGCTGGTATGTCACCCTGTGTGTGGCCATTCAGAATAGACATGTTTCTGGCTTCCATTTCTCTCATCCAGATGTTAGCCGTGCTTGTCCCAATCTCGAGTCAGTGACTTCGTTTTTTACGTCTTTGTCTGATGTTAAACAATTGATGTTTAGATCGCCACACAATATTATTGGATTCCCGTCTGAGGATTTTAAATGGTCAATAAGGGTGGTTATTTGGTCTATGAAATTGATGGTGCCAGAAGCCTTGTGTTGCCACTAGAGGGTCAGGATCGCAATGCTGTTGTCTGGTGCATTAGATTTTTTGGCTGGTTCCATCAGAGTGAGTTTAATGTATGGGCTTGGATTTTCTGATTTGATAACTCAAAATACAGTTTTCTTTTTTATTAATGCGAGTAGGCCTGCCATAGGTCGACTCTTATTTCTGTTTTTTAGTGCTGGATTCATTGCTATGTCAAAGCCTTCTGCGATTGAAAGTGCGGCCAACCAGGTTTCTTATAAGAATAGGATGTCAAATTGCTCTAGGTTACATGCATCTTTGGAGTATATGTGCATAAATCCTCGGGTCTTCTAAGATCCAATTAAGTATGTAGTGGCTTGTTGAGGTTCTAGGCATTAGCTGTTTTCAGCGCAGTGCGCTTCGGCTAGCCAACTCCAAGTTTCTTGCTTTGAGGCTGGAGCTGCTGAATTTGCTTCACTATTATTCCCCTTCGTTCCAGAGTTAGGGCACCCGAATGTGATTTTCAAGGGTGCGTTGTAACGGTCACTAATGTTACTCTTCGTCATGTTCACTACTCAATTCTGTTGTGTGCGATTAGCTGCTGTTTTGATAGTTGGGCTAACACCTGGATGACGGTTGACATCAGTGACCTTTGATGCTCTTCTGCTTTCATGGTCTCTTTTCACCTCTTCTTCGTTTCTACTAGGCTTTTTAGATTTTTTTTTGTTTTGATTTGTTTCCTGTCTAATTTCTATGATGTCAAATCCTAAAGGGAGTAGCGACGAGGCGGCACAGAGCATAACATCCTGTCCCATTTCCTCCATACTGCATGAGCATCCCTTCCTAGGGCAGGGAGACAGGACCTATTTCACCAGAAAAAACCTTCTTCCCCTTTAAATTTAGAGGCACGCAGTGCCGCCCTGGAAGCATGCGCTACCCTGACTCTGCCCACTGGCACCACTCCTCAGTCCCCTTTTCTGCGTCAACGGGAACGGGCTGATTTCATCAGCGCTCCTGGGTTTGGCCCTGCCATGTAATACCACGCACACTTCCCCGTATTCTTTTATCTTTTTGTCTTTTCTTTGTCATTCAGGTACTTGATCCTCTGGCGTTACGCTCCTCCCCGGCGCATGTCGACTTTGGGTGGCTTCAGCAGGTGTCCAGCCTGCGAGGGGCTCTTCCCTACGTCCGACCCCCCCATGCTCTTTGCCTCCACTGCCTTGGCCCCGACCACGGCTGGGAAGGTTGTACTGCGTGCAACGCACTGACTCCACGCGCACTGAAGAACATACTAGCTAGGTGGAGGGAGCTCTTTGAAAGATTGCCTCCAGAGGACTTGAAGAACTTCATCAAGCAGAGATCGTGGCCCAAAGGAGGGCCGCTATTTTCCATCGCACTCCGCAAGGGTGACTCCATCCCGGCTAAACGCCGGAGCGGGAGGAACCTCTCGGGTTCTGGTACCAGCACGCACACTGAGGCTAGCCCAGCTACCAGCCTCACAGCTGAAGGGTCATCAGATCCTTCCGGAATCCGTGCAGACGGACCGCAAGCTTCTTTTAGCGGGTGTTCACCCGAGGGACTAAGCCCTAGTACTGGCTCAATGTCCGAGGGGGCGCCTGCACTACCGGCGACGCCGCTGAGGGCAATACGCCTTCCAGGCCTAGACCTGAGGTGCAGGGCTAGGTCTCTTGCTCCACCACAAGAGTATTGGAGGAGGCCAGGCCCAGGGAGCCATGCACCACAATTATGGCAGCTCAAAAAAATGGCTGCCGGGCCAGACAACATGGCCGCTCGTCCGATGCCACTCCTAGCAACAGAGCAGGCAGGTAAGAGTTTCAAGGTGGGACTGTTGTCAACCAGGTACATGGCCTACAGTTTATCCATCCGCAGCGCAGGGCTGGTTCCCCTTGCAAACTAGACAGAGTGCGCTTTGGCCACAGCAGCCCCCAGCCATCTCCTCTTCGAAAGGTTTCTGGCGCTGATGCAAAACCCCCAGATGGGGGCCATCCTACGGGATGCAGTCAGGGACTTGCTCCCTCCGGTCACTCCACCGGCGCCCGTAGTCTCTCCGCCCATGGCTCAGGCGCCACAGGCCCCAGCGCAGTCCCCGCTGCCCCTGCCGGCTCCTTTGGTTCCGGCTCCCTTGCCAGTTCAGGGGCTTCCACAACAGCCGCGGCAGCAGCCTCCGGCTCCGGTCCCCACACCCGCAGCCCACGGCACCCAACACTCCACCCGCTCCGGACCAGCCGGATACTGGACCCTGGCATGCCGTCATGCGCAAAGGCCTTCCATGACATGCTTGCAGGTTTTGGCAGAATATTTGGGCCTTCCTCAACCCAAGGTAGAACAGCCGAGGAGTGGGTCTTGGTGGAAGTCCTCACCCTACGACCCCCACCCTACTAAAACTGGTATCCTGATGCAGAAGGACATTGTGGCCTTGGCCCAAAAGGGGTGGCTTAAGCCACACTCGGTCCAACGTGTCAATAAGCCCCTCGATGCCACGTATAGACAAACGGAGGGGGATCCACGCTTGCTGTCGGCGCACCCTCAACCGCATTCTTCGGTAAGTGCTGCAGCATCACTTTATTCTAAGCCTGTCGTCCACGTCCTCCTCGTTCTCGGCGCTGCTGGGCAAGCAGGAGAAGGTCTTGGAGGCTTATGGAAAGAAGCTGTACTCTAACGCCTCTTTGCACCTGCGTCAGTCCATGTTGGCAGCCGCTAACCAGAGGCTTTGGTGGGAAATGGCAGACTTCCTTCCAGAACTTCTGGTGTAGAGCCAGGCACTCTTCAAGGCGGGTCTAGGAGAAGCCAAACTGGTTGCGCAGGGCATCATGGAGTCCACTGTGGCCAACATCGATACCTCTGGCCGGGCCATCTGCATCGCCATGGACATGAGACGGATGGCCTGGCTTCGGGCTACTAAACTTAACCCCGATGTCCAGGAATGCATATTGGACCTTCCATTCGAGGGTAGTGACCTCTTCCACTCTACCACCAATGAAGAATTGGATAAAAAGAAAAACAGCTTGCAGACTGCAAAGTCTTTATCCTAACGAAGGCCACGCCCAAGGCATACACCCAGTTGAATCTACTCTCCGACAAGGGGCAATCGTTCGGCGGGTTCCGGGGCTTTAAGGAGCGGAGGGCGAGACAACCTGACAACTTGGCCATTCACCCAGTCAGCATCGGCGCAAACAAAAAGAGGGGTGGAGGGCAAGGGCTTTCTCCAGCCCTGCTCCTCAGCAGCAGCCTCGTAAGAAAAAAAAAGCATGACTGTCCCTTTGGGTCCACATGTCTCCAGTGGGGCAGGCTTGCCTTTCATGTGCAGTTTTGGCACCAGAACTTTGGATCCCTGGATCCTCTATCTCTCTGTAGTATCCTCAGGGTACCGCCTACCGGTCCATTCTCCTCCTTCCTCCCCTCCACTTCCACAGATTGGGACAGCAACTTTGTTGGCAGCTATCCGGTCGCTCTTAGAGAGCCAGGCAATTGAAGAAGTCCCAGCCTCCCAGAGAGGATTGGGCTTCTATTCCAGGATTTTCGCCATACCAAAGAATAACCAGGCTGGCCTGAGAGTTGTGTTGGACCTATCCACCCTCAACCGCTCCCTCCCTCTTCAGAAATTCAAGATGGTTACGCCAGCACTCATTGCAGAGACACTAGACGGGGGAGACTGGATGTGTTCCCTGGATCTGAAGGACGCCTATCTACATGTCCCGATTTGGCAGCCACATCGCTCCTTCCTGCGATTCAGGATCATGGGCTGGCATATCCAGTGCAAGGTGCTACCCTTTGGCCTCAACTCAGACCCCATGAATTCAGTGGCAGCCCTCCTCGGGGCCTAGGGCCACCATGTCTACCCGTACCTGGTCGACTGGCTCGTCGGGGCAGGATCTCCGGAGTGGATTACCCACACTTCCTCCGCACTTATGAGCATGTTTCATGACCGGGGGTTTACCATCAACCTCAAGAAATCTCAGCTGCAGCCCATGCAGAGCCTCACCTTCCTGGCCCTTGTTAGGGAGAATTCTCAGAAATTTGCGAATTCCTTCCACCTTAGAGACCCCCAGCAACGTTGCTGGATTTTGAGGACGTGATTTTTTTTACCTGGAGAGAGTGAGACCCTTTGTCCCACTCATGTATTTTAATTTGATTTCTGAGCTTTGTTTCTTTTGGTTGTGGAGTCTGACAAACTCCATAGGCATCATCTTTTACATTGAGTCACACAGCACCTTCAGTGCAGTGGCACAGGAAGTCTTTCAGATTTCCAAAGGTTTAAATACCTTCTCTGGGATAAACTATTTCCCAGAGCAGTACTTTACTTACATTTGTAACTTTCTAGAGCCAGCACACACTATCTTAAATTAGGGTGCTGGAGGGGTTACCTAGTGTCCCCTTTGTCTAGCTTCTCATATAACATGTTTACCCTTTTCTCACTGAATGGCTGGTGGCAGTGGTTTCGTTTTAACTACCGTGGGGTGCATTCACTGCAGGCTGCATTCGCAGCTACAGTAAAGCACCCAAGGGTGCCATTTTTGTCAAAATGGCCCTGGTCGTCTTTTTTCGCAATTTTTTGTGGAAATGCCCTTCTTGAGATTTACTCTGCACGTCAAGCCAGGTTTGGTCCCATTGTTCACTTTGCCTTTTGCGGGATTCACAAGTGAAGCCCGCCTCTGGCTCCAGGGTATCTTGGGTAGGCAGGAAGTGAGGGAGGTGCCCGAAACTACCTGTGCTTAGTCTCCTAGGAGACCCAAATGCACTCTGTAGTGATGGAACGGCTGACTGTCCGGCAAAGACAGCCACCCTACTGGGTGACTGACAGCTGGGCTGGAATGAATGGGAGAGAACTTTAATAAAAGGCGACGCTTTTGGCTTGGAAAGCAGAGCCGACCACTGGACAAAGGAACCGAAGAAGAACTTGAAGAGGGCACCTGCTGCAACTCCTGGACTGTTGGTTTGCCTGGTGAAGCCCTGCTGCTGTGCTGAAAGTCCAAATTCGTATCGACAGAGAAGCCCCTGCAAGGACGACTTCTCCCCTTGAGTTGGTGGGACCAATCAACTCCAAAGTAAGCCACCTGGGCATCATCTCGGAGCTGGTTGAATTTCCACAGAGTTGCTGCTGGAAACCGTATAGCCAGGGAGAGGAACACCAGATTGTGTATGTTGCTTCTAAGCTGGCCTAGAGCTCCAGGAAGATCTTCCGGACTCCCAGGAAGCAGGACTGACTGAGCCCCCTCAACAGAGTGCTTGACCCCAGAAGCAAGGAAAGTCCACCTCGACAGCCAGAAACCACGGTGTTGCTATTTGCAGTAGACGCGAGGAGCTGAAACACTGAACAGCCAATGATTTGAAGATTGCCAGTTGCGAGCGGTGACCGTCGCATTGCAGTGCAGGAGTCCCCAGAAGTCCTCCCTCTTGTCCCCACGTCTGAGGCCAAGGAACGGAGAGATCTGCAGAGCTGCACAGGAACAGAAGTCATTTGCTGCCCTTTTGCTTCAATGCAAAGGTACTGTAAAGTCTGTAGAGTTGCTTGCATAGTCTACTTCTCACACGTCTAATCAGCTTGTGGCCCTACATTTGATTCTTCTTTTCTTCAAAGAATTCTAAAACATTGTGCAAAGACTTTTCTACTTGCCTACCAGAAGTGCTTCATCCCATAAGACCTTTACCCATTGACTTTGGCTTAGCCTATTGTACTGAATGACTCTTCTTAGGGGATCCAAAAGTATTTGCCTGCTTATGAATATTTGTGGTCTCTTGTTCTAATAACCTTTTCCTTTTACATACTTATAACAGTATTCTAAATGCCAACAGTAAGATATTAATGTCCCCGGGACCCTAGCTATTGAAGTCACCTGAGGGTGTAGGTTGTGTCTGTGGCCCATCCCAAAAGGGTCTTTACTGATTTAAAAACTAAGAGTGTACAATATTGAAGTGTATTTGTGTTACTTTTTAAATTGCTTCCTTCTGAAGGCTTATTCTGACTGATAAATACATTAATAATTGTTTATTCAAGAAACCTTGTGTGTAAGAGTTTATGTGCATACTTATAACAGTGAAATCTCTGTGTAACTCCACTACAGCTCACATTGACCCCTCTTGAGATGAGCCTGGCTGCTCAACACGCTACCAAAACTGAGTAGTACAAGCCTATACCAGTGGTTGGGTGTGTAGTGCACCCAAAGGGAACTGCATACAAGCTTTGCCTAACAGCCCTCATCTGGGGTACGAGCTCCGAGAGGGTCTTTCCCTCAGAGGACAAGATTACGGCCATCTAGAGGGCCGCTACGCTCTCCCTTACCAGAGCAGTGACCTCGGCCTGGTGGTACCAGCACCTATGGGGTATCATGGCAGCGGTTCTACTGGCCGTGCCGCACACGAGACTGATGAGGTTACAGCTGCACTTCACAGCCTTATGGAATCGGGAGAAGGGCTCCCAAGCGGAGCCGGTCAGCATACCGCCTTCTCTCCACTCGGACCTCACATGATGGTCCGAGGACTGCAACCTGCGGACAGTCAGCCCCTTTCAGCAGCTGACCCCGTAAGGCACCATCACTACGGACTCCTCCCTGGCAGGCTAAGGAGCCACTCTGGACAATCACAGCATCCATGGAGTATGGACCCGGCAGGAGCAGGAGTCGCATATCAACTGGCTGGAGCTCAAGGCCATCTGGCTAGCCCTCGGAGCTTTCCTTCCGCTCATTTGGGGCAAGACCATCCTTATCCAGACAGACAACTCTACCAGCATGTACTATGTCAACAAGCAGGGGGGTACCAGGTCCCCTCCGCTCTGTAGCCTAGCTGTCAGCATGTGGGAATCTGCCCTGGAGAACGACATCTACCTCACGGCCAACCACCTCCCGGGGGAGGCCAACTTGGAAGCGGACAGGCTCAGCAAACTGTGAGCAGACATTTACAAGTGGCAATTGAACAACCAGGTGCTGCATGTGGTCTTCAACACCTGGGGCCACCCTCAGGTGGATCTATTTGCCTCCTGGAAGAACAGGAAGTGCTGTCATGACATGGCAGGGGCAAGGCCCCGGCTCCCTGGACGACGCATTGCAGCTTGAATGGGAGGGCATGACAGCCTATGCCTTCCCTCGCACACCCCTGATCCACAGGGTGATCCGCAAGATAAAGGAAGCTTGTCACCTCAGCATCATTCTGATAGCTCCATGGTGGCCGGGGAGACCGTGGTTCTCATAACTGCTCAGCCTCACGGACAGACTACCCATTCACCTTCCGCTGGGTCCAGCACATCTCCTGTCCCAGCAGGGGGTCCTCCACCACGCACCTCGGAAGTTAGCCCTTGCAGCGTGGTTCCTGTGCAGGTCCCACTCAAGCACCTGGCTAACCTAGAGATCATTCATGGCGCCAGGAGCAGGGCTACAAGCAGCCAATACAAGAATAAATACAAGAGTAAATGGACTAGGTTTTGTCATTGGGAGGACTCTAAGGAGATCGAACCCCTTACGTGCATGCTGGATGTGCTCTCCTTCTCGGCGTACCTTGTGCATCAGGTGCGCACTGAAGTTCCATCTGGACAGGACCATGGGCTTCTGCAAGTCGGACACGCTTTTTGTCACCTTTGGGAGATCCAGGCCCGGATATCAAGCATCCAAGGCTTCTATTGCACGATGGATGGTTGCGGCCATCAATGAGGCCTATGAGGGGCAGCACAAGCCGCTGCCAGCTAACACGCACGCTCATGCGGTCAGAGCCCAGGCCATGGCCATTGCCTTCCAGCGGCAGGTCCCATGGTAAGTGACCTGGGCCTCCCCTTTGGCTTTCTGCAAGCATTACTGTTTGGGTGCCAACTCTAAGTCAGACGCGGCCTTCGACAGGCGGTTTTAAGGAACTTGTTTGGTTAAAGAGGGTCTCCTCTCTACCCTGGGGCTACATTCAGTTGTAATTGCCCATGCAGTCTGGAGGAAAGGGGATGATACGTAAGAGTAATTGTAAGTTACTCACTGTAGTGACTAACATACTCTTAGTCACCTTTCCTCATACGTCCCACTATCCTCCCCCTAATAATACTGGTGTCATTAGGCAATGTTAAATATTGTCGACGCGTGATTGGGGACTTAGGTGTGGCGCCGCCGGGCGGAGTCAGGGTAGTGCATGCTTGCAGGGCTGCACCCCCTGCCCGCCTCTAAATTTAAAGTGGAAGGTTTTTTTCTGGTGAAAAGGATTCTGTCTCCCGTCCCTAGGAAGGGACACCCATGCAGTATGGAGGAAAGGGGACTAAGTCACTACGGTGAGTAATTTATAATTTAAATCATATATCAACCTAGAATGGAGCTTTATCTGCACAAGATCGTGTTGTCGTTCTTCCAAGAATCCTACCATTGCAATGTCATGAGATTTGATTGCTCGTAGAGCTGGGACATGGTGGGGGTAGCCGAAGGACATTTTGGCAGTTTAATATCGGTCCATTGTTTACTAGCAAGATGCGTTCCAGTGTTAAATGGGTATTTCTGATACATGTTTAGGTTGTTTTGGCAAATTCAGGTGTTCTATGTTCATGTTTGCGAGGATTCGCGTCCTTGTTGGAATCATTGCGACTGAGAGAGGCTCTTGTACTTATCTCTTTCCTCGTTGTCAATGTGTTTAGTTGTGACCGGCAACCATTCTTCGCGTATCATTCTTGCGACTTTTCTCCCTTTTTCTAAAAGGGTGCTGAAAGAAGCCATGGGGGAGATCTTTGCGGTTGTTGTTGCACACTACCCGTCTATTCGCTCCCTCGTGTTTGCATTCTTCGGTTGACGAAAGTAGCTGTCCATCCACTACGATTGACTAGTCCTGCTCTTGTTGGTCTTCAGTTTAAGAGTCTGTATCTTGTGTTGGTGTGAATGACTCTTCCTGAATTTTAGAGATTTCCAATTCCTGCTCTATATCGTGTGTTGTTAAATTCAGCAACAGTGACATATTGTCACTTGACATATTTAATGTAATTGCTGAGGATCCTTTCTTTTCTAGTGTAGGAGATTTTTGTTTGTTTTTTACTTAGAATTACGGATGCTTTGGCCTTTGTAGCCACGTTTTTTGTTTCTGAATCCGGTGAAAAAGATTTAAGGATGCCTAGAAATTTCTGCAAGCTGTTAGATTTAGGCTGTTTTCCTTACGTTTGGTTTTTAGTCTTCTTAATCTGAGCACTTTTTTGATTCATTTTGCTTCAAGCGTCCCGCTTTGGCAGAATAGAAAATCGAATAATTCCGAACATCTAGTTCTCCAGCATGGGGTCTGGCATGGATTCACATGCTCATGAATATTCCCCGTCGTCAGGCTGGGAATCCTCGGTAAAGAAAAAACCAGTATCAGTTTCGTTTCTGATCTGTCTTTCGTAGTAGCAACCAATCACTGATCTCTGCGTCATACTGACCACAGCCAATGACTGCCCTCTACCTAAGCCCCGCCTCTGGCAGCCATCTTCAGATTTTTACCGCACGTTCAAGTGTTGGGATCCTCGTGCTATTGCTCTCGAGCGTTAGTGCTATTTTTTCACGTTTTTTCTCAAAAACTTCGATTTTTTTCGGTCAAAAAGAGCCTCAAGCTCCACCGATTCTTCATCCGATCAACGGGGACCCGTGTCGGATTCGTCTACGCCCCTCAAGGGTGAAGATTTCGTCGAGCTACGCTTTTGGAGGACTCCAGAAGTTTCTCAGGCCCATCTCGGACATGGCCCAGGAGAAGGGAAGCTCGACGCCCGGAAAGCTGTTCAGGGTCTGCCCTGGATGCCAGCTTCAGAATGTCTTTAAGGAGGACGAACACTCATTTTGTCTTTACTGCCTACATGAGGACAAGACGCACGTGGAGAGGGACTGTGCGTTTTGCGGCAATATGTCGGAGCGGACCATGAAGGACCGCCATGAATGTCTCGCCAACTGGCTGGAAGGGAAGAGCCCGTCAGGCGAGAAGAAGAGGAAGAAATCCGAGCGGTCTTCTAAGATCTTTGAGGACACCCCGGGGACGGAGGTCCAACACAAGGCCAAGCACCGCGAGTCCGCTGGCACCGGGAACGCCGAACGGTCGGGCTCTACGGGCGCCAGGCAGGGCGCATCCTCCGCGGCACCATCAACCACGAGCCAACGCTCTGGTTTGGGTAAGAGGAAGGCCGAGCACCCGGCGAAGCTCCTGGAGAGGCCCCGGTCGAGCTCGAAGGCCCCATCGGAGGGAGAGCGAGGCAGTGCCCCCCCCGCCAAGGAGAAGGCGGTGAGCGCACCTAAGGTGGTGAAAGCCTTAATCCATCCGGCCAAGGCCTCTATCGAGATTGTCGCTGTAGCCCTAGCTCAGCCTGTGGAGGCTACACCAGCGGTGGCGAACCCGGGGCTCAGAGTCTCCCGGCCACCGCGGAGGGAGTCCTCTTTTATGCCCATCGACAGGACCACCGTGAAACCTCCGACGGAGAAGAAAAAGGGGGGGCAGGAGGTCGTCGTGGATTCGGCCTCAACCTCTGAGGAAGAGCTGATCGAGGTCTTAAGCCACGGCGTTGGCGTGTAAGAAGACCAGCCCGTCGGGAGGGATCCCGACGTAGGAGACGACGATATCGTCGAGGGTGCCGACGGGGCCCCTGACCGCCCGTCGGACTCCCCTCAACCAGCGCCGCAAGACAACTCGGCGGCCATTTTTTTTTAGCTATACAGTCCTTATGCTCGGAGATAAGGACGAGACTGCCGTTACCACCAGCGGAGGAACCGCTCCCGACGGGGGACCCGGAGCCAGGCCCTTCTGGGAGCCCTCCCCCCTAAGAGAAGAAGGATTCACCCTCCACCTCCTTTTCAGCCATCGCCCCCTGTTCAGCCCTCCTCCCCGTCCACGACTCGTGGGGATGATACAGGGACTGACAGGGCCGCGACGGGTATGGACGACGAGGTTTACGACGAGGATCTGCTGTCGTCACCTCCCACCCGGGCTTCCCCGCCCAACGAGATTGGATCGTTTCACTCCATGATCGCCAGGGCATCCGAGCTCTTCCAGCTCTGCCCGGAGGAGAAGAAGGAAGGTTTCCTTTATCAATGGCGCGAGGCCAAGAGGAAGACGGTCCTCTCCGTGCCTCTATTGGACGATATTTGGGATGAGGGCCTAGCCCTCCTCAAGAACCCATCCACGATGCCGGCTAGAAGGGAACGGTACGAGAAGAAGTACCGGGTCCCAGACGCGGCCCCCTTGTGCCTCCGGGCACAGCCGACCCCGGACTCCGTTGTCTCCGCGGCGGCCAGGAAGAAAGCGGGGGGGTGCGGCCTCCACGTCGACTTCCCCGCCAGACAGCGAGGGAAAGAAATTGGATACGATGGGACGCAGGGTCATCTCGTCTGCAGCGACGACGATTAAGGCGGCCAACGCCTTGGCTATCGTAGCCCGCTACGACAGGGAGCTGTGGTACAAACTGGCCCCCCCTGCTGGACTTCCTACCGGACGACAAGAGGGCGGATGCCCTAGAGATCTTGCAGGAAGGTGAGGTGGCGTCGGACCACGCCATTACGATTGCGACGGACATCGCCGACACTGGATTTCGCCAGTTGGGCAACGGTGTGTGCCTTAGGCGGCGTGGATGGCTCAAGGCTACTGACTTCCGTCAAGACGTGCAGACCAGAGTCTTGGACATGCCGTTCGATGGAAACAACCTGTTTGGGAAAACAGTGGACGATTCCCTTCAAGCCATCAAAGCAGACACGGAGACGGCCCGGGCTCTTGGGGTTCCGGTGGGAGGCCGGCTGGCGAGCTTCGTCAGCGTGTGGGAGTCCATCTCCACCGACCGTTGGGTGCTGGACGCCCTAGCCCAGGGTCACGCGCTCGAGTTTCAAAGAAGGTGCCCGCGCGTCCCCCCTGTGGCCAGGAAAGAACTTCACGTCCCTCAACTTCTCTTGGAGGTAAAGGCGATGCTCAGGAAGGGCGCCATCGAGCTTGTCCCAAAGAGGCTTCGGGGCTCCGGAGTTTACTCAAGATACTTCCTCGTGAAGAAGAAGACGGGAGGATGGCGTCCCATCCTGGACCTATGACGACTGAACAAATTCATCAAGGCACAGAAGTTCCGGATGGTCACCCTCCAACACGTCCTGGGTCAGCTGGAGGAGGGCGATTTCCTGTCGTCGTTGGATTTGGAGGATGCCTACTTCCATATTCCCATCCTAAAGGGACACCGAAAGTTTCTCAGGTTCGTGGTCCAAGGGCGTCACTATCAGTTCAGAGCCCTTCCCTTCGGACTAAGGTCGGCACACAGGGTGTTCACCAAGTGCCTCGCACCGGTGGCGGCGCAGCTGCGCCGAGAGGGGATCCACGTCTACCCCTACCTGGACGACTGGCTCATCCGATCCAAGACGAGGGAGGTCGCCGTGGAGCACACGGCAAGGACCGTCCAACTTCTCACGGACCTGGGATTCTCTGTAAACTACGCCAAGTCCCACCTGGTAGCCGCGCAAGACGCACTGTTTCTGGGAGCGAAGCTCGACACAGTGTCGCTTCTGGTCTCCCCGTCGGAGGAAAGGACGAGGGCCATTCTGGGCAAGGTGCAGCGGATGCTGGTTGCGGACGCGGCCAGAGTGAGGTCCATCAAGTCCCTCCTCGGAATTAGGTCTTCTTGCATTTACCTCATCCCTCTGTGCAGGCTCCGGATGCGCCCGTTGCAGGAGTTCCTGGACGCGCGCTGGATCCAGACGACGGGCAGCTTCGAGGAGAGGATCACACTCGATGAGAGTTTCCGACGAGCGATCCGGTGGTGGGGCACCCGCGCACATCTGACGGCGGGCATGGACTTCCAGACCCCCGGCCAACAGGAGACAGTGACCACGGATGCCTCCCTGGAAGGGTGGGGAGCGCACACCGAGAATCTGCACGCGAGAGGCCTTTGGCTCCCGACGGAGAAGGCCCCCCATATCAACGTCCTGGAGCTCCGTGCAGTGTTTTGGGCCCTCAGGTCCTTCCGTCCCTCAAGGGCAAGGTGGTGAGGACCTTCACCGACAACACCACCACCATGTTCTACATCAGGAAACAGGGCGGAACCAGGTCCCCAGCCCTGTCCAGGGAGGCGCAGGATCTGTGGCCCCAAAGGATGTTTCTGGTGCCGTTTCATCTGGCAGGGATAAAAAACACCATCGCCGAATCACTCAGCAGGGAGCTGCGCTCGTGCCACAAGTGGGAACTACGACAGGATGTAGTGGACCGCCTCTTCCGACGGTGGGGCACACCCCAGTTCGATCTGTTCGCGACGGCGACGAACTCCAAGTGCCGGAGGTTCGCCAGCAGGTTTCCCCAGCCGAGGAGCATGGGCGATGCTTTCTCGTTCCCCTGGGAGGGCCTGTTCCTATACGCATTCCCTCCATTGCCATTGCTGATCCGGCTCATCAACCAGCTCAAGAGGTCCCGGTGCAGGATGATCCTCGTCGCACTGGCGTGGCCGAGGCAGATCTGGATTTGTCACCGTCCCCGTCAATCAAGCTGCCAGTGGACGCGGATCTGCTCTCCAGGGAAGGAGGCGCCATCCTCCATCACGACCCGAAGTCGCTGAACTTGCAGGCCTGGCTCCTGCAGCGTAGAGTTTGGAGGATACAACATACCAGCCGACTGCAGAGAGGTTCTTGCAAAGGCCAGGGCGTCCTCAACTCTTAAATGCTACGGACACAAATGGAAGAGGTTCTCTGTCTGGTGCCACGCACAGAAGATTGACGCTGGCCAAAGCTGGACTGGCGCATGCGTCCATCAAGATTCATCTTGCTGCGATCTCCCGATACACCAGAACCACGGGGCGGACGTCCTTGTGGTCTCATCGTCTGGTGAAAGAGTTCATGAAGGGACTGTTCAGATCGTTCCCGCCGGTGAAGGCTCCGGCCCCGGCGTGGGAGCTCAACGTGGTGCTGACCAAGCTCATGGGACCTCCGTTCGAGCCTCTGCACTTGGCCCCGTTGAAGTTCTTGTCGTGGAAAACAGCGTTTCTTGTGGCCATCACCTCCGCACGACGTGTGGGAGAGATCCAGGCCCTTTCCTGCAAGGCCCCGTATTTGACTTTTCACGACACGAGGGTAGTGCTCAGGACGCACCCCCTCCTTCATGCCCAAGGTGCCGTCAGACTTCCACCTCAACGAACCCTTGGTGTTGCCTGTTTTCTTCCCGTCGCCTTCGTCGCCGGCTGAGAGGACTTTGCACTCGCTGGATGTGGCTAGAGCGCTGAAGTTCTACGTGGACCGCACAAAGGGTTTTCGGAAGACGTCACAACTCTTTGTGGACTTTGGACCTGTCAATCAGGGGAAGGCTCTCTCGAAGGCTTCCATTTCCAGATGGCTCTCATGTACTGTCATCGGTTGGCAAACCGACCCCTGCCTGGCCGTCCGAGAGCCCATTCTACCAGAGCGATCGCAGCTACCACGGCGTTCCTATCTGGTGTGCCCTTGCTGGACATCTGCAGGGCTGCTACGTGGAGGTCGACGCACACCTTCACGAAATTCTACTGCGTCGATCGGGATTCCAGGGAGGAGTCCAGGGTCGGCCAAGCAGTGCTGCGCAACCTGTTCGCCTAAGGTGAGCCTGGTGAGGAGGTAAGATTTGCTTAATGTTGAGTTTGATGTGATGTATAATGTTGAGCCTTTGCCACCTCCCGTGGTTGTGCATGTGTGTACTGCTATGTATTCTTTATTCATGAGCATGTGAATCCATGCCAGACCCCATGCTGGAGAAGGAACAAGTTACTTACCTGTAACTGTTGTTCTCCAGCATGGGTCTGGCATGGATTCACATGCGAACCCTCCCGCCTACCCCTCTGCGGCTCTTCACTTGGTCATACTGCCACTTCACGTGCTACCAAATCTGAAGATGGCTGCCAGAGGCGGGGCTTAGGTAGAGGGCAGTCATTGGCTGTGGTCAGTATGACGCAGAGATCAGTGATTGGTTGCTACTACGAAAGACAGATCAGAAACGAAACTGATACTGGTTCTTTCTTTACCGAGGATTCCCAGCCTGACGACGGGGAATATTCATGAGCATGTAAATCCATGCCAGACCCATGCTGGAGAACAACAGTTACAGGTAAGTAACTTGTTCCTTTCTTTGTTGGTTTTGTTGACCCACTAGGATCTCTTGGGTTTCCCACTATGCCTTCCACGTTCGCAGATGTGGATGGCCTGATGGATGGGCCCCCCCTTTTCTGTTGCTGAAAGTCTTAGCATTTTTGGTAGTCGTGCTATAGTTGGATGACACAGCTTCCACGCTGGTACTTGGTAAGTCTGTGGAGGACGTGGGTAAACCATTGGTACTTGCAGGGGTCTGCTTCATCAATTAATATTGGCAACGTCTCTGTTTGAGTGCCTGAGTTGTTCTTTTGCCAAGTGTTAGGGAAAAACCTGTGCAGTTCCCTTAGGGACCACTGCAAAAGGCTTAAGACTACAGGTGTTGGCAGTAAACCCAATTGGTAGCAGTCTGTACCACCCAGATTTACCTGGTAGCTGTGGCTGAGCAGCCAGACTTCTCTCAAGAAGAGTTAGACAGTATCTAGAGTATACAAGATAGGTACCAAAATACAGTAGCACAAGCAAACACTGACCAGAGCTTGGGTATACAAGTATATAATTATTTATTTTAAAACACACTTTGTAAAATACACTAACACTAATATGGCATGCAAGTTCAAACACAGTCACTATTAATATATATACTATATATACATCCCCGATCACTTACTGAACAAGTCTTAGTTAAAACACCACTTATTTTCAGACAGAGGTGAGCGCTTAACGTAAGATGGCACTCCAATAAGTTAATTAAAAAGGGAGGGAAAAAGGCAGAATTAGGAACATACACAATACCAACCCTTTAGGAGAACCAGAGCAAGTCAGAAAAGGCAGAGTCTACTGAGGAGCAAGAAAGTCATAGGTCAGGCCCACTCTTGAAGAGAGCAAGGCGGAATGTGTCCAAGATCACACAGTTGAATAGTACTTTTAAAGAGTTCAAAAAGGGTTGGATCAAGTCAGGAAAAGTTAGTTTGCAGGTCCCAAGTCACCCCAGGATAGAAAGTCAAGGATTTACGGGACACCTTGAACAGTCTGTTGCAAGGGAGACCAGGTGGGACTCAGTACCTGAAATGATGAGAAAGCTCCAGCGGGGGCAGTTGTTCCTGGCAGCAGGTGCAAGTCGGTGCTTCGTCCAGGGGAAGAGAAGATCTCGGCGTGGAGGAAAGCTGGAGGTCGTTGCACTGCCAGGGAAGAAACCGGCCGCAGAGTTTCCCGGTTAAAAGGTACTACCCTTTTATTCGCGGTAGTGGTGAAGCGTGGCTATCCGGCCACCGGGGTGCTTGGCATGGGCGATTCGACCACAAGACGATCCAGGAAGGCGAAAAAGGGGGCGAACTGGTTATCCCCACCAGTTCAGAGGAAGAAGACTCTCCGGGATGAAGATCTTTTCTGTTGTTGGGAAGTGGTAAGACGGTTCAGCAGGGCTCCACTGGTGGTGTCGTCGTTGCAGGTCGGCTCAGCTTCTCCCTCTTCGGATTCTTTGGTCCTGTGGCGACTTCTGAAGTCCCAGTCCCCAAAGCCCTGCTTTTATGCAGAAAACCCCCATTCATCAGTCCTAGTTGTCACTCAAAACATGCTAAGTGGTGAGCCGGGCGGCTCACCACTGGGCCAATCACACAAGAGTGCGACTTGAGTTGCCGAGGCAACTCAGTCCAGGGTGCCTAAGCCCCCCCCCCTCTCACACATCCTGTAGACCCAGACAGAGTGGCACCACTTTTGGAGGCTTCTGTGGAGAAGCCCGCCAAAAAGTGGAACAAAGGGCTTGACTTGGGTTGGAGTTACAGAGGCGAACACAAACGCCATTTTAAAACCGAGTCCTGGCAAAAAGACCCAACCGGGGAATAAATATTAAATAAATAACCCGGCGGTATCTTTAAGATTGCACCAATAAGTGGTGCGTTTAAAATGAATGGGAAAATCCCATAGGAAATATTCCGGTGGAATATTTTGTGTCGTAACCACTGCCACCAGCCAGAAACTCGACGAGGGGGGACTACACAGTGCCCCCTCGAAAAACAGACCCAGGGGCAATCTAATTACCCCTAACAGTACTTCCACAATATGATGGTGTGTACTGGTTCTGTTCACAATTTAAGACTAGTAAAGTCAATGGTGACTTTACATGCCCTGGGAGACAGTAGTCAGTCCCAGGGTATGGAGTCTGTTTGGGGGTCACTATGACACCCCTGTGTTATTGCACTGAGGTGCTGTGTAACACACTTAGCAAAAACCACATGAAACCCTATGGAGTAAAAGACCCCATAGCCCATAAAACACATTGCAAAGTCAAAGGATATCTCAAATCATGTCTAAGAGTGGGAGAAAAATAATCTCACTCTTAGCAGGAGAAAAAAAATAAACCCCAAAAATCCAGCAAAGGAAAATTAGCCTCAACAGAGAATTCGCCCTAACACCAAGGTGTAGGTTTCATTTCTAAATTACTTCTTTGACAGTTGTCTCCTTTATCTGATTTGGTTTTGTGTATATTTTTGTTCATTTTTAGTAAAGTCAGTGCCTCACGAGCGACTTCTGCCAGTAATTTCTTATCTTTGCCATTCATTTTCAACTGTTCTATGAGTGATTTTTGAGGCAGATCAGTACTCTCTAAGTTCTCAATTGCTTTGGATTTAAGTGCAAGCATAGATGTTTCGATGTTTAGTAGCTTGGAATGCATCATGGCTGCTAGCGTGCTTTGATCTTTGTCATTTTCATTGATGTGTTCGTACATCTTTGGAAATGGCGCTAATGCAATGGTTAAAGCCGACATATTTGGGTTTAGTTTGTGTATAACTTGCTGGATTATCTTTTTAGGACTTGGATTTTCAGGTTTGACACCAAGTTTTCTGCTAGGAGCCGATCTCACTTTTGGAAAGTCTTGCTGTATGAACGAGGAATCCGATGAGTCTTCTGATGATGATGATGATGATGTTGATGTACGGCCCTGATGCATGGTTGCTCTTTTTGAAGCTGTTATCTCAATGTTTGGCGATCAGGCTTTTGTATGAGTGATCATGCTTAATTTGAGTTGTGAACAACTGAAACTTGGTAGAGAACATCAATCAACTCTCCTGCGTTTATTTGACCCGTTATTCACTGCAGGTTCGTTGTAGGTGATTGTTTCGCGTTGCACAGAGATTCTTAATTTGTCGCTTTGTTTAATTCCATTTGTGAAGTTATTTCCATTAGATCGCGAAGTAGCTTGTCCGCCACTGCCAGAGAGTTCCTATGGGAATGCACAACTTCCTTAACCATTTCTGGCTCTTTTACAGCGTTGCACGGCATTGTGCTAAGACAGATCGTGTTTTCACAAATCTGCGCAGGGCCCTTTGTAAAGGGTGCTTTGTACTTTGACAGCTTGGTGCTCGAAGGAGACACAATGCTTCCCAATTGATCGGATTCGCGCCGAACCATTGTATGGACGAGCCCAACAGCTGCAGTTCTTTTTGCTGTTAAATCGCTTCCACTCTGCTCAGTGTTATTGCTGTGGCAATTAACTGTCGCATGTTCTTTGTTCCAAACATTGTGGACTTTTAGTTAAATTCTGATCAGTGTAGCATCCTGTGCGCAATTTCTATTCTCGCCTGTGGGCTGTTTCTCTAAAAAAATAAAAAAAAATCGTCAAGCACTTTGCCAATTGTTTTGTGCTCTCCATGTAGGCGAGTTCAGCTGGGCGATTATCCTTTCCTCAGAGTCTGTTTGAAAGTGACAATTCTCCAGCATGGGGTGTGGCATGGATTCACATGCTCATGAATATTCCCCGTCGTCAGGCTGGGAATCCTCGGTAAAGAAAGAATCAGTTTGTTTCTTTTCTGAACTGTCTTTCTACTAGTAACCAATCACTGGTCTCTGGGTCATACTGCCCCCAGCCAATGACTGCCCTCTACCTAAGCCCCTCCTCTGGCAGCCATCTTCAGATTTTTACTGCACGTTCAAGTGTTGGGAGTCCTCGTGATATAACTCTTGAGCTTTTACTGCATTTTGTGATTTTTCAAAGAGTTTTATCTCATTTTTTTCGGCCAACCGAGCCTCAAGCTCCACCGGTTCTACTTCTGATCAACGGGGACCCGTTTTTCGGAATTTTCTACGCCCCTCAAGGGCAAAGTTTTCGTCGAGTTACGCTTCTTGGAGGATTCCAGCAGACCTTGAGGCCTACCCCGTGGAGATGGCCCAGGACAAAGGAAGCTCTACGCCCGGATCCAAGCTGTTAAGGAACTGCCCTGGGTGCGGATTGCAGAATGTGTTCAAGGAGGACGAGCATTTTAGATGCCTCTACTGCTTTCACAAAGACAAAACGCACGTGGAGAAGGACTGTGTTTTGCAAGAACATGTCGGAGCAGACCATGAAGGATCGGCGGATCTGCCTCACCAACTGGCTGGAGGGGAAGAGCCCAGCGGTAGGTGAGAAGAGGTCCGAGCGGTCTTCGAAGTCCTTTGAGGGCGCTCCGGCTACAGGGGCCCAACAAAAGGCTAAACACCACAAGTCTGCGGGCCCCGGGAGCACCGAACGGTCGGGCTCCTCGACTGCCAGGCAGGGCACACTTTCACTGACGCAATCAACCACGAGCCAGCGCTCTGGCTCGGGGAAGAGAAAATCGGAGAACCCGGTTAAGCTTCTGGAGAAGCCCCGGTCGATCCGAAGCAGCCAAGGAGGAGCGAGGCGGTGACCCTCCCCCCAAGGTGAAGGCCTCGCGCCTAAAGTCGTGAAGGCCTTGATTCACCCGGCTAAGGCCTCTTTCGAGGGAGTCGTGGAGGCCCTGGCAAAGCCTGTGGAGGCTCCCCCAGTCGAGGCAACCTCGGGGCCCAGAGTTTCCCTGCCACCGCGGAGGGAATCCTCTTTTCAGCCCATCAATAAGACCCCTGTGAGAACCCCGGTGGAAAAAGAGGGGGGGAGGGGCGGTGGCCATCACGGACACGGATACAGCCTCTGAAGAGGAGCTGGCTGGAGTCTTGAAGATCCACAACAAGAAGTTTGAGGATGCAGAGGATTCCACTCCCCAACCATCGTGCCCGTCGCAGCTGGTACCCGAGCCACGGGACAACTCGGGAGCCATCTTGATGGCAATCCAGGCCTTCTGTATGGAGATGAGGACGAGGTTGCCCTTACCCCGAACGGACGATCCAGCGGAGCCTGGCCCGTCGGGGAGCCCTCCAAGCAAGCGGAGGAGAGTTCATTCCCCCCCACCCCTGCTCTTCCAGCCTTCGCAGCCCTCACAGCCTTCATCCCCTTCCCCTGATCCTAGGGAGGACAGGGGAACAGACGGCCACAACGGGCACCGATGACGGTGGTGACGACGGGATGGGCCTTCCATAACCACCCCCTCGGGCCTTCCCGCCAAAAGAAATTGGCTCCTTTCATGCCATGATTGCCAGGGCATCCGAGCTCTTTGAGCTCTGCCCTGAAGAACAGAAGAAGGAAGGTTTCCTCTATCAACGGCGTGAGGCCTAGTTGAAGACTGTCCTCTCGGTTCCGTTATTTGACGACTTCTGGGACAAGGGGCTGTTTCTCCTAAAGAACCCATCCACGACCCCTGCCAGACCCCTGAAGAAGTACCGGGTCCCGGATTCTGCCCCTCTGTGCCTTAGGGCGCAGCCGACCCCAGATTCGGTCGGCACGGCGGCACCCAAGAAGGCGGCGGCAGGTGCTACGGCTTCGACTCCCACCCCCTACCCGGACGGCGAGGGGAAGAAACTGGACGCCATGGGGCGACGAGTCGTCTCGGCGGCGACGACTATTAAAGCGGCCAACGCCCTAGCGATTGTGGCCCGCTACAACAGGGAGCTTTGGTTTACGATGGCTCCTCTGCTGGACTTCCTCCCGGACGACATTAGGGCGGAGGCCCTGGGGATCCTGCAGGAAGGCAAGGTGGCGTCGGACCACGCCATAACGGTGGCCACTGACATTCCTGACACCGGTTTCTGCCAGTTGGGCAACATTGTTTGTCTTCGACGGCTTGGTTGGCTCAAGGCGACCGATTTCCACCAGGACGTGCAAACCAGTGTTTTGAACATGCCCTTCGACGGGAATAACCTCTTTGGCAAGACAGTGGACGAATCACTGCAGGCCATCAAGGCCGACACGGAGACGGCCTGGGCCTTGGGGGTTTTGCAGCGACGACAGCCACCCTTTCGGAACGCCGGAGGCAAGGAAGGTGCCTCCAAAGGATTCGGCCGCGGCTCCTCGATGTACCGCCAGGTGGCCCGCTTCTCGTCGCAGGAGGCCTACAGAGGACGCGGCAAATCAGGAGGATCTCATCGTCGGCAAGGTCGCCGCCAAGCAGGACTGAACCGGCCGTAGCGTCGGGGGCCCCACCTGAGCACCCCGGTGGGAGGCCGGCTTGCAAATTTTATCAGTGTGTGGGAGTGTAACGCTCACCTGGTTCCCACGGGGGTGCTGGTCTAGTCTGGATTGCTGTGGCCTCTTCTAGCGTGATGCGCAGGACCCGGAACACCGATTGGACAGGACCTCCAAATCGTGCTTGCCTGGCCCGTAGGAATATCCTTCTGCAGATGAGAAAGGGGATTAACAGTCTGCAGAATAGTGTGCTAGCTCCCCCCTTTCCCCCTTCGTTCCTCTCTAACTTCCTCCAAACCCCGGTTTAAGCTCACCTTATGGTTTGGAAGGATGAACTCTCCATCCTGCTTCTGGTGCAGGGGCGCGCGTTCGTCCAGTTACTTCACTGGTTTTCAGAATGGCGCTGGCAAAATCCACTTGACTTTCCTGAGCGATGCGCCGTAAGTATGAAAGTTCAAAGTTCAAGTGAGGCCCCCTTTATGTTGTCTTTCTAACCTGTGATCTGTCCTTTATTTCAGGTGCAGAATGAAGGCGATGCGTCGAGGGGTTAAACTGCTGAGGTGAGTAGTGATGAAGGCGATTCCTCTAAATGTCCTTATCATTCCCCAGAAATGTCTCTTGTCCTTTCCCCATAGGGGCCGGGGTACGGTACCTGCCAACGGGCCGGCGCCGACCCGAAATGTGGAAGAAAAGCCGGTAAGTATTATGGCTGTTAATCAGGCTTTCCTTCTGTGTTCCTTCTGCTCACCTTTTGTTTCTTCCTCTCTCCCCTAGGTGCAGAGATGTGGCGTCCGATGCTGACAGCCGCGATGGAGCCGGGAGATGTCTCGAGGACAGGTGAGTGAAGCGTGGCGCTGCAGCGAGCAACGCGATGTTTTTTAAATGGAAGTCTTTCTTCAGGGATGCTGGCGAGAAGATTCCGGATGCAGGTAAGAAGTTTGAAATAGTCCTTGGTTTTCACCTTTCTCTTCTCTTCCTTCCTTGCAGGTCTTCCAGGTACGAGGCGGGCGTGGCTGGAGTCCAGGAGCAGGAGCAGACACGGTGAGCGTTAAGCTGCAGGAAGCAGAACAACGCGAAGCATGAGCTGCTGTCTGGGCGTGGCTTAAATAACCTCCAAAGAAGTCCCAGGTATGTATCCTTCCCCAACTAGGTATGTATCCTTCCCTGGCCACGCCCGAGTGAAAAAATAGTCCCTTTCAGGTCTCAGGGAGGCCTGAAGCGTGCAGCATGGTCTGCATCAGGTAAGTGCACAAAACACCTCCCTTTATGAGCCTGGCGCCAAAGGCGCCAGGACTGAGTCCAAAGAGCCCCTATAAGGGGCCGCTGGGCTTTTACCCGAGGGCATGATGCCTTCTTCTGGGGGTACTGGGCCTGGCCTGGTGCTCCGGGGGTAGGCATCATGACAGCGAGTCCATATCCACCGACTGATGGGTGCTGGATGCCCTGGCCCGCGGGGGCACACGAGTTTTTAAAGAAGTGCCCCTGCATTCCACTCATGGCCAGGAAGGAAATCCACGTCCCTCAACTGCTGCTGGAAGTAAGGGCGATGCTGAAGAAAGGTGCCATCGAGTCCCAAAGAGGCTACGGGGCTCCAGAGTGTACTCTCGATACTTCCTCGTAAGAAAGAAGACCGGAAGTTGGCCATCCATCCTGGACCTTCGTCGTTTAAACCAGTACCTCAAGGCCCAGAAGTTCTGGGTGGTCACCCTCCAGCATGTGCTGGGGCAGCTGGAGGAAGGAGAATTCCTATAGTCGCTGGATGCCTACTTTCACATCCCCATTCTAAAAGGACATTGAAAGTTTCTGAGATTCGTAGTCCAAGGACAGCACTACCATTTTAAGGCCCTTTCTTTCGGATTGAAGTCGGCACCCAGGGTATTCACCAAGTGCCTAGCACCAGTGGCGGCGCGGCTGCGCCTGCAGGGGATCCACGTCTACCCCTACCTGGACGATTAGCTCATCTGAGCAAAGACAAGAGAACTCTTCATTGGGCACGCCCCAAAGACCGTCCAACTGCTCACGGATCTGGGATTCTCCATCAACTTCGCCAAATCCCACCTGGTTCCGTCGCAGGTCGCACTGTTTCTGGGAGCCAAGCTCGACCCCGTTGCGCAACTGGCCTCCCCGTCGGAGGAAAGGACGAAGGCCATCATGGGAACGGTGCAGCGGCTGTTGACCATGGACGTGGCCAGGGTGAGATCCATCAAGTCCCTTCTCGGCATGATGTCCTCGTGCATCTTCCTAGTGCGTCTGTGCAGACTGCGTATGCGGCCACTGCAAGAGTTCCTCGACGCCCGTTGGATGCAAGTGGCAGGTAGCTTCGAAGACATGATCTCGCTCAACGAGACCTTCCGCCAACGATCCGGTGGTGGGGCACCCACGCGCATCTGGCAGCGGGGATGGACTTCCAGACCCGGCACATCAGGAGACGGTGACGACGGAAGCCTCCCTGGAGGGATGGGGAGCGCACAACGGAGATCTCCACGCAAGAGGCCCTTGGCTCCCGGAGGAGATGTCACTCCACATCAACGTACTGGAGCTCCAGGCCGTTTTCTGGACCCTCAGGTTGTTCCTTCCGTCCCTCAAAGGCAAGGTGGTGAGGATCTTCACCGACAACACCACCATGATGTTCTACATCCGGAAGCAGAGAGGTACCAGATCCCCAGCCCTATCCAAGGAGGCGCAGGATCTGTGGCACTGGGCCGTCGCCCAAGGGATGTTTCTGGTACCCTTCCACCTGGCAGGAATAAAGAACACCATCGCTGACTCACTCAGCAGGGAGCTGTGCTCGTGCCAGGAGTGGGAACTGCGACAGGATCAAGTGGATCTGCTATTCCAACGATGGGGCAATCCCCAGATCAATCTATTCGCGACGGCGACGAACACCAAGTGTCGGAGGTTCGCCAGCAGGTTTCCATAGCCGGGGAGCATGGGCGATGCCTTCTCATTCCCCTGGGACGGCCTGTTCCTGTATGCATTCCCACCGTTGCTGCTGCGACTCATCAACCAACTCAGGCGGTCCCGCTGCAGGCTGATCCTTGTCGCACCGGCATGGCTGAGACAGATCTGGTTCCCTGACCTTCTGGACATGTCAGCGTCCCCCCCCCCCCCCCAGTCAAACTGCCGACGGACGCGGCTTTCCTCGCCAGAGAAGGATGCTCCATCCTCCACCACGACCCGAGGTCGCTGAACTTGCAGGCCTGGCTCCTGCAGCACTAGAGTTTGGAGGGTACGATATCCCGGCGGACTGCAAGGAGGTGCTTGCAAAGGCCAGGGCGTCCTCGACTCTCAAGTGCTATGGACATAAGTGGAAGAGGTTCTCTGTCTCGTGCCGTGCACAGAAGATTAACCCTCTATGGATTACGGCCACCCAGGTGCTGCCGTACCTACTGTCGCTGTCCAAGGCGGGGCTAGTACACCTCCATCAAGATGCATCTAGCAGCGATCTCCCGCTACACCAGAACTCCGGGGCGATCATCTCTGTGGTCCCATCGCCTGGTGAAGGAGTTTATGAAAGGATTGTTCCGATAATTCCCGCTGGTGAAGGCTCCAGCCTGTTAGGGAGAATTCTCTGTTAAGGCTATTTTCCCAAACCTAGTGAGTCCCCCAGCAGCTTTGCTGGATTTTTGGGGTTTATTTTTTTCTCCTGCTAAGAGTGAGACTCTTTCTCCCACTCTTAGACATGATTTCAGATATCCTTTGACTTTGTGATGTGTTTTATGGGCTATGGGGTCTTTTACTCCATAGGGTTTCATGTGGTTTTTGTTAAGTGTGTTACACAGCACCCTTAGTGCAGGAACACAGGGGTGTCATAGTGACCCCCAAACATAGACTCCATACCCTGGGACTGACTACTGTCTCCCAGGGCATGTAAAGTCACCATTGACTTTACTAGTCTTATATTGGGAACAGAACCAGTACAAACCATCATATTGTGGAAGTACTGGTAGGGGTAATTAGATTGCCCCTGGGTCTGTTTTTCGAGGGGGCACTGTGCAGTCCCCCCTCGTCGAGTTTCTGGCTGGTGGCAGTGGTTACCACGTGAAATATTCCTTAAGAATATTTACTATGGGATTTTCCCATTGATTCTAAACGCACCACATTTTGGTGCAATGTTAAAGATACCGCCGGGTTATTTATTTAATATTTATTCCCCGGTTGGGTCTTTTCGCCAGGACTCGGTTTTAAAATGGCGTTTGTGTTCGCCTCTGTAACTCCAACCCAAGTCGAGCCCTTTGTTCAACTTTTTGGCGGGCTTCTCCACAGAAGCCTCTAAAAGTGGTGCCACTCTGTCCGGGTCTACAGAATGTGTGGGAGGGGGGGTTTAGGCACCCTGGACTGAGTTGCCTTGGCAACTCAAGTCGCACTCTTGTGTGATTGGCCCAGTGGTGAGCCGCCCGACTCACCACTTAGCATGTTTGAGTGACAGCTAGGACTGATGAATGGGGGTTTTCTGCATAAAAGTAGGGCTTTGGGGACTGGGACTTCAGACGTCACCACAGGACCAAAGAATCCGAAGTGGGAGAAGCTGAGCCGACCTGCAATGATGACACCACCTGCGGAACCGACTCACCACTTCTCCCAACGACCGAGGAGATCTTCATCCTGAAGAGTCTTCTTCCTTTGACTGGTGGGGATAACCAGTTTGCCCGCCTTTTCGCCTTCCCGGATCATCTCGTGGCCGCCTTGCCTGTGCCAACCACCCCAGCAACCGGGATACCACGTTTTTCCACTACCGCGAATAAAAGGGTAGTATCTCTTTAACCAGAGAATTCTGCGGCTGGTTTCTTCCCTGGCAGTGCAACGACCTTCAGCTTTCCTCCACGTCGAGATGTTCTCTTCCTCTGGACGACGCCGCGACTTGCATCCACTGCCAGGAACAACTGCTCCGCTGGAGGATTCTCTCCACTTTCAAGGTACTGTGCCCGCCTGGCCTCCCTCGCAACGGTCTGTGTGGGTGTCTCTCAAATCCTAAACTTACCACTTGGGTTGGCCCTTGGCTGGCTAACTGAACTTTTCTGAGCTGAACTAATCCTTTTCTGAACTCCCTGCAAGACTTTTCAAGCCTTTTAAACTGTGTGATCTTGGGCGCATTGGTGTTCTACTCTCTCCAAGAGGGAGCCTGGCCTCTGAACTTTTTGCTCACAAGTAGACTTTGACTTGCCTGCCTTGCTAGGTGCTTCTAAAGTATTGTGTTGTGAGCTGTTCCTAATTTCTGCCTTTTCCCCTCCCTTTTTCTTAATTTATTGGAGTGCCATCTTTAGTTAAGTGCTCACCTCTGTCTGGAAATAAGTGGTGTTAACTAAGACTCGTCTAATAAGGAATAAGGGATGTATATATATTAATAGTGACTGTGTTTTTGAACTTGCTTACACTAATAGTGCTAGAATATTTCTAAGTGTGTCTTTAAATAAATAATTATATACTTGATATCAAAGCTCTGGTCGGTGTTTGCTTGTGCTACTGTATTTTGGTACCTATCTTGCATACTCTATATACTGTCTAACTCTTCTGGAGAGAAGTCTGGCTGCTCAGCCACAGCTACCAGGTACATCTGGGTGGTACAGACTGCTATCAATTGGGTTTACTGCCAACACCTGTAGTCTTAAGCCTTTTGCAGTGGTCCCTAAGGGAACTGCACAGGTTTCTGCCTAACACAACCCCGGCGTGAGAGCTCAACGTGGTGCTGAGCAGGCTCATGGGGCCGCCATTTGAGCCGCTGCATTCGGCACCTTTGAAGTTCCTCTCGTGGAAGACTGCGTTTCTTGTGGCCATCACCTCCACACGACGAGTGGGAGAGATCCAGGCCCTCTCCTGTAAACCTCCATACCTGACTTTCCACAAGACGAGGGTGGTGCTGAGTACGCACCCCTCCTTCATGCCCAAGGTGCCGTCGGACTTCCATCTCAACGAGCCCTTGGTGTTACCTGTTTTCTTCCCGTCGCCTTTGTGCCCGGCTGAGAGGACTTTGCACTCGCTGGATGTAGCTAGAGCGCTGAAGTTCTATGTGGACCGCACAAAGAGCTTTCGGAAGACATCACAACTTTTTGTGAATTTTGGACTTTTGAACCAAGGGAATGCCCTCTCGAAGGCTTCCATTTCCAGATGGCTCTCCGGCTGCATCATGCACTGTCACCGGTTGGCAAACCAACCGTTGCCCGGCTGTCCGAGAACCCACTCGACCAGAGCGATCGCTGCTACCACAGCGTTATAGTCTGGCGTACCCCTGCTGGACATCTGCAGGGCTGCTACGTGGAGGTCGACGCACACCTTGACAAGATTCTACTGCGTCGACGGGGATTCCAGGGAGGAGTCAAGGGTCGGCCAGGCAGTGCTGCGCAACCTGTTCGCCTGAAGGTGGGCCTGGTGAGGAGGTAAGAGTTGTTTAATGTTGAGCTGATGAAATGCTTAATGTTGAGCCTTGACACCTCCAGTGGTTGTGCATGTGTGTACTGCTATGTATTCTTATATTCATGAGCAGGTGAATCCATGCCAGACCCCATGCTGGAGAAGGAACAAGTTACTCACCTGTAACGGTTATTCTCCAGCATGGGTCTGGCGTGGATTCGCATGCGAACCCTCCCTCCTACCCCTCTGCAGTTCTTCACTTGGTCCTACTGCCACTTTACGTGCTACCAAATCTGAAGATGGCTGCCAGAGGATGGGCTTATGTAGAGGGCAGTCATTGGCTGGGGGCAGTATGACCCAGAGACCAGTGATTGGTTACTAGTAGAAACACAGTTCAGAAACGAAACTGAAACTGATTTTTTCTTTACCGAGGATTCCCAGCTTGACGACGGGGAATATTCATGCGCATGTGAATCCATGCCAGACCCATGCTGGAGAACAGTTACAGGTAAGTAACTTGTTCCATCTCTTGACAGCTGTTCATGAGGCACATGCAGCATGAGAAGGTTATCCTTCCTCGCCGTGTGGCCAGCCAGCAGCGCAAGCAGGGAAATTGTAAATTTCAATGCACACATTGGATCACCTGTAGACAAACTGCTGTTAGGTAGGTAAGTGAGGTAAGGAGGGGTAGGAAGGGAGAGAAAGGAATCCTTGTCTCTGCTGGTGTCCTCACTCTCCAGGATCAAACACTGTGGGCAGTGATACAAAGTGTCATCTTGCACTATGCTTTGTAAGTGGGTGTTAGCGGGGACAAGAGAAGCAGAATGACACGTGCTTACCTGTTCCACTTCACTATTGATGAGGATTCTTCTCTCGCATGTGTCCTCGATAGGTGGCCTTGATAGTTTCAGGACCGCAGTGCGCCCCTGGCGTCTTGTCTGTAACGAGGGTTGAGTTGGCCGGCTTGATTCCAGTTCCAATACCACCATTCTGTCAGGAGTAAACGTTTTTTCGTTATCCTGCATATCTCCCCGTTCGAACCCAGGCAACCCATGGAACACAGGAAATTCTCCAGACACTTTGCGACGCTCCGCGTCGTGGAGTGAGTATGTATGGCTTAGCCCCTCCTTCTCCTCAAACTTGCAACATGCAGCGAAAAAAACTTCAGAAGTAAACTTGGTATGAAAGCAAGGTGACTCACTGATGGGCTCCACACAGGAAACAGCCCATACACTCTGAACCGGAGCCGCCTGCAGCCTCTTTCACAAAGAGACCACTGATGTCCTGACCCTGTATACTAATCGACAGAGGAGTTCCAAAGAGGAAGACTCCTTCCTTTTGGCTGGTGGGACCATCAGCCATAAGACGACCTGCAAGACGAGCCATCCCACGACATGCTGTGACCTTCCTGGGCTGCAAATCAATAATACCCTGGGACCTCTGACCCTACTGCAGTGCATAGTCTTCCCATGAACAAATCTTCCCAGAACTGTGGTGAGCTCCTGTTGGACCTCCAGAGGCAAGATCCCACTTCTCAAAGTCCCCTCACCAGAGTGCAGGACCGAAGAATCGAGGAGGTGACCAGGCAATAAATGTTCATCCTTGGAGCCTGTGAAAAGGAGCCAAAATTGCAGATTGACGTTGGAGCACAAGAAATCCTTTGCTAGGAGTCCTTTCTCTTGATTGTCGCTACAACATCTCTTCCAGAAGAAAGAAATTGATGCACCTTTCAGAGAAGGCTCAGTCCCAAAGAAAGTAACTATTACGCACTTGGTCAAAAAGGCTGGTCTGGATCCCAAGGGCCCAGGTAACCTTTGTCTGATCACTAATTCTAACTTCATCCTCAAGATACTAGACAAAATTGCAACCAATCAATTACAGAAACACATAGAAGACCAGGAAGCACTTCATAAACAACAATCGGGTTTCAGGGTCGTCATAGTACGGAGAAGGCCATGTGTTAGACATGCAAATCCATATGCTAGAGCTAGTTCACCGAGGCAAAACAGGGATGCTGATGTTGCTTGATCTTAGAGAGCTAAGATCAAGCAGCGACCTTTGATCTGGTAGATCATCAGCTCCTAGTAAAAGCTTTAAAGAGAATAGCTGGGTGTTCCCCGGTTGCCCAGGACTGGCTCACATCCTTTCTTACGGAGCGCCAGGCCAGAGTGCACTGGGGGATGTTTTCTGAGGCCATATCTGTTATCTTTGGAGTACCTCAGAGAGCAAGTGATCCCTGCTGCTTTTCAATATATATATGCAAAGCCTCTGTGACTTGTTGGATGATGTCAGCGTCTTTTTCACAAATTACGCAGACGATACGCAACTTGTTATTGAATTGGAGGGAGAGTACACCAGGGATAGTGCTAAAATAGCTGACGTGTACTGCATAATAGACTTATGGATGCAGCAAAGCTGGATTTGTTTAAATAACATGAAAACGGAGCTCATGATCTTTGGAACCAGTACAGCTAGAGCCAAATTAGGAGAGGAATATAAAACCTCAATTAAAGAGGCTAAAGTTCAAGTCATGAGCCAGGTGAAGACACTGGGGATGATGGTTAATGCCACAGTTAGCTCAGAGGCTCAGGTTAATTATTTGCATAAAAACAATGCATATTACCTACTCCTCATGAGAGCAATTAGACCATACCTGAATGAGGAGAATACAGCAACTATTGCGAGAGCTATAGTATTGTCTAGTTTGGATTACGGTAATGCCCTGCTAATAGGAGAAACTAAAAAAAGATCTTGCCAGTTGCCAAGTCATGGAAAATGACGCGGTACGTATAGTGAAGAGAATAAAAATCGGAAATCACATAACGGCAAGAAAATCTCTGCACTGGCTAAGAGTAGATGATAGTGAATTTGAAGTCTATGACCATCATAAACAGGTGCTTGTTTGGAGACGCCCCCCCCTCAACCCACTATTTCAAGAATCAATTTGTAAAATACACGCCTCTGAGACAGCTACGCTCAGCACACAAAGGATTGCTTAACGTGCCAAGATATAATCTTAAGGCAGGTATGGGCAGATCCTTTGCAGTGCGTGCCGCGCAACAGTGGAACAAACTTCCACTCACTCTGCGGCTTGAAGAAAATTAGCATACATTCAGGAAAAGCCTGAAGGCGTGTCTCTTGAAGTGATTGCACCCAGTTAGGAAACTGAGAGCCTCCTTTGGGATTACTAATGATGTCCCTTGTAGATCTAGTCTGTTGTATGTTACAAGCGCCCTGATGCCTACGGGCTGCCGGCGCTATATAAGTATACATAACATACATACCATAACAGTCCCTCTTTTCGTCACCATGGCAAGGAACTGAAGGCCGGGTCCACTGCTGCTGCACTGTGAAAGAATCCAGCTGCATTGTCTTCACAACTCCTCAGGTACTGTGGGACTCGTGGTAGTTCATACCTCGAGTCATTCTGTCGCTGCTTTGCTGCTGGAGTGCTGATTTTGGTGTTTGGGTGTTCATCCATATTGTTTGCCCAGGCCTAACGCTTGTGCGCCCATAGGGAGCCTTTCCCAAGGACCCTGAAAACGTTTTGACCAACAAAAGCATCTTACTTGTAATTGAAGAATCTTCTGGAACTTTTCCTTTTACCTGCTGCTGTGCCTAACCTGCTTTACCTTCAATCTGACTTTGAAGAACTTCCTAGATAGGATAGACTGCTAAAGCCTTAAGGCCTCTGAAAAGTATTGCAAGTGTTTTAAAGTATTGCCCTGCTATTGTTGGTGTGGTTTTAACCTTTTTATCCCAACATTCTGTTGCTATAACAAGTGATTTTACTTACTTTGAACTTGTTCATGAATGATATAATTCTTTACTTCTGGTAAACTCGCCTGAAATATTGCATTTGTTTTCTATTGTGTCGATAAGTTAAAATGGCACTTAACTCAACATAACTTTACCTTGTGTATATAAACAAAATATGCATTTTACTATAACTACAACTGTTAGTTCTTTGGGCCTGTGTATTTACTGAGTTCATTGTACCCAACTATAGCTCACATCTCCAACCTAAGAAAAGCCTGGCTGCTCTGCCATACTATCAGAACCTTGAGTAGTACAGACTTGTACTAGAAGTTGTGGCCTGTATATCAAAGGCTAGTTTTATCAAATCTTACCACAGGTAGACTTTAGGAAAACTCCCCTAACACTCCATGTCCTCCAATCAAAGGGACGAGTTCCTGCCTCAGCCTTTCTGCGTTTGCTGGGTCTCAAGGCCGCCTGCATTATGGTGTGTCCGGAAGCCTGTCCGCGCACACGGTCGCTTCAGTGGCTCCTCCGTTGCCAGTGGTCACAATTTCAGTGTCACGTGTTGGATCTCCTACAGTTGTCAAACGATCTTGTTCAAGACTTTAGATGGTGGTCCTTGAGAGACAACCTACCGACAGGTGCATTGTCTCATGAATCCTGGTTGCAGCTGACGGTTGTCACTGATGCATCCCTGACCGGTTGGGATGCTCACCTGTCCAATCTGCTACAAAACCATTATATTTAAAAAAAAAGACATTCACAAGGGGGGCACGGATGGGGTGGTGTTCAAACAGTTAGGACTGTCTCTCCCTCCGAGTCTCCGGAACACATCAACTTGCTGGAGCTGAGAGCAATCAGGCTGGCACTGGTTGCCTTTGTTCCATCTGTAAAATGCAAGACTGTTAATGTTAAAGGATATTTGTACCGCACACTATCGCCACCGGAGTGGTCCCCTGGCGCTCTGGTGCTCTGAAAAAGGGAAGGGGGGGTGAGTTAGTGGGAATAAGTTGGAAAACTGCAAGAGAGCAGTGATGTGCTGTTGGCGGCCTCAGCCCGGTGGGTCTGTTGGTTGGCCTTGGGGTGTTTTACGGTCAGTAGTCGTGTGCTGTTGTGCGAGTCTGTGTTTTGTTTTGTTGTTGCAGTGTAGTGAAGTTTGTGCGGATTTTTGTGTTGTGGGCTTGTAGTTGTGTTTGGTTAGAGTTTGAGAGGTGTATGCAGAGGAGTGAAATTGTTAATGGATTTGTTAATTGGCATTGCTGTCCGGAAGTGAGGTGCTGAATTTCCGTATTCTCTCCAGGTGGGCTATGGGAGCATCTTTGCATCTCTGTCCTGATCTGGGCCGTCCGATACTCCGTCCCTTTCACACATGGCATCCACTCACATTCATAACCTACCCAAGTTCGGCCTCTGCCACCTACGTGACACCTGTCTGTATGTGGGGCAGGCAGGCGTACGTGCGTCCCTTCAAATCTGGCCTAGAGAGTATTCCCAATTCAGGCGGTGCGGGCCATTGACTAACCAAGGCTACTCCATCCATATGTGGCGGATGGTTGCCATTCATCATCTTATTCAGTTGTTTTTGCTAGCTATCGCCCACAGCCCCTTTGATACGTGGCACATGCCAACGCTTGCAATTACGTCCAGGGGCGGCACCTGCCTTCATTCACCACTCCATACGGTCAATGTCCACAACCTAGTTCAAGTGTGGTAAGTGCTTACATTCACACAACTCTATACAAGTATGATACCTGGTAGCAATTATGGGGCGGGTGAGGTAGTTGGCTAAGGATGCTGTTTTCTGTCGACATGGGTGTCGCTTGTGTCCTATTTGACTTAGCATCATCTCTTTTGTTGTAGTAAGAGTTTCTCTGGTCGGTTCTGGGTGTTGTCAGTGGCATCTTAAATTTACTCCTCCTTTTCTTTGCTTCACGTTCAGTTGTTTCGGTTTTTCAGTTTGAATCTGTAGTGTTGAAAAGCCAGGTTTTTAGTCATTTTCTCAATTGTAGGTGGTCTATGGTGTTTCTTACTTCTTTCAGGATGTTGTTCCAGGTTTTTGCGGCTAAGTGGGAGGAGGAGGAGCCCACAAGTTTTTTCTTAAGGTATGGTTTTTTTTTCCAGTTGGATTTCGTTGCTTGATGTGAGGAGTCTGGTTGGCTTGTAGATTATTTTCCTTTGTCGGAATTCTGCTCCTTGTCCGCTGATTGCCCTGTGTGTTATGCACATTGTTTTGAAGGCGATGCAATGTTTAACTGGGAGCCAGTGCAGTGTTTTTAGGGCTGGAGTGATGTGGTCTCTGCTGGATAGTTTGAGGAGCAGTCTGGCTGCTGTATTTTGGATCCGTTGTAGTTTCTTCAGGAGGTATTCTGGTATTCCGAGGTAGAGGCTGTTTGGTTAGTCAATTCTTGACATGATGAGGGCGACAATTGAGTGTTTTGTGGGTGAAGGAGAGGAAAGGTAGGATTCTTTTTGCCGTGTGGAGGGGGAGGAAGCATTTCTAGATGATGGTATTTATTTGTGGTTCTAAGGTTAAGGTGTTGTCCATCAGGACTCCCAGATTTTTTACTACCTTAGATGGTGTTGCTGCGGTTCCCATTTCCTTTGGCCATGGAATGTAGGTGGTGGTCTCTTGGTTTTGGGACACAATCATGATTGCTGTCTTCCCTGAGTTGATTTTCAAGTTATTGGCATTCATCCAGTTAGACTTCTTTTAGACACTTGATTAGGGTTGAGTGATCGGCTTGAGTGTTTTCAATTTTGTAGATGATTTGAGTGTCATCTGCGTAGTTGTAGCATATAATGTTGTATTTATTTGAAGATTCTGATTACTGGAGTCTGGTAGATGTTGAAATACAGTGGTGATAGTGAGGACCCTTGTGATACTCCAGTCGTTAACTTGTGGGGTGGATTTGAAGGATTTTATCCATATGGTTTCTGTTCTGTCTGCTTGGAATGATTTAATCCAGAGTAGTACCATGTCCGTAATGCCTCTGTCTTCTAGTCTTTTGATTGGCTAACTGTCGAAGGCTGCGGAGAGGTCAGTAGAATCAGGGCTGGGGTTTTGTTGGAGTCCGCGTTAGCTTTTAGGTCGTCCCAGATGGATAGTAGTGTGGTTTCTGTTCCTCTTGCGGGTCTGAAACCGACTTGTGCTTGGTCTAGAAGGTGGTGTTTTTCTATGTGTTCTTGGGTTCGTTTGTATACGTAGGTTTCAATGAGTTTTGCTGGGTAGGGAATGTTTGAAATCGGCCTGTAGTTGGAGAGGTCTTCTATGTCGCCACTTGTGTTTTTTAAAAGCGATTTGGTACATGCTTATTTGAAGGCTCTTGGTACAGTTCCTGTTGCTAGTGAGAGATTTGCAAGGTTTCTGTAATATTCTGATGACATTCCTTGTGCGAGGATTGATTTGTAGATGTGAGGGGGGCAGGGATCCATGGGTGATCCTGCTTTCTTGCTGTGTTTTACCAACAAGACTAATGCCTCTGCTGATATTTCTGGAAAGATTTGGAGTTTGTGCTGTGGCTCTGTGTTGGGTCCGGTTGGTTGAATGTTGTGGTCTGTTGGTCTCTTTTGTATGATTTGTCGGATGTCGTTGATGTTGTTCTTGAAGTGGTCTGTCAGGTTGTTGCAAAGTTTCTCTGAGGGGGTTTGGGGGGTTGTCGCAGCCTGGTGGGTTTCTCATTTCATGATGTTGAACATTTCTTTGTGTGTTGGTGGCATTGGTGATTCTGTCATCATAATGCCTTCTCGTCGCCTTTTGTATTTCCTTCTTGTATGCGCGGATTTGTTTCTGGAACAGTATTTTTTTGTCTGGGTTGTTTTCTTTCCTCCATTCCAGTTCCATCATCTTGTCATTTTTCATGGTGCTTAGTAGTGGGTTGAACCATTTTGCCATTGCTCTTTTTTTTAATTTTTTTATATATGATATGGCATTTATAACACGCTTATACACAAGTGTTTCAAGGCGCGACGAGGCAAGGGAGGGGGAACAAAGGGAGGACAGACGACGATCCTACTGGGCCAGGTGTCATTCAGATCGCCCAAGTGCATGGGATGGGGGAAGGGGGAAAGTGCAGTACATAGGCGTAGAATAATAACAATAAGTAAAAGTAACGGCCAACAGGTGGCAAGTGCAAAGGAAGTGCAGACTTCAGGTGTCAAGAGCTGGTAGTAGGACTGTAGGGATACAGAAACAGTCCCCAAGTGCGGGGGTTGCCAGGCAGGCAGGCAGTGCTGGTGTGCGTGAACTGGCGAGGGAGGTACCTGGGCCCGAGAACAGAGGGTGGCCAGGTAACCAGTGCAGATTCAGTTTCAGCCAGGAGGTCATCAGGCGAGAGGAGGAGAAAAAGCAGAAGCAAAGAGAAAAGGTTTTGCGGTGCTTCCGGAACCAGAGATGGTTCTCCAAGTTTCAGGGAGGCTGTTGCAGAGGGAGGCCCCAGCCGAAGAAAGAGATCTACCACCCACTCTTTGCTTGGAGAAGCGACTGACTCTAAGGAAGTTGGAGGCGGATGAGCGAAGAGCTCGAGAGGGAAGATATTTAGGAAGAGAGAGTTGAAGATATTGAGGCCCCAGAAGGCCGTGTGGACTATGCATAGGGGTTTGAACTTGATCAGTCCTGGAGAGATACGATCCCTGGGCTTGAGGCCAAGGACAAGCCTTGCAGTCCTGTTCTGGATGAGTTGCAGTGGGCGAAGAGTAGAGGCAGGCAGATTTAGAAAGAGGCTGTTGCAGTAGTCCAGCCTAGAGAGAACCAGAGTTCTGGTGACAGTGAGCTTCTGGGGGGAAGGAGAGGAAAGGTAGAATACCTCTGAGGAGGTGCAACTGGTAGTGTGACTTCTTAGAGACGCCTGAGATGTGAGGAGAGAAGGAGAGTGCTGAGTCTAAGATGACCCCGAGGTATTTAGCCTCACAGGTAGGAGCAGGAGGGGGGCCAAGAGCGGCCGGCCAGAGAGCGTCAGGAAAGGAGGGAGCTGGTGTGCCGATGAGGAGAATCTGTCTTACTGGCATTAAGGAAGAGGTCATTGGCAGCACACCACTCCTGGATAGCAGACAGTCGGAGATGAGAGACAGTGAAGAGGTGGCCGAAGGTAGCCTGAAAATGAGCTAAGTGTCATCCGCATAGCACTGAAAGTGCGGTGGGCAAGAAGTGCCAGGTATAGGTTGAACAGCCAGGGAGAGAGGTTAGACCCCTGGGGGACACACAGGTAGAGGAAAAGATAGCAGAGAGGAAGGGCCAAAGTTGGACCTGGGAGGGTCAGTCAGTGAGGAAAGAAGTCAGCCACGCCAGGGCCTGACCGGTGATACCCAGGTTATCACAGAGACATTTGAGCAGGATGGCATGGTTTACCGTGTCAAAGGCAGAAGAGAGATCAAGCAAGATGAGGATACGGGGTGAATGGTTTTTCTGGGGCGAGCTGATCTATTGTAGCAGCAATCCATTTGTGTAGTAGCTCCGCTTTCTTGTCTAGGTCAGCCAGCTCTAGTTCTATAGTTGAGGGTTTGGACATCTCCAGTTGTTCGAATAGGTTGCTTGCTTTTCCAATTTCTTTTTGTGGTGGTTGTGAGTTTGGGGGGTTGGATGCAGACTTGAGTTGGTAGTCTGATCACAAATGGGATGAGATGGTCGCTCCACAGTATTTGTATCGGTGGTGCCGTGGTGATGGGTTTTCCCTTGGCGAAGATTGCATCGAGGGTGTGTCCTGCCGAGTGTGTTTGCCCCTTTGACCAGCTGTCGTAGTTTCATGGTTGTAAGTTGTCCAATCAGTGAGTTTTGGGAGTTGCCATGACTTTCTTCAAACCAGATGTTGAAGTCCCCCATGATGATTAGATGTTCGTGCTTGATGGCTATGTTGGTGATGGCTTCTATGAAGTTATTGACGAAGGTTGCATTGTATGTCTGTGGTCTGTACACCAGGATGAATGTGATGTTGGTTTTTGGGCTTGCTGATAGGTGTGTGACCATGGTTTCACAGTTAATGATGTTTAGAGGTTAGTCTATTTTTATTTTCAGGTGTCCTTTGAATGCCATTGCGATGCCTCCTTCTTTTTTATTTTTTCTGTTTACTTGAAGGCATTTGAAGTTGGTTGGGAGGCAGCTTTGGAGTGTGATTTTGTAGTTGTCGTCCAGCCATATTTCTGTAATGAGTAGGATGTCAATGCCATTGTCATTGAGTAGGTCAAAGATCTCTGTTGAGTGTTTTGACATGGATCTTGCGTTTATTAGATTGCAGTGGAGTTTGGAGGTGTAGTTTGGGCTTTATTGTTGGGGTCGTCTTCTGATCGGTGTTGAGGTTTCCTTTCTGATTGAGGTCTAGTTGACGTGTTGGTACAGGTGCGTCTGTGTCGTCAAAGTTCTTCTAGCTTCTGTCTTGGGTTTTTGTTGGTTCTAGTGTTGTCCGTCCTTCTGCGTGGCTGTGTTTGGTTGTTTGCTGTTGCTGATTCTAGCGTTGGGTTGGTTTGTTCTATTGAGCGGTTGTTTGCGAGGTATGGAGTTAAAGGGATAGTGCACTCAAAAATATTATTTTCCCCAGGGTTTGGGCATGTGTTTTTAAGCATGCGTTGATCGATCGTACAAACATTTCCTATGCACCTTAGCGTAGTTTTCCTCGCTTTTACACATGTGAAATCGAGCAGCAGGGCGCGGCCATCTTGTGCTAATCTTATCCGATGCCGCATCGCCCTAAGGTGAACTGTCCTGGCGGCACTAAATCATATCCCCTGCCCCTGAGGCTCAGATCACCAAACCTAGCGATATTCTCCACCTATCTCCATGACTTTACTGGGCTGCGCAGCCAAACACGCCTAGTCTTCACCTACGTGTTGACGCAGAACCCGGAATATCAACACACATCCTCTCAACACAGTGTGTCCCAAGTTTGAATACAAAACTATATTTTTAAAGGAAATGGTAATACTCTGCAGTTTATAATGTACTTTTATTTCACAATAAAAGCTTCGTGAACATCCATCGATTACCAATGAGGTTGAATATGGCAATTTATTTCTTTGTTCACGATCCACAAATGTTTATCCTGAGTTACATGGTGTTCCTTTTGGGTATAAGAAGCGCATTGGACGCACCATGAATCGCAAGGCTTCGGCAACAGCTTGGTGCTAGGCCACCGTAAACAATGTCAGGTTGCTCCTTATCGCTGGTACCGCGCAAGGGCATATCGGCCCGGGCGATCGGCCCAAAACAGCGTCATAGTTATCCAGCCATTTAAGTGTATCTGCAGCTGCCGGCTAAAGAAGCCATCAATTGGTATCTGGGATCAATGACATTTGCAGAAAGGCAGGATGTAGCTGTGTGGAAAACATAACAGAAATGTGTCTCAGTAGCCGTTCTTTATTATAATTGATCAATTTACCCATTAATTCTGCACCATGTGAAAACTAATGATGAACACAAACGTGAAACAATGGAAACACAGACAACATTGTGGAAAGTAGTCAAAAATTAGCTTGAGAGGTTAGTGCTATGGAGTATGTTTAGCTCATATTGGGATGCGGAAGCTGACCCTAGAATTCGAAGAACACATAAATGACATTTTAACAAATATTAGCATAGAATTTGGCGTTGGTGGAACCTGGGGGAACCCAGATGTGGACTACATGCATTTCGTTGCTGGACTGCCCATGCGTGTCGTTGCAATATGCCACAAACAACAACAACCCATTACAATGCAAGCCGCAATAACGGTCAGCAAATGAAACCTTGACTCGTTCATCTATACAATTGTCTACAGTAAAATTTGCATAATATTCGGCATTTCCATTCTATCGGCGTAACGCAGAGTGTCCGTTCAGATCAACGAATTTTCAGAAAATGACATTACGGGTTCCTTTGTCTAGTTTTGGAATGGTGAACCTTATCTTTGGTATTACTCACCTCCCTTCATTCATTCCATTCGGAATCCACCCTTTCTTCCAAGGACGAAAAACAATCGAAGCTTATACTGTGTACGATGTGTGGGTGTGCTCAGCTCACAAGCAAAATTCAAAGGCGCTGACCTTCACTCGCAATGGGAGCGAATAGCCCTTCAGAGCACAGTGTCATTTGAAATATTTCTGAAAAACAAATGAATTGTTTGCTGCCATCCACCAATGCTGTGTGAAATTTCTAGTGATTTACTTTTTTTAATGAAAACTGTTAGTTTACTTCCAAATGCCTTATTTATAATGTCCCTCTGGAGAACTTCGCACTCTCACAGCGACTCGCACAGCCAGCCCACACCACTTGTCAGCTCAGCCCATCTCCTGTTCACACGACAAATCATGTAAACATTTTTCGAGAGTATCGAGTCATGACAAAATGTGCTTGTACGAGAATGTCAGAGCAAGCCCTGGTGCAACCCCTTCCTGCCAGACCTCGGTCACCTGAACCCATGACCCCTGTTCCCTTTGAACGTAATTGGTCGCCAGACCCTAACCCCGCAACACCTCAACTTTTCCTCCCATATACCTAATCAGGATTGGTCATATAGTCTGGTAACGCGGACACCTACCCCCACTGCCTTTGAAATCGTAAGACTCCGAGGGCCGCAACTCAAAGATCGGCCCCTGTGATAAGGCATCCGATAGCAACGACCCCCAACACATGCCCCCATGAAAAATATAGGTCAGCATTCACCTATTTCTCAGCAACAACCCCCGTTGATGCGCTGTTTTGCTTACAGTCAGTAGTTCTTGCATACAAAGTATCTGATCTAGCCTAGGTCTCATTCCTTTTGTGGGACGCATATTTATTCAGCTATTTGGACAAGTGTCTGTAAGGCAACTGCAGAACCCCAAAGTTGCTTTCATGCTGATATCCATCTGACCCTCCCCCGATCAGTGAAGGACCCACAAGAGCTTGAGGAAAGCGGGAAGTGTGAAAGCACAGCGTTAAACTCTATGGCATCCTCCAAAAGGCACTTCTTGCATATAAAATTGAGAGGATCAATTTCAAACGACAATTTGGACACTTTATATAAATATTGTTGAACAAATAAATAGCTGCTAATCATTTGTACTGGGAAGTGAACTTTTCCACAAGGTCTGCTTTCAGTGGACATCGCACGTTTGCAATGTTTTGTGGCAATGTATGTGTCCTCGGAACAAAATCATGAGTGATTCCACAAGTATGTATGTCCAACACAGTCAAAATGAGATCTTTCACAAAATCGAATTCCATTTCCTGTTATATTGGCTTGATCACCCATTTTTTGCTTCTTTTCGTAAAGGCGATTGTGTAACGAAGCATCCCAAAGTTTCCTGCAGTCCTTGATTGTTCTCTTCCCTACGTTCCCATTATGCGCTAAGGCCGCTAGTCATGTCCTATGTTGCATCCTGTCTATGCCGAAATGCAATCTCTTCGGCCTGGTCTTTAGGCACATATTGTGGAACACCTCCAAATCTCCTGTGTGACAGAATTCTGAGAGTCCCTTCAGATCTCTTGATAGTTTTATCAAACACGATCTTCTCAAGAGCTTTTTGTGGAAGTGAAGATGGAACCAACCACTTCTTGCATTCCTGCTCCTCCGATAAAGGTCCATGTGCACATTGGTGAAAATGTAGGTTTTCTGTCCAAGAGTGAACGTTGGAACAGTGGTGCATTAGGGAGTGCCATTTTTCAAGTAGAATTTCCACAGACCCATCACAAGTTTTGGAGCTCCACCAAAGATGGTTGCTGAAAGACAGGGACCACTGTAAAATATTTTCAGAACCTTTTTTTTTTTTTTTTCTCAGCAGCTGTGATTTTTTTTTTTTAATCGATTGTTTTGCCAACGTGCCATACATCAAATTGATGGCAAATATTTGGAAACTGCTCTTTATATGGTCTTGGCTATTGAAACATGTCTGTCGGTGGCTATGAGGTCTATTTGCATTCCCCTTGTCTGGAGATCTTCCAGGGATTTGATAAAACCATGTTTCTCCATGGCCACTGAGGATTTATATTTGGACACCTGCATGACCACCAAACTCACAATTTTTTTAGTTTCCATATTCTGAAAGTGGTATGTGCAGTACTTTGCTGAAAATCCGGGGCTGCCACTGTCCATCGCCAGCTAGCCTGAACCGTTTTTCAGAGACTGTCCTTTCAATTGACATTTGTTCAATTTTCCAAGCTTCACTAATAGCAGGGAATAAATATTCTCGTTGATATTTGTAGTACTGAGTTTTAGAAAGGAACTGGAGTCCCACAAATTGACAGAAACTGCACAACTTACTAAAAGTAGAGCCACTGAAAAGTAAAGCTGCTGCACACAGTAGATTTCCAGCTGGCACTTTGCCCAGCATCGGTTGAGCGGACTATGAACATTTTGCATGGAGCAGATCACAGGTGGCTTGTATTTTAAGGTTAGTGCCTTGTGATACACGAGTCACATTCAACAATGGCTTCCCGCATAGTTCCCCCCCCTCCCCCCCACTGGATGGACACATTTCAGCATCAGTATAATCTCCACAAGTCAGCTGTCGAATACAATGTACCTGGGCTCCTTTATTAGATTATCGTCCTGCATGAATGTGGTTTGTGACTCAACAGTGGTGGACATATCGGCCGAACCGGACACACTGAAGTCAAGATCTTTGGCTAGTTCCTCGGTCAATTGTGTTGAGGCTTCAGTCTGTTATTTCAGCTTGTGTTATTTGAACACGAATTGGAGAAACCATCAATGTAGATTGTTGGGTGGCCCTTTTTTTGCGGATGTAGATTGTGTGAAGTGGTCACTGAGTACTTCAAAAGCATATTCCTTATAGTCAGTGTTTTCTTCTTCATCTTGTCTAGTTCTCACTTTGTAGCAATGGTCCAAAAACACTTTGCTTGCTTCGCTGGTCACAATCAATTCATTTTCTGGCCATTTGGCATAAGGATCTCGAGCCTGCTTATTGACTGGACTACACGGCGCCTCCAATAATAGTTGCTCCATGGTCAAATCTGTTTGGCAAGCAGCATCTCTGGTTTCATTTGTTGTCTGTGTCTTCATACTTCGTTTTCTTCTGGGCCTCTAGGAGATGGGTTGTAAAAACATGTTCAATGTAAATCCAACATACAGTAAATAGCACTGTACATTTTTAAAAAGCACGTTATGAAGACACCAGCCCAAAACACTTTTTGTAATCGAAATGGTTTGTTACCCTCGTTTTCTTGATTTTCTGTGAAACCGTGTTCTTCACTGTAATGATGCAACAGCAAGCTGGTCCGCCACCTCGGATCCACGTGCCTCCTCTTCCATTTCCCGATCTTGTATACATCCCTTGAATAGAATATTAATTTAAAAAAAAGTAAATTGTATTTGAAATCAAATTCTTTCCTCGCACACATGGCTTACATAGATACCCTCGTACACTGTGTATGTCATTTATTCAAAATATACATTTCGAATTTCACCTGATTGATGGCTAGTGTACTCGATCAGAGATCACAGTGTGAAACTCATTGATTGTAATGTTGCACTCAAGCATTTTGGATTGTATTCAGCAGTAGGGTAGAAATTGTAACATTGGAGCTGAAATGGTAAAAGTTTGAAAAGATGCTTGTTTATTATAATGTCACTGTCTAGTAGTGTCAGATGTAGGATATCGTTTCTTTCATTCAAGGGAACTGTCAGTATGCATACCTCATGCTCTGGACCAGCTCCAAAGGATGATGTAATTATAGTCAAAGTACCAGCATCACCCTGTAACACAGTACTTGTTTTACTATGGTTGAAAAAAGTGAAATTGAACAGACAAAATTGGATGCAGACAATGGTACCTATGAATAAAAACCCATGAATGAAACATGTAAGCAAACGACCGGATACGTAAACTATTTCATATTATCTAAAATTCCATGCAAAATACCGGAATCGAATAGCCAAATAAAACTACCTGATGGGCGCTCGAAGTTGTTGTTGACTCCGGGAAAGAAATGGATGCAGAATCTTGCTCCTTCAATTTCAGTTCATTGTCACAGAGTTATAAAGGGAAAATTGGACTTGAATTAGAAATGTGGGAAGATCCAACTCTGAAGAATATGAACTTCAGAAAGTCTGTATGGCTCACCATTGGTATACTGGACATGTCGGTGATGTCACTACCAATAGTCTGTGCTTCAGTCAATATGCTAACCTAAAACAATGGACATGTAAAGCAACCAATTACGAAAAGATTATGCTCATTTCCAAGGGCACTATAGCATAGTTTTCGGTGTCCATAAATAGTTTTCTATGATGCTCCTAAAACCAAAAACAGATGGGGTGTAGTTGTAAAGAAATACAATCTGGTAAATATGCAACGTTTTGTAAGAAACGTTTCAACCAAAAACACCAAGCCGTCCACGTAGTTACCTGTTCAGTACCCCCAAGACCTACAGCTAATTCATGAACCGTGACTCACCTGAGGCAGCGTGTGCATTAATAGAGTTGGAATTGCATTTGGAAGCAATTTACGAGACGTTCTGAGTCGATGCTTCTTTGTGTACTGCGATTTGTCGCAAATATTCGTGGTAAAGTGCAGGCTGCAGATGCAGGATCGATCTCCCCTCAAGTCCCCCAAGACTTCCTGGGCTCGACTTTCAAGCTCGTCCGGCGCAAATCCTCTATCTGCCCATTCTCTTATTAGATCTATATTCCTCGGGAATATATGCAATATTGTGCCCTTAGGTTTGTTATGGGTCTTAGAACGGCAACCGTAAACCATACAAGCGGGCATTTTTGAAAAATCTGGAAAAAATTCCACATCGTTAAAAAATTATGATGCATGAGAAAGATGGGATTATATCATACATGTTTCTATGCAATGTTTCTTTTGGTCACAGAGGCAAAACCTGTGTAGCGTAGTCGAATATACACTAGGATAACTTTCATTCACAATTGATTGATTTGACGCAAATCATAACGTGTTACTTGTCCGTTTAATGTACTTTCATGCATCAAAAGGAAACATGCTTGTAGACATGGTCCGCAAAGGATGCAATTCTATCCCAATTGACACTGATGACAATTGCTATATATCGAGAACAGAACAAATTAAACAGAATCAATGGTAATGGCAATGAGATGAATGAACATGACACTACTGGGTACATTCGTTCGAAATAGATAGAAATTTAGAGATCAGGAAGAGATGATTAGGTGACCTGCCCTTACCTTGACCAACAAACAGTTGGATTCAGCAAGCAGGTTAGTTAGTAGCAGGAGAACAGGGAGCGCAATCACGAGTTCACTTCCACTGCTCAAAGATGTTCACAGGTAGCAAGATGACAAGTTGATTTTCAGTGGTCACAGATGTTCTCGGGTAGCATGATCACGAGTTGACTTCCAGTGCTCACAGATGTTCTCATGAAAAATATCAAGGGGTTTATAAAGAATTAGAAAAGTGGGTGTGTATGTGAATGAGTGACGTGTTTATTGCGTGGTCTTCTGTGGATAGCAGGGGCGCGGCCTACTTCAAGGGGAGCCTCCTTGGAGACACTGGGTCTGGCTAGGCCATGTGTTCAATGTCCGCTGTGCAGAAGATACCTTTGAAGTGTACATGGTGTTTGGCACCTTGGCTGTTCCCGTCTTGCCAGCCGCCTTGGGAGTGCACGGACACAGGTGTGAACTGCCATTGATAGTGTGGGGGACGGACGGACAGCCAAGAGGCATGCAGGAAAGGGCCGGAACACTGTTGATTGGAGACGCACTTATGTGGATTGCAGGGGCACGGCCTGCTTCAGGGGAGCCTGCCTGGAGACGCTGGGTCTGGCTAGGCCATGTGTACAATGGCCCCTGCGTGCAACACACCTTTGAAGTGTTCATGGTATTCGCCACCTCGTCTGTTCACACCCAGTCAGCCCTGCCAGGACAAGTGAGCTGTCCTTGATTCACTGAAAAATTTAAACCATTCATGAAAGTTCAGTTGTATTTTATTTTGTTGCTGAAGTTGATGGCACAAATGTACTACACATTATATACTTCGGGTTGCAGCACAGTGTGGGAAAATCCCCTGTACTGACCGCTGTCACTGGAGAATGTATCTCTAATGGCACCAACAACACAGACGGGTATAACTCGTCGAACACGGTGTCCAAGCCTCCCATGAAGCCACCATGTAAACAAACGATAGGCCACCAGCCTGTACCACCTGTGGAAGAGAAGGATACAAACTATATTTAAATGAACAAGATAAGTGTATCAAACCTTAGTTGGAAATGCAACCTTGTATCCTATGGCATTGTTGCCAGTACAAATGTTACTTCACAGATCAATCAACTTGGGCTTTAAAGCATAGATACATTACTAAAATGAACAACTATGCATTCCGTTACATTTGGGACACAGAGAAATATTGTTTCTTGGTTGTACGTGAAAGAAACATAAGATGACCACTATGATTTCCCCCAAATCGCGAGTAATGTATAGAATTGCAAGACTACATTCATTTGGCAGTGATAGATCAAAGTTACGACAATATAGGAGACAAACATGAAATGTTAGTGGCCTAAGTGACATCACATCCAGAGTACACTTACTCGTTACTTGGATTCCGAGGGCGAACTGTTGCGTGAAGTTCGTGCATAAGCACCATCATAATCCTCAACACGGGCTGTGTGTGGCAGGCTGCCCTGAAGTCATGCAGCACGGTAACGCATTGCGGCCGTGTCTCGTCTTCCGATATGTAGGACAAGCATCCAGAGTTTTCTCGGCAGCAGCAGTTCTCCTCAATTGGCATTACCTCGCACCGATTGCAGGTACACCAGGTGGAGATGTCGTCCATGTGACTAGGCTCAGGCTCTTGATCTGGTGATTCGTCCTCCCAACTGTCATCCGAAGCCCCATTGTTTCCGCATCTTTCTCTTTTGCGTAATTCTGCCTCAGAATACTCCGGCTCATACTGGTAGGGCTGTATTGTTGCCATTATGCGACAAAATTAAAATAGATAGTAATGATAGTACTAGTATCTGTTTGCGCGGGCTACACGAGCAACGAAGATAGCTGAACAGAGCAGAAACGAGCCACAGGATACACAAAAAAAGACAGTGAAACGATTGGAAAAGCAAATCTGATGTCTGTTGAGAAGCGGTCTGTTTATACTTATTGAGGAAAGAGGCGTCCTGCCATTTCCATGGAGACACGTCAGTAGCTGAAGCGCAGAGAATGTTGACATGAGACTGCATTGGCGTTGTGAAATGGGCCATACGTGCCAAGTGATGTCAACCTCAGGGGCGGGGGATATGACTTGGTGCCGCCAGGGCAGTTCACCTTACGGCGATGCAGCAATGGATAAGATTAGCACAAGATGGCCGCACCCTGCTGCCTGATTTTGCATGTGTAAAAGTGAGGAAAACTCCGATAAGGTGCATAGGAAATGTTTGCACGATTGATCAACGTATGCTTAAAAACACAAGCCTGAACCCTCTGGACAATAATATTTTTGAGCGCACTATCCCTTTAAGTCGAGGGATTTCTCTTCTCTCAGCGTTGATTTGGTTTTCGTTCCTGCCCGTGGGAGTGTGTTCTGCAGTTGAGTCTATGTTGCTATTCTGGTGTGTTTGTTCTTTCTTTTATTTTCCTTTCCCTCGGTATAGGTCGTTTGCGCAGCATTTTAAGCTTGAGAGTTGTTTTGGTCTTTATTTGTTGGTTGATGCTGAGTTGATTTCTTTTGCTTTGGTCTGGCTGTCTTGTGGTGTAGTACTGGGTGTAGACAGTTGTCCGCTACAGGGCTGGTGTTGCCGACTTGTTCAGTCGCTGTCTTGAGTGAGGTAGGGGAGGTAGTTAGGGGATATATCGTTGGGTGTTATCGGTGGCTGTCCTTAATGTCAGTCTCCCTGGACGAGGTTCACTATGGTGAGCTAGCTATGTGGGTTTAAGAAGGATAGCTACTAACTACAGGCTTGTCCTGACGGGCGTAACTAAGAATCACTGTCATCTTATGAGGCGTGAGCTCCTAATCACAGTATCACTCCCAGGAAATCAGCCAGTGATTTCTGTCTCTCTACAGTAATGCTCTCTAGGTGTGAGTAGGTCAGTCACATATGAGTGCCCTGTGTAGTGTGACAGTGGCCTGCAATCAACAATGCAATCTGAAGTAGGGCATCAGCAGATTTGAGCGTCCCGTATAGTGGGAGAGAGGCTTATGCCTGACAGATCAAATGGGTGCAGTGCTAAACAGTTAGGTTTGAGACACGGGTGACTAAAAGATTACAATACTAAACACAGCATGATTTGAGACACAGGTGACCAAAGGATTACAATACTAAACGCAGCTAGTTATGAGAGTCCTGTATAGTGGTAGAGAGGCCCACACCTAACAGGTCAAATGGATGTTGTACTAAACACAGCTATGTTTGAGACACGGGTGACCAAAAGATTACAATTCTAAACCCAGCAGGATTTTAGACACAGGTGACCAAAGATTACAATACTAAACACAGCAAGATTTGAGAGTCCCGTATAGTGGGAGGGAGGCTTATGCCTGACAGATCAAATGGGTGCAGTGCTAAACAGTTAGGTTTGAGACACGGGTGACTAAAAGATTACAATACTAAACACAGCATGATTTGAGACACAGGTGACCAAAGGATTGCAATACTAAACACCGCTAGATTTGAGAGTCCTGTATAGTGGGAGAGAGGCCCACACCTAACGGGTCAAATGGATGTTGTTCTAAAAACAGCTATGTTTGAGACACGGGTGACCAAAAGATTACAATACTAAACCCAGCAGGATTTTAGACACAGGTGACCAAAGATTACAATACTAAACACAGCAAGATTTGAGAGTCCTGTATAGTGGGAGAGAGGCCTACGCCTAACAGGTCAAATGGGTGTTGTACTAAACACTGTTTTGTTTAATAGTGTGATGTTGAGGAAGGCAGCAGGGGTGTTTATTATTATTAAGGTGTTTTAGATAGGTTTGATAATGGTTCTAGGCTTCCAGGGTAGAGTAATTGCTCTACTCCTCACCTAGACCACTCCTACCTTACTGATCCTGGTCATTGCTGATTGATGGCTTTCTACTGGCTTCCCCTGCTGACACTTTCTGGAGCCGCTTCTGATGGAGCCGTCCTTTGCCTTAGGGCCCTTAGCTGCAGGGGCTGCACGGGCAGGGGGCTGCCCTTGGAGGGTCCCTTCTGACTTGAGCAGAGGGCCAATCACAGACGGAGGGCGGGATGGGAGGCTGGAACCAGGAAGGAAACAAGGCTGCAGGCTTCTGGGCTGAGAAACTCTGCTTTTTCAATTTAAATCCCCAAAAAATCCAATTGCAGGGTCGGGCCTGCACTCACCTGCCTGGTGACAGAAAAGGTGGTCAGTGCGCTGGCACTGGTTACTAGACCCACACAATGAAACCAGGAGGCTAATCACCATTGCCACTAGTATTAGCATATTAAGCGCTTACCGTGGCAATTTGAGCCCACTATGCACAATATACTGTTTCCTCCTCACACTTTGTACCACACTCCTACCTCTGTCTACATCCTATAGCTCTAAACACCTTGCCTTAATCCACACCACGTAGCCCTCAACTGACACTCAGCATTCCACAGCACACTTCCACCACACAACTAATTTGAATGCCCATTACACTCACTCCCTAGCACTTACCACATCAACCTCAACTCAACACCCACACTTCCTTAACCGCTGCACCATGCTTTGTCCTAACCCATACCTGAATTCACCAGCACTATTGCTGGAACACTTTGCAACTAAGCCCACACCCAACCAACACTGCTCTCTCCTCCTCAAGAACCACAGATTAGGATCAAGATTCTGCCATGAACATAAACCTCTACATCCCCATATTACCATGCTCCAGGGACCTTCCACATATACACCTGACCCGTTCGAACAACCATCTAACTGCCTCTACCCCTCACGCCAGCCCCAACACGGCTACGGACATGATTAAAGGGGCCCTCGTCAATGCTAGATCCCTGCTAGCTCACTCACTAGACATTGCCGACTTTATCATAGCACACGATTTAGACTTTTTAGCAATCACTGAAACCTGGTTGCATGCTGCAGTCGGTCCCACGTTATCCCTGGCCATTGCTGACAATTACGCCATCATTAGCTGTGACAGGAACACCAACCTCTCCAAAGGTGGGGGTGTTGCATTAATTTTCAAAGATCACTTGAACTCAGACCCGTCCCTCATCAGCAGTTTTCATCAGCTGAACTTTTAACAGTTAAATTACCGATATCACCCAACCAAACTGCAACCATTCACCTTATTTATCGACCTCCAGGACCCACCACATCCTTTCCTGAAGACATTTCATCCCTTCTCGCAGACAACACATTGGGTGACCTAAACCTGGGATTCCAAGACCCCAATGATCCCAAAGCCCTCGACTTGGCCAATACCCTAACCAACTTAGGATTTACTCACCACGTCCATGCTCTGAAACACAACAAAGGTAGAACCCTTGACTGGCTGACTGAATTCAATTGCAGTATCGACTCAGTGGCGATCACCCCTTGCGTATGGTCTGATCATTACAAAATTACCTTCTGCATCAAATCCAGTCAGCAAAGTCCTAAACAAAATATCGCCCCATCTCTCTGCACTAGAAATAAGGACATCACGAAAGAGAAACTACTCCCTATCATCCTGCCTCTCCTCAACAGAGTATCGTCCACCTGCACAGACCGTACTGTACTAGTAGATATGTATAACGAAACCATCCAAAAAGAGCTAAACATCATAGCCCCACTCAAACTACAGAAACCCAAACCCCAAGCTCACCTTAATTCGTGGTTCTCCCCTCATTTGCGAGATCTGCGCAAAACAAAAAAAATGCAGAGGCCTACTGGAGAACCCATTTTACAGAGACTAACAAAAGCTCCTTAATCTCAGCCTCATCCAACTACAAAGAAGCAATCCTCCTTGCTAAAAAAGAAATGTACAATAATCGTATCATTCTGGCTGAATCCAACACCAAAGAACTGTTCAAAATACTAAAAGAATTGGAACCCCCCACAGCCACTATTGATAAATGCATTACAGACACAGATTGGTGCTCAAATATCCAAAAATCCCTCCTTGATAAAAATAACTACACTCCAACACAACACTGACTCGCTACCTAACCCCCACCTCAACAAAATACCTCCACCGGTCCACTATGCCAAACCCTTCTACTTTACACCTCTTTATTGCTGAGGTGGAACACATTATCAAAAAATTGAAACAGACTAATTGTGGAGGCGATTCCTGTCCCTCTTCCCTCATCAAGGAAGCGGCACATGATCTTGCCCCCTTAATCACCCCTTTTATCAACACCTCCTTCAAATCTGGAATAGTCCCTGATAATCTCAAGGATGTGTGGGTCATCCCACTTCTAAAACTACTCTGGGTCCACCAACCCTAGTAATTATAGTTCCATCACCACTGTTCCCGTCTAATTAAAAATCCTCGACCGCGCCGCTTCTCTTCAAATTCAGGAATACCGTGAGAACAATAATCTTTTAGGCGTCCGTCTGTCTGGTTTCCGACACAGACACGGAACGGAAACTGCCCTCATTGACCTAAAGCCACAAATTGATGTCCTAAATGACAACGGTAAGCTAGCCCTTCTACTATTGTTAGACCTATCAGCAGCATTTGACTTAGTCAACCATCAAATCCTCTGCCTCCACCTTAAAAATGCTGCCCACTTCTCTAATGAAGCTACATCCTGGATCAGCTCCTTTCTGGTAAACGGAACCATGCAGGTCTTCTCCCCATCTGCTTCTGCTAAACTGTCCCCAGCCCTGTGTGGCGTACCGCAAGGGTCCTGTGTCTCGCCCACACTTTACAATGTCTTCACGAAGCCGCTCTTTGATATTATCGACTATCTGGGTGTCACCTATACCAACTACGCCGATGACACCCAGATACTCATCCCTACCACTGGTGACTACGCGACCGTCTCAAAAGCCCTTAATGACGTGTACTCAGTTATCCAGGCATGGATGGTGCATCATGGGCTATGCCTAAATGATGAAAAAACTGAGTTACTCATCGTTGGCTCCCACAACAAACTGGACCCGGCCTTCAAAGCATTCATCATTGACAGCAATACCATCAAGGTGTCCAAAGACACTAAAACTTTAGGAATTTACCTTGACTCGAGTTTATCCGTCATAAGACAAACCAATGCAGTGGCCTCAGCTTCGGCGTACACATGCAAGCTTATCACTGCATGCAGGCCCTTCCTGACTACTGCCAATTCTATTATCCTGGCGAACGCCGATTATGGTCAAAATTGACTATTGCAGTGCTCTATATCTTGGGATCAGCCAGAGAAACATGAACAAGTTGCAAGTAACGCAGAATAACACGATTAAAGCTGCTCTTATCATTCCCAGGAAAGCCCACTTATCCGACACCAGGCACAGTTTACACTGGCTCCCTGTAACCCACAGAATATCCCTCAAAACTTTGGCATTGACTCACAAATGCCAGTCCAACTTGGCCCCTGCTTACTTAGCTGACCGCTTTACCTCTCACTCCTCATACCGCCCACTGAGATCAGCCTACGCTCGCACCCTATCCACACCTAGATTCAAACTGCAAAAATCAGGCGGATCCAGTTTCCCAGTCCACTCAGAGCCGAACCCTCCTACCACTCATCCAAGATTAAGGCCAAAGGACGATGCACCTACACAAGCTTAATTGTTACCACCACTTTCCACTGCACCTTGAATACCCCACCTGTATATAACCTTTTGAGACTGTATCCTCTGTAACTTCCTCCATGTATTCGGCCTACTATAACTTATGTACATTTGCTACCTTCATGCTGACAATCGTCACCTTGCATTTCATGCATTATCTGTACTGTAACCATGTATACTTTGAAGATATGCACCCAGATGCCCGCGGGCGAGGTATGCAATACAAATAAATAAAATACAATCACACACAAGGGCGGGGATGGGAGGCGGGAATCAAGGCATTGGGCTTCAGGGCAGGAAAACTTTGCTTTTTCAATTTAAAACACACACACACACACACACACACACACACACACACACACACACACACACACACACACACACACACACACACACACACACACACACACACACACACACACACACACACACACACACACACACACACACACACACACACACACACACACACACACACACACACACACACACACACACACACACACACACACACACACACACACACACACACACACACACACACACACACACACACACACACACACACACACACACACACACACACACACACACACACACACACACACACACACACACACACACACACACACACACACACACACACACACACACACACACACACACACACACACACACACACACACACACACACACACACACACACACACACACACACACACACACACACACACACACACACACACACACACACACACACACACACACACACACACACACACACACACACACACACACACACACACACACACACACACACACACACCCCTCTGCTGATTCTGACAGACAACACAGTAGCCATACACCACCTCAACAAGCGAGCTGGTGTGGGGTCATTGCCACTATGCAGAGAAGCAATACAACTGTGTTTCTGGGCTCTGGAGAACAGCGTCTCTGATGCGTGCTCATCTTGCTGAAAGATGGAATGTCACGGTTAATGCCTTGGGCAGACAGAGCTATCACTCATGGGAGGCTGTTAGGCAGCTGTGAAGATTTTCTTTTGCTAGGCAACTCTTCACAGGGATTTCTTTGCTTCCAAACGAGAAGTGCAAGTTCTTCTGCTACAGGGAATATCCTGAACCATGAGCTCTTCTGTGGGTTTGGAGGGCGGGGCGACTGACAGTAGAGTGGATGTTTGACCTCCTTTGTGTTCGTCATTTCGCTGGTTCTCAGGAGGCTGTGCCTTTCCGGGTCCATGTTGATCCTAATCGTGTTTCATTGGGCCTGCAGAATGTGGCATCCAGAGTTGATGGACCTGCACTACTGCTTTCCCTGGTGCAGAGAGTGCACATACTCAATCGGAGGGGCAGTGCTCCATCTGAAACTCAGCGGCCTGAACCTTCATTCTTGGCTACTGTGAGGCTGGGGTACAAGGAGTGGGTCTTGTCTGACGTATATTTTTGGCTTGGTGCAGGGAGAGGGATGTGGACCCTTTTTCCCTGTTCTTTATCAGCTGTTTTGAATTTCTTTGTCTCAGTTGGGTCTACAGATCGGCACTGTGGCGGGTGCCTAGCTGCTATTTCAATATTTAAAAGGTCTTCTGATCAGGGCTTGTTCTTCACAATCCCCAGAGTTAAGCAAGTCTTATGAGGTTTGTGTAACCAGGTCCCTCCGTGCCAGTTTGTGGTCCTGGTGTGTTATTTGAATTTGGTTTTGACATTCTTTATGGGAGCTCTGCTAGAGCCCCTTCATACTCCTACGTTATGTACCCTTTCCTCCATACTGTATGGGTGTCCCTCGCTAGGGACGGGAGATGGAACCTTTTTCACCAGAAATAAATCTTCCCCTTGAAATTTAGAGGAGCGCAGCCCTAGGAGCATGCGCTCCCCTGACTCCGCCCACTGGCGCCACTCCCCAGTCCTCTTTAGCGTGTCGACTGGAATGGACCGCTTTTAATAGCGCTCCTGGGTTTTCCTTCGGCCTTGTAATTACACGGGCTCTTCCCCGGATACTGTCTTTTTTGTCTTTTGTCTTCTAATCTTTAATCAGGTACTAAGTCCTTTTGCGCCATGCTCCTCCCCGGCGCATGTCAATGTTCTTGGGCTTCAGCAGGTGTCGAGCCTGGAAGGGGCTCTTCCCCATGTCCGACCCCCACGCTCTGTTCCTTTGCTGCCTTGGCCCTGACCATGGCTGGGAAGGATGTACCGCGTGCAACACACGTACACCGTGAGCTCTGAAGAACAGGTTAGCTCGGTGGAGGGAGTTCTTCAAGAAGTCTCCTCCAGAGGACTTGAAGAACTTAGTCAGACACAAGTCAAGGCCCAAGGTAGGGTCGCCTTTTTCCATCGCACCCCACAAGGGTGACTCCTTTCCTAGGAAACGTCCGAGTGGGAGGGACCACCGTTCAGGTTGTCACACCAGCACAGGTACCGAGGCTCATTCAGCTACCGGCCACCAGGCCTAGGGGTCGATGGGTCCTTCCGGAGACGGTGCTGAGGGACCGCAAGGTTCTTTTACCGGGTGTCCACCTGAGGGGCTACGCCCTACTACTGGACAAATGTCTTGAGGGGATGCCTGTACGCAGCACTACCGGTGACCCAGCAGAGGGCACGCCTACCAGGCCTCGTCCTGAGGTGCTGGGTGTAGGCCTCAAGCTCCACCGCCAAGAGTTCAGGAGGAGGCCTGTCCCAGTGAGCCAAGCACCATGATGCAGGCGCATGGCATGCAGCTCTGCAAAATGGCTGCTGCGCCAGACAAGATGGCCGCTCATCCGACACCACCCCAGTTCGGGGAGCAGGTCGGAGATGGAGTGTCCAGGTGGGACTGGTCTTTGCCCGGTACGTGGCCTACAGCTTATCCTTCAGCGTTGCTGGTCAGATATGCCCTGCAACCAGCAAGGCAGAGTATGCACAGGCCCCAGCAGCTGCCAATACCACCTACCACCCCACCATCCTGTGAGGACAGGTTTTTTGAGAAATGACTCTTGATGTTGAGGTCCCCTCAATGGGCTCCATCCTTTGGGATGTGATGAGGGACATGCTGCCTCCAGTCCCTCCTCCAGCGCCTATAGTCCTTCCTCCTACGGCTCTGGTGCCTCAAGCCCCCGTGCAGCCCCAGATGCCCACGCTGGGTCCTTCGAGTTCGGCTTCCCTGCCTCCTACAGTTCAGGCACTTCCACAGCAGCGTCCGGCACCAGTCTCCACACCTCAGGCACCCATCTCTAATCCCCCGGTGCCAGACCAGCCAGACACCGATGAGGAGGAGGACCCTGATACACCATCTTCAGCCAAGGCCTTCCATGAACGACTTGCAGGTTTACTTAGGGCTTCCACAACCTGAGGTTAAAGAACCTGAGGTTGGAGTTCAGGCCGAGGTCCTCCCTCTACGCCCTGTGGCTAGAAGGGGGATTCCGATGCATAAGGACGTTTTCACCTTGGCCAAAAAGGGATGGATTATCCCCCATTCGGCGCAGCCCACCAACAGGCGCCTCAACGCCAAGTACAGGCAATTAGAGGGGGATACACTCTTGTTGTCGGCACACCCTCAACCACACCTTGGTGATTGCTGCGGCCTCCATCTACTCAAAGCCGCAGTCTTCCTCGCCCACCTCGTCCTCGGCTCTGCTAGGCAAGGAGGAGAAGATCTTGGAGGCGTATGGAAAGAAGATCTATTCCAACGCCTCACTCCACCTCCGTCAGTCTAATGCGGATGCCGTACTCACAGCCATTAACCAAAGGCTTTGTCAGGAAATGGCTGACTAACTTCCGGTACACAGTCAAGCACGCTTCAAGGCTGGGCTGGCAGAAGCAAAGATTGTGGCCCAAGTCATTATGGAGTACACAGTGGCACATATTGACACCTCAGGCTGTGCCATCTGCATAGCCACGGACATGAGAAGGACTGCGTAGCTACGGGCTACCAAGTTTGACCCGGATGTCCAGGAGCACATATTGGACCTTCCATTCAAGGGTAGCGACCTCTTTCATTCCACCACTGATGAGGAACTTGATAAGAACAGTTCCCAGACTGCAAAATCCTTATCTATCGTCACAAAGTCCATGCCCAATACCTACAGTCAAACGCACCAGTGTTCCGACAAGGGGCGGCCTTCAACGGGTTCCGGGGCTTCCAAGAACGACGGTCCATTCAGCCAGACCAATCTCCGAGTCAACACCGCTGCAAACAGCACAAGGTGGAGAAAAGGGGCTTCTTTCAGTCCCCCTTCTCAGCTCCACTGGGAAAAAAGGCATGACACTCTCCTGGTCCATGTGTCTCCGGTAGGGGTCAGGGTGGGGGTGACAGGAAGATGGGGGAGGGGGGCAAACACAGGATACCACCTACCGGTCTCTCCCTCCCCACCCTCTTCTCTTCCACTCCCGCAGATTGGGACAACAACTCTATTGGCGGAAATTGGATTGCTAGTTCAGAGTCAGGCAGTGGAAGAAGTCCCAGCCGGGCATGGGCTTCTACTCCAGAATTTTGCCATACACAAACACCAGGCTGCCTGAGAGTTGTGTTGGACCTTTCACCCTGAACCTTTCCCTCGTACTTCTAAAGTTCAAGGTCGTTACTCCAGCGCTTATTGCAGAGACACTATGGAAGGGAGATTGGATTTGCTCCCTGGATCTGAAGGACGCATACCTACATGTTCCGATTTGGCAGCCCCATCTGTCCTTCCTGAGGTTCAGGATCATGGGCTTTTATTTCCAATACAAGGTTCTACCCTCTGGCCTCAATTCAGCCCCCAGGGTCTTTACAAGGCTTATGAATGCAGTGCCAGCACTTCTCAGGGCCCAAGGTCCCCATGTATAGCCATACCTAGACAACTGGCTCATCAGGGCGAGATCACCGGAGGCGGTTCATCACACCTCCTCCGCCCTCATGAATATGCTCCACGAATTGGGATTCTCCATCCATCTCAAGAAATCCCAGCTGGAGCCGACGCAGATCCTAGCGTTCCTGGGACTCATCTGGGATACGAGATCCGAGCGAATTTTTCCCTCAGAGGGCAAGATTGCAACCATCATGAGGGCCACGACTCATTTTCACAGCAGAGAGGTGACCTCAGCATGGTGGAACCAGCACCTTCTGGGTATCATGGCTGAATTACCTCTGGCTGTGCCTTACACAAAGCTCAAAATGAGGAGATTGCAGCTGCACTTCGCAGCCTCATGGAGTGAGGAGCAGAGTTCCCAGGCGGAACTCATCAGCATTCCTCCCTCTCTCCACCAGAACCTGGTCTGGTGGAGCACAGACTGCAACCTGAGGATATGCAGACCATTCCGACAATCGGCACCTCAGGTTACCATCACCACAGACTCTTCCTTGGAGGGCTGGGGAGCTACCCTGGACAACCACAGCATCCACAGAGTTTGGTCCTTTCAGGAACAGGAGGCCCATATCATTTGGCTGGTTCTGAAGGTAATCTGGCTGGCTCTCAAGGCCTTCCTATCACTCATCAGTGGCTAAATGATCCTCATTCAGACGGACAACTCCACCAGCATGTGTTACATCAACAAGCAGGGTTGCACCAGGTCTCCTCCTCTATGCACCCTGGCGGTCAGCATTTGGTAATGGGCTCTGGCGAACGACATACACTTGATGGCAATCCACCTCCCGGGGGAGTCAAACCTGGAGGTGGACAGGCTCAGCAGGTTGGGTGTGGACAATTACAAATGGCAATTGAACAATCAGGTCCTTCAGGGGATCTTCGACGGATGGGGTCATCCACTGGTGTACCTCTTCGGCACGAAATACAACAGGACGTGCCCTCAGTCCGCATCCTACCAGGGACAGGGCCCCGGCTTTTTGGGAGATGTGATAGGTACTGTGGAACAGCATGAACGCATATGTGTTCCCTCCCACTCCCCTGGTTCGCAGGGTGATCTGCAAGGTAAGGGTGTCCCGGCACCTCGGCATCATTCTGGGGCTCCTTAATGGCCGGCGGGGCCATTGTTCTCGGTGCTGCTCAGCTTGGCGGACCAACCTCTGATGCACCTTCCTCTGGGCCCAGCTCATCTACTGTCACAGCAGGGTGCAACAGTTATCCACCCCACCCTGCAGAAGTTAGCGCTTGCAGCATGGTTCGTGAACAGGTCACATTAAAGTATCTGCATCTTTCGCAGGCTAACCTAGACATCGTACAGGGTGCCAGAAGCGATGCTACTAGGAGCCAGTACAAAAGCAAGTGGACTAGGTTTTTGCCCCCGGGGCATAGTCTGAGGAAGTCTATCCTCTCACATGCACACTGGACAACGTACTATCCTCCGCACACTCAGGAGTGCAAATAGACACATGCCGCACCTATCTGGCGGCCATTGGAGCCTACCGGAACTCGGGGGGGGGGGAAGACGTTTTTTCATCCTCCAACCCGGTGGTTAAAAGGCATCTGGCGGGCCTCACCAGGCTCTACCTGCCTATCGTGAAGCCACACCCTGTGTGGGACCTCAACATAGTGTTGGGCGCCTTGGCGCATAAACCCTTTGAGCCAATGGCATCCTTGGACATCAGGCTGGCCACCATTAAGACCGCCCTTCTGGTGGGTCTTGCGTCAGCACACCGGGTCAGCGAGATTCAAGCTCTGGTGGCTTCGGAGCTGTACACTACCTTTCACAGGGACAAGGTCGTCCTCAGAATGCACCCCGCGTTCTTGCCTAAAGAAGTCTCTTCGTTCCACCTAAATGAAGCGATAGTGCTACCCACCTTCTTCACAGACCCCAAGGACGATGCTTGAAGGGTACTGCACTGTCTAGATGTTAGGCGCGCTCTAAAATTCTACCTGGTTAGATCCAGGAACTTCTGCAAATCTGAGGCTCGCTTTGTCACCTTCGGTGGGTCAAGGCCAGGATATCGGGATTCTAAGGCTTCCATAGCAAGGTGGAGGGTTTCGGCCATTAAGGAAGCATATGAGGGGCAGCACAAACCGCTTGCGCCAAATATACATGCCCACGCGATCAGAGCCAAGGCCACAGCAATCATGTTCCAAAGGCTTGCACTTTCCCATCATCCCTGTCTCAACTTCTGCACACAATCCTCTCCTGGACCCCCTGATGTCTCTTTTTCCAACTCTCCTTCACGACTTTGTTAATTACTTTATAAAGTTGGCACTCTTTTTATCCCGCAATGCTGCACCCTCCTACTCTTCCCCATCGTTTCTTCCTTCTTACTCATTAGCCTCCCTTTCTTCTCTTTCTGACTTTGATACTAATGCCCTCCTTACTCTTGCCCCTCTTCCTTCCACTGTCATTCCTCAATCTACCCTCACCTTAGCCCATATCTCACTTGTCTTATTAACTCCTCACTAATTCTTGTTTTCCCTCCTTATTAAAACATGCACTCATCCTTCCCATTCTGAAACAACCCTCTCATGATCCTGCTATCCCAGTTAACTTCCCCCCCATTTCTTTTCTTCCCTTTCTCTCCAAGCTCTTAGAGCATGCTGTACACTCCCAGGTCCCTTCCCATCTCAAACTTCACACTCTCCTGCCAGCACTTCAATCAGGTTTCCATCCCTCTCACTCCGAGACTGCCCCTTCGTTATGTCTCCAACACTCTTCTCACTGCCCAACACTCTAAGCTTTCTTCTGTCCTTATTCTTCTTGACCTTTCTACAGCATTAGATACCTTCGATCATCTTCTTTCTACCCTCTACCCCCTAGGTGTTTCTGGGTCTGGTGACACTTATCTCTCTAACTGCTCTCCTGTTACCTGGGCTGGCCAAACTCTCCTCTCTGTCCCCTTCTTTATGGGGTCCATGAGAGGTCTGTCCTAGGTCCTCTCCCACAGATTCCTCATCTTGATAGATATCCTCATCGAGCTCTGCTGTTGGGAAACTATTTCGACAGAGGTAGAGGCACTCGACTCAATCGTCGCCTTGTCTTGCTGGGTGCTTGGTCGTCCGCTCCGGAAGTGACATCAGGCGTTTTATAAATAACACGTAACTATGCCCCATTGTAAGGAAGGCATGGTATCAGACAGTAAGACAGACACAAGTGATCACAGTTCAATGGTCTTTATTGAACTTTAATTGGGTTTGAATATCGCCAATCTAATCCTAAATCTAAAGATGGGAGCAAGTTGCGACCATCAAATAATAACGCAGTTGTATTTGAGTCTTGTTAAAATAAAAGTGGCCTATACTAATAAACCTATTGCCAATCCTTGCCTCTAAATACAAATGGGAAACAATGTTATGCAAAAGTGTTCAAGAAATGATATGTCAGGATATCAGAGCCGTTGGCTCCCTTTCCCATGTTTTAAGCACGGGACAATGCAGTACACTCGAGCTTGGCACACTTTCTGGTTCTTCAGCCTGGTTTCCTGGTCTTACTCTTTCTATTCTTGCGGTTCCTGGAAAATAACAGTGCCTTGTCAAAAAGGTCAAGGAAACAATCCTCCTTGCGATCCCCTTCTGTTTTGCCATCTTTCCTCTCTTTCATCTGCCATCTCCAAACTGCTGTTTCCTTGTGTGCTTTACCTCGCCATGTGGGGAAGCTTAATGGGAGCCAGGTATGTGTGATGGTCAGTAATTGCCTGACCATTCCATTGGGACTCGTCAGGTATACTGCTCGAGTGTTAGTCTGTTTTCTCTCTTAGTGAACTGTTTGTGAGAAAGTTTGTGTTGTAAAAGGGGGGTAGAGTAGTTCCTAAATATTCTACCTGCTAGGATGGGGTAAAGATGTTACAGGGAAGGGGATACCACGTCTCACCATCCGGTCTCCCACTGCCCAAAGACCCATCACCCAGGTGATACTCCCACACTGGTCCACCCCCCAGGAACTGTATGTAAAAGCGATGGCTGTGTCCTGGCACCCGGATGACAGATCCCCATGGACTAATGGGTGAGACACCTGGTTTCTCATATGCCCTTCCTCTATGTGAGGTGGATATATTTGGTCTTTGTCTAGGTTCTTCGATTCGAAGAAGAGGGAGATATATCCAAGGACTCTTGCATATTCCACAGGTTTCTTTTTCTCTGTGCTGGCTCAGGCAAGGTGTTTCTATTTGGCTCCCAAATGTATCGCATAAACTGGTATTGAGGAGGTGTCCCTGGAATCATTTGCTCCCTATGTCTCGTGGAAGATTCTTGGAACATGGTAGGCTCATGGGGTTCTGTCGTTGTCCACTCCCACATTGGAGAGGCTTGAGAGTAACGGCATGCCATTCATCTTGAGGTATAAATTCCCTATTAAGGGCTGGAGATTCCTGTAAAAGGACGGAGAAAGCTGGGAAGTCACTTCCTACAATGACTTCTTCGGGGAGCCCAGGAATGCTGGCCGATGATATCAGATATGACTTCCCCCTGATGTTAATGTACACATTTATCTTGGGGTATATTTCGTTATCCTGTGTACACATATTTAGGGTGGTATTCTCGAGGTCAGTTTGTTTGCTACCAGAGTCAATTAATGCCTTTACTTGTTTCCCATTTATAATGGCCTCCTCATATGTAAAGTCAGTGGAGGACTGACATAAACATATGCTAAAGGTTTCCAGATCCTCTTCAGGTTGTTCCCACTCTTCCCCTTTTAGATAGCCTATTTACATTGGTTATTCCTTTACATTTTTCAGACAGTTTCTCTACATGGAAAGCAGATAGGAGGAGATGGCTTACTTCACTTAGTTTCTTCTTTTTTACTTTCCTCTCTACCTCTGGGTCTGGTCTTTTAACTCCCATTCTTTCTTTCGGTATACATTCCTCCCCTATCTAATACCTGGGCTTGGGAGCGATGAGGAAGTTTGTGATCTTTCTGCACCTCACTTCTATGTACCGAGTGGAAGTGTTTGGCTGCATCCAAGTGGTTTTAGGCAGTCTCAATAGCCATGGCTAGGGTAGATCAATTATCTGTAGTACTGCCTTTTGCAAAAAGGGTGGTAAAGAATTGATGTATTGCTCTAAAGTCCTAATTTCTACCAATTCTTCCATTGTTTTGTTGTTAATCCAAAGGGCGATTGTGTTTTTAATTTGTTCTCCCAATTCAAGGGGGATTTCACCCAGGTTTAGTCTAATGGCCCTTACTTTTTCGCATAGAACTTATAGGTTCGGCCTACCCTTTTTAGAAGCCCCTCTTTTATGGATTTAAAGGTAGCTCTATGGGCAAGATTAAGTAACTTGTAGGTGATCTGTAGCTCACCGTTCAGCAGAGGTCCTAGATAAGTGTTTTAGATTTTCTTCCCAGCCTAATTGTTCGGCTAACTGCTCGAAATTCAGAAAGAAATTCCCTAGATCTTTGCCCTCTTGGTATGGCTGTAGTATCCCTGGAGGTAGCAGGGCTCTCACCTGTAACTCGACCAATTTTGTTAAGTTCTCTTGAAGCCTAGCTTTTGGTCTGAATCTGATGGGTGGCCAGCTGGGCCATGGTGGCTGCTAGGTCGGCCATGTCTTCCGGCCGGGTAAGGGTTCCTTCCGTAGTATTTTCTGAGTCTGAAAAGAAACAGATCTTGACTCCTTCTGATAGTTTCGAAGTTGTCTGACTCCACTGAGCCTGGTTCCACTGGAGGGGAAGATCTAGATAGGTTGTCCTTTACACCTGATGGGCCAGGTACAGAAACTCATTTGGTAACAAAGAAAAAAGGTTCGGGACAAGGGGGATTCAGAGCGCTAGGTCTAATGGAGGTGCATGCTGGTTGTATTTTGGCACGCATCGGGGCGTGCACAGGCGAGTGCTGTCAGCTGTACGTGCTGGTCGTTCTACTTGCTGCCTCCTTGACCAACGTACCTTTCAGAATTCTCTTCTGACCTTCCGCATTCAACTCCTGGAACTCTCATTTGGTATATGGACTTACAACTTCATGTTACATGGACATGGCTCGCAATACTCAACTAATCTAATTTTGTCTTTCTTTAGATTAGCCATGCCCACCTAATCACAAATCCCAATATAGCTGTGTACCCGTGCGCATTGGGGAGCGCACACGCGAGTGCTGTCAGCTGTCTGCTGCTCCACTGTGCCATGTGCCTTTGCCTCCCCTGCAATCCTAATCTTTTACACAAGCCCTTTTACTTACCTAGCTACATCACTTTTAGCGGCTCATACACATTCTAGCAAAGTCAATTATGACAGTCTACCGTCTCACGAGTGTGATGCCGCAGCAGGCAGCATTCCTCCTTCACAAACATTCTAAGATTCAACCTTCGTTGCCAGTTAACTTCCCAAACTCCTCCCATCCGCGCGCGCACACTTAGAAAAGCGTGCAAATGGGAATCGCAGACATCGGACAGTTCTGTGTCGCAAAAACAGAGACAACGCTGCTGGGATACCTACTTCAGACCTTGAAACCATGCTCCCTCACTCGGACGATACAAATCGCCACGCCGAGCAGGTTGATGCAACTCCAACGTCCAAAAGTGCTCTCATAGAGCTCTCAGACACAACAATCCAAAGATGTCTGACTCCAACCACAGGTGATCAAGACCTTGATTCTTATGCGATGCCCAATGCTGATATTGAAGGACCACTGCAACCCCGGGTGATTGCAACTATCCATACAGTAGATTCCTTGCAAATCCCCCCACTGTATTCACAAGTTGTCCAAGGTGCTCCTTATGAGACATGCATCAACCTGTGTTCGCAACCTCTACCTGCTAATTGCACAGTGAAGCCCCATCTGAGAAGTCCACACAGAATCCTCAGCTTTCTCAGTGTATTGAACGCAGCTACCAAATGGAAGAAAATAGAAATTACGCAACAGCTAGACTATTGAATTCTCCCATCCTACACACGAATAAAGAGGCCCCAGACACCATCTCCTCGTCTTTTTCTGAAACTTTGCTGGTAGTGTCATTTATTAGCCGAGGCCAAGACCCTCATTTGGATTCCCACACCACACTTCTCTAGCAGTAGACACTGCTCTCTCCGCCATTAACACAAGTATTCTCACACTTAAAAAACTCAGAGTCCATAGACCACAAAGTCACGCACCATAACTCCATGCTAGAATACCTTACAGCAATAATTGACTGGATTGCGTGGAAAGTAATGTGCGAGCCTAACAGTGTGAATCCCCCATCCTAGCTCTCCCCATGAGGGTGCAATCTTTCACCCTCAAGTTAACTTGAACTTGCCACCAGCCCGGACGGAGAGCATTCTAAGGGTATCTGGTCAATCCATCGAACACCAAAGCATCTAAAAGTGCATTTTCATTGAAATCAGTCCATTTATATTTTCGATGGAAAGGCACTTTTACATGTAAAAGATAGCCTGTCAATGCTTTGGCATTCGATCCTTTTTATTAGATGCTTTGGTTTGTCGTTGCTTTTTTTTTCTTCGATGTAATCACTATAAACCACCTAAACATGATCTCAAATCATGTGGGTTTGACCTTGAACTGCAGAAGCAACTAGTGACTCTGAAATGAATCCCCCACGACAATCGACAAATAGACCCTTCATGTCAAAAAAATAGATATAACGGCCAAACACAATCACATCTCAATCAAGACCATTATAGGAGTGATCTTGAACCTGGACCAGATTCATCACAGCAGAATTGCTGTAACTGCAATTGCAGCAAGAACGCTGCTTTACAGCGAACGCAATCAAATCAAAACTCCCTACCCGGTCCAAATCAAAATGGACCTGGCTATCCGAAGCCATGCAGACTAGCACCGACTTGATAATCATTAGATCCACTTAAAACAACAGATGCATTCATGCGCTTTGGCTGCCTGGAACACCAGAGGGTTTGCCGATCTATTAACTTCCAAAATCAAAACCCTAGACACATGATATTCTGCTCCTGCAAGAAACTTGGATCACCACCCAACCAGTATGGCTGGGATTCCAAATTGCCTGGGTACCTGCTATAAAATCTGCAAAGGGGCACCCTGCCTATTGATAGCAGTAAAACTTGATTCCCAAATTAATCTGGAAAGCTGGGCCTCTCCCTATCCAGGGATTCAACTGGTAAGACTATCAGTAGCAAATCCACATCACCCATTTCCCCCTCGCATAGCAATTTTGAATGTATACTGGAACCCAGCAGCTATAAAGGAAGATCACGTTCGAGCCCATATCGAAGCCATGCTAGATCTTGTCCTACTGGACCCAAAAATTCGAACAACTTTAATAGCAGGAGATTTTAACACAAACTGCATATTAACAAACACCAAATGCTGCCCAACCAGAGCCGATAAATTTATGAATTTAATGAAAATACAGAATTTTGTCATGCTCAACGGTACTACTCCAGAGGATTCCCCCCCAGCACCTACCTGGTCGAGAGGCCCTGCCTGCTCAACCATTGACTACATCTTTATCTCCTCTAGCGCCATTAACCAAATATCAACATTAAAAGTAATTCCCAACAAATCGAGTGACCATCAAATTTTGGAAACAACCTGGGCCCCCAACATAACACCACAGCCAGAACATTTTAAACCATCAATACTGCTGAATCAAGGCAGGAATCGCTTGATCTGGCAACCATATAAGCTAGCTCTACTAAAAAAATCAGCTAACATTAAACACTCATGACAATCCAGCTCCAACATCACAGCATTATACTGACGCCTTAAAAATAATCACCCAATCGACTACCACCCTAAGTCATCCAATATTCAAACATAAACACACCAACAACACGATAAATCAGGATCTCAAGAGAAAACTACACCAAGCATTGAGGCAATTGCCCTCTGTTACACATTCAAAACAAAAACGTAGCCTGAAAACTTCCTACAGAAATGCTGTAAAGCAAATTATTGCCAATAGAATCCAAGATAATGCTGATCAGATCATGATGGCCATAAAAGTAAATCGACTACCCAAATTTGGAATCTCTTAAATGAAAAAAATCACTGATACTAAACACTATCAGTGAACAAGCATGGACCACACACTTCTCCACGCTACTAAGCACACACTAGAAACATCATCCCCATTCACCTCCACTCCAGATGTTAGAAATTTGATGTTTGACCAAGTAGATATTTTACTCCTTATAAAAAACCTGAGTCCATCTAGAGCCTCAGGTCCAGACAGTCCGATAAACATGACCATTAAAGCCCACCCAACGGAATGGGCAGCAATCTGATATATACTAAGGTCATTACTACTGGTTCCATCCCGCCCACGTGGAAAGAGTCAATTGTAATACCCATCTTTAAGAAAGGAAATCGAAGTGACCCCATAAATTATAGACCCATAGCTGTCTTGGATGTGCCAGGCAAGATCTTTGCCAGACTCCTATTGCGTGATTTTATCAGTTGGATGAAGTCCAATAAACTTATTGACGAACACCAATCAGGATTTATCAAAGGAGTAGGGACCTTTTTAAATTTAATAACTTTATCAGCTATTAAAAAACAAGCTATCTCATCGAAACAACCAGTCTTTTTAGCATTTATTGATTTTAAACAAGCTTTTGATTCTATTTCGCAAGATCTTTTATGGGAAAAACCTTTTAATACTAATTGTCCTAAATATATATTTTATCTCATACATCAATTTTACACTGACACCTCGATAAAAGTAAAACTGACCAGCGATGGCCAACTCTCAAATATGATTTCAACCAGTGCAGGACTAAAGCAAGGCTGTATCCTGGTCTCCATCTTGTTTAACTTTTACATTAACAATATCAACAAGGCCTTTAATTCAGTACACTCCTTTCCACCAAAACTGTGCACAAAATAAATATCCTGGCTTTTCTACGCAATGATCTTGTTATACTAGGTAGAACTCCGATAGGCCTAGACGAATATGCCCATAGTAATCACCTTATCATAAATGTTCAAAAGTCAAATGCCATGATCTTCCAACACAAAATGACCAATCATAAATATAAATTTAATTGTACCCTCTCCAATACGTCCCTCATTCAAGTTAGCCAATACAAATATCTTGGATTAAACCTCAACACTCATGTATCTCATCTTCCATATAAACTCGAGCTAAAGGCAAAAATGAAATTGTTAACAACCCAAGGCAAAGCTAAAGCTATTCAAAATAAATATGGGAAATATTCTTTTAATCCATCAAGAATATTCTATAAGCACAAAGTCATACCAGCGATCACATATGGAGCCCAAACCAAACTGCCATCAAATTGTCCTAAATGGGACCTGCTTGAAGGCATATATTGGAAGAAAGTTCTATCTCTTCCTCAAAGTACTCCAATAGCAATCATTTGATATGAACTGGGTCTTCCTTCACTGTCAGCCATGGCTGCATGGCAATCTTTGGCTTCCTTTAGAAAATGCATATGTAGCACAACTACCAATAACACCCTTCTCCCAGTCGTGAAAGCAATTCTAAAATCCACGGCCAAGAGCCCTTTTCAAACTTGGAAAGTATATTGCACCTCCATTCTAGATGCTGATATAACCACTGAATTGCTCCTAGAACTCCTTGACAAAGCCAAATGAAAACTCTGGCTATGGAACTGGTGCGTTAACTGGGAAACCTGTAATGCATATACAGCATTCCAAATAGGTGCTTTTTTTACTCAAATCACTCCACGAGTGCACAGGTAGCTTGTTCCATATGTTTGTGGTGAGTGAAGGCTGAGGCTGATGCAGTGGACCCACAGCAGGAGAAGGCATGTGATAGCCCCAGGTGGTGCACCATAGGGAGAGGACCGCCCAGGCTGAGACTCTGGGAGATGGCAGACATACCTCACTATTGATCGGAATAGAGGACCCACAGAGAGCAGAACATTGCAACAAGCTATTAGGACGCTCCCCGGAACAGATAGGTGAGGGGTCCCCCTTGCGTGGGTGCGGGGCAAGAACATCACAAGCCCTGGAAGGAGTCGCGGCTGACACCACAAATGCACTCTGGAGCCCTGTAAACTACAATAACAGCGGAGTGGTGAGGAACCAAGCAGAATACAGCAGACAGAGACCCTCATAAGTAGACCGGATGAATTCTGGCATCCCCTCCCTGCCCTGATTGGAAGGTTGGGAAGACAGTGGGGAATCAGTTCAGGCGCTGGCAGAGCTTCCCAGCAAGGGGAACACCACCTAAAACACTGAGGTCAGGAGGCTGCCTGGGACCAGTCTCTAAACACCAAAGGCCAGGGCAGCCAGGCAGACCCCAGCGCCCAGGAGCCATAGACCAAGGTGTGTAGGGAAGAGGGTCAACAAGAGGGGGCTGCGAGAACGGCTCCGTCTCCATGAGGACGAAAAAGGCCAAAGGCACAGGCGAAGAAAGGCATAGCTCGACACAACAGACCCGATGAGCTACAGCCAAGGGATAGGAGAAGATCCAGAGGATTGCAACGAATTTGCGGACCCCAGAGACCCAGGGTGCACAGAGAGCAAAGCATGCACACTAAAAAAGATGGCGACCAAACCCAGCAAGAACAAAAATAAGCAAGCCACGCTAGACATCTATGCCAAGGGTCTGTCCGGTCGCCAGGAGACCAATGGTGGTGAGAAAGAGAAGGTGCAAACGACCCCCATAGAAGATCTGGCGGAAAGGGGGAACTGACAAATTCTGGAAGCCATTGCTGCACTGCAGACAACATTGGAGGCCGAGTTCGACGCTGTGGGCATCGATGTTGCATTGCTGAGACAAGATGTCCGTGCCATAGCAGAGCGTACTGGGAAACTAGAGGAACAAGTTAAGGAGAACACCGAAGGTGCAGGCAACCAGTGACCTATGAGGAATCAGTTTGGTCGCAGGTGGAAACACAAGAAACCACCTCTGAGAAATCAGGTTGGCTGCAGGTGGAAACGCAAGAACCCACCGCTGTGGAATCAGGTCGGCTGCAGGTGGAAACACAAGAACCCCCCTCTGACGAATCAAGTTGTCTGCAGGTGGAAACACAAGAACCCACCTCTGAGGAACCAAGTTGGCAGCAAGTGGATCATGTGAGTAGAAAATGCCAAATTCAGGAGAAGCAAGAAGACGAAAATAAGTAAGTGTGGCGAGGGCAGAGACGGAAGCAATTACTTCAAGCCATACCACCCTACCACTCAACCCTAGATGCTTAACTATTGTAAAAATCTCCATACTATGATATCATTGCATTATTGAGTTCTCCTTTACAGCATGTCTGTGGTATAGTTGCACTTATAAAGCGGGAATTCATTGTTGACTTTAGAAGTGTGCCTAATACCCTCCCTGTGAAAGGTTGAATTTAGAAGTGTGCCTAATACCTTCTCAGTCGAAAGTTGAATTTAGAAGTGTGCCTAATACCTTCTCAGTCGAAAGTTGAATTTAGAAGTGTGCCTAATACCTTGCCTGTAGAAAGTTGGTTCTAGAACTGTGCCTAATATCCTCTTTGTGCAAAGTTGAACTTAGAAATGTGCCTAATATCCTCTCTGTGCAAAGTTGAACCTAGAAGTGCCTAATATCCACTCTGTGAAAAGTTGAATTTAGAAGTGTGCCTAATACCTTCTCAGTGCAAAGTTGAATTTAGAAGTGTGCCTAATACCCTCCCTGTGGATAGAAGTGTGCCTAATACCCTCCCTGTAGAAAGTGGAAGTTAGAAGTGTGCCCAATAGCCTGGGCCGGCGGACTTTAGACGTGTGCCTATACCCTCTCTGTGAAAAGTTGAATTTGGAAGTGTATCTAGTATCATCCATGTGAAAAGTTGAATTTAGAAGTGTGCTTAATATCCTCACTGTGCAAAGTTGAATTGAGAAGTGTGCCTAATATCCTCCCTGTGGAAAGTTGGATTTAGAAGTGTGCAAAGGTGAATTTAGAAGTGTACCGAATAGCCTTTCTAAAGTTGAATTTAGAAGTGTGCCTAATACCCTCCCTGTGGAAAGTTGGATTTTGAAGTGTGCCTAATATCCTCCCTGTGCAAACCTGAACCTAGAAGTGTGCCTAATTCCTCTCTGTGCAAAGTTAAACTCAGAAGTGTGCCTATAGCCTGCCCTGGTTGAATTTAGAAGTGTGCTTAATTATCCTCCCTGTGCAAAGTTGAATTTAGATTTGTGCCTAATATCCTCTCTGTGCAAAGTTGAATTTAGAAGTGTGCCTAATAGCGTGCCCTGGCTGACCTTAGAAGTGTTCCTAGCTAGTTGAACCCTGAAACCTTCAATAATATCAGTTACTTACCATGAGTGCACCCGATCCACAGTGGACTAGCGGAAACGACCACCGTGCACCCCCCCCTGCCAACCCTACCTCCAGTCCCAGCCCCCCCAAATCCTCCCTGCCTCCACCACATCCCCCACCCTGCCCCTTTCCAAACACCAAGCCAAAGGTGCACGATGGTGAGCCACCCACCCTAAGACCATGGCTCTCCTGAACCTCTCCACCGAGCAGCCGGCTATGAGCACACCCGCTCCCCTCACTAGCCTCGCAGGCACCCCCTGCCCAGCACTCATGCACCCCACGCTTTTCCCATCAAGCCCCACCATCATCTCACACCGACCACACTCTTTCCCTTCCCTAAAAACTGCACACAGAGCCCTAGCAAGAACAGAAGCCTCATCTCTCGCCCCCTCACACCCTCTTATCCTCTCTCTCACACAAATCGCAACAAAGACACTAAAGAGGAAACGTACCTGGTCCCCCTCAATCTCTCAGCACTCATCGCCTCGCCTGTCTCGACCCACCTCCTCATCCCCCCACTCTCCACCCTCCCCCCACGACTCACCTTACCTAAAACCCCTCGACTTCTCACCGACCACAACTGAAACTACTAACCCTGCACACCCCACCTCCAAACCCCCGTGCCAAACCCAATCATCCCAACACACGTGTCCAACCACTCCCACCTGAAACCCACCAACTCCACTGCTCGCCCACTCTTCCCATCGGCCATCAATCACCCCTCCCCTCTCGCTCTCCACCCTCTCCCACCCCACCCCCCATCTCTGCAGCTCCGACATCAACCCCTTCTACCAAGGTGAATTGCATCCTATTTAATGCTCGATCCGTAGCAAAAAACAGACATAGCATCTTTGACCTCCTCGCCTCTGACAAACCAGACCTGGTCTTCATCACCGAAACCTGGTTCTCTGGCGACTTTGACCCTATCGCCAATGAAGCCTACCCCTCCCCCAACTACTCCCTCATCCCATTGAACCATCCCTCTAGAGGAGGAGGAATAGCTTTCGCCTTCAAGTCTCACTTCCACGCCTCAATCATCGACAACCAACCTTCCATTCCTTCCTGCGAATCACTCCTCGTTAAACTCTCCCTTTCCCCCTCATTCTCCCACAGCTTCCTAATAATCTACAGACCCCATGGATACGATAGACAATTCTCAAACAACCTCTGCGACTCTATTGCCACTATCCAACTAAACCATCCCAACCTCACCCTTCTACGTGATTTCAACATATGGCTGGACATTCCCACCAACCCTATGACACACTCTCTGGTTGACGGCCCAGACGCAATTAACCTCCAACCCCACACAAACGGCCCGACTCGCTACAAAGGACACACTCTTGATGCCATCTTCAGCTCCCACAACCTGATACAGCTAAACCCCCCTCCACCCCTATCATCTGGTCTGATCACTTCATTGTTTCTTTCGCCATTCGCTCTCCCAACCCTCTTCCCGAACCTGAATCTCCGAATCTGTGCAAATGCTGGAAGAAAATAATCTGTCCGGATCTAGCCGACGCACTCCTCCAGTCTCCCCGGCCTACCTGCCTACTCAATAATCAATTAACCCCCAACGCCTTTGACTCATGGCTCAACAAGGCACTCATTCGGCTCACACCGTCTTGCAAACCATCAGACTGCTGTGGCCCCTTTCCTAGATGGTTCACACCTGAGTTGAAGACCAGTAAACAACTATATAAATACCTAGAACGCAAATGGCGGAAGGAAATAACTCCCCTGAGCAGATCCACCTTAGCCCAGCACCTTCATCAGTACAAGGCCGAAATCCGAAAAGCAAAAAAAGCCCATTACAACTCCCGAATCCTAAACTGTAAAAACCCCAGCAAAGAACTTCACAAAATCATCACCAAATTCACCAAACCATCATGCATCACCACCGCCGCGACCGCCTCACAATCACTGTGCGACTTACTCTCTCTCTCCACTTTTACACTACAGCTCTCGAAAGAACAAACGCTCTAACCAACAAACTAGCTCGCTTACACCCACCAGGCAACCCACCCTCCTTACCAGCCAACCCACCGCCTGTGACCACTACTCAACCAACGTTTGACTCCTTTAGTCCAATATCTGCCAACCAATTTCTAAAACTTCTCTCCGCAAGACCCTTGCCTGGCCTCAACCCTCAAAGAAATTTTTGCTTTGACCTGCGCAGGAGAACACGCAAGAACCATCATAAATGACTCCCTTTCCTCGGGAATTTTTCCCGACGCATTCAAAACAGTTCATGTCAAACCTCTAATAAAAAAAAACTTCCCTCGAGCCCAAAAACTAACGCCCCATCTCTAACACCAGGTTCCTCACCAAACTCATCGACCGAACCACCTACTCCCAACCAAATGCATTTGTCAAAGCCAATAATCTCCTAAAGTCTGCTCAATCAGGTTTCAGAGCCCGACACGGAACTGAAACCACCCTAACCTCAATCTGAGATGACCTTAAAAACACAGCAGACTCTGTGGGTTGCGCCGCATTAATCCTCCTTGACCTATCCGCCGCTTTCAACACAATCAATCACTCAATCCTTCTTGACCGCCTCCAATTCCTAGGAATTTGTGGAACCACTCTCAAATGGGTAGCATCCTTCCTCAAAAACAGGAATCAAATAACCCTACTCTCAACCTATTCCTCCCAAGCCCGACCAGTCGACACCGGAGTTCCACAAGGAGCATGCCTATCAGCCCTCCTGTTCAATCTCTACATGGCCAACATCCCACGAATAATTAGCACGCACAACATCCTGTGCTACAACTATGCCGATGACACTCAGCTAATTCTGAAACACCTGGACTCAAAACCCAACTGCCGACCTGACCTTGCTTCCTGCCTCCTTGACATAGAGCTCTGGGTGACCACAAACCACCTCTTGCTAAACCCCTCCAAAACCGAAATCTTCTTCCACACCCACTACCCTGGCCATCTGCCATGGGCAACTCACTGACCCCCTCTAAATCAGTAAAAAACCTGGGATGCGTCCTAGATTCTGACCTAACACACTCGTGCCAAGTCAACAACGTCTCAAAGTCCTGCCACTACCACCTTAAAACTCTTCAGCACATTTTTCCGTACCTCTCCTTTCCAAACAGAATCTCCGCTGTCCAATCAATTGTTATATCAAGACTGGACTACGCTAACCCCCTCTACCTCCGAGTCCACGCATACCAACTGACTCAACTACAAAGAGCACAAAACGCTGCAGCCAAACTCCTAACGCTTGGCCCGAGAGACCACATTTCCCCAGCGCTCAAAACTCTGCACTGGCTTCCGGTCGCATGGTGACTTTCAAAACCTTATGCATTTCTCACCGAGCGCTGCACAAACCGGACCACCATATCTTCAAGACAAACTGAAACCCTATCACCCTGCACATACTCTAAGATCTAGCTCGGCAGGCCTCCTAATCATACCAAAAAAAAACTTGGTCAGATTAGGCGGATCATCATTCTGAGCCTTGGCCCCCATGCTGTGGAACGCACTCACACCCCACATCTGACTCACTGAAGACCTCATGTCTTTCCGCAAATTGCTGAAAACTTGGCTTTCCCCTAAAACCGACCCTGAACTCAATCCAACTCAAACTGGATACCAGCATCTCAAAGACGCTCCCAAAATACTAGATCATAAATATCAATGCAGTATCATGATCCGGGCATGAAATCATAAACTAATAACCTCTACTGATTAGCTAAAAAGGACAAACAATATAGATTGAGTAAAAACGATCAAACCTGTGAAGTAAACAAAAAGAATAAGTTGTATGAAGACAGTAATGCGGCTGAAATTAATGAAATAGACAAATAAATGTAATGGACAAAAGGATCAATGTGGACATGAGGAATAAAGTGAATAATAACTTGTCAACTAACCCAAACGACTAGATATTTAACATTAAAACAAAAAGCAATACAGCATCATGAACCAAGGGAAAATCGAAAACTAATAACCTCTAATGTAATCTAAAAAAAGACAAACAGAATGCAATGAATAAACCAGATCAAAGCAGTGAAACGGATAAAAGAAATTAAAAAAATCAATCTGTAGGTAAGCAGTAAAGCGGGTGACATTAATAAAATGAATGAAATTATTGCAATGGACAAAAGAAACAAAATGAACAAAAAGAATAAAATGAAGAGGATCGAATGATGAATTCAGGAGAGGGATCAGTGCACAGATGGCATGGATTGTATGAGTGCATGGTATGAATGGAAAGTAGAAAATAGACGATTCGAGTAGATGAGACGGGTGTAGTGCATAGGACTGATCGAGAGCACGAAACTAATTGAATGTGTACAACAAGTGACATGGGCTGAACCGATAATGTAGGATTAATGAACGAAGTGAAGGAGCGGATGAAGTAGGTGGAACGGATGAGTGCATTGAATGGATGAATGCGTTGTGCGGACGAGTTGTGTAGAGCGGACGAGTTGTGTAGAGCGGACGGGTGCATAGAGCGGACGGGTGCATAGAGCGGGTGAGTGCATAGTGCGGGTGAGTGCATAGAGCAGATGAGTACATAGAGCAGGCAAATGCGTAGAGCGGGTGAATGCATGAGCGGATGAGTGCCTAGAATGGATGAGTGCGTAGAGCGGGCGAGTGTGTAGAGAGGACGAGTGCGCAGAGCGGTTGAGCGCCTAGAGCAGATGAGTTTGTTGAGCGGATGAGTGCGTAAAGCCGATGATTGCGTAGAGCGGGTGAGTGCGGAGAGCGGATGAGTGCCTAGAGCGGATGAGTGCGTAGAGCAGACATTTGCGTAGAGCAAGTAAATGCCTAGAGCGAGTGGATGAGTGCCTAGAGCGGATGAGTGCCTAGAGCGGATGAGTGTGTAGTCTGGATGAATAAAGGGCTCGATGTGGAGTGCATGCAACAAATTGGAGCGCATAGAATTATGCGACATACATGGAATGGTTTAGAGTGCATTGAAGGTCTGAAAGAGCATGTAAACCATCATATCACATCACCACGCTTACTCTCTTCTTTACACCACCATCCAACTAGAACACAGAGATACTATGACACCATTCGGTATAGCTGTTCTCATACCAACATCCGCCTCATACTCCACATCACTCTAACTAAACACTGCTGGTTACAACCCCTCCAGCCAGGCGTTCTCCTCGGGCCTAACGCAGCCAGAATCGGTCTGGATAAAACCTGCCAGAACAAACACATACTCCTGATCTCTAAACCACCACACCTAACGTTAAGAAGCAGCTATTACATGAATGCCACACCAGCTGCACACATATACGGTGCTCACACGAACCTTTGACTCTCTACTCTCTCTACTGACTTGAACTTCGGTTCCCGAGGGCGTTCAACCTACCAGCGCCTTGAGACTATACCAATGGTACATAAGGCGCTATATAAATGCAAAGTAACATAACATTGATATTCTACAACAAAAAGTAAAACTATGGAAGATAGAGCGGACGAGGCAGGAGGGTGCGCACGTAGAAACAACATAAGAATTGTGGGCCTGCCAGAAGGTACGGAAGGGCCTGACCCGTTCACCTACATTGAAAATATGTTGCCCCAAGAAATAGGGGCTGGTGAACTTACACAAGGGTTCATTATTCAAAGGGTGCACCGCTTCCTCGTGAGAGGTCCACCACTGGGTGTGCCATCCAGACCCTTGATTGACAAGGTATTGAAATATAAAGATCGAGAGAAGATCCTGGCCTTACAAAGGGCGCCAGCGAAGATTTCAATGTACCCGGACTACACTTTCCAAGTACAGAGGAGGGGAGCCCAGTTCATTGCAGTTAAGGCAAGGCTCAGGAGAGCAGAATTAAAATACATGCTGATATATACAGCTAAACTCAAGGTGCTGTACAACGGAAAAGCTCTCTTCTTTGAAACACCTAGCGAGGGGCGAGAGTGGATGGGCAGCGCTCGGATTCCGTAGATAGCGGAACCAGATCGGTGCACCTAAGTGATGGAGGGATTCCGGGAGTGGACGCAGGCTGCAGAAATTATGTAGAATTTATGTGCATATTTAGAGAGAAATGTATCCACATTATGTGGAAGAAATAATTACATACAACATAGGAGCTGTAACATAAGTAATAACGAAGCAGGGAAAAATGGAGAGCAACAGAAACCCGGCAGAGAGAACGCTTGTAGCGGACCCACTACCCCCGGCCCCGGGAGAAGAGGTTTAGGGGTTATTGTATAGAGCCCGCCCTTAGGGCACCAGGAAACCTATCACATGACTAGGTTGAATGGAGCAGAAACGGGAAAGTCCCTGCATGCATGGCATAGTGGGACGAGTTATGTTTGGGGTGTGTTTGCACTGGGGTAGGAGGGAGGGATGGGAGCCTGATGCATAAGACCGCATGTTGCATTGATCTCTTATTGTGGCTGGCGACAGGCTGGAGGGCTCCTTAGAGCCTCAGACGACATACTCAATGGTGACTGAGATTAAAATTATGACTTGGAATGTCAGGGGGCTGAATCATTATGTGAAGCGGAGGAGAATGCATATGTACATCAAGAGGAGCAAGGTGAGGATAGCCCTATTGCAGGAGACACACCTGGATGCACAAAGGCAAAATAACCTGGAGATGGCCTGGGGAGGTGTGGTGGTGGGCTCGGTATACTCAACATATGCAATGGGGGTCCTCATTTGGGTGGACCCCACCATCCCATTTAAGGTGCTAACAATAAAGACAGATAATGAAGGCCGGATGGCATTGCTGCATGGGATGGTAGAGAATTAGGAGAATTGTATTGTAAACCCTTATGCTCCGAATCACGATGCCACTGTGTTCTTCAGGTAAATGTATGCGAGACTGGGACCCGATAGAGTTGGGAGATAGCTCTGGGGTGGGGATTTTAACTGTATTGTTTGTTTATTTTATTTATATAGCGCTCCAGAGCTAGAAGGGCGCTTAAGGAAGCGGTTACAAAGTGGCATATATACATTTCCATAATCCAACCAAATGGGAAATGTGCAGTTTCAGGTACATCCATTTATACAAATTACAAACATGATTAAGCAGTATGTCGTATGCTGGATCATTAGCGGAAAGGAGTGGGTGTTATATTTTAGTCAGTAGCCAGTCAATAACATGTTTACAAAAAATCTGAAAGGACTCAATGGTTTTTATGTTGAGTGTTCGAGTGTTCCAGAGTTGGGGGCAAGTACTGCAAAGCTAGTGCCACCTGCTCTTTTTAAGGAGACTCTAGGTAATGTTAAGCATAATGTGTTGGAGGTTCTGGTGGTTCTATTCGCGGGTTTCATGGTGAATGTATTGGTGAGATATGGTGGGGCAAGGTGGTTTAAAGCCTTGTAGGTAAGGCAGATGGTTTTCAAGTCAATTTTTTGTTTTATGGACAGCCACTTGCATGACATTCTGATGGTGGAAATGTGCTCTCGCTTGGGGATGTTAAGAGCTGCTCGTAGTGCATTATTTTGGAGCACTTGAAGTTTGGAGATTATGGTTTGGTTGGCACCTAGGTACATGCTGGTGCAGTAGTCCAGCTTGGACTGTATGAGGGCCCTGGCAAGAGTAAGGCAACTAAGGTATAATTGATCCCACGAAAGATAGGTCAGATAAGAAACACAAGCGTCCATCACCCCCAGCCAAGGTGCTTAATTTACTGCTGCAACACCTCTTCTTAATGGACATGTGGAGAGTGAATCACGGGGAGGACAGAGTACTCTCACCACTCTGCCCCTCATAGAGTGTACACACGTTTTTACTACTTGTTTTGTGGCGGAGAGCACAAGCTAGAATTGTCGGAGTTGGGATACTTTGCTAGAATACTGTCGAACCACTCACCGCTGATGGCGAGTTGAAGTGTCTGAGTCATAACCGCCCATCCCCACCTGGAGACTGAGGAGCGAAGCATTGCAGGATGTAGCGTTTGCGGAACACATACAAAAGAGCACGGTAGAATATTTCAAGGTTAATGAAGGGAGCGTGCGGAAGGTCGGCACAGTCTGGGAAGCGTATAAAGTGGTCATAAGGGGAGAAATGATAGCAGAATTGGGGGATACAGAAGGTCATTGTCGGGGAACTGGAGGAAACCGAGAGAAAGTTGAGGACAAAGGAGAGGGAAGCCAGACATGATAAGGAATATGTTGATGAGATAGTCAAATTAAAAAAGGCATGCTTCGCAAAATGGGATAGACTCGGAAAACTGAACTATGCAAAGTTCCTGGAGAGAAGTCACGCACAAGGGGACAAACTGGGGAGAATGTTAGCCTGGTTGTGCAAGCGAAATGATGCAAAATCCCCAATTTGCTCCATTCAAAATGCAAATCAGGAGGAGGTAAGAACGGAGGCAGGCATAAACAAGGTATTTACTGAATACTATAAAGCATTATACACAGATCCTCGGGGGAGGGAGGAAGGCGGCATATGGGAGGTTCTCGACTTGACAGCATTGGCCCGGTTAGATGCTGATCAGGTGGTGCTGCTGGAAGCGCCCATCACCTCGGACGAGGTCTTAGCTACTGTTAGGAAGTTGCCCACAGGGAAAGCATCTGGAACAGACGGGCTCCCAAGTGAATTTTTATAAAGCTTATGGGGAGATATTAGCACCATTACTTGGCTTGAGTGTATAATGAGGCGTAGGAAGACAATATCCTCCGGTATTACCCGAATTGTTCGTTTACAATTGTTCGAATGACACAATTGTTCGAATAATACAATTGTTCGAATAATAGGGGTCCTAATTGACCTTCTGCACAATTGAGCGTATGGTCATTTTAATATATATTATGGGTTGGGTTGTTGTAATAATAATGTAAGGGGATTGGGAGGGGGGTTGGATTGGGTGGGGGGATGCGGGGGTTTCCCCCGGCATATATATCCTAATTGACCGTTTAAATTCGGTCAATTGTGCAGAAGGTCAGTTGTTATTCGAACAATTGACATTCCAACAATTCGTATACAACCTATCCTCCTATAGGCCACTGTCACTATTGCACCAGGACAGCAAGATTCTTACAGCCATCCTAGCAAATAAATTCATCCGAATCATACAGGGTATGTGCCAGGCACAAACATCTTGAAGAACCTTAGAAGATTGCACTAGGTACTCTACAGCACAGAAGATAGTGTTTCAGAGTGTGCAGTGGCTTCCTTTTGTTTGACTCGGTGCATTGGGACAGGTTATATGCCACAATGGAAAAGATGGGGATTGGGCCACAGTACATGAGTTGGGTGAGATTGGTATATTCTGTGCCGATGGCTAGAGTTAGGACAGGGAGCACATACTCGGAAGCGTGGCAGTTGTACAAAGGTACGAGGCAGGGGTGCCCACTGTCCCTGATGCTATACATCATAGCAGCCAAACCAATGGCTGCATATTTGAGACAGGAATACAGAGGCACGGCAATAGACATAGGAGGAGTAAGACATGTAGTATCCATGTATGCAGATGATGCATTATTATATCTGAGTGAGCCTGCGAGGTACCTGCCATATATCATGGAAGTGCTCGATAACTTGAGCAGATTGACGGGAATCAAAATTAATAGAAATAAATCATGCCTGTTTCAGCTGGCTGCCACAGCAAAGACTGGGTAAAGTCGACTTGCCGGTCTGTTGGCCCGTATGGGCCACGGAAAGGAGGACGCGCACACGGAGATTTCTGGATGCTTCTTTATTCATCCACTGCTTAACACGAACTGGCGCTTCTCGCGCCTTACCCAGAAAGCCCCGCTCTCCCTGTCCTCCCGCCGTAGCATGGCTCCGCCCCCACAACGGTGGGGGCAGCACTCCTTAACCCCTGAGTGCTTGGCAACATCACCCCCGAACAATATATTCAAACATGGAAATCAACATTCTTCAACAAGTCTCATAGGCTTCCTTACAGTTCTCCGTGGCCTCTCCTCTTGGTCACCTGCCTCTTGCAGTTCCGTGGCTTGCACATCTCTGCTTGTCCCTCCTGGGTCTCCTCCCGGAGGGACCCACAAGTCATCCCGCGACTCGCGGTTCTGGAGAGGCCGATCGCTGGAGCGGCTCTGTTCCCTCTCGTCTGGTGTAGTGTCTGAATTGTTGACAGTTCCTGGTGACAGCTCTGCTTTGATCCTCGGCCGTCATCATCGTGCCTTTCACTGCGGTTATTCTCATGGGGCTTGGAGCAAACCGCGGATATGTCTTTCTGGGCGTTGGTTGTTGGACGAGTACTTCGTCTCCAATGTGGAAGTCTTGTATCACCGCATGGCGGCGAGCGTCAGTCTCCCGTCTCGCTCTCTCCTTGGCTTCTGCGTCCCTTCGGAGCACGTCCATGTCAGGCAGCTCCTCATCGGATGGGTTGCACGGTATGCGGGTTCGTACTTTGTAGCGAAACATTAGCTCGGCAGGTGTCTTGTTGGTGGCTTCGTGAGGAGTGTTTCTGTAGTCCCGTAGGAGTCGGCACAGTGCCTGGTGTGGATCGACTGCTTCTACTCTGGCTCTTTGTCTTGTTTTCTTGATCAACGCCATGAATCGTTCAGCCATCCCGTTCGCTTGAGGGTGGCGAGGGGTTATCTTCGTATGTTCAAACCCTAGGTGTTCTGCTAGTGTTCCAAATTCATACCCACTGAACGGGGGCCCATTGTCGGATTTGACTATTTTGGGGATCCCCCACTCGCTGAACACTTCCTCTATTGCCGCTGCTACTTGATGGAATGCGGTGGTGGTGACTGTTTTGACGATCGGGAAACGGGAGTGTTCGTCTATTAGGAGCAGGAGGTAGTCACCCTCCTCCGTGGGCCCATAGAAGTCCATGGCTACACGTTCCCACGGTCGTTCGGGTATCTGTGTGTGTTGGAGCGGGGGTGGATGTTCCGCAGGAGCTGTGCACTGGCAGGCATGGCAGTTCTTCACCCATTCTTCTACTGCCGCGTCTAGAAACGGGAACCAGACATGGCACCTCAGCTGTCTTTTGGTGTTCTCCGCTCCTCTATGTCCCTCATGGGCCGTGCTTACCACCTCATTCCTGAGCGTGGCGGGGATGACAATCCTGCACCTTCTGAGGAGGATGTCGTTGTCCTTGACGGCCAGTTCGCTGTGTACCCTGGCCAGCCTTTCAATTTCTTGTTTGCACACTCCTGGGTGTGCCAGCATTGCTCTATGGTGATCCCTCCATTTATTGGTCGATGTGAGGCTGATGGCGAGTGCCATGGTGGGGTCAGCTGCTGATGCGGCAGCAACTCTCTCCAGGGACAGCGCCGGTGGTAGCGAGTTTGACGCTATGTATCGTACGTAGGCAATGTCTCCTTCGCGGGTTAGTGGGGCCCCAACTGGGTGTCGTGACAGGTAGTCAGCGGGGTTAAGGTCACCCCCGGGACGATGCACGATGTCGTAGTCATATTCCTGTAAACTGATTCCCCACCGCTCTATTCTGGGGGGCATCTTGGTGTGCGGGTTGCCAAAAAGCGATAGCAGGGCCTGGTGGTCCGTGATTAACGTGAACTTTTTCCCTATGATGAAGTCATGGAAATGTTTGCACGCCCAGACGGCGGCTAAGCTCTCTTTTTCTGCCTGGGAGTAGGCCAGTTCTGGGGTGGACAGGGCCCTGCTGGCGTAGGCGACAACGTGTCTCGGGTGGACATCCGCCCCGCTGGTTTGGGCTAGGATGGCACCAAGGCCCACCGGGCTCGCGTCCACCACTATTTCAGTGTGCCATGAGGGATTGAAGTAGGCTAGGCGGTGCGCCTCCATCAGGGCCCGCTTGATGTTGGAAAAAGCCTGGAGACACGCAGGGGTCCATTCAAACACTGTTTCTTTCTGGAGGAGTTTCCGTAGAGGGTCAGTAAGGGACGCATAGTGCGGTATGTACCTCGCACAGTAGCCAGCCATGCCGAGAAACGAGCGGACGTCTGCAACTTGTCGCGGTTCTTCCAGGTTGGTGATAGTGTCAACCTTACCGGGATCCGGCATCATTCCTTCGCTGGAAAAGATGTGTCCAAAAAATTTCAGCTTTGTCTTGCTGAAACGGCACTTTGCAATATTGAGGGTGAGGCCTGCCTCCTGGAGTGCTGTACATGTGGCGAGTAGGGCTTTGTCGTGAGACTTTTTCGATGATCCAAAAACGAGGATGTCGTCACTGTAGTTCAGTGTGCCCTTGATGGGTCTGATCACCTGCCGGATGGCCTCCTGGAAGATTTCCGCGGCTGATGAGATGCCGAAGTTCAGATGCCGATACCTGTAGAGACCGTCGTGGGTCGCGAAGGTCGTGATGGGTCTGGATTCCGGATGCAGCTCCAGCTGATGGTATCCTTGGTTGAGGTGGAGTTTGGAGAACATCCGGGCGTTGTTCAGTTGCACGATCATGTCCTCAATGCAGGGGCCCGGATGCCTCTCGCGCTGAATGGTGGTGTTTGCCACCCTCATGTCCACGCACAAACGGATCTTCCCCCCCTTCTTTGGGTACAACCACGAGTGGGGAAACCCATGGTGTCGGACCTGTGGCTGGTTCAATGATGCCATCAGACAGCAGTTGTTGGAGTGCGTCTGATACTGCCGCTTGCAGGTGAAACCCTACTCTCCGGGGATGTTGTGGTACCGGCCTCACCGATGTGTCGATGTGGAGCCGGATGGGAGGGGCCCTGAGTTTGCCCAGCCCCATGCAGAGGTTGGGGAAGTCCCTTGTGATGTCAGCCTGTGTGACCAGGTTCTGCGGCTGGTAGCATGCGATGGCGCCAACTGCGTCCCTCGTGTTTGCGCTCTCGGAGATCGCAGTGATGGAGTCTCCCGCCCTCACGTGTATTTCTATTAGCCCCAGGCGGGAAGCCGTGTGGTAGCTGAGCAGGCACCGGCTTCTGGCAAGTGACCGGATAATGTGTATAGTTGTGTCCACTTTCCGGCCATTCAGGAGAAGGAGTTGTGTGAAACATCCTACCGTCGGTAGGGGGGTGGTGGCACCCCACTGAAATATCCTTGAGCGAGACTGTTCAAGTGCGGGTGGGTTCGGTAGTAGGCATAGTCCTGTTCGCCCATAATGTTGACAGTAGCGCCTGAGTCAATCATGAATTGAAATTGTCTGTTTCCCATTTTGATGGGGATTTTCGGGGCTTCTCTGGCCTCTTCAGTGTCAAGTATGAGGTTGACAAACTCGTCCTGGTCGTATAGGTCATATGGCATGTCATATGCGGCTCCCTGCTCCTCCTGGTAGAGAGTCTCAGGCCCATATTCCTCTGGTGGATGGTCATATTCGTCCGTGAAGTATCTGGTCCGATCAGCCTGCTCTGGCTGTGGTGGGTACCCCGGCGTATGGTATTCGTCAATGGCCCTGACGTACCGTCTCTGTCCTTGGCTTTGTTGGTAATATCTGGGTTGAAAGTGTCTTGGAGGTGGTGGACGGAAAAGTGGCCTGACAGGCGTTTGGGGTCTCGCAGGGGGAAATGGTACGCCTTCCCGGCACACCGAGTGAAAATGTCCTTCTCTTCCGCAGTTCGTGCATCGTTGAGACAGCGCTGGGCATGAGCCTGCATGCGGAAAAGACATCCCACAACGATAGCACTGTCTCTGTAGGCGGGGAGTTTGGATGGTTTGAGTTCTGTACGACTGTGGCCCCCTATCACCTGGACGAGATTGTTGTATGGTTGCGACCAGTTCCGCTGTGTCGTGCTTGGGGTTGCTCGGATTGGCCATGGATGTAGCTTGGGCTTCGACCCTCTCATGTATGCGAGCGAGCTCGCTCACTTCCTGAATGGAGAGGGGTTTTTTCAGGAGCTGTTTCTTGAGAGCAGGGGATAGGCAGCCTTCAATGACCCTCAATCTTATGGCTTCCTCCAGCGAAAATGCGTCAAATTGGCAATTTGCGCCTTTTACTCTTAGGCGGGTTATGAATTCGTCAACTGTCTCCTGTGGCATTTGGGTGCACTTGTTGAAAAGGTAGCGTTCGTAGTCGCGATTAACTTCTATGATGAGGAGTTTGTCTAGAGCATTTATTAAGTCCTTGAAGGTGTTCTGTTCAGCTGCAGGGATGGTCTTGACCACAGTCTTTATTTTGCCTCCTACTAGATTGAGGAAGATGTCCCTGATATTGGGGGAGTTTCCATCACCAGACCCCCTGACGTAATGTTGGAAATCTTCCATCCAATCAGTCCATCTGGGCCCCTTCGTGGCTTGTGGGGTCATGGTGAAAGGTGGTGGTAGTCGCAGTTGAATCGGCTGTACGACATGAGCTGTGGTAGGCGACCCTGGGTTGGAACCTGAAGCGGAGGCCGGCGTGCTCATGATGCCGGAAAGCGTGTGTCCCTTGTGCCTGTTATGGGCAGGCTAGCGGAGCTTGGCCTGCCTGGGAGGTCGAGTGTTATGGGGGGGTGGCCCACTCCAACCCTATCACGTGTCTTTTTTGGCTTTTCGAGTGCCTTGGGAGACCTCGCCGGCACGCGACGTGGGGGGGGGGGGTCGCAGCAGATGGCCAATGTTGCACTGCGCGGTACCTGGGGCGCTTATCACAGCGTGGTGTCAGGCAGACTGCCAGCAATCAACGACGACACTCTTGAAGTGTTGCAGGACGAGTGAAGGAGGAGGGGGGGGCTGCCGCCCGTGTCGGAGGTGGAGAGGCTGGAGGAGGAGGCCTGGACGCTCCCAGAGCAAGGAATTGGCGGATTGCCAAGCAGGGATACTTTCGAACGCGCTTGTGGTGCGGAGGGTGGCGGAGAGCCACGGAGGAGCGGCGGACTGCCGAAAGGAAGGCTCCGTGAGCGCACGGGAATGACCTCGTCGCCAGTGTTGGCCCGTATGGGCCACGGAAAGGAGGACGCGCACACAGAGATTTCTGGATGCTTCTTTATTCATCCACTGCTTAACACGAACTGGCGCTTCTCGCGCCTTACCCAGAAAGCCCCGCTCTCCCTGTCCTCCCGCCGTAGCATGGCTCCGCCCCCACAACGGTGGGGGCAGCACTCCTTAACCCCTGAGTGCTTGGCAACACGGTCCTCCCCTTACCTTGGAGCAGGAGTTCGTTCAGATACCTGGATATCAACATTTATCATGACCCAGAGCGGGAACACGAATGTAACTGCTCGAGCCAAGCTCAGGCTGGTTAAGACCATGGAGTTCTGGAGTAAGCTACCCCTTTCAGTGATGGACAGAGCAGCATTGCTAAAGATGGTTGCATTACCAAGCATTGCTTTGGGAATGTCCCATACTACATACCCAAGAAATACTTCCAGAACTGGGATAAATTTGTCGAGGGTTCCTGTGGCAGGTCGGAAGGGTTGTCGAGCAGGGAGGGTTGAAGATTCCCAACTTCGAGCTGTATTTCTTGGCATGCCAACTGCAGCATGTAGTGCAGTGGATGGCAAATGACCCCACGACGGAAACTACACTGCTTCAGCCAGCGGTAAAAGGGAGACTGTTGATCAATCCGGGTCCTTGGTTCTCGAGCCCATACGCTTCATTGTTTCTGATACTCACAGCAATACTAGATTGTATAATTGCGATGCATTGTTTCTCATTTTATTTCTATAACATAGTGTGCACTATTTATTTATCGAGCCAATATTCTCCTACATTGGTAGACATCAGGCAGCTATAATACACATTACCTCAAATGTGATGTACCTTTGTTATCCTCAAAACGTTACTTGTTAACATGCCTTTATACTGACTGGGTGACATATGTAGTATCTCTCACAAAGTTGTTAAGAGATTGCTTTCATTATGTTGTATCAAACATATTAGGATGGATATTAACAGAAGACCTCATGTTTTTCTTTCTCCGTGTATGACACCTCTCAACAGTCCTATTAGGCCTTTGAAGAAGAACTACTACCTCGAAACGCGTCGGCCATAGACATTGGACACTTGGATGCGTTTTTGCTTACATATGTCTTCATGATTAAATGTTGTTGTTTTGGAAACTTTGCTTGAAACGGTATTTGTGATAGAATCATTACACTGAAACTTTGTACTAATGAAAAATCTGACCCGACATTTTCAAAATTGACGATTACCCACCACAAGGACGGATTTAGACAGTGTGTGTGGGACGGAAGGGTTCCATTTTTGGATCCTCTTTCTCTCCTCTTGTATGTAGTCAGTTCTTGTGCCAAGGCCTTTTTTCCTCCTCTGCACCTCTAACTACTTGACACTAGCATTACAATCTTAATATTTTTAAACTACACTTGTTTAAAACATTGGTGTGCACCCAACACCTCATTTTTGTACAGGTTGCTTCTAAGGCCCACAAGGATGCAGGACTTGCATCAAACCTATTGTATAATATGCGATTTAAGAATAGAAAGGAGAAGTATCAGAATGTAACGTTTAATCAAAATGAATGTTTACAGCAAGCAGGTTCTTGTACTAAGAAGGATGTTTCTGTATGCGGCTTTAATGTCTCAAAAGGGAGCAGAGGTAATGATACTAGTATGACATATGCAGCAGAGTGCCTCAAACTGCTATTACTGAACACTATGTCCTTATTAAAGCATGCAGTAGAAATAGCATTGTATATCAGTAGTAAAGATATTGATACGTGTGCAGTCACTGAGAACTGGAGTCATGAAGCAGATGGACCTACATTAACACTGGCTATTCCAGGGGGATATAGCATAGTATAGCAATATAGAGCTAAAGGAAAAGGAGAAGGGGTAGCATTTTTAAATCCAGCCTTGATGTCTGGGAGGGGGAGCCTCTAATTAGTGATAGACTTGAGATCAAACATATTGAGATCCGGACAAATGCTGAAACTACTTTAAGTATGCTATTAGTTTATAGACCACCTACCCCTATGCCGGACTTGGCTAACCAGCTGAGCAGCATTTTACTGCCTTTACTGAAAATTAATAACAGGGCAATGTTTCTTGGAGACTTAAATCTGTGGTTGGGCAATGAGAAAAACAACATGTGTCTATGCCAACCCATGAAAAAGGTAATATCCTGGATTGGTTAGCCACACACATTAAAATAAAGGACTTGCAGATCCTCCCATGTCCTTGGTCAGACCATTTTTTTTATACATTGCATGGTAAACGCTGAGAACCCCATTAAACAAAGAACAGAAGGAAATGTATCTATAATGGCTAGAAATTTGAAAAAGCTTTCAACCAAGGCACTAGAATCATGGTCATCTTCTTTGTATATAAAAAAACATGAATCTTACAACCTCCAATGAGATGACAGGGATATATAAACCGATGATTCAGGAATCTACTAACTCACTTGCTCCTCTGAAAACTAAGCAAGTCGTTGTGAGGAAAAAGTAACCCTTGGTTCTCGGCGGATTTACAAAAGCTGAAAGCTAGTAAACAAAAATACTTCTATGCATGGAAAGTAACACAAGGTGTTCGTGAGAAGGAGGGCTATCTGATTGCAGCAAAAGAGTTCAGACAAATGTGATTGCAGCAAAAAGGAACTTTCATGATGACAGGATCCCAAAGGCACAGTCAAGTTCAAAATAACTTTTTAAAGTATTAAAGGAATTGGAAAAAAACGTGCAAAGTTAATACAGACACTATTGAAAAGAATGCTGCATGGTGGAATACTATTCAAGATGCGTTGATGGGGGAAAAATGGATACAATTAAGGGGAATATTAAAGCAAACCGAAAAAACTGTCATATAACAGAGAGTATATCGACAGATGATTCCATCCAGCAATCGGAGTCATGAACACCAGTTTAATTTTAAACCTGTAACAGAAACTGAATTGGCTGAAATCATCACCAATCTGAAACCAACAAATTGCAGGGGAGACCCATGCCCGGCCATGGTAATTAAGGAATGCGCTCCACAGCTGATAGGTGCACTTTGTAAATACATCATTTGGGGAGAACCATGTTCCTAGTGACCTAAAGAATGCGTGGATTACTCCACTGCTTGAAAAACCTGGTCTCTGTCCAGCAACAGCTCTAAATTATGGTCCTATCACAAATACACCCTTTTTGTTGAAGATTTTGGACCGTGTGGCTTACATGCAACTTTCTGTGTTCTTGAATGAGCACGATATTTTGAATAATTGGTAATCAGGCTTCAGACAGGGACACAGTATGGAGACAGCGCTAATGGATTTAAAATCACGGTTATTACAGCATATGGTTAAGAGGCAGGTGGTGACATTGATGCTGCTGGACTTGTCTGCCGCCTTTGACCTGGTGGACCATGGTCACCAGGTTAAAGGAGGTAGCATGATTTTCAGATAATGCAGATAGTTTGGTTACATCATTCCTAAGCAAACGAAGTTGTAGAATATGGAGTGGGGAGGCAGAGGCTACTCCTGTAATCTTCAAGTGTGGCGTTCCACAGGGAGCGTGCTTGTCGCCATCGCTATACAACAAATTTACAGTTCCTTTCTTCAACTTGCTGGAAAAAAGTAACATAGGGTTCACTAACTTTGCAGATGACACCCAGTGTGTCATTCCCATGTCGAGCCAACATAAGGAGGATGAAAAAAGTATAAATGAGATATGAGATCATCCAATCATGGATGATGGAAAATGGCCTGGCGCTCAACAAAGAAATAATGGAGCTGATGATAATGTGCACAAGCAATAAAATAAAGAAATTTGGATGAAGACTATAAACACTTCTTAATAGCTGGTTGTGATATAGAAACTAAAAAGAAAGTGAAGACCATAGGTGTTGTCCTTGATCAGACTTAAACATGAAAGCACACATAGGCAGCCTGATATCTTGGATGGTATATCATATTAAATTGCTGGCCCAGCTTAGACCCTACATTTCCCAAACCAACTTCGAGACTGTTGCTTGGACTATTGTTGGGTCTAAGATTGGTAATTGTAGTAGCCTTTTAGCTGGAGTAGCCAAGATTGATATCTCTCGACTTCAAACACTACAAAATATCATCGTTAGAGCTATTGTTGGCCTTAAAAAGAGAGACCATCTGTCAGGGACTAGACGGGGATTGCATTTGCTTCCCGTTGCTGCTAGGATTCAGTTTTGGCTGCTGACTATTACTCAGGGATTAGGCCCGTGGTATTTAACGGAAGCATTGACGAAAAAAGCCACGTTGAAGTCAAATAACTCAAACCAGCTACAAATTTCCAAATGCAATCTTACCCAAGTCATTAAATGTTTTCTTCTATTTGGCAGATCCTAAAGTATGGACTGAGATCCCACCCGGCCTTCGAGATATTGACTCAATAGCAATATTTAGGAAAAGGATCAAGACATTGCTTTTCAAATAAGACTGTATACCGCGCCCTCACGCCTCCAGGTTTTTTGGTGCACTATACAAGAGACTAAAGTAAGAAGCGGTCCCACTCTAGAAGCCATTCAACTTCGCAAAAGAAGAAACAGTGCCACCACAGATGCAAATCCAGCTCGTCGTCGGAACGAAGGGACCAACCAATCGAGAGCAGTGCGACAAATTTAAAACTGAAATGCTGGAAATGTTTAAACTGCAGGCAGCTGTCGGTGCCGCCCTCTCCCCCCCCCCGACCAGCAAGCCTTGGCAGCGAAAGCAGTGCTCAGTGCTCCCGACCCCACGCTAGCCGGTCCGTCGACTCCATCGACCAAGCCTTCGGGCTCGATGCCGACGAAAGCGCAAAAAACGTCCAAGGTTGTCCATCAAAAGGTTCCTACCCACGACATGCATTCGTCGTCCAAGCCTTCCTTGGCACAGAAAGTAATTTCCTTGGTGCCAATAACCCTCCCATTGACATCCACAGCAAAACCTTCAACGCTGACTGCTCTTTTGCCCCGTTATCAAGGACAGGGTTTTTTGTGTCGATGTAATCGATCTTCAACACCGACCAGCTGGATGACCAAGGGGATATTGACCCAATCTTTTCTGGCACTGGCCGAGTCGATTATTTCAGTGATCAAGCCAATTTATTAGCCTTAGCCCAAGGTTTACAAGATGCAAGTGGGCTGAACACATCCCCAGTTCTTGAATTCCAACAATGCCAACCCTATAAGTATAGTCATGCTAAATTCAGGGCTTAGTGGAAATGGTGGTAGACACCCTTGGCTTAAAAATTTCTGCTGCACACCTTCAGGGGTATGAACTCACTGATATTCTGGATATTCTGAAGGACCAAAGTTCAGGCAGAATATGCCTTTCAATCCGGTTATAGCTACCCCTTAGCCTCCTTATGGCAGAACCCAGGCACAATGCCTCCTGTAAGCACCAATTGCATGGGAAAATATAGGCCGGCAAGAGGAGAGCCTTCTTTCCTCTTCTTGCACCCTTCACCAGAAGGGTTTGTAGTGCAAGCTGCCACTATAACCACCAGACCTGCAGCCTCTATGTCCAATCTACCTCCAGATAGGGTAAAAAACCTGAGGTCATGGCGTAAAATGTTTTTACTTCAGGCAGTATGGCTTTAAAGGCAACTAATTTAGCATGTGGCTTTGCCAAATTTTCATTTGGTCTATGGAAGGCTGTGTAACAAGCATCTGAGTACATCCCGGAAGGAGAAGAAAAAAAACGGGTCCGTTGGCGAGTGCCCACAGATTTTATTTTGCGACCCATGGTGCCACCTGTCATGTTCACCTCCAAGGTTGTAGGTTTGGGACCAGGTATTCAGGCCAGAAAGGGTTCTTTGTGCAGATCTGTGGGGGCTAGATGGGTACTAGCATGGTGTACCAGGCGTTCTCGCACTCCTCAGTATCAGAATTACAGTGGGCTCCCATAGAGATCTAATGGTTAACTATTTCCTTTATGATGGCCGCCATGCGGGCCGTAGACTAGGTAACAATAGAGAGCTAGTAGTTGGGCATGGAGGACTATAAAAGTCCTGCCCGTGCAGTGACACGCGCTTTGCGTTCGTTCCACTGACAGTGGTGTAACGCTACCGGCGCTCTGCTCACAGACCAGTAAATACAATAGAAAAGTCATGTTATGAACTTATCGAGTTAACAGAAAATCTACAGACCAAAGATTCAATGTACCTGACAAGAATTTCCATAGCAGCAGTTCTCCAGCAGGTGGAATCTTCTTCCGAGTTCCGTGGTTCAGTCCGCAACTATCTTCCTCAGCCGCGGCTTCATCGTGGATCCTCCGACATCCGTTTAACCTGCAAGACAAGGTACAATAGTAAAAAAAAAAATAATAATTTAAACAATAGTCGCGAGTGAAAATAAACTATGTACTTACCTGAAGTTCCTAGCATTCCAAAGCCTGACTTCACAGAGAGAGTACCATTAACTTGTTAACAAAGGCACGTGTCACTGCGACTCAGAGACCTCTGTATATGAGATTATAATATCCAAACCTCATATTCATATAGTAAGGTGTAGGACGGTGAATCCCACCACATTTTTGACAGAGGCATCCACTGATGATGACCTGAAAACACATGACTGTGCTACATACGAGGGTGAAGAGGAGGGTAAATCTAAAGCTAGAGACAGTGCATTCACAGAAGGAGATATACTATATGTTGATGGGTCATCATTAATTGACCAGGAGACGGGACAAAGGCACACAGGGGCGGCAGTAGTGCACTGTCAAGGGGGGGGAGCATGAAGTTCTGGTCATGAAAAGATTACCTATGCACTATTCAGCTCAGGCAGCAGAACTTGTCGCTCTCATTGAGAGCCTCTCAAAGGCAGTGTGCCAACATCTACTCGGACTCGGCATATATCACGACAACGGTGCATGCGGGTCTGTCTCGGTGGAAGAGGAGAGGGTTTCAGAGGGCAGATGGCTCTCCAGTGCAGCATGCAAGACTGTTGGAAGAATTGATTGAAGCCTTATCATGGCCCTCCACTGTGGCAGTCGTCAAATGCGCCACCCCTATTAATGCCACGGATGAAATCTCTAAGGGCATCGCAGCTGCGTATCAGGCAACAAAGTTGGCAAACTATCTCCCAGATACAATGTTAACTGAATGTATAGTGACCACCCATGTAGAAAGCGAGACCACAGTTCCGTACACATCATTGCCCATATCACAGATCATAGAGTTGCAAGAGAAAGTGCCTGAGGAGGAAAAGCAGCTATGGTTGCAGAGAGGATGCAAGCAGTTTCCCTCAGATTTTTTGTGGAGGTAGGAGAGTTCTGGGAAGGTGGTGATGCCCCAAGAATTACTCTCTGTGGCATTTGAGCAACTACATTTCCCCTCCCACAGCTCCAAACAACATATTGTGGCAGATATCCAGGTGGACTTGTTTGTGCCAAACCTCCAGGAGAGCATTTCGGAAAAAGCAATACACTCTATGACATAAGTTTCAGCACAGGGATGACATTACGGACATTAAGAGGTACATTGTCTCGCCCTACAGGGCTGTTCCGTGAACTGCATATAGATGATGCAGATATGGGGGAAAGGTGCAATGGATATAGGTACCTTATTGTGGTGGTTTGCCCCTTTTCAAAGTGGGTGGAAGCAGGACCATGTGCACACCCAGATGCAAAGTGTGCGGCATGATTCCTGGTCAGAGAGGTGTTTCCACGATGGGGTGCATGCGAAGTATTCAGATCCGATAATGGCACACGTTTCTTTAATGCGCTATGTCAGCATGTCGCAGCGCTATTGGCCATAAAACATTGAATGTGCTCAATTTACCACCCTGAGGCTAATGGCGTTGTGGAGCGTATCAATGGACTTTTGAAAAGTAAACTGTCAAAATTGTGTTCCACATTGAAGGAAAACTGGGTACACTGTTTGCCCTTGGCCCTCTTCAGTTTACGCGCACAGTCTAGTAAGGACCACCATTTGACACCACATGAAATAGTCACAGGCAGGCGCATGCAAACACCATAGCCCCTGCAAGGAAAGCGTCAGATACGCATCAAGCAGCGACAGTACTAGGAGAGGAATTTAGGTAATATTTAATGGCACTAACAAGTGCTATCAAATATAATTCCGACAGATTGTGCCATCCAGGAGCAAAGGACAGGACAAACGGGAAGGGAAGGAGACAGCAACTGCAAACATGTGCCACAACGGGACCATAATTTCCTGGGGAGCAGATCTAAACGAAAACATTGTTCGTCAATGGACCAGTCCCAGGTTTCAAGATCCATATGAGGTGGTGTTCTGTACTCCTCTCGCTGTCCGCCTGAAGGAGTTACAATATTGGGTACATCTCTCGGATGGTGAAGAGCACCTGAGACAAGTGCATTGCAAAGGTCACTTGACAGATCAAGGACATAACTAATGAAGAAGTTTAGTAAGGGATCCATGCCAGGGTGGTGTGCAGTGACACACCCCTGATTTTTCTCTTTCTTTTCATTTTTTATTCCTTTATTTTTTTTATCTTCTTTCAATTTTTTGATTTCTTTTCAATTTTTGAATGTCTAAAACCCGGTCAGCCCTGGTGGGAAAAGAATCTCTTTCCCTCACCATTTTTTTCTTCTTTCTCTCTCTCTCTCTCTCTCTCTCTCTCTCTCTCTCTCTCTCTCTCTCTCTCTCTCTCTCTCTCTTTCTCTCTCTCTCTCTCTCTTCCTCTCTCTCTGTAACGTTTTTTTTCTCCTCTCCAGGGATAAGCACGGATGCCTGACTGACTTGTTCAAACCTCCATGTTATGTAGGGATAATGATAAACTGAATGTAATTCGTTCTGCATTATACTTTCTTGTCGACCGATTATCATATTGTTTTGTGACACTTGTGGTTGTCGGAGTGTCTGAAGGTATGTCTGTTATATGGGGTGGCCATATAAAGGGGGGGTGGACTGTTACATATAAAGGAGAATAATGTTAATAGATTTGTGAACAATGGTATGAGTAGGTCTATGATAAATAAGAATCAAACAATGTCTCACTTTTTGCCGGCAAACCACACAGATTTTCTTAGACGAATAAGACGGAAAGTACAAATGACGTATGGTTTATATGAGGGGTTGGGCTTTCACACCATTTCTGACATTCAGCATTCAGAGTAATCTAATAGCTAGCACTCCGATATGCATACTGTGGGAAGGAATGGGATGAATGAAAGCTGTTACGTGTGTACACTCATTCCGCATGTGTCAGGGGCTCCTAAGGTTTTTGTTCCACGGCCAGTCCCAATTACAGAGGCACAATGCCTTGTACATCTTACACTAGGTAGGATAAAGGACACATTCCAGGCACACAGGGTGCAGTTGAAGAGCATCGATCTATCTAGATCCAGCGCTATGCAATGGCAGTACAAAATACAGCAAGTGTCTACAAGCACCATATTTTTCCATGGGAGGTCACTTGCATGTCAACAACAAATGGCAGGTTACCACAGTGACGTGCCCGGCAGATGGACTTATCGAATACAGCACAAAATAATAGCCCAAGTAGAGACTTTGTGTGCGCAAATATGGTCCCAATACATCACAAGGCTCACCTGGATTGTGACAATGTAGAAGCCAGTGCAAATACATAGAGACATGGACTATGAACTTTGTTTTAGCAATGAAGGAACAGTTCCTGTTGGCAGAAACACCCAGTGCAACCACACTCTTGTGATCCCTGATATGACGAAAGGTACGTAGCGGTGAGGGATTACTACTGGATTTGTGACCGACAAGCCTACTTGCACCTCCCATCATCCTGGAGGGGCAAGTGTTCACTGGCCACCCTGCACTCAGTACTACTAGTAATCCCGGAGGAACACCTGAAGGGAAAAGAACTGCCTGGCAATGTGCCAACAACCACTCCCGCACCTAACAAAGCAGAGAGAGACTTGCAGATCACACAAGAATTTGTATGCTGCAAGAAAAAGAACTATTTCGACAGCTGAAAAGAAAGAAGAGGTCGAACTATATCTCAAAAGACTTCTGCACTGCTCAGAGGGATACCTGACAAGTATAGTCTTTTTAGCTCAGCAGAGACTTTCTTTTCATCTTTTTTGGCTCCTGGGTTCAAGCAGCTGCAAATGCCACATGGGTTCAAATTGTTCGATGGGAGCTGGTCCAGCTCGCCAATGATGCAGAGAATGGGTACAACGCCATCAAAGTAGAGCTCTGTGCTTTGTGACTCCTGACGATGCAGAACTGCTATATGCTGGATCTATTAACAGCCATAGAAGGAGGAGTGTGAAAAGTTGGGAAGCAGCTATTGCACTTCTGTACCCCCGGAGGATGCCAAGAATGGGTCGTTATCCCGCATCATTGAGGCGGTGCACAATCTAGGTGGTCAGATGAAGAAAGAAGGTGGAGTTCAGAACACGGATGGGCTCTCGCTTGCCTTTGATTGAGTCTCATCATGGCTGGGAACAGCAGTAAAAATACTGGTGCCTGTTACTGTGTTCATTTTGGTTCTCCTCTGCACGTGCCAATTGGGTCTCTGATGTTGTGCCAATGTAATGCCTAGTAGTGCAAAGTTGATGGTATCAATCAGGTTCTAATGCACCTTGCCATACAATAAACAGCAAAACTCAAACTGATACTTTTGGGGTTGTATATATGTCAGATGAGGATGAGTTAGTTCCTGTAGAAGTAATGAAAGGGGAGAGTGTTGGGAAGGAACCAGGGTCCTCCCGAACACCCGGGTGCTTCAGAGTTAGACAAGACATCTTCAAGGCACTGTAATGGACTGGGGGGGAGGGGCACTGGAAGGCTCTCTCATGCAAGCATAATTACATACACATGGACAAGCACTGAAGAAGGTAGATATTGTCTACAGAAGGATATAATTAGGTGCAATTAACTATTAGTTGGATAGATTTGTAATGTCAGATCCCAGGCATTGTAAAAGCTTAGTTAGGGCTGTAGAGGAGTCAAACTCCCCCTCCTCCCCAGAAGGAATGCGGCCTGTGGGATCTAAATAGACCACAAGGGCTTAGTGTACAGTGTTCTTCACTATGGCTGAAGTACGAACTGACTCACCAGGTATCTACTGTTGGTCAAGGGTCCATGAGGATTAATAATAGGACTCGCATGTGTTGTGCGGCAAAGTGCAGAATGGGATAAAATATAAGTCTAAATTGGGGAGGAAACTATGGACCTAGATAATGTGAGCAGGATGAGCTCAATATGGATAGAATGGATGAAATATGTTTGTATATGGATAACAATGTTTAGTTTTCCTTGAACTAGGTTTCATGGTTTGTAAAGGTCTGCAGAGCTGCAGTGTGTTTTTGCATAGTTAACAAAATGGAGGAAAGCATGAGCTTCAGTGTGTTTTTGCATAGCTAGCAAATGTAGAACAGCGTGTCCTGACAAAACTGCTGACAACGAAGAAAGAAGGCTTTAAAACATCCCTATTTTCGAAAAAGGACGGATTGGGCGAAGTCAGGATTCAGCTTTAGTGACATCACCATGGCAAGCTGGACCTAGATAAACCCCTGCTTGAAGCCACTCTGGCAGGAAGGAACAGGAAAAGGGAGGAAAAGAACGTTCAGACAGCAGAGTCTTTTGCTACCAACCTCATTTGTAAGGTAAATCTTGTTATTCTTACAAGATCGCCTTTGGCCTCATTTCCCTAGCAGGGTGTATTTATTCTGGTATGAGCGTTTTTAGGGACACCCTTACCAGTGCAAATATTGCACATTTTCTCGCACGTGTGTTATTCCAATGCTGTATGGAGGCTGCAGCTCACATGCTTATTTTTAAAACTACACTTTCTTTTCTTAGCATTCTTTTCTTCAATATAGATTTCCCTACAGCATCAAATAAAGTGCATAAAGCGGCATTCGTCACTCATGCCAAACAATAATTGCCATCTGTTAGGAGAGAACAGATAACACATTGCCTTCATCACTAGTACCAAGGTGGTATATGCCATGTGTAGATATATGGGAGAGAACAGGTCATTGAGCTCAGCCTAAAAAATGTTGGCTGTGCATCTTAAATGCAAAAAGTTCCCTTAAAACTTGCTACCATTCACACAGCTGCCACATCATTGGTAAGTATGGCTTGTAGTAGTAATACTTCGTAGCAACAAAATGCATTAGTAAAACTAAAGATTAATAAAATCCTCAAAAATCGCGTTATAGCCATTTGTAGGTCACATGTAAACTAAATAACTTTTTCGATGGGGATCCGGTGAGGCAACGGGATTGCACTTTCTCTGGTTACTTTTTTTAATAAATGCACCACGGAGGCTGGGAGCCCACAGAAGCTTACTTCCTGTTGCTTCATCAAGGTGTTTGGCCACTGCAGTGTTGCCTCTGTGAAATCCTCTTGAACCAAGCACCTTGACGTAAGGAGCATCCCTGGCCCAGAAGAGTGGTGGGTCACCACTACTCTTCTGCAGCTCAGTCATGGCTCATCCTGGGTGAATGTGATCTGTTGCTCTCATGCTGGGGCTGTTCTTTGCTGGCTGCCTGCCTAGTTTTTCCTCTTGAGATGCCTAAATTTCATTGGTTGGGTTCCTATTTCCTTCAGGTCCTTTCCTCATTGATGTTTCGATTTCTGGCTATTGGATAGTCCTCCTGAGTACATGGTTCCAGGGTTAAAGGCCTTGTATACCTGATCCTGTCTCCAGCTCTGTAAATGAAGCCCTTTACTTACTGGGTTCTCCAACATCCTCTGAGCTGAATCCAGTGTGACTGGTGCCATAAGTACCTGTCTCCAGGTTTTGATATATTCGTGAGAATCCTCTCCAGGGTCCCCTCGGTCCTGGAGTAATGGAGTGTTGCAGACACCCGGCCACAACGGTTCACCATTTACTTATATTAGCCTATATCCTGCTCTGCTTCCTTACTTCCCTGGTCAGTTTGGTCTCTAACCTGGATCTGAAGATCTTGAGGGGTCTTCCCTTGTGTCCTCTGGGGTTGATTGATCGAATGTTCACACTTGTATGGTAGAACAAGTACTTACCTGGTTTTAACCCATAACCGTGGCTTGTGGGGAACTTTCTAGAAAACTTTTGATCTATCCTAAAGTTATTGAAAATGGTACTTTTCTGTGATTCTCTTTTGTGTCCCTATTGTTTCTCATTAAAGACTAACATTTTAACATGCAGCAGGAATTTATCACAGAATGTGATGCAATAAATAACTGTTCTGCATGCCTGCATGTTTGAAGGTTTTGGGTTTAGTTTTTAATCACCCATTTAAAGGAGTGTAGTAAGATCACATATGACTAGTATTTTAGGACTAATTTCTAACATGTGGTGGCCCCATAAGACATGTTAAGTGTTAACCCCTTCACTTCCACCAGGAATTACTGAGTAAATGATTTACCTTTTAACAATCCTACTGTTGCACTAACAGTATATAATAGCAAGCATCACATACACACTTTGCCCTAATCAGGCTACTTAAAGAATTTTCAACAAAAAATGGCAAATGGAATCCATAATAAGTTTTATGTATACAATGTGGATATGTCATTTAACTCACCCTCTCTGCAATGTAAATACACTTGACACTCAGAATTCATAAATGCAATGATCGGCGGGAGCCGCTCTCTCTCACAGGGTCTCTATTCTGTTCTGTCCCATTCCCCTAGATCTGCCAACTGTCTGATCGAATCCACCACATCATCCCTTATTTTACCAGCCATCCCCACCAACAGAGTCATAATTACAATTTTGTATGCCGGAGGAGCAGTTTCAATGAATGTATTTCGGGCTGAGACTGATAACGCTACTACCCCCAGTTGTTCGGGATCCTCAAAATGGATGGCTTATTTCATGGTGTACCATTACTTCTCCTCGCTAGGCCAGTCCGATGTAATTGGATACTTGCGATTACACCCTTGAGCAACTAACTGTAATAACGACACTTGCAGCTCTCTCCCACCTTCATCATGAGGTGGCCCTGCACGCAATACCTCCTGAATATGTGTTTCCTGTGACAATGACAGAACTCTTGATGCATCCGTTGCGTCCACAAGAAGACCTGCCACACCTCCGTCGAATACTCTGACCACCCATGTTAACAGAGGCTCACCAGCCCTCTGTTTCAATCGATTATTTCCTCCAACTGCTGGAGAATAATCCTCTTACGTTGTCAAATCCACTAAACCACCGCCAGGATTATTCGGATTTGGCCCAGCTTGCCTACGCATGACTGGTTTAACAGTCACCTCTTTCTGACCAGGTTCTGTTTTGGACAGCACTTCCCTCTCCGACCCACTCTCTGAACTAGTACTGTCGAATACATCTCCGTCCCAATCAACTCCTGCAGAGGCAATCACTGTTGCTACCTTATAGGTATTCACCCTCCCTCTTCTCTTTCGATATTTGTATCTGGCCACTCTTACAGCAGCCCGCTCGGCTACTGCTTAATATTTATCCGCCTTGTCATGATATAACTTTATTTGAAGCTGCTGCATTAACGCAATCTGATTCTCGGCAGCCAGCTCCTTTTCCAGTCTTGGGACACTCGCCTGCAATTCTACATTATGTTGATGCATCCTTCTGAATGCATGGAACAAAATCCAACCTAGTCTACCAAAAGCTGGACACTCCTTTCCCTTTTCCACAGGTACCTGTTACAGCAACCGGCCACCTTGGCCGGACTCCCCTCCCCTATACTCATATCCCAGGTCTCACTCAAATCTGTGCCACACGCCCAAGTCTGTGCCAATTTGTCCGCCCTGGGATCGTCACTTCAGGACAGTCTCTGCCTGCGGAGCTTCCTTTTTTCCCAAATAGAGGACTCATGGTGTCAATGAATGTTTCACGTCCCTATCTACAATACCTTAAAACACACCCACTTTCTTCCTAAACACAAAAAGAAAATTGCCTTTCTGAGTCCAAGCTCCAAATTCATCAGGTTCTTTGGCATCAATATCAGCACAAAGATCCTGCCTACAGCGCCATTATGTTTTGCTTTTCTGTCACATGTAGTGACCCTAGAACCACTTACCTTATTACACGGACCAAATGTTCTTGGACTAGGGGGGCAATAATCCCCACTTAGACCAACAATTGGAATATTATTGTCTCTTTATAGGCCCTTTTATTCATACAAAGTATAGGCATACGAATACCTATTGGAATATTGGAATAAATGCAATTAGGTATACATGGACACACAGACAAGGATAGTTACAAACAAGGTCTATATCACCGTTAGTTCAGTTGAAGGAGAAAACTCAATATCAACCACTACCCAGTCCCGAAGCAGGTAGCCAGAGAGTTCACACGTGCTAACAGGGACTGGAGCGGAGTGAGACTTCATCACCCGGGGTTCCAATTCTCTGATCTCTCATCAGGAATACCTCTCCTCTTATGGTGGACAAGTCCCTGCCCCTCATGGGTTGCAAACTGCCCCCGGCCGAAGGACAGGCAGCAAGCATGGGAAGCAAAGAGTGAAAAAATCCAGCCAGAAGTGGAAAAACCCAGCTTGTCTCCCGCGCACTCGTTCCCAGCACCCCTTATCACAGCACCTGCACAGCTCTGACTCCCTTCTTGGCTCATCCTTGAGCAAACAATACAACAGCTATCATCCACAGTGAGTTCATCTGCTTCATAATATAATATTGCACCCGTGGCGGAACTCATGTCTGCTAACTGAGCTCCCAGAAACGTAGACTTTAATTGCAGTTTGGAAGTGAATGTCCAAATGGCCGCGCACCGGTGGCATGTTTTTTAGCTCATTTTCACACATGCATTACAGATATGATGGTCTTTATCTGGCTGTATGAACATGTAATAATAAAGATGAATGAATATTAACTACAGTAACACTCAATAGAGATGTGAATCTGCATATACAAATAAATGATATCACAGGCACACAATGCAAGGATGTTGTTGCTGCAGTGCTGCTTTTCATATACGTTTTTTGTTTCAATATGGCGGCAGGTCTCCTGGACACGTGGAACGCTGCTTCCGTATTGAAACCACTTTGCTGCAAAACAGGTAAGTTTGGATCTATTACACTTAGCAGACACTTGAGTACTTACCTTATGGTTATATGTCAACACATGCATATATATCTTCTTTCAGATATTTTGAAACAAAATCAAGTAACGAGTAAAAATAAATGAGGAATCCATCCCATCATATACCACAGCAGCATTTCCACCGCATTTGCGGGTAAGTTGCAAGGGATATTTATCCATCCCCAAGATTCAATTGATTTTAGGGAATTCATTGTTTGAATATTTATGAATATATGCACACATATATGTCCAGGTCTTTTGAAATACAATCAACTACTCTGAGAAAACAATAGGAAGAATAATTTCCACCACACATCAATATGGCTGACCTTCTCTAAATGGTAAATATAAACAACGGGTCCATAATAGAGATAGTTATTCCTAGGGGGTTCTAACAGATTCAAATTGAGTTTAGCAATATCATTTACACCATATTTGAGCCACTAGACAGTGTAACACTGAAGGTTGAAATTGTAATAACCTTATACATTTCAAGGTAAATATTGAATAACTGACGACAAAGAGGAGCAAAATGAAGTCGTGTTTTTGTGCACAATTTTTATTGAAAATCATACTATTATTCAGACTGGATTTACTAAATAGCTTATTTAATGAGGGAGATAAAGTGAATAGCGTCCAAAGGAGAGCACAGATTACAAGGAAATTGGAACCAGAGTTAATGATACTGGTTTTAGCAAGATTATATTAAATGCATGAGTTTATTTAAAATGATCATGGTAGGGTGTGCATGTGTACATTTCCAAATGAGATAATGAGCCATCATTCCAGCGGATTTAGTGAGACATGCTAAGCAAAGGCAGTAATAAGAAGCATGTTGTTTTATTTAATGTGAGCCTGCAATTCAGACAGGCCTGTTGTGTATAGAAGCACATACCACTTAAAATCCAAATACCAATGATAGCCGTGGCCAAATTGAGGCATTATTGAACTGAACTGGTTACCGTGGTAAATAGGTGATTTTCTATCTAGACGTTCAACCATAGATAGATATCTCTAAATAGACGTACTTTGAATTGTTCCTGATGATTCTAATATGAGTTGCTCATTAAGCGCCATTCTCCACCTTTTCCTTTCCCCTCCCCATTTTCTGTTTTTACAGATTCTCACAGAAGGGTGAATCTAATTGCAATCATCGTTATCTAAACATTCACTATACATGAATACAATTGTATTTTTATGTTGATTTATGTGACACACATGTGCATGTATTGAGCATAGTGGAAGCAAATGACATATGTGGACTTATGTTATAAGGCTATTTACTTTGATGTATTGAGCCTAGAGGAAGCTGTTTCTGGTGAAACAATATGTACATGCACCTACTGGTGGCTGTTACTATTTGTTTGGGGATATTGTTTTTCACATATTTTATGTGGGATATTTGTTTGGATACATTGTTTTTTTACATATATTACGGTGTCTGTAAGGCTAGTTGGCCTTTTTTGAATTTCACATATGTTTGCACAATAAACACCAGTTTACTCATACCATGAATTTAAGAGATTGATTATCATAGCCACAGGGCGCATTGTAGAAGGGGGATGCCCTCAGTGTATGTTATAGTTTTTTAGACTGTGAGTGTTACAATCCTTCTCCCGGCACTTGCTGACAGTTGGCTTTTTGCACCACTTAAACTCTTTTTTAATCACTAGTGTAATTAATGTTCAGGGTTGGTGCAGCGGCCCTTAACACAGTTACATTCTGCTCTCTAAAAGAACCTCTTCATCTACAGTGTCCCTTCTGCTTCTGATCATAGATACAGTCCTATTCGCTAACACATGTGCTATAACAATATCATTATACCATCTTTACAACCTACACCCCAATAAACCTTGTCATAACAAAGGGGAAAAGAAAAGAGAGAGAGAGAGACAACCAATACACAACAAAATACTCCTTATACGATCTGCTGTTCCAGGACACTGTCAAGAATAGTTAATGTTTGCTCATCGAAAGGGATGCACTGATTTCAGAAATGCCAATAACATATTAATGAAACTCATCTTTATGGCACCCCCGTTCTCTGTCCGGCTCCTCAGGAGGGGGGTTGGAACTGGTGTCCTTTCAAACGTCCTTGAGGTTTATCCAGGTCTTGTGTCCTTTAACCTTCAGAGTGGTGGATGTGGCATAGACAACCTCTTACGGTCCTTGAAAACATCTTTCATTCCCCTTTTTGATGAATGTTCTGATAAACAACTGATCACCTGGGAAGAGCTGCGACTGCTGCAGAGATGCTCGGCCGTTGATCTGCGATGCAGACGGCTGTCGTGGATGCGGTATAAGCTGTTCAGAGATAACTTTAACACATTTGGTTAAGTCCTTAAGATATCCCTGCAACTCATCCCCTAATACTTTAGCAGTTTTGTGAGCGTCGTAAGATGCGTGTGCAGGTGTGAGTGGTGTGTGCAGCCTCCTGCCCAGCATGACCTAGTGATGGGTTAAATGGTGGTCCTTTCTTGGCTGATTCCTGAGACTAAACAAAGCAATGTGAAGGTAATAGTGCCAATTTTATGTTTACTTAAAGAATGACAGTGTTTGGCCAAACGCTGTTTGAGTAGTCCGTTAAGGTGCTCCACAATCCTGTTTGCTTGCTGGTGGTTTAATTAGCACAGTTTGTGCTTTATGCCTAATAGGGAGATACTTTCTCTGAAAAGCTTGTTAAAAATGCAGGTCCCATTGTCAGATTTCAATACCTTGCGCACCAAACATTTAACCTCTGATTTGGCATCGGCATGGGCACAGGGTCCTGCCTCAAGCCAATGAGAGAATGGGCACACTACAACAATTAAATAACAAAGGCTACTGCACCTGTTAACCATGTAGGCATAATCAATGTGGAGCTCCCAAAGGGCCCAAGGGGGCAGGCAATGTGCCCTTTAACATCTTAAGGTTGTGGCCTGTACAGCCAGAAATGAAAGGGCGCCCCATGATGATGTTACTGGGGTGGAAGATGTGGCGCAGAGCATGTCAGATAATGGAGAACCCATCTCCATGCTCCCTGCAGGTACACTGGTTGCATTAACAGGGGCGGATGAACAGCTTAGGAAGATACTTAGAAGCCACTGGGAACCGGTTGGGCTAGCAACAATGGGAGATATTTGGCGGGAGGGTTCTATTAATACCTTTGAGGGGCTGCGGGATGAAACTGGGTTGCATGCGGGCCAGTACATTACATATCATAGAATGGTGCAGAGAGTTAAGAAAATATGTCCCGAAACTGTGTTGGAGGAAGAACCAGATGCCATCATAGATATGATCTACAACATAGCAGAAGGGGGACATGAGATATCCAGATTATATGAGATGTTGATGCTTAAAGTGGGGAAGGAGGTCACACAGTTGAGACTAGATTGGGAAGCGGAAGTAGGAGCCCCGATAGAGGATGGGATGTGGGAACGGGCTCAGAGGTACCACAAGAAGGTATCTAGAAATGCAAGATTGAAACAGACACAACTGTATATCACGCACAGGGCATACATGACACCCCAAAGGATATCTAGGTTTGTGAATGTAGGACGGCAGGCATGCCCCAAGTGTGATGAGGAAAACGCGGACATGGTGCATATGTTCTGGTCATGCCCGGTCATTGAACGCTTTTAGAGTGACGTGGAGCAGAAACTGGCAGAGAAGGGGGTCAAGATTGTAGTGGACACTGTGTGGTCTTGTTTGTTGGGGGGATTCCCAAGATCACAGAAGCTAAAGCATCTGAGCAAACTGAAAGATCTGGCATATGTGCTTGCAAAGAGAAGAATCGCCATGGGGTGGAAGACATGCCATAGACCGAGAGTGGAGGTATGGTGGAAATATTTGCAGAAATGGGCGGAGGCAGAAACTATAGTATGGCAAGAAGCGAGCAATGCTGGGGGGGAGGACAGAGTCCCTGATGGCCTGGAAATTATTGATAGCAGAGCTGTTTGGGTCAATCCAAGACCCAGATGAACCCATGGAAGGGGAGACCCTGCCACGGGATGCAGATACGGAATGTGTAAAGTGATAGGCTCGAAATGGGGGGTGGGATAGGGGAAGCAGTGACTTGAAGTAAACAATGTACAATGGATCTGTTGATATATGCACTGCCTGTTTGGTTTGCATTGTTTGGTTGGAATTTAACAAAAATGTTTTTTAAAAAAAAAAGGTTGTAGCCTGTACTATCCAGGTGGCACGTGGTACAGTTTGCTTAGAAATTATCTAAGTGTTCCTGGAGATAGGGGAAAAACCAGTCCTCCTGGATGCTGGCTACAATATACTGCTTAGATATGTATAGTGTAGTGGAATTGCTCAAGGGCAACTGTTAACACTTTCCTGGGGAATTACTGCTTTCCCTGTAATATTTGGTCTCCAAATTAAACTTGTTGGGGATAGGGAACACCCTCTTTCCATAAATCCTTCTCTTGTTGTGGTGCCCAGCCCTGCAGTTCAATAATCTATGTGAGGGGTACTGCATTGTATGAGGCTGGCAACTGCACCTGCTGCAATGCTATGTCGGGGGCCCTTGTGTCCTCTGGTACTTTGATATACTGTTTCTTTGGCCGCTCTGTCTGCTGCATCATTGCCATAAGCTATTGGGTCTGTATTGTTTGTATGAGCTGCACACCTTACCATGGCAATGAAGGAGGGTTGTGTTAATGCCTCAATCTAGAGAGTAATGCTGCACTCGTGCACCATGTGATTCTTTTGAACTCTATCCTGCACCATCTTGACAACCCTGAATGTACTCTGGAGGTGACATATGCTGAGTCTGATCTGATTAAATGGTAACTAGATCTCCTTTAGACATTTATAATGCTTCTATGAGTTCTGCTTGTGCAGAGTAATGCATGGGCAATCTTTTTCACCATCACCTTGTATTCTCCATTTACCAAGCTCACTACTGCTGCACCAGTGTGCCCATGTCCCGTGTTCTGATCAATCGTTGCTGACCCATCAATGAAAATCACCTCCTCTTCCTCTAGTGCATCTTCCCTGGCCATGGCACTCATCTGTGGTGCCTTCCTATGCTACACAATCATGCATCGAATCGCCTCGCTGCATGGGCTCTACAATGAATGCCGCCTGGTTAACTGTGTGACATCTGACAATATTAGTGGAAGAGTTTGACAGGATCACCTTGTATCCTGACAGTTTTTGTCTAGTGAGGGTGGAATTGAATTTTTCTAAAATGGCAAAAGTTGCGTGTTCCACATATAACTGGGCATCCCATTGTGATGGTCGTGGATTTCTGTACTGCGAAAGCAGCTGCTGCTAGAGTCTGCTCACAGGGAAAGTGATCCTGCATTATTGGATCTAAAAGTCCACTTTAGTAAGCCTGGGGTTTGTCTCCCATGGATGTCTGCTGGGTTAGGACGGCCGTCCTCACTCGACCACTGAGAACAGGAATAAATGTTTATTGTAATCTGGCATTGCATAAACTGGTGCATTACGGATTGCATTTTTGAGTTCCTGGAAATATTTGGTCTTTTCCTCTGTCCAACTGATGGGTACCTTCACTTTCTGCACTTCCTTTAGTCCCTGCAAACAGGGGTTTAGTGTAGCTGGAATAGTACAATAACCGAGACCTACAGTAGTTACATAGTCCCAAGAACTGTTGCATTTCTTTTACTGTGATTGGCTATGGTGTCTTTTGTACTGTATATGGGGTTACTTGTTGTCCTGCTGATATTATTTGTCCTATATATACACAAACTCTTTTTGGCAATGCTGTAATTTGTCGTTATCTACCTTGTAGCCCTTCTCTGAAAGTAATGTTAAGAGTGTTACTGAAACTTTCCTACATTGTTCTTCTGTTGGGCTGCAGACCAAAATGTCATCTACATATTGAATGATTGTGCTTTGTACCTGTATGCTTCCTACATCCATTTGTAATACTCTGTTAAAAATACTTAGGAGCTCACAGTACCCGTGAGGTAATCTTGTGTGTTGAAATCTAGGCCCTCGATAGGTAAATGTTGTGACATGCTGATAGTCAGGGTGCAAAGGAATGGAGAAAAATGCATTCTTAAGGTCAATTAATGTGAAGTGTGTTGCTTCTGTGGGAATATTGCAGAGGATGGTGGCAGGAGCATTTGCTTTTTTCCACAAGGTTACATGGGGATTCTGGTGGTTGTATTACGTCTTGTTGCCATAATGCTTCAATGGTGGAATCTATCCCTTCATCTGCTTCGTTGACATGGGGTACTGTCTCACTCAGGGTAACACTGCTCCTGGTTTCGGTTTTATACAAACTGCCACTATGCTCTTCAATAATCCTACATCGTGGAGCTTGCTAGTTCATGGGTGACTGGGTACTTTCTCCATATCCTCCTGCAAGTGGGATGGCAATGCCTTAGCAATGAGCATAGTGTGAGGTACTTCTCTGTGTTGTATCATTATCTGGCAGAATATGTAAATTTCAAACATCATTTCTCCTGTGTCATTGGTATCTTTGAACAACTGTTCGTCAGACACCCCTCCCAGTGGCTGGGTCTATGCACAAAACGGTATGCCATTCATTCCGCCCCAGCCTCGTATGTACCAGACAAAATGACTGTAATTTTTTGTGATTACCACTTCTAAATCTAATGTAATAATGGTGCCTGGTGCCATTTCCTGGGGAACAGCTGACCTGAACAAAAACTCAGCGGGTACGCACGGTGTCTTATCCTTATTCCTGGGTACCCATCCTAGCAGAATTGTTACCCTGTAGTGAAACAAATCTAGATGTTGGGGCTTTCCTCGTATGGCACTGTTGCTGCAAAGTGTTTGTGTTATTGCTGCACCCCTTGCATTGTGTAACACTTACCTGGCCTCCTCAGGAGCGTAATACCCCTTCAGCCTGTAGACCTGATACCTGGAAGCCTTTTGGATTCTTTTTCTGTTAGGACAGACAGATAACAACAATAGATATGCTGTAAAAACTATTAACTGTGATAACTATTGTGATAACTACTGGATGAGGTGTGTAGAAACCCCTACAATTACCCCCTCCCTTCTTACTCTAGTCCTAAATTCCCTTCTCACCTGTGTTTTGTCATTGTGGAGCTCTCCACCCTGCTTTCAACAGGGGCATGTTGAGATGGTGAAACAATTGCTAAACTTGGCATACTGAAGAACTCAATCATTCTTTGTCGATCTTGAAAGAATGAGTCTTTAGGTAGCTAAGCAGATGAAGACACTATAGTCCTTAAGAGTTTTAAATGATTCCTACATTGAAGAGATCTCTGATGCTAATTTCTTGTCTTTTCCCCTTTTTGCTGGTTCTAGGGATTTGCAGCGCTGACTACAAATGATGCTCGCTTTAAAAGATGAGTTTTTCTTTATGAAGAAGAAAGTATGAATGCGGGATGGCTGCATCGTTACTCAGGATGAGAAAACGTAGAAATGTATGTTTGCCAATTCAGAGTAACTGCAACCTTCAACAGTGGAGCGCCGTGACAACTGTGAGGTGATAACTTGAGGAAACTTCAGGTACGTAAGCACATTTAAAACGTCTTCTCTTGTAGTCTGTAAAGTTTGTTTTTATCATTAAATACCTTTTGTGTTTTCTGCAGGATTTCGGAACGCTGAGGGAAGACCTTCGGAAGATGCTGCGGCTGTGAGTAAAACGTCTGACTGAGGAGATACGGTGAACAGACAAATATTCTTCAATGAAAATGACAGCGGCGGCGGAAAACTTCTGTCAGGTGTGTCTTATCTGTGACACAACAAAACCAGAAAGAAGCAGGGAAACTCTATACCCTGGACCAGAGTAATATTGTACCGAAGTAGCAGTCTGGCTTGTAATAGATCTGCATGCTTATTGAAATGGGAAATATTAGTACAATTGCGCCGTAGCCGTAGCAACATGCCATACGGCAAATTGCGTAGTAAACTCTTTGGGTATTGGCTCTTAAATTGCAGAGTAGTATTGCGCTCTGTCGGTTTTCTATACAATTCTGTATATAGGCACCCTTCATCAACAAAGATGGATAAGTCGAGAAAGGCAATCCTAGAGGTGGAGGATTCAAAAGTGAATTTTAAGTTGGAATCCACCTGATTGAGCGAAACCACAAATCTGTCCAATGTGGCAGCGTCACCTTCTCAAAGGTGCTCCACAGCTTATTTGGCAATCCTTTGCTGATATGATCTCTTCTACTGTACCCATAATCCAGGAGGTCATTCCAGCATATTTACTACTGTTGGATGCCACTAAGAACAGTCCTCCTTCATTGGCAGGTAACAATTCTATCTTTCACAGTAAGCTATTTCTGTGCAATGTAGAACTCTTTTTGGCCTCATTTGTGGTGAAACTGTTTTTCAGTTCTTGAATAGCTGCAGCCCCTTGTGGGTACAGATTCCAGTCTAGAGACCTTCTCTTTCATCGTGTATGTGATTGGTTCATTATTCGAGGTTAGTGTGGCTCATTATTAAATAGCCTTCTTGGACTCCATTTAATGGTCTTTTCAGTCACCCTATTTGGTCTGGTGCTTGTGTCTCTCCCCCCTGTTTGGCCTCGTTATGGTGCCTCCCATTTATTTCTGCTCGCATGCACACGTTACGGGGTAGGCTCCTCTGCGTCTGGCCGTTTTAAATATATCTCCGCTACGGGGATGTACTCTTGACTCTGCTTGATTTCCCCAGCACCTAAACATTTCACTTTTATTCTAATGGCTTGTAATGGGTGACACATGGTGGATACACAATATATTTTTAACTGTTGGGTTTGTTTTATGAGATGGGGCGCTGACGCTTATTTATGCAGTAATGTTCTTCTTTTGCAGTCTTTCGTCCCATATCTCCTGATGAAGACGTTGTGCAATATACATTCTACCTCGAAACCGGTTGAGCTTTTTCTTCAGGGATGTGATCTACACAACACCTCACTTCTAGATCCACCCTCACAATAGATTATTTTAATTATTTCTATTGTATGGTATTCAATTTCTAAACATTCAAATAACTAGACAGGATGTGGAGATTGTACTCACTCCTGATTGTGTATCAATTGTGTTATTTTTAGCTATTGTTGTTTGGATGAATGTCACTATGAATGTTGTATGGTCTGAATGCTGCACTATGAATGGTTCTGATGATGGACTCATTTTAGCCATGTGTTATGTTTACCAATGCTGCTGTGTTATGTAATAATATGGTTCTTAAAGTATTGTGTCATTGATTGACTATTTCGTAAATGTATGTATCATGGTTAATAAAAATTGATATATTTTTGAAAGCAACATAGTTTTGCTCTCTGGACATTTTTTCCGGATTTGTGTCTTATCTGTGGCCTGTGATGCTCTGTAATTGTCGCAAGAATGGGTATTTTTCTTATCTTTGGTTTCTTTAGGTTCTGAGGATAAACGCTGGTAGCGTTACACTGCTGTCAGCAGAGCAGACGCGAAGCACGTGTTCCAGCATAGGTGGGGCTTATATCGCCCCCAACGACAAATGAATAGTCCTGTGCTGCTGCTTGTAAATTAATCCAATTAATCCACCGGGCAGCCAATTTAGGAGTATAGAATTACTATTGAAACCCATGGAAGTCTATGGGATTGGATGCTGTTAATGGTGTAAATGCCATATGTGCCAGGCTAACAACCACCTCTGACCTGCCGATTGCTGTAATGTGTTCTGCCTAGCCTGAGTGTCTGAGTGAAGACTAGGTTTTCTGGCTGGGATCATGACACATGGTCAATGCCCAGTATTGAGCACACTATACCTTCCTTAGTGAATGAAATAGTTATGTTCGGTTTACTCGGGAGATCCTTCCCCAAAGGTTAACTTGGTTATCTTTTGAATACAATAAGGCTGCTGACAATTCCTGTGTGCCTACAGTGATGTGTAAATCTTCAGTGAAAGGAACCGATACACTTGCCCTAGAAAATTCCTGCATGTCCATTATTTTATCTGACAAGGGAACCTTCCTTCCCTAATACAGGGCTTTGTAGCTCCTGTGTAAACTGTAAACGTGAATGTTCGATCTGCTTTCTTCAGTCCTACCTGGGGTTCCTCTTCCGGGTCAGCAGTGACTGACATAAGTGGGCATGTCAGAGCTCTCTGTGGGCTGTTCTATTGGGGATAAGCATTTGTGCCTGCAAATGGGAAGGAATTGCCCCCTAAGATGCTAGTTCCAGGGTAATGCATCACTGTGCCTTGGGTTTTTCTCCCATGACAGTGTAGGAGTCTGCATGGGTGGCTGCTGCATGTACATCTGTGTGACACTTGGTGCTGGATATGTGGATGCAAGCGCTGGACCCGTGTGGTATTTGTTGTTATACAAAAAAGGAGATCTGCTTGTACATCTCTTGCAAAATGTCCCATCTTCCCACAAGACCAACACAGTCCTCCAAACCTGTGTCTCAGACCTCCAAATCCACCCCCTCTACCTCTCTGAAAACCTCCTCTTACCCGCTGCAAACTTTCCATCTCCCTTCTGTCATTTGCGTACCCATCAACCCATCTCTGAGTTGGTCTCTGATCAGGCTGCCCCTTTGTGGTGCCAGAAATCATTTTCCCGTCCACACTCAATTTAGTTAACTTCTGTACCAGTTTTGCTTCTGCTTTTTGTGCTTACTACATGATCTCTTTATCCTTTTCTTGCTGCATCCTACAATGAAGCACTATGTGGGCCTGTATTTCGGCCCATCCTGTTGCCTCAATATCAACCACTGTATCCAAATGATTTTGCACTTCCTTGGGAAGACCCTTGTGTAACATGTGATAAAATAAAGCTATACTCTTGTCCCACGCTTCCCCTGTCTCTCCTCACCACATCTCCTGAATGTAATGAATGGTAAAGTGCTGGGTCTTCATTTGCCTTCATGGTGTGGGCCATGATTGAATTTGTAAGGTGGGTCTGGGTATGCGTCCCTCAAAGCTTTCCATATGCGTGCTCGACAGTTGTTAAATGGTGCGCCATCATGATCATTCAGCTGTATCCCTGGATAACTTGCCTTCTTCCATATGTCATCCGCCTGCTCCTCAGCAGTGTGTCCAAACAAACTCTTCATGTCCCCTACAGCTAATGTGATCAACGCTGTCTGATTTTTAGGGCATATATTCATTTGCCTGCTCCCGCTGTAAGTGAGGGTAGTGTCTTCATTAAGTTGTTTCGATCCATATGGGCCCAGGGCACATAATGTGCTCTCCCAAGTCCTTTTTGCAACAACAGGAACTGTGCTCCTCTCTTCTTAGTCCAAGTGGTGCTCCCCCTGCCCCCCTTCTTCCCTGGGCTAGGGCCATTCAGCCTTGGTGCACTCTAATCCTCGGCCCCCATTGTGTAATTTCCCTCTGTCAAAGTTCAAAGAAGTGAACATACATTAGGGAGGGATTTTAACAATGGTGCATAGATGTTTAGATCAAAATTCAAACACTGTATTTAACCAATCACAGAAATACTAAAAACACATTAAAAAAAACATATTAATGGAAAATGCTAAAAAGAAAAAGAGCAGGTGCGGATGCAAAAATAGACTTCAGGCCCACAAAATGTGGATAATTGCATATGAATCACTCGCTTCTAAACCAAACATCACCCAGATTAATTAACAGAATGCCCTAATCTCATTGGCCTGACCCTACATATTTCAGTCCTCATACTATGAATGTGGAAACTTCCTCTGGGGTACCAGAAACCAATTGTCAGGTGGCCTAGGGCAATTAATACACTGTAAACCTATTGCGCACCTAGCCACCTTCAAGAGCAGTTATCTATAAGCCTGGCCTAATGATCCAATTCCCAGAGACTTCAGATAACAGATGTTCTCAAGAGCAGACAAGAATCATTGCATGACTCTAAAACGGAAAATAGAACAAAACCAATTACCACTAATGAAAATCCAAGAAGCATCATCATCAAGAAAAAACTCACTTCCATAACTACATATGTACAGATTAATCCAATAATGGAAAAAATACACCCCCTACATACCGTGTAGGAAATACTCATTTCCCTCTGTTCCACTCTCTCTTCTACCCTCTGTTCCTCAGAAATGGCCCATTCCTCTTCTGTGCTCTCTGCTTCCCTCTCAGTGCTTACCGAGTCTTAATCTATGCCATTGCAGCGTTCTACCCTATTCAGCGGGACCTCTGGTGCTCCCCTGAATTGGGATATTCCTTGCTTGAGTCTACCTGGATGTCCCCGATAGTCCTATCAATTTCAGAAAGAATCTATCCTGCCCTCCACTCATCTGTGCCTACCGCCATGGTCTGCCCCTCCCCTTGTGCAAGGTCCTCCTCTGCTCTCTTCAACACTGCTTCTAGTTCTCTACGCACGCTATTTTCTACTTCCATAAACAATGTGTCCTGTGTTATTGCATTACGTTCCTCTGGGGTTTCTGTCTTGGGCTGAGTGGAGGGGGGCACATACCAGGGTTTGTGTATCTTGCGGTGGGCTGTAAAAGAAAGCACCCGTAAGGAGGCATGGGGCAGTTGGGTGATGGCGTCTGTGTGTGTGTATGTGTTATTGGCTCCCCCTGTGCTGTCATCAGGGTGTTCTCTAAATCCTGACATTTCCCACAATTTGAGTTTACTCTGCCTAGTCCTTAACATTTTCCCTGTCTATGTTGATGCCAAATATGTGTACATGTGTTCCAATACAGCCTTATCATGCATGCCTTCTTTGGGCCAAGATTTAAACATTCTGCCTTCAGTCCCCTGAATCCACTTGCGGTGGTACGTCAGGATCTTCTCCCTTATACTGTGGGAGTGCCTTGCAGAGGTGCTCCAATAAAGTACCCAAACTCCTTCTCAATTCCAACCGTATTTAAAACATAACATTTTCCAACCACCGATCCAGCGGCATCGTGCCTCAAACACAATACTGGTCCACCCTCCCACAGCAAAAATCCCCAACCCCCACAATCCATTAACACACTTCTACTAATGCAACCACCACACAAAACCCCTGTCCATGCAATGGGCTGCTAATTCCCCACTCCAACAACTCCTATATACACAACTATAAACAAATTGTTCAGATAAAACCCAATTATTTACACAATGTTGTGCACCCTTCCTCTATCTGCTTTCTCTCGAGATGAGGGAACTCAACCCTTCTCACGGCCCTTTCACTCTAGGGCAGAGGGATCCTGGTACTTTTTCTACAGGACCATCACTTTAACTACAACGCTATCCCACATGAATTTTATCAATTCTTCATCTTCATCAATTCTTCATCTCGACTACTACTTATAAGGTCATCTTCTTCTCACGTTAATAAATCACAATAAATAATATTAATAAAAAATACTCATGCAATATCACAACGTTGTCTTCCCTTCTCTTAGAGGGGCTTCTCCTTCTCTCTCTCTTCACTTCCTCGTGCACACAAAAACATCACTGTCAACCACCCTTGTTTTTCCCAAAAGAGTGTACTCACGTTCTAGATGGTTTTCCGAGTTCCTCTGATGCAGTGTCCCCCTTCAATTGTCTGTGCAGGAATCAAGCAGGCCTTCAGAGAAACCACAGTGCCTGCCAACCTCTTCTTAGTGTGCACACAGACTGGTCACTGCAGATGGGCACACCACCCAGGATATGCCACAGGGGAACCCCCACCCTCTCCGGGGATCTAGAATCATGTCAGGGCCACGAAATGTGTATGGTAGGCCCAAAAACTGATTGATAAAAAACAATCCAAGGGATGAATAAAGAGTGCACATTTTGCAATGTGATGAAACCATGGTTTCAACAGTAAGATGACAGATGCAAGTGAGCACAGTTTAAGGGTGTTTATTGACTTAATAAGACTTCAAAAAACGGCCATCTAATCCTAAATCTACAGATGGGAGGAAGCTACGACCATCAAATAAAATAACACAGTCCTAGTGGTGTCTTGTCAAAATAAAAGGACCTATACTAATAAAAACCTGTAACCAGCCCTTACTATAATGCAACAAAACGTGAAAGGGATGTGAAATACAAAAAGGAACAATGTTCTAAATAATATGTCAGAATTGTAGAGCAATAAAGTTCCCTTCCCTGCGTTTTCAGCACGTGGTAAGGTAGAGCACTCGAGCTCTATAGCACACTCCGGCTTCTCTTAGCATGAGGAGGCAGTCTCTAACAGAGTCTCTTAACAGCACAAATGGTCTCTCGCTCGATGAGTCTTGTTCAACAAAAAGATCTAACAACTTAAAGTTCTCTTCCTTTTGCTTGTCTTGTAGCACATATCGGGTGGATCATCCACAGGGTCTCCCGGGCTCGGACTCCCCTCCCCTCACTTTCAAAGTCACTGTAGGCTCCCTCGTTCGTGCACAGACCTTCCTTTCAATTACCGTAATGTCCTTTGACTAGAGTAACTTCAATACTATGTTTGTCACTGTTGCAGGACCAGGCGCAAACCTATCTTTCATTCTCTTGGGATCAAAGTCTTTCGATTGTGCTGGGGATTTTTCATAGACCCTCAAAGGACCACTTCAATCTTTCTATCCAATCTCAAAGTTCTATTTGCTGTATACCTTTGTGGCAGAGATCTTTTGACTGGGCACCCACGTGGTGCTGGACCACTCTTCATGTAGATATTCCTGTATTCCTGTCTCCCCCAATGTTCCACTTTTATCTGGATCACCTCACTCACTGTTTGACCAATCTTTCATCAGTGACACTCTCGCCGCTGGCAACCTTTGTTCAACATAGCTCAACCATGCACAAGTTCTCCCAACTCACTGGCTGCCTGGCGATACGTCTCCCTCACCATGCCACAGCATCTCCCCCGCTCTGAATCGACATCTTGGCTTCACTTTCTTCTCCGGTCTCTCAAGGCTTCTTTTTATGCACTGTGGCTTTTCGGGTCCTCTGTGTTCCTGACTTCTCCCTAAAAGTTCTTAGGGTTCTCCCTCAGTCGGGTTCAGACCCCTCTCAGTTTTCGCAAAGAACCAATTTTAGTCCTCCAATCCCAGAATGCATTGTGGTGTATTTTGCTCCCACTTCAAAGCTCACCAAAACGGCATTCCATGGCTTTGGGAGCTGTAGGAGTTTCAATGGGGATGTATATTGAGGTCAGGGTCTCACCGCCTTACCCTCAGAAACCTGGGCTCGCCCACTTGTCCCAGGGGAGAAGCTCTGGTGTGGCACCACCAGGAGAAACCCAGCTGCCCCTGGTTTTGCCTACTGGAGGTACAGTTCCCTATCCACACTGCAGCTTCCTCTGTATTCAAAGGCCCAGTGTCTGGGTGGTTTCCTTCTCCTCCAGGTCTCCCAGGGTCTCTGCAGCTTACATTGTATTCCTCTGGCTTCTCTGCACCTTCCAGCATCCCCATCTCGCTCCAAATGCTGTTTCTGGCTGCTGCATTTATACACCCAGCTAGAGTTCATTGGAGTCAGGTGTGAGTAGTTGTCCCTCCCTGCCTGACTCTGCCTGACCTCATTATCGGGACAACATGGAGACTGCGCATAGGAATCCATTGCCCATTGATTCCAATGGGTAATCTTCATGACTCCCATCTGCATCTTCTTCGTCCCAGTCCTTGTGTATTTCGATAGGGATATGTGATTATGGGAATTGTGGTGTTCTACAAAAAAGGATAAAGATGTTGTGGATTTTTTTCAGGAAAAGGAGTTTGAATGTAGGGTTGTTGAAAAGTGGGTTTTCAGGAAAAAGGGCTGAAACTCATGTTGCAATTTAGGGATGGTCTTTGTTTTCACCGATGGTTTTGCCTTTTCCCTACAGAAAGGTACTGGTGTATGATGGGACTCTGTTTACAATATCCCATGACAACTGAGGGGATGTTGGGTAGGGGTGTATAGGAAAGGGAGGAATACGATGTCTTGCGCAAGGGTGTGTCTCTCATAGTCCCCATGGATCCCCTGCCCAGGTGATCCTCCCTCGCTCGTCCGTCCCCAAGGATGGGATCCAAGAGCGATGGCCCTCCCCATGCCACCTGAACAAAGGATCCCCGGGAATAACCTTGGAGAAATGCCTCAGGTTTCTCACAGCAAGAACACGTTTTTATTACCTGCAAATACGGCCGGGAGTGTCAGCGTTGGCTCCAGAGAACTGAAAACTGAAAGCTTGCTCAACACACCCATTTCAGTTACAAGTTTTATAGAGGAAAACTGCAAAATGAAATGGACATATGCACATTTATCAAATACAGGTCAGCCACATTTCTTTGTGGCTAGCCTCTATACAAAAATCTAAACATCACCTATATTTTACTACCCCATTGGTCAAAGACCTATCTGTAACGACATGAATACAACCGCCTGGAAATGACCGAATTTGTGCAGTCGGCAGAAAATACCTTGTTCTAATTGGCCAATTCTACTCAGGTAATTTGTTGCAACCATGGATTTTTCTTATTGTCCAAAACAACTTGAGATAATTTATGATGTGCATGTACCGGACCAATCACAGAACTGATGTGTACAGTGAAATGATAAAAAATGGGCATGATACTACTTTCTCGTGAGACCAGGCAACTTGGCAATCCCAAACGGCTCTTTTACCTTACAGCTGTACTCTTTGGCAAAACCTCTTGTGACTCCTGTCTTGGAACATGTTACTTTCATAGTGCGCATCCTTCCCTGTCTCTCTTGGGGCACTTGTAGTTCCAATGAACCTGCCATTTCTCAATGGGGGCAGTGTAACCACAACCTAGTTCAATATTCTGACAATATCTCAACACTGTGTCTTGTTCTCACCAGGCTGCCCTTTGCACCTGCTTCACTAATCTAATCATCAGAATATAATGCATTCCGTTATCAGCTCTTGTGGGCTGGTCGGCCTTGCACCATTAACTACCATGTGCACAGCGCTTCCCGTCCCAACAGGGACCTTGGCTGTCTCACCATTCGCTGGGGGGAAGCAAGAATAAATCCAATTAAATTAACAAAACAGAAGTTCCAAAATGCAACCTAATGTTCTAACTAACAGAAGCTGCAACCTCTAACGGGGCCTAATCCAAAATGGCAGAACTCTTGCTAACACAGCCGACAGCCCTTATGTTACTAAACATAAACATCTATCCTGCTAAATGTTACACTATGTTGCACCTCAGCCACCCATTCACCGACTACAAAAGCAACATATACTGAGTTCTTCTAAATGCAATCAAAACACAACATAATTCACTAACACTAGCTACAAAGCCCTTAAACTATTGCAGGCCTAAACTCAAAACATGATGGGCAATATTGTTGCTGCTCCTCCTTTCACTGTGTGATGCTTCTTAAAGTGTGTTGAAGCTAACTACAAATAGCATGTGTGCAGAAAGGCGAAATCAACTGGCGAAAAAATGCGGACACTAAATGACCAGCTCTCTATGCTAATGAAATGTGCACAGTCTGAAGAACCTCCTCCCAGTTAGAACACTGCACTTGCATCCCAACAATACAACAATACATACTGTGAAAAGTGAGAAGTGTTTTATGAAACTTAGTTTTCTGAAAATAAAGTGTCACTGAGATATGCGTTCATGGCTGAGCCGTGGTTACATTGTGGTTTGTTTTGATTGGATGAGGTTTTCACGTCATCTGAAGGCACGATTCTCGATTCAGTGTCCTCTTCCGCACATTTCTCGAAGTTGTCGGTTCTGCAGATCTTGCAAAAGTTGATTTGGGTATAAAGAAGGTTGTGAGTGGTGTTAGTCTTGGGAGAGGTGCAGTGTGCATAGAGATACATGGGTTGTATAATTGTTTGAGTCACAATTGCTTAAATGATAATTGACCTTTTCACAATTGACTGAATTCTGAAGGTCAATTGTTACATATTTGCGGGGGGAACCCCCCGCAACTCCCACCCAACGTAAAACCCCCCACCCAAACCTCTTTATATATGGTCAATTGTGAAAAGGTCAATTCGGACTCTTTTAATTCAGTCAATTGTGCATTCGAACAATTGTGTTCGAACAATTTGTGTAATACCGATAAATGCATACTATTTCACATGACTTCTGAGTGGTACGAATAAAAGTGAGAAAAAGGATAGGATTAATTTGACATTTTGTTGGTAGTCTGGTTTTAAAAAATAGGGTTCTCGATTCAGACTGTTGATTGTGTGTTAGAATTAGAGGTTTATGGTGTGTTAACTTTCCTTTGTTTACATTAAGTATGTTGTTGGCTCTTAAAAGATCCTTTGGGTTTTCAGTGTGCCCATAAATACTACTCGGAGAAACTATCACCAAGAGTAGCTTTCAGATGCCAGTTTGTTGTGTCATCTATTAGTGATCTGATTAACTCACAATGTTCTTTTGTCATATGAGGGATCAGTTTTTTCCTTCCAAAGAATTAGAAACATGTGGAACCAGTGAGGAAAATCTGAACACATCTTGAGCATAAGACATTTTTTTCTTCAATACCGTCTAAAGACAAAATAAACATACACCCATTGATGCTTTTGTTCACAATCATAGTTACCTGTGCTTCCTGCTCTACTAGTAGGATCACTGGAGCTTTCTTGCGAATAGAGGACTTCATCTGAAATAATGCTCTCATTACCATCATCACCCATCTTGTATAATAGTAAGGTGTGTTATGGCAGGCAAGGAAGGCAGTTAAGGTGATGAGGTTAGAATGTCTGAGTTTTGATTGGTCCATAGTCGTCAGTTATAAAATACGTAAAATGACACTGGGCCTCATTACGAGTTAGCCGGTGATTGAACAGTGCCGGTAAAACCGTAATGGCACCGTTTTCTGGACCAGCTAACTCTGAGTTAAGTGGGCGTTGTGGTGTTACACCCGCCAGGTCTGAACTGGCGGGTGTAACGCCACCGGCCGCACACGGACGTGGAAACACCGGCACTATTACTGCATGGTGCTGGTGTTTTCCCTGCCCCTATTCCCATGAAGTCCTATGGGACTCCACGGGAATGCGGAGTAACGGAATGCCGGCTCTGGAATTACAGGACCACCGGGGCTACAATGCCCCGGTGATTCCTGCAAGTCCAGAGCCAGTAAATCCCCACGAGTCCGGCGGCAGCCTGCTGGTTTTACTGGCACCGCTACCACCGGACTCGTAATGAGGACCATTGTGTTGGTTCAATAGCTGAAGAACATGTGAGGTACTTGACATTCTATTAGAACCCACGGCGGGGGAGCCAACCAATCAGGTTGCTCGAAACGCAGGCTGAAACCGCTAATCTCAGCCTGCGTTCTGAGCAGCCTACTGGCTGCTTTCCCCACCCATGCCGCCATGTTACCCCCACCCTCCCTTATTTTTTTAATGTTTCCCTCCAACCCCTGCCCTACTTACCTGTTTTCAACGGCGGCGGCGGCCCCTCTGCCGCCGCTGCCACACTTCTGTTGTTGCTCCGTGGCTGCCATTGAAATGGAAGAGGGGCTCCTTAGAGGCTTCGTTCGGGCCCTTAACTTGGGCCCTGGGCTGATAAGACCTGATCCGGTCCGCCAGATCAAGTCTTAGCCCCATATTGGTCACGGGCAGCAATGGGAAATGAAATAGTTGGAGGAGAATTTCCCCTCCGAGGAGTAAATGCAGGAGGTGGTCGCTGAGGTGCTGTCGCCTGGAGGAAGTTCGAGTTCTAGATAATGTGAGTTTATGGTTTATTTTCGTCAAAAATGTATTTACTGCTAACACATGTCAGTTATAGATCTTTAATGTTCATTGCGGCTTTGGTTCAGGCCATAGGGGCATGTTAGCATGAGTGCCATGGAAGGGGGGAAATAGGCCACAATGATAATAGTGAATCCCTTTGGGCAGGGCAGATATTGGTTCTGGTAATTGCATGGGTAATTTTAAGGTACTTGCTTCATTCGGGTCTGTACATTGGCATTAGTTTTTTTTTTTTAATGTACATTTTTATTGGTTTTAAACATCAGTAACATCAGTAAAAGACCTACAGGTGGGTACATGTTGTATTCATATAGTAGCACCTAAAAGCAGTTTCGTTATCACCTGCATCAACGTTTAAAATCAACTACTCGTCACCCCTTTATGAGGGGATGTTTTGATCCCATACCCCCCTCCCACCTGCCCCTTGTCCTTGCACATGCAACTTCGGGATCTTCGGCGTTTGTCGTGATGATTTGTGGCGAGCAACATGATGTGTGGCGCTAATCAACGTTCGGTTTGGAGTCCATTGAGTGCGCAGTGTAGGTTTGTGACAGGCATGCTAAATTGGCAGGTTGCTCTGGGGTGTCCTGTCCTGGTCAGGGGGGGATGTTTGGCTTTCCTGGTGCGCTGGGTGGTTTGTCGCTGAGTTTGAAATGTATTGGTTGGCGAAGTCGCACCAGGCTTCTTCGTGTCGTACGGCCTTGTCATGGAGTGCTGCCGTGATTTTATCCATTGTGTAAATGTTCGTGGCAATTTGTATCCAGTCTTTATTTTTTCGGGAGGTGTAAAGACTTCCATTTGATGACTAAGCTCGCTCTGGTGGCCAACAGCAGGGGGGATACCAGTCCTCTGACTCTGATCAGCTCATCGCCCTCTTCTTCCAAACCAAAAAGGATCAGAAGGGGGGACGATACCCTTTCTATACTGTCTAGCTGTTTGATCCATCTCAGGACTTCCTGCCAATAGATGCGGGCCTTGGGACAGTACCACCACATATGCCAATAATCAGCATCCATGCCACATTGACGCCAGCACCTGGGGCTGGAGGACTGAAACATTCTAGAGAGCCGGTGGGGGTCATACTGCCATCTGTGGAGTAACTTTGTCGCGTGCAGCTTATATTGGGCTGCGATTGAGATTTTCGATGGAGTTTCACAAATTCTTTCCCAGGCTTGTTGATCAAATTCTCTACCGAAGTCTTTCTCCCATCTCTCTTTCAGGTGGGAACTCGCGGGTTGGTCCTTAGTGATCAAAGCACTGTACATGCGTGCTATTAGGCCTTTGTTTGTGGTGGTCGTGTCCAGAATTGTTTCGAAGGGCGTGAGCCCACTCTGTGTCTTGGTCTTCCATTCTTTCCTGGATAATACACCTTTCAATCAGAGATACAGAAAAACCGGTATTGGATGTACTTGTAGGGCTTCCTCGAGGTCCGTAATCTGAATGAATTTCCCGTTTCTCCACAACTGGCCTACTCTCTCCAGTCCCGCGCCGAGCCAGGCTTGGTATCTGGGCTGCTCGGGGATGTGCTCTCTGATCCCGAGACCAGAGATGGCTCAGGGGAGAGGGCCATGTGGTGACTCCGGACATTCACTTCCCTTCCTTCCATATGTTCCACAGCGTCCCCAGTATCGGGTGGTTGTGCCATCTTCTCGTCAGTTTTGGTCTGGGGACCCATAGCCACTCAGCAAGGGTAACGGGGGTCAGGTTGTCGTTGTCTAGTTGGATCCATTGCAGGTCTCTTCTGTCGCGCAGGTGAGGAATCAGGATCCTGAGCTGAGTCGCCTGGTAGTATCGTTCTATGTCCGGTAGGCCTATGCCCCGTGCTCTTTTGGTAGTATCAGGGTTTCATAGGATATTCTAGGTTTCCAAAGGAAATCTAGTATAGCTTTCTTGACTTGTTTGAAGAAGCGATCCGGAATTGTGATGGGAAGAACTTGGAAGGGATACAAAAAACGTGGGCGGCTCACCATCTTGATGGCATTCAGTCGTCCCATCCAGGAGATTGTAAGAGGTTTCCATTTCACAAGGTCCGCTTTGAGGGCATCTAGGAGTTGAGGGAAGTTCGCCTCATAGAGATGTTCGAGGTCTCTCGTTAGGTTGATCCCTAGGTATCTCAGTGTTGGACCTCCGATGATTAGTCCCAGGGTTTCAAGGTCCGCCTGGTGGTCCGGGGAGGGTTCGTGGAGTGGGAAGAGAGTCGATTTGGTTTTATTTATTTTGAAGCCTGACAGCCAGCCATATTCTTCTATCAGATGAATCGCTCGGGGAATCAATGACATCGGATTCAGGACATGGAGCAGGATGTCGTCCACGTACAGGGCTAGTTTGTACTCTCTGCCACTCACTCGTAGTCCCTGTACATCGAGGTCTGCTCGGAGTGTGTGGGCGAGGGGTTCGAAAGAGAGCGCGAAGAGAATAGCTGAGAGAGGGCATCCTTTTCTCGTTCCTCTGCTAAGGGGGAACCAGCGGGAGTATTGGGCGTTTACTGCTACAGAGGCAAGTGGTGCCGTATAGACGGCTTTGACCCCTCGACGGAGATTGGGTCCCAGGCCTATTTTCACCAGCGTGGCCTCTAGGAAGTGCCACTCAACTCTGTTGAATGCCTTCTTGGCATCGATCGAAAATAATGCGGGCATGTCTGGCATCTTCCTGGCCTCGTGTATGAGGTGGAGGGTCTTCCGGGTAGAGTCCGCACCTTGTCTCCCAAGGATGAACCCCACCTGATCATTATGGATTATCGCTGGCATGTGAGATTCAAGACGTGCGGTAAGGACTCTCGTGTAAACCTTTGCGTCAATATTCAAGAGGGAAATCGGACGGTAGGAGGTGCACAGGCTGGGGTCCTTGCCCTCCTTTAGTATGACAGTTATTAATGCTTCTGAGAAGGTGTCCAGCGCAACGCCTGAATGGAGTATATTATTAAAAAGCTCGACGAGGAATGGGAGGAGGGCATCCTTAAAGGTTTTGTAGAAGCCCGCAGTGTAGCCATTGTTGCCAGGGGCTTTCCCCACAGGAAGTCTTTTGATCGCCTCCTCAATCTCTTCTCCCGTGATCGGGGCGTCTATGGTTTGTGCCACGTCCAGAGGAAGGGACGGGAGGGACACCTTGTCCATATACTCGTTGATCGCCTCTGGCTGTGGGGCAGCATCTGAAGAGTACAGCTCTTCGTAGAAATTGGCGAAGACTTCCGGGATATTGGGAGGATGGTGATCGAGAGATGCCTCACCGCTGTGTATTGTTGGAACCCATCGTTCTTTGCGTTGCCCTCAGAGTCTTGCGGCTAGTAGTGCACCCGCCTTGTCTCCATGTTCATATTGTTTCTGCTTAAGGCGTTGGAGTCTATGGACAATGTCACCAGCTTCTAATGGCTGTAGTTCTTCCCTCTTGTTGTTAGCTCGTTCTATGTTCTGTTGTCTATCAGGGGCTGAGGATAGGGCGATAAGGTCAAGTTGAGAAATTTCTTTTCGGAGTCTGTTCTCTATGAGTTGGCGTTCCCTTTTTTGGTGGTCCCCTCCTTGATGAGCAGTCCTCTCCAGGTGACTTTACCTGCATCCCATACGATATTTAAAGAGGTGTCGCCTGTGTTATTTTGTTCAAAGAAATGGGTGATGTCTTGCTCTAGCTGGTCTCGAAAAATCGGGTCTTTGAAGAGTGTTTCGTTGCATCGCCATTTAGAGCTCCTCTGGGGGAGGGCCACCTGAATAGAAAGTGAAGCCTGTTGAGTTTGGGTTCTTGTGTCTCCATGTGTCCTTAAGGTTATAGGCCCCCATCATGTCCGTGACCTGTGAACGACCAGGTCCAGCTGGGGAGGCTGCGAGTGGGTTGCCCGCTTGTCTATCTAAGTCTGGATCGATCCATGAATTTAGGTCCCCTCCGAGGATCACTTCCCCTTCTGCTTCAATCATGATCTTGGGGACTATTTATTGGAGGAACCTGGACTGGCCAGTATTGGGTGCGTATATGGATGCGAGCGTGAGAATGGTGTCCTGTATTTTGCCAACAAGCACGAGCGCTCTGCCACTTACGTCGGTCCAGGTTTTGAGGTGTTCGAATCGGACTATGTTATTGATTAAGATGCCGACCCCAGCTTTCTTAAGGGGGCCAGAGCTCCAGTATTCGATGCCTGCTTTATTACCTGGGGTCTTCCTTTCTTCCCCCCTGGCATATCGGATCTCTTCCAGAAAAAGGATGTCAAGTTGCATTCTTTTGAATTCTCTGTAGACTAGCGATCTCTTGGTGGGAGAATTTAGTCCCTTAACGTTCAATGTACCAATTTTGAGTGTGCAATGCCTGTCACTTCGGATGTCATGTCCGTCGGTCAGAGGTGCGCTCTATGAGTTCGCTCATCATGTTGTGTCGCTCGTTGCGGAAGATCGCCGTGAAGGAAGTGTTCAAATAAGTGCCTCTGAAAAGCTGAGGCTGTGCCAGGCCCTGTGTCCCTCCCCCCACCCTCCCCTTTAGGGTATTGAACATCATACCCGTTCCCCTCTGTCTTATCTTGTTGCTCTTTGGTCCTTCATTGAGGGTCTGTGTCTGTTTGTGATGGCATCCGAGTTGGACTGGGTGTGAACAGCCGGTCCACTGTCGGACCACCAGCAAGGGTCGTAACCGCACAGCCCCGTCAACTACTATAATCAACATAGCATTTTGAGCCCCCGTCCCCCTTATGCAAAATTGTGTAACAAGCAACATTGTGTTAAACAACAACAGTTTACACTGTGAACTAGTATATATAATACATGCGGTTTCCGGAGTCTTCGTTCATCGGCAACTTGAGTTTGCGGGTCACGCAGTTCACGTGTCATGAGATGGAACCAGTGATGCAGGAGTGCCGAGCTCCGGAATATAAGTAAATCCTTTTCAGGAACTCTCGAGGCAGATTTCGCCGGAAATACTGGACTTGGGCGCACCATGTAACTGGTTGTTGTCTGACATTTCATTGGGTCGCCTGTACTTTCTGGATCCCTTTACTTGTTTCCTTCTCGGGCCCTGAAGTTCCCATCTCGATCTTTCCTGTGCAGGGGCGTCCTGTGTTCCCTCCCCCGGGGCCGACTCAAGGAGGTCTGCGATGCATTCTCGGATTTCTTCTTCAGAGCGAAGTAGTATCCTCCTGGTACCATGCTCAAACGCGAGGGAGAAGGGATATCCCCATCTGTATCTCGTGCCTTGCTCTTTAAGCCATCTCGTGAGGGGACTACATAGACGGCCGAGGGCCAGTGTAAGCGATGATAGATCCTGGTAGATGGTGATTTGGACCCCTCCAAAAGTGAGGGCGCCTTCGGACCTGGCCTTAGCGAGTATCCTTGTTCTGTCCTGGTATCTGTGAAATCAGGCGAGGACCGATCTCGGGCCACCTGGGGGGCCACCAGCTCTATGAATTCTCTCAGTCTTAAGTTCATCGATGTCCTCGTCGGCTGTCAGGATTTTGACGATATCATGTATAGTTTGTTTGAGGTCTTCTTCTGTTTCCCCCTCTCTCTCTGGTATTCCAAAAAACCGTAGGTTGTTCCTTCTCTCTCTATTTTCTAAATCGTCCATTTTAAGACGAATCTCGTCCTCCCTCTTCTCTATATTTTGTATTCTGAGGTCCATTTGGGCTTCTAGGGTGTCGATTGAAGTTGGTTGTGCTCGACTCCCTCCAGCCTCTCCTCGATATTATCCACCCTCTGGCTCATTTTGTCGATTTTACCGACGAGGTTGACCCCCATGTTCCTGATTTCACTTAGAAGGGCGGCTATGTAACCCTTGGTAGCTGCAGCACCAGTTTCAGAGGCTTCTAATGACATTATTGTTCTCGGTTCGGGAGCCTGAGGTAGCGGGGTATAGGCGTATTTGGCAAGTTTACTTTTAGTGTTCATAGGACACTTGCATTTGAGGAGGCACACACCCCGGGAGCGGGGGCCCTACCCTCTGCCCTGGTGTGTTGGGAGGAATGTGAGCTGTGTTGCAGGGCACCGTGGTGATGTTGCTTGGATCGAAGTCCTTCGATGGGAGGAGGCACACACCCTGGATCCAGGGGCTCTACCCTCCGGTCAGGCCGATCTCCGTCGACGGGCCCGGTGCTGTGTCAAGGAGGCCGAGATAACGGTGCCGGCCCGTGCTGAGATTTGGGAGAGGGTGTGTGGGGCCAAGCCGCTGACGAGGGGGTCTTGGCTGCAGGCGGAGTGGAGGGGTGAGCACCTCCGGATATATTGTCACCCTCTATTGTTGGTCCACCTATCCGTGTCCTGGTCGGGCAGTAGATTGCTGCTTACCCCAGAGGAGGGAACATGCCCCAGAGATGGGGGCCCAACCCTCTGCTGGCCTTAATGTAAGGTGGAGTTTGTTACCGTGTGTACTGTGGCCTCGGGTAATGGAGTCCGAGGGGGTTGTTTGGGCAGGTCGGGTTGTGAGCAATGGGGGCTGGGGCCCAAGTGGCACTTTCGGTGCGATGTGTGGTTTTCGTAGCTGGGTGGCAGGCTTGGCACACCGTGTGCAGAGGGTAACTTTAGAGGCTCGTGAAATTGCTAAGTGTAGCGGGAATCAACGTTGTGGCCCGTGTGTGGGGAGTGCTGGGCCAGCGGATGCGTCTGGAAGTTGGAGGTGCCCCTTGTGGGGCCTTGGTGCTTGATCGTTGGGGGTATCAGGGAGAGGATGCTGGGGGCGTCAGGCGTGTGGGTGGTTCGCCCGGGAGCCCTCGTGGTGTGTGGCTAGGCAATCGATGAAGGGCCTTCGTGGGCCTGCACACCATCCTCTGTTGCGGCGCTGTTGGGTTCTCAGTGAGAGCGGCGGGATGGGGGCCCCTTCAGCACCCCCCGCTCAGCTGGTCGGGTTCAGGCCCCGGGTGAAACACGCCCCAGTAAGAAAAGCAAGCCCCCGTCCGGGCAAGGCGCTTCGGGGCCCTGCAGGGCGGGTGTGCACTTACCCGCTCCGCAGGTTGGTTGGGTCCGCCGTGGGGCCGGTGTCTGGAGGCGCGGAGGCGGCCGCACTGGGAGTGTGCGTGGGAATGCCTGGAGAAGGTGTTCGACCCGCCCTCGAAGAGCGCTGGAGCGGTGTGGTGGTCTCAGCTAGCTCAGGAGTCACGGCGGGGCCAGGATCCGCCATGGGGGGAGTGGAGGGAGGGATCGAGTGCCGCGGGCCGTGTGTGATCACAGCCTCCCTTTCAACTGGTGTCTACGTGGGTGGGGGGGTGGCTGATTCCGACTGAGTTTTCTCATGAACGGGAGGTCCGATTTTGGTCGGGTCTTCGCTCGCAGGGTGGGGGGGGGCCGTTCCGACAGTTCAATCCGCCGTTGTTGGGCACGGGGGGGGCAAAAGTGGGGGCTCAGGTCACTTTTGGGGCCCGTGGGTGGAGAGCTCACACGGAGGCGATCATCATCTGTGCACCCCCTGGTGGCCAGTCTCTTAGGTTTGTTTTAATGTAAGTAGTAAACGTTTGTAATAAAGATGATTGTGATTTTAGGCATGTTTTAGTGTGGTAAAGTAGATAGTAGTGAAAGTGAATTATGGTAATGATTGTTATGCCCGAAGACCCTCCTAGGCTCGTGCAGCATACACGTGGTCTATGACACGTGGGAGCCATGTCACCGAGCAAATAAAAGGGCTCGGCAGTCGATTGCCCCTGCAACTCTGGTGTCTGTGTATCATTGCAGCACATGCTGGCACAGCACACCATGCCATGGCCCTCCCCCACACAGCCCTTCATCCTAGGGGCCTGGGACTACTGAGCCCCATAACATCTGACGAGGATGAGATGCAGCCCCCGCCGATCCCAAGATAGAGGGACTTGGCCAGTCCTGCCAGCACAGTGGCAAAGCTTGCTCCCTGTGTGGGGGAGCTTGCGCCCGGCCGTAAGGGGACACAGCCTGGCACCTGCCAGCAGTCTGGCCTCCCCAGCTTTGATGAAGTTCACCCCTGGAGGGTCTGGAGTGGCATCTGGATGGTGGCCTCCCCAATGCCCACAAGAAGGGTCACAGCCACCCTACAGCCCGGCCACAAACAAGATCCACCGGTCTCCCAGGCACACAGCATATTGACAAGAGCACCCCAGGTGTGCCTCTGACTGGGAGAGCTGGACGCCGCCTTCAAGCAGGTCCTGAACTCCCGCAGAAGAGGAGGTGCGTGGCGAAGACTGCCATAGCATGGAGGAGCTGGGCGTGGTGCGGCCAAGCCTCCTGCCCGTATAGTCCATGCCACGGAAGCCCCTGCAGGCGACCAACGTGTGAATGAGTTACTCCCGCCTGGGAGAGGGTAAAAGGAAGAAGCACAGCATCCGCTGCATTGGCTAGAGTGAACACCCTGCCGCATGTTCGCCTCTGCCCACGATCAGAACTCCGGACTGAGGGAGCACAAAAGGAGGACTACACCCTTTCCCCAGCAATGCGGGTGTCGGGTCGTTTGCCTGCACACTGATCAATCCGGACTCAGCAAGTCCTGCTGCTCCTGGTAACCCCAGCCCTGCTACCTCAAGGACCAAAGTGCAGACGTGGCCCTTGGTGTACCCAGGCGCTGCTTTTCCTGCCAGCCCCCACCCTCATGGACTAATAAAGTTTGTCTGAGTGGGCTGTTTATCAATTGAAGGTTGTGCAGTGTGGCGGTGATCAGCAATGTGGTTAAACTGTTGCAGTGCCATTTTAACAGTTTTGGGGGCCCGGGGCACAGACAGCCTGGCACCCCCCCCGAAACCCATTTGGCCCCCTGAAACCCATGTCCTACGACCACCCCCCTCCAAACCAATGTCGCAGCTGCCCCTCACGACACATCACCCATGCCCCATCCCAATGTGAAAAATGAAGGGATTACATATCCTGAGTCCAATTCAACAGATACTCCTCTAAGCTTTAAATGGATTATCTAGTTGTTAATAAAATATAAACATTATATATCTGTGATCTGTTTCCCCAAGAGGATGCTATATTAAGGACATTTCACTTTGTTTTTGTTTCAAATAATATATATGGCTGATGGTCATGCTAATTGCCAATCCCACCCATTCCTGCCTCTGCCCGCCCAAAACACTGTATGGGGTGGAAAAACTGAAGGAAACACTATGGCAAATGGGACTAACCATGCAAGATAGCAGCAGGTGGTGTACAGTGTATGTGCAGGGCAGGTACAAGGAGCAAATCATTGCAGAAAATGCAAGATGTAAGTGTAATTGACTGAGCTCAGTTGGTTATAGTGGCGCATGTTTGAGGGGCTCAGAACTACAGGGCACAATGTGGTGGGAGGATAGCTTAGGGCAACATGCTCGCCTTGGAAGCAAGACGAGTCGGAGCAACACAAGTTGGTTCGATCCCCGGGTGTGCAAGGCGATCGGAGGATATCTTTATTGCCCGGTTCCTGTCCCTGCCTATAACATATCAATTGCTGCCTGTCATGCTTCGCTTGCTCGCATGCACCTGGTTCCGCAAACGTGTGTTGCTTTATAGGGTGCGGGGGGGAGGCTGCAGCAGCTGCCTTTAAAGCCAGCAAAAGAGAGGCCGGCCCAATGTCTGCAAGATGTGTGGTTCGCCCGTCTTTAATGTACCATTATGCATTGTTTGGGCACAATGCAATGCGAACTGTAAAGCATGGCATGTGTTATAATAAAATAAAATGCATTAACAGTGACGGTGATACACTTGGCTGTATGGCTGGTTTTGGGAAGGCGGAAAAAGAGCAGGCCGCCGCCCAGGCACACATGCACGAGAACAAATGAAATGCTCCTGTAATGAACGCTTTCAAAATAGTGCATAGACCATGGGCATCCGAATAGAAAGTGTTGCAAAAGCCCACACCCACACATACATTTGTGTGGGTGTGGGCAGCATCTCGCCATGTCTCGATGGACAAATGCGCTGTATCATGCGGAAATGTGCAAATTGGGGCCAATTCATAAATGTTTTTTACTTGAATATCTTGTGTTTATGTTAAAAATATATGCCCTTGCCTTGCGGAGACCTGATTCAGATATGCGGGCACGTGCTAGTATGGCTTGAATGTCGCGAGAGAGGCTTCCTTGTGGTTTTTAGGTGGATGAAAGGGCAACAGCCTCTTTAACGTGAATGTCTGGACGCCGCTCACCACTTCTGGTGAGGAGGAGCGTTGGCGATGCGGGTGCTTAAACTGGTCCATGAAACTTTAGGAATATCGTTGTGGGGGGACTGCCGGATCATCTGCCAGAGGGGAAGGGATGCTGCTTGGTCACGGTGGGCGGGGATTAGGGTCCCAGGGGACTTCCCTTTTGATAGGGCTTCTCAGCTGCAATTCCTTCTAGAACTCGAGGGTGGAGGAAGATGTGCAGCGTGCTGCCTGCACTCCACCTCCTCTCCAAAAAGGCAGCGCATCACATGGCCCCATGCCCACCTATATTTTATCTATATGAAAAGTTTACATAAACACACGGGTACCCTGCCCCGTGACACAACATACTTTAGCTTTTGTTTTATATAACCACTGTTACACTGTACTCTCTTACATCTTGCATCACAGTGACACCATGCATTGCATGCCACGCAACAAAGGCACATCAACTTGTATGTAAGAATGCTACATATTAATATGCTAAATGTTGACCCAGCACCAAAATCACCTGGTTGATGAATCAAACTAATTCCTCATCCTAATACTTAAAATGAGTATTTATTTGAAAGTCTCAAAAACACATCAATGACATATTTTTTATGAACTCTGGATTGAGTTATGAATCAACATCTGAATGTAGCACACAGAAATGCTCTCTGAAGTCTTTTGTCTATCGTTGAGGTCAGGTAATGCAGGTGGTACGGGCCGCAGCCATTTGAAAAACTCAATGTGGCAAAGATGACAAGATCATCAAACGTGACACTGTGCACCGTGTGAAAGAAGAACCACATGCAGTATTCCAGACCAGGGAGGGAATCCAATGTTATTTGTCCTGCTATTTGACATATATAGTCATAATGTCGAATTACAATAATGTCGAAAAAAAATGGCGAATTCAAAAATGTCGAAAACACATACATATAATAGAAAAAGTCATTATTTCGAAAATAAAATGTCGAAAATAAAATCGAAAAACCAATGTTAAAATAACTATGTATAATGTCACACATACTAACGTTTTTTATTGTGGGGGGGTCCCCCCAAACCCCCCATCCCAAAACCCTACCCCAACCCTCCACTCCTCCCCAACACCCCCCATGGATATACCTTTAATTTTTAAAAAAAAGTATTTAATAAAACATTAATTAAATAATTATTAAAAAAAACCATCCCAAACCCCTACCCCAACCCCCCCCCCCCCCTCCTCCCCATCCCCCCACCCACCATGGATATACCTTTAACCATTTAAAAAAATTATGTTTTATAAACTATAATTAATTAATTATTTATTTAAACATTAATTCGAAAAAAAATCGAAAAAAATTCGACATTTTTGTAATTCGACATTTTTATTTTCGACTAAATGTTTTCGACATTTTGACCTTCGACATTATTGTATTCGACATTATGACTGGATACCCTGGAAAAGGTGTAAGGAGGACTGCCAATGTCTGAGTGCCCTATGGATGTCTAATACCAAATCTTTCCCCATGCAAGAGTCCCAGGAGATCATGCCTTCTAAATGGGAAGACACTAGAAGAATGCAAATGGCTAGCAAACATGAGGCAAAAGGGAGGGAGAGAGAGGAGGCACAGTAGTCGAGAAAAATACCCCCCAGAAACCTGCTCTCCATATCTAGAGGAGGGATGGATCTTGGAAGCAGAGAAGGAGCAAACAGAATCCAAATAGTAAAGCTGTATGTCAGGACTAGAAGTAAAATGCCTGAAGCACCTTGGCAAGTAAAATACTGAAAAAGTCCTCTATTGTGACTTCTAACTCCTACAGCTAACTTCTAACATCCATTCTGTTACTGGGATGAGACTTGTATTTCTGAGCCCTTTCTTCTAGTGTGTCCTTTGAAAACATGTGTTGTGTGACAATGTTCTATGCTGGGGTATCACCCAACATAAACTTTTCACTAGAACATATTATAAACCGCAAAAGCAAAGGTTCAATCTGCAATTCGTCCTCCAGAAAAGGTAAACACAATTCTATGATGGCACATTGGATCGGCTCACCCGAGGCTGTACAGTACCATCGAAATTATAAAACCTCTCCAAATGAAATTCCTATTAAAAATGCATACATATTTCCTTAACTCGCTGTCCTCTTACTAATAAAATACATGTGTGGTTCGAAACAGCGTGAAATGCTCACGAGTGACATGCATTCCTCTGAACGTTATGTCTTACGTTACAGCGAATGTCTGCAGTGTCTGGACGTGGACGTTTCCGTTACATTCCTGACTGCAATTAAAGTTAAGACCACTGCCCATTGGCTGCAAGCACTTAACTGATTTGGTCCATGTCGTCGTCGCCTTGTCTGACTGGCACACAGCTCACTGGCTCGGCTGTCTTTCTCGGGCCTCTCGGGTGGGTCACTCACGTGGGGTGGGTGGGTGTCTGCCGCAGCCACGGAGTGCTGGTTCACAGACTAGTGCATAGCCAGTGCACACTGACACTGGCTAGCACTACCCACCACTGCGCAGTGCAAACAGTCCCCCGCGCCCCAACTAGGTTAGTAGGCCGTACCAGCACGCACGCGACAGCAGCATGCAGGCTCTAGACTCTGTCTGAAGAAGAGAGTGAAGACGGTCGACCAACGCCACGCCTAGACACCTTGTGAGAAGGTGGTGCTAAGCTGCCTCCTGTGACAACAACACGTCACCATGTCATTTCACAGCAGCCAATGAAAACTACACATTCTGTGTTACTGCATAGTAACAACAGAATGTTAGTTTTCATTGACTGTTGTTGCATTCTGGTCCCTCCCAGGCCCAGCCATGGATGGCCTGCAATGATTTATGATGATTCAAAAGTTGGTGTTGTCAATTTACTACTCGAAATCAGAAAGCCGGCCGGTGGGGGCAGAGAGGAGACTAGAGCACTATGTTGCTTAGTTACTTCTTTACTTAGGAAGGAAAGTGTCGTCACCAGTATATCGAAGAGAGGAACAGTCCTCTCTCTTTGTTTTGTTATTGAGTGGGCTGTGCCCCACGTGACAGGAAGAGGAGGGGTTACCGCGCAGAGCGGCAGTTAGGATTGCTGTACAATAAAGATAAGACGTGTTGCACCCCAGCTCTCGTGTCTGCCTCATTTGTGAGTGACGGGACGCACGCGAGCGTGAGGAGGTCCACATACAGGACATTACATCTGACGACGAGGCGGACACGCGCCCCGCCGTGCCCGCCGCCTCAGGTCATAGCGCTCGGACGCCCGTGAGTCTTCGCCCTCTGATGCCCCGAGGATTGAGGGTCGGAGCGTGAGAGCTCCGCAAGAAGAGGCCCCGAAGCGCTCACTCCACGGGTGGAGCAGGAGCCGCAGCTCCCCGTGAAACATCCTTCCGAACGGGAGAAAGGGAAGACCTCTCTCCCGCCCACGGCATCAACGCCGGCAGGCGTGCATCTCAACGCCGCGGGTGGAGCAGTGACTCCCCGCATCGCACCACCGGGCGGTCGAGGAGCGCTAGCCTCCCGCCGACGGCAACGGACACAGTGTGCCCACTTCTAACACCTGCACAAAAGGGTAAGCAAGAACCCCGACGCAAACCGCGAGTCAAGAGGCACATCTACAAGGCCTCATAGAGCCCCACGCAGCCATCCACACCCGATTTTGGCACAAGGAGAGCAATTCCCCCAACGCAGTGCCCCCTAGTGGCGGTCAGACGCCATCGCACTCGCGAACAACAGGCAAGCCCAGGTCAAGCTCATGAGCGGCTCAGGAGAGGAGTCACCCACCGCCACAGCGACTCCAGCCCGTAGGGTGTCACTCAGTCCCAGTGACACCAGCACAAGAGGGGGGATCCTCCGCCCCAGCGTCCCCGCAAAGAAAAATGACGGACAGCCTGCTGGCCCAATTACCAGCAAATTTTGACCTCACAGAGACAAGCACCCTGGGGTCAAGGTGGAGAAGATGGTTGAGAGACTTTGAAGTATGCCTGAAGGCAGCAGGACCACTGGAGGACGAACAAAAACTAAACCTTCTAAATCATGCGGTTGGTTCCAATGTACGAGATATCCTTGAGGAAATGCCGGAAGACACCATAGATACATACATCAAGCTAAAGACATCGCTCACAGAATATTTCACGCCTCACACAAACGTAGACTACGAACGGCATGTGTTCCACACTACCAAACAAAACAAAGGAGAATCCATAGACGCGTTCGTCATGAGGCTGAGATCGAAAATGAAGCACTGTGATTTCAACAACTACTCGAACGAGGAGGCCCTCAGGTCGCAAATCATAGTGGGGTGCGAAAGCGTGGAGTTCCGGAAGCGACTACTACAACAGCCGAGACGTCTAGAAGAAATCCTGCGCCTAGCGAGATCCGACGCCGCCCTAGCAGCGCAGGTGGAAGGCCTGGACGACATAAAGATCACACACGGCAAACAAGAAAGCATCAACAAGCTAGAGGGCACGACAAGAACCGCTCAAGATCCGTTCTGCTACAGGTGCGGCCATGAATACCCACACGAAGGGACGTGTCCTGCCATGGGACAGAAATGCTCCGCATTTGGTGGCGACAACCACTACAAGTCCGTATGCCTGATATTTCGCAGCAAAATAAAAGGGGCCGGCAGAAATGGAAAGCCCTCGATGGAACCAGAACAGTACCAACCCTCTCACCACAACAGGGCAGCACACCACTTCCAGGAACAAGGATGGCGCCGTCTGCACGACGACCAATCGGAAAGAAGACAAGAGAGGAGAGAATGGAGGGAGAGCAAAACCACCCAGCCAAAAGCAAGGAGGCGACCCAGAAGATATGTGAGATGCCTCATAGAACAATCACAGTCAGAGAGTGTGTCAAGCGCATCCTCAGAAGAAAGATCCCGCAGACCGGAAATACAAGAAGCACCGCGGAAAAAGGGATATCTATACGCCCTTGGGAACGACATGGCCAAAGAGCACAGCCCGATGCTAAGAATACGAATAAACCAAACAGCTGCAGAATTCCTGATAGATACGGGAGCAACTGTGAACGTAATAAGCGAAGAAGTATACCGAAGCATACCGAACGCTCCTCGCCTACAGCCAGCACGAGCCCTCATCTATCCCTACGGCTCAAAAACACCCCTAGCTTGCAAAGGGTTTTTCATGGCATCATGCCAATACAAGGAACATAAGAAAAACATCCCCATGCACGTGCTAGAAGCCGCCACCGAGAGCGGATGCATCTTGAGCTATCGGTCAGCCATAGAGATGGGACTCATTCACATATTATACCGCCTCATGGTGCACAAGTACCTAGATCCAACGGCAAGTATAGATCAAATATTCCCGGCACTGTTCAAAGGCTTAGGAAAACTAAAAGGAAAACAGACTGAACTTCACATCGACCCCGACATCACTCCAGTAGCCCAGCATTACAGGGGCATCCCCATCAACATTCAACAACAAGTTGAAAATGAACTAACCAAGCTACTAGAAGCTGACATCATTGAGCCCGCGGAAGGCCCCACACCATGGGTCTCTCCTATAGTACCAGTACCCAAAAGAGATTCTCAGGACATTAGGATATGCGTGGACATGAGAAGGCCGAATGAGGCCATCCTAAGAGAACGACATCAAGCCCCCCGGATAACGGACATGGTGCATCTCTTGAATGGGGCGACAATATTCTCGAAGTTAGACTTAAACAAAGGCTATCATCAGCTGGAGCTCAGCAAGAACTCGCGATACATAACCACTTTTGCCACCCATCTAGGCTTGTTCCGCTACAAGCGACTCAGTTTTGGAGTGTCCTCAGCGGCCGAAATATTTCAAGCAGAAATCCACAATGTCATCAAGCATGTGCCCAACTGCTTGAACTACAGCGATGACATTCTAGTGTTCGGCCAAACTCAGGAACAACACGACGACACCCTGATGAGAGTCTGCATGGCTCTAGAGGAAGCCCAGCTAACACTCAACAAAGAAAAGTGTGAATTCCGTAAGAAGACACTCAGATTCTTCGGACACATATTCTCAGAGAAGGGCATGACACCAGACCCTGAGAAGGTTAGTGCGCTCTGTGAAGCTGAACCACCAACAACAACATCGGACCTCAGATCATTCTTGGGGCTCGCAAGCTACTGCACAAGGTTCATATGTGATTTTGCGTCCATCAGTGAACCCCTGAGAGCCCTAACCAAACTGAACACCGAGTTTGCGTGGTCAACCAAATGCCAAGAAGCATTCCAGATCATCAAGGACCGCATCTCGGATGCCCGATACCTGGCGTACTTTGATCCCAAGAAGACAACAGAACTCGTCGTGGACGCCAGTCCCGTTGGGCTAGGCGCCATTCTCACACAACTAGATGACAGAGATGGAGGCGGGAAACACATAGTATCGTACGCTAGTAGAAGCCTATCAAAAACCGAACAAGCCTATTCTCAAGCAGAAAAGGAAGGACTGGCGGTCGTCTGGGCTTGCGAGCACTTTCACCTCTTCCTATATGGGAAGCCTTTCACGGTTGTGACAGACCACCAAGCACTCACTTTCATCTACGGCAACCCACAAGCAAAAATGCCACCAAGGATAGCCAGATGGGCACTCAGGTTACAGGACTATCGATTCACCATCATACACCGCCCAGGGAAAGATCAAAATCCTGCGGACTTCCTCTCCCGGCACCCCAAGGATAAGAGCGGACCCGAACAATCCATTGCTGATCAATACATCAGATATGTTATTCACAGCAGCACACCACAAGGACTTGACATGGAACAGATAACGAGAGAGTCCAACGCGGATCAGGGAATACAAACCATTTTGAGGTGCCTAGAAACAGGACGATGGAAACATGCAAAACAGATTCGAGAAACAATGAGTGAGGATATCAAACTAGACATCACGTGCCTTTTGGCCGTAAAGGAGGAACTTGCGAAATCAGAGGAAGAACTACTACTAAAAGGGACAAAATTAGTAATACCACGAAACCTACGCCAGAAGGTGCTAGAGCTAGCTCATGAAGGACACAGGGGAATTGTATCCACCAAAAGGATGCTGAGGCAAAAGCTATGGTTTCCCCAACTTGACACCTCTGTGGAAGAATTGTTACAAAACTGTCCCACCTGTGCCATTGTAAAGCCACACACAGTCCCGGAACCCCTAAAAATGACCGAACTACCAGAAGGAACATGGGAAGAGATAGCCATCGACCACTTTGGGCTAATGGAAGGGGGTGAGTACATCCTGGTAGCCGTAGACGAGTACTCTAGATATCCAGACCTACAGATCATCCCATCCACCGCTGCACATCACACCATCCCGGCACTGGATCGGATGTTCGCAATCTATGGTATACCAAAGGTTGTAAAGTCCGACAACGGACCACCCTTCACGGGACAAGACTTTCGAAGATTCGCAGAATACATGGGATTCCGTCATCGCAAAGTAACACCTTTGTGGCCTCAAGCAAATGGCACCGTGGAAAGATTCATGAGCAACGTCAAGAGCACAACTCAGATCGCACGCCTTACAGGTGAACCTGTTGAAAAAATGCTGTACCAACTTATGCGTGACTACAGGAACACCCCACACAGCACCACGGGGAAGTCACCTTCGGAGGTGATGTTCGGACGAATGATCAGAACACGACTACCGCACGCACCCGACCATGAAGGACAGTACGAAGGGGACGCGGAGATGAGAACAAGAGACTCCCTCATGAAAGAACACATGAAGGGAGCAGCTGACCGCAAGAGCAGAGCCAGAGAAAGCGACCTGGCGCCAGGGGACATGGTCGTGGTCCGACAGCAGCAACAGCGCAAGAATGCAACTCCATTCAATGAGGAGCCCCTCATCATCACCAGGAAAAAAGGATCGCTCATCACGGCTGAAGGGGACCACCGGTCCATAACGCGAAACTCTTCGCACTTCCGAAGGATGCCTGGTTTTCATCAATCAAGAAGGTCAAGTATGTGTGATACTTTCTCCCACTGGGACGCCCCTTATGAGGGAGACAGAGAAGACTCTGGAGATGACGTGACACCAGAAGAACAGATGGCACTCTCTACAAGCGTGGATCACCGTCCACAGAGAGCCAGGAGAAAGCCCACTCGCCTCATCGAAGAAATGGGTTCAGAACGCAACAGACTGTTTAGTGACGGGAGGGTGTGGTGTCGTCACCAGTATATCGAAGAGAGGAACAGTCCTCTCTCTTTGTTTTGTTATTGAGTGGGCTAGAGGAGGGGTTACCGCGCAGAGCGGCAGTTAGGATTGCTGTACAATAAAGATAAGACGTGTTGCACCCCAGCTCTCGTGTCTGCCTCATTTGTGAGTGACGGGACGCACGCGAGCGTGAGGAGGTCCACATACAGGACATTACAGAAAGAAGGATCATTGACCTTTAAATTAAAGTCAAGGCCGAGTCCGGGGAGGGGGAGCCAGCCATGTGCGGTGCTCCCGTCACCGTGCCTCCTGCTGCAGGCAGGCTGGCACGGGCACGTGCTATTCTCACACGAGTGTCATGACACTCAGGATCATTCTGGGTGCCCCCTACAGGGCCAGCAGGATGGGGGACCCAGGGCACGTGCCCCTTTGCCCCCCCCAGAGACATCCCTGAACTGTTGTCCTGCATAGTCTGTATGCTTAAAGCCGACCCAGTAAGATGTTGTTGATGCCATGGAGTTATTTATTTGGTGGTTGTATTGTTTTATTTTATACCCTTGGCATGGGATGTTATGCCCGACGCCCCTCCTGGTCTGTGACACGTGGGAGACATGGCACTGAGATAATAGAAGGGCAGAGCAGCTCCCCGCTCGGCAGTTAATTGCCCCCGCAACTCCGGCGTCTGTGTGTCATTGCAGCAAGCGCTGGCACTGCGCACCATGCTGTGGGCCTCCCTCAGACAGCCCTTCATCCTAGGGGCCTGGGATTACCCGGCCCCATAACAATGAGATGCTTATAATAATTTTGCAGTTCAGGCTCAGGACATAGGTCAGGTGTAGCGTGAGTGCCATGGAAAGGGAGAAATGTGTCTATGATAGTAGCAGTGCGAACCTCTAGGTAGCAAAGTTATTGAATCTGATACTTGCATGGTGCTAATGTTAAGGCACTTGCTTCGTTTGGGGACTGTAAGTTGTCATCAGGTTTGCTATGTTGTAAGAAGTAAAGGTCAGTAATGGGGATCATTGTGGTTTTAGGTATGCTTTAGCGTGGTAAAGAAGATACTATTGAAAATGAAATATGTGATTAAGGTACTATAATTAAATGAGGTTTTTCATTGTAGCTTAGGTACAGGCCATATTTGGTGTTAGCATGAGTACCATGGAAAGGGAGAAACAGGCCATCCTGGTAAATAGCAGTGAATCACTCTGGGCAGTGGAGCTATTGGTTCTGGTAATGTTTTGGAGTAATGTTAAGGTACTTGCTTCATTTACATCTGTAGATTGACATTAGGTTTGTTTTAATGCAGGTAGTACATTTTAGCAATAGAGATGATTGTGGATCCAGTAAATGCTTTAGCGTGGTAAAGTAGATGGTAATGAAAGTGGAGTATTATAGAGAGGTTTTTATATTTAATTATATTTTTCGTTGTAGTTTAGGTTCAGTACATGGGTGAGTAGTTGCATAAGTGCCATGGAAAGGGAGAACCATGTCACCATTATAATATCAGTGCGTCCCTCTGGCCAGATGTGTTTATTGCATCTGGTAATGTCATGAGTTTGTTTAATATGTCCTTCAACTCATAATAAGTGTCATTTGGTTTTGTGTTTGGGTTAGTAATGTGTGTGGTATTAGAAGAAGTACTTTGAAGTCAAATATGTTTCTAGTTGTTTTGTAACATTTAAAGCATTTTATTTAAAAGGTGAAGAAGTAATTCGAGTGCGAAAGAGGATTGGCCGGATGCCACATGAGGGTGTCGAAAAGGATGAAGTGAAGGAGGGCGTAATGGAAATAAAGGGAATGTTACATATTATGCAGATGGAAATTAATACTATATAGAAAGATGTCTGCGAAATGAAGAAGAGGTTAAATATTGTTCTTGGGAAAGTTGCAGTAATGAGGCGAATCTTTCTTTTTTAGTTAAAAAATAATAATTTCTATAAGACGTTTCCCTCCCAAATAAATCTTTATTTTAAATTATTGTTTTGATAATTTGTACAAGTTTTAAAATTGTTAGTATTGTATGTGTTGTCCGAAGAGGTCATAACAGGTAAGTGCATGAAATTATGGTGCAAGTTTATATGATGTCCATAATAGTTAAGTGTTTTACTTGAATGAATGGAATGCTGTTAGTTTTTTACATATACTAATATGTGTTTTTAAGTGGATGGCGATGGCTGCTTGCATCTGCTTCTTCATTGTACTGGCCTATGCAATTACCACTGATGGGTGGTTGCACATCCGCTCCAGTCTGTTCATGGTGGGGTGATATGGAAATGAAGTCAGAAATGAGTCTTTGCATGATGTCCTGGTTTCCATTTGCATGGTGGCCATCTTGGCTGTTTGTTTAAATCAACGGGTGTTTGCTACAAGTCATTTATTGAAATAAATGAATTGCAACTTCTAGTGCAGGACATTGGCCTGGGGTGAAAATCTCAGTAATTGCTGAGTACCTGGATTATATGGGAGTTCAGGATGACTGTGCAGTGTTGTAGCGCAAGATAAAGGTAAGCTTTCATTTTTTTAAATTTAAACACCCTTAGCACCTGTGTAGAAAACGTCATGGGTGGTAATAGTGATCTACAGCTTGGTGGCAGGCTGAATCTATTGGTAACAGCACCAATGTCGGCGTTAAGGGAACCTTGGTTCACTCAGTCCCTTAACTTGGGCGGCCGGCCGTTATTGGCAGGGTTAGCCCAGCGCCTTGAAGTGTATTGCTTCTGGGGAAGGATGCTCAGCCAATCTGGTGGCAGTAAATAAGGGCGGGAACAGAGTGTACTTTTTAGCCATCTCAGGTCCTTCCCCGGGTGGCGCCATCTTGATTGTGGGGATGCAACAGGAGCCTGCCCATGCTTCCATCACTCCTCTCCCCTCCCCGCCCTCCCTACTTATATGATGGACATGTTATTTTTTGCTTATCTTTAAACTATGCCCCCTCCCCGACCGCCCTACCCCCAGTTTAGTTCTTTATTAAAACTTTGTGTGATTCTGAAAGTAACCTTTTGGGGGTAAAGGAAGGGACGGGAGGTGGGAGGATGTAGGTAAGATATGTGGAAAGTAGACATTGTTTAATTTAGAAAAACAGTCTTGAAAAAGAGTCTTGAAAAAGAGTTTAAAAACCTTGTAAAAAAACTATGAAAAAATGACTGGCAATTTCTGCCATGTTCCACCCAGTCGTCCTCAATTTCCTCCAAACTATTTGCATTCAGTGCTATTGGCATGAAGCACCTCCTGCAGGTAAACATGCCACCTTCTGAAGACCTGTGTTAGTGTTGAATGACCAACGCAGGGGCGACCGAAAAGGGACTCCCAACATCAGCACCAGGGGATAAAGAAGATGACAGCCGAGAGGAATATGTAGGTGTCATGGTGGTGAATCCTCTGTGGACGATGTTTCAGGTGTGGAGATGGTGTGAACAGCAGTGCACGGAAGTCAGGTAACTTGCTTAATGAACCTGTTCCTGAATTGCTGATCTGCTTGCCGCCAGTGGTAGCGAATCAGGTCATTTGTAAAAGTGGCGATGCCCAAGCTCTGTGTTGCCACCATTGCCAATCCTCTTCTGCGCACCTCCCCACATAATGTGCACTGTGCCATTTCCACTTCTAAAAGAGGTGTGTCGTTGGGTCTCTGAAGTAATGGCAGCTGAGGGATGGGATGAAGCTCTTGTTGCAGTTCTACTTTGGTGGAGATGGCTGCTCTACCCACTTGACATTCTCTTCCTGCAGGTCTTCAATGCTTCCCGCAACAGTCACCGCTGGGTCTCTTCATCCTTTCCTGCAGTATATTTAGGCAATGTAAGGTGTGTGTGTGTGTGTGTGTGTGTGTGTGTGTGTGTGTGTGTGTGTGTGTGTGTGTGTGTGTGTGTGTGTGTGTGTGTGTGTGTGTGTGTGTGTGTGTGTGTGTGTGTGTGTGTGTGTGTATTAGCCAATTAGTTCTCGTTTTCAGTAGCACGCACGTGCACTTGTGCCAATCTAATTACATATTTTCATAGGTGTGTTTTGAGATTCCAAAAAATTTAAATTTTCTTTTTGTTTATATTGTGGCTTGGTATATATGTTAAGTGAGAGTACTTGTGGTTCTTGATCCATGTGGGCGGTGTAAGGAAGGTATGGTATCAACAGTAAAACAGATACAAGTGACCACAGTTCAGATTGTTTATTGAACTTCAAAAATGGTTTGAAAATCGTTTATCTAATCCTAAATCTACAGATGGGAGCGAGCTACAACCATCAAAAAATAACGCAGTCAGAGTGATGTCTCGTCAAAATAAAAGGGCCTTACCTAATAAACCTATTGCCAATCGTTACCTCTAAATACAAATAGTGTGGGAAACAATGTTTTGTAAAAGAAAGAAGTGTTCAAGAAATGATATGTCAGGATGTTCAGGCCTCCCTTCCCCACGTTTTCAGCATGGGACAAAGCGGTACACACAAGCTTAGCACAGTCTCTGGCTTTTCTTAGCACGAGGGTGCAGTTCAAACATTAGCATCAGGGCCATTTGTTCCAAAGTCTCTTTGCATTCCAAATTCTCTTCTTGCAGAGGGCATGAGGCGACGAACAAACAATTAGTTCTCTTCTTCTCTGAATTTCCCACGTTCTCAATTTCTCAGGTGATTTACTATTCACCTTGTATCCCCCTCAGCCAGGCTCAGAATCCCTTTAATACTAACTTCGCAGGATTTTCATGGGCCCATGGGCTCAATCTCTCGGGTGGTTCACTATTGACCCTGGATCGCCCTATGCCGGGCTCAGATCCATTTTGATGCCTCTGCTGGGCTCGGACCTATTCAATCCACTTGAACACAAACTTGCTTTATCCCAAAAGATTTCAATTGATCTCTCTCGTTCTGGTTCGGACCAACTTGCTCTATCTTGTCATCAACTTGTTTGGCAGTATCAACATCGAAGACTTTTGATTAAGCACCTGATTTTGCTTGATTCACCGCAGGACCACTTCAATGTATAGTTCTTAGCCACTCTTTCACCTTTTTCAACTCTCAGTTGGATTCCTTACAGAGACTTTCGACTGAGCATGCACTTGGTGCTGGACCACTTTATCAAGGGTATTGTATGTTGGTATCAAAGTTCAATCATTCATTTGTTCAGTTTTTACTTGCGTTGGATATCACATGCATTTCATACTCTGTTTGCTTCAGCGCTCAACATACAATGTTGCTGCTTGCAACCTTGCCATCAACACAGACTGGTCTGGTATCCGTCTCCCCAACTCACCGGCTGTGTTCATTTCACTGGCGCTGCTTTGTTGTAGGAGCCAAGGACAGTACCACGGCGGCAAGCGATTCTCCCCACCTTGATTATGAACGCAGGATGGCCCCGGGTACCTCCGACACACAATGCAGGATTCTTCAGCCTGGTTTCCTGTTCTTACACTTTCTATTCTCGAGGGTTCATGAAAGTAACGGTTCCTCGTTTAAAAAAGGTCAAGGGCACTTCCCTCCTTGCAATCCCCTTCTGTTTTGCCATCTTTGTCCTCGTGTTAAACTGCCCACTTGGAACAGCTGCTACGTTTTGTGCTTAACCTTGATCAGAGTGTGCTCTCGTGCTCTGCCTTTTTTCCGTGTGGGGAAGTGTAATGGAAGTCGTGTGTGATGGTCAGTAATTGCCTGACCCTGCCTGACCATTGTATTGGGACATGTCAGGTATACGGCTCGGGAGTTATTCCGTTTTCTCTCATAGCGAGCTGTCCATGAGAAAATATTTGTGTTGTGAAGGGGGTTGGGGTTGAGCTCCTAAATATCCTACCTGGTAGGTTGGGGTAAAGGTGTTACAGGGAAGGGGATACCGCGTCTCGCTGTCCGGTGTCCCACTCCCACTCCCCGAAGAGCCCTCACCCAGGTGATCCTCCCGCACTGGTCTACCCCCAGGAACTGGATACAAAAACGATGGCCGTGTCCTGGCCGACTGGATGAGAGATCCCTGGGAACTAGCGGGTGAGGCACCCTCAGGTTTCTCACAGCAGGGAAACAGTATGATTTGAGAATTCTCAGTATAGAGCCCCAATCCAGTCTTCTTTGTTTCTGGTACCGTATGCATAATTCTCAACGTATGCATAATTCTCAATATCACAAATTCTGAGATTTGTTTTCAGTGGGGGAATAAAAGATGTGAAAATGTAACAAAAAGTTTTATTGAGTTTATTAGTGTTGTTTTTCGATTAATTTATATGGATATCGGTCATGATTTGCTGTGTGATATCAACTTATTCATCCTCATCTCAATTCTTTTGTACATCTCTATTTGGGATTTTTTTTTTTTAAACAGTTTAAGGTTTCTGCATTGATAGCACATCCATCCTGGTCCTGATACATGTCAAAACAATGCGGGTCCACTTGGATAGGGAGCTAACCATGACCAGGCACTTTAATGTCATAGCCTATGCCACGGCCTATACAGCCAGACTCATCTCCCTGAGCAGGCAATTCCTCTCACGATGCAACCGCCTCATGCTTGCACAAGCACTTAAACTCACAAAACCTGACTACTACGTGCTCTTGATGGGCACCTCTGCTGCCAACTTGAACAAACTACAATTATTGCAAAACAAAGTGCTGCGTGCCACCCTTGGACTAAAAACAATCTGATCCCATTTCAGCAGCCAGACATGAAGCCTACTGGCTACCCATCAAAGCTTGTGTTGACTTTAAAACTTTGTCTATTCCCCACTGGTGTATCTACAAGGAATCTCCTCTCTACCTCAACAACTGCATCTCGTAAAATCTCCCAGGATGTTCTCTAAAATCCATCTCCAGCATCTTGCTGATTACTCCATGCTTCAAGAGCAAAAGAGCTGGAGGCGTTAGCTTTTGTGTCACTGCTCCCTCCCTTTGGTACACTCTTCCACCGGCTCTCAGAAATGAACAATCATAAATTGTTGTAAAGAAACTGGTAAAAACTTGACTGTTTGGTAAGTACGACTAATACATATTATTCAATTTCTTAAGCACGACAAATGCCTGTCTCTGTTGTATATTCTATGTTTCTGCTATTATCTGGCATACTATTGTGTTTGGACATTACCAAAATGACATTACCAAAATGTTATAAATAAAAAAAATAATGTTATAGGTAGACCTTAAAAGGACTTTTGCATTAATAATGTATAAGATGTGTTTCTTTAGAAGTGAAGAAGGCATGTTTGAATATTTTGTAGGAACAATACATTTCTCAAGTCTGCTAGATGAACCCATTGTTTTCTAAATAAGTGCGGCGGAGTAGCAGCAGAGTAGCAGTCTCAGGCAGTGACAGTGACTGCAGCTACTCTTTCTTCCAGCAAACCGACCCTAGTCTGTCTTCAGTGTTTTCCAGCGTGACCAGCGTGAGAGCAGTCAAAAGCTCCATTCCACCGCGGAACGGCCCTGGTGTAGCAGCAGAGTAGCAGTCTCAGGCAGTGACAGTGACTGCAGCTACTCTTTCTTCCAGCAAACAGAACCTAGTCTGTCTTCAGTGTTTTCCAGCGTGACCAGTGTGAGAGCAGTCAAAAGCTCCATTCCACCGCAGAGCGGTCGTGGAGTAGCGGCAGAGTAGCAGTCTCGGGCAGTCTCAGGCAGTCTATGGCAGCCATGGATGCCGAGGACGCTACCCTGCTTAACCCCACGGCCCACAACGAGGTCTGCCTGAGGAGCTTGCGCTCACGTTTGCGAGCCAAAACCAACAAGAAACAGCTTTCAGAGACTCAAAATTTGGATTTTGCCCACACAGTGGTGGATGACGCCCCCGACCGTGATGTGAGGGGGCCAGGGGTACTGCTCCACAAAGACTTGCCAGTAGTATTCCCCGCTAATAGTGGGCTGCCCGTAAGAACTCCAACAAAACTCAAGGACAGGTACCGTCTAAGGCTTGTAATATCTGTACATCAACTTTTCTTCCCCTGCTCACGCTGCCGACCTGTGATCGAGCGGTTGAGCGGCCGGCTGTCGGATCCCCTACTCAGCAAGCTCGCCCACACACAACGGCGATGGATCTTGACTCACCTGGGAACGAGCAGGATCCTCCTGATCCGTTGGCTTTGTCCAGCGGCAGCTCCTTCCAGTCCGGCTCCGCCCCTGAGCCGTGACCTCCTTGCAGCCTGTCGGAGGACGGACGGCGTCGATTCACTCAGCGAGGGGCGGGGCTGGCTAGAGGGAGCAAGAGGCGGAGCCGGAGATGGCTGCAGAACGCCTGGCGGCTGGCGCCGCAGTATTCCCCTCAGCGGGATCTCACAGCGGGAAAAGAGGGCTGAACGGGAAAGTGACAGGCAGTTTTACACTGGGTACCCTGGAGGGTGACCCCATGGACAGCCAGCCTGACATGCAGCACGAAACCGCTGACTGGACGGGCCATTTGGGAGCTGCGCACTCTGGCGGCTTCACAACAGGAAAACCGGTTAGGGTGCACATGGAAATCCACCCATTACCTCTTCAAGAAAGCCAGTCCCCTCTGCATATGGTCCAAGACAAAAACAACAAGCTATATACGAATATGGAGTGGGACCAATCAGGAGAAGGGGTGGATGCTGATGCACAAAACCACCCTTCGGACCCCCCCCCAAGAAAAAGAAATGGCTGCCAACAATGAAGAAGGTCCATGTCCAAAAAAATCAAAAACAATCCCAAAAAATAACAAATCAAGCCTATTGCAGTCTGATGAGCCGTATGATGAACAACTTGTCCATTCAAAAGCGACGCCAAGAAACAAAAGCGATGAACCATGTGGTGCCACTAACACAAAAAAACAGCTGGGCAAACGGACTACTAGGCGCATAATAAAATTAAAAGAAAACAAAAGACAAGTTGAAAATAACATTCCATCCACACAAACCCTGAAAGACTTTTTTGGGAAGCGTTGCAAAAGAAAATACGAAACCATCTTTGAAATTAGCGACAGTGAGATGCCAGAAGTAACGTTCTGCTCAGAGTCCCTATTGGGGCACAAAAACAACGAACCAAAGGTCCCTACCGTCTCTGACCCTTCCTGTCAAAATGACACAACCTAGCTGGAGGCTGCATCTCAACCTGAAGAGACGGATAGACCTTCATCTGGGCCACGAGATCGCAATGAAGATGCCACAGCCGAAAGCTCGACCATACCTACAGGCGACAAAAACAGACCTACCAGCCTGGACAATATGCACCTCGATACGGCCAAAAATCATGAGGAGCTACATGAGGAACTTGGGACCCGCAATGACCGAAAAGATCCAGGGAAAGACGCATCCACACCTAGTACGCCAGCACGGCAAAAATCCACCAAAAAATACTCACGCCCTCCGATGGCATCAACTCCTTTTAAGGATAGAAGACACAGCGAACTGCTAGAAGCCACTTCTGCCGAATCACCTAAGAAAAAGTTGGATATTCTGACAATCATGTCAGCAGTGACCGTGGCTCTTGCACCTTTTGCAAAAATGTATGAGGCTATTAATGATACATTAAAAGACCATAGTTCTCTCTCAGCAATGATGCACTCTAAATTGCTATACCTAGAGGGCTACATCGCTGCCTTAGAAAAAGACAAGGTCAGAGAACAAAACACTCTAAACCGCCGGGTGTCTATGGGGGAATTTGCACCTAAAACTTTGGCAGCCATTATAGACGTAGCGTGCCAAACCCAGACTATGGAGTTTACATTTGGTCTGCTACCATCTAGATCACTAGACGGCCCTGAGAAGCGGGCTAAAAAATCAAGCTCCTCCTCGCAACCCGCTGCTCCACCTCCTAAGACAAGCTGCGACACTAGGAACTGCAAGTCAAGCTCGCAAACCGCCGCTCCATCTTCTAAGTCAGACAGTGCCACCACGAATCACAACAAGTCTAGCTCTTCTCCACAAGATGCGGCTAAAACGACAAAGCAAAACAATAGGCCCCCGAGCAAAAACCAAGCGAGGGGCAGCGGCTGCCGCTCGCCGGGGGGAAGAAGCTTCAAAATTGTGTATGTGAAGACAATGATTTGGAAAAACCGCAGAAGAAGGGAACGGATTCTGTGGCAAACAAAGACTTTTCCATATTTGCTGATTGCAAACCAAACAGCGCCCCAACACCTAGCAACGTAAAGCAACTAGTCTTCTGACTACCAGTGTCAGACAAGGGACTGGCGCCTCGTGCAGGCTGGAAGGAGCAGCGGAACGGCGCACCAAGGAAAACTGCAAGCCCAAACAGTACAACCCCTAAAGAAACGGAGGAAGGCTCAACAGCAATCTGCATCGACCTGGAGACATCATGTTCTTCAACCATCTCTAAAACCACTGAGGACCTGAGAAGCTCTAGAAAATCTGAGCCACCATGGCGAAAAAAGAGACAAAACTAATATAGACGCCACACAATCAAGAGCAACCCTGAATGATCAAATGGTTGAACCCCAATTAGATACGGAGATAATCGAACCAGACGATCATTCAGCGTTTCTTTCACTGGAGGACGGCTGCAAGAAGGTCTCACGAATTGCAAAATGGAGCACAGACCAGACGCGCCTGACGGAAAACACTAAACTTAGTGTAGGAGATCGAAGGCACCACCATTCCAGAACAACCAACTCCCCAAATCACAGAGGAGGAAGGAAACCAAGTAGCCCAAAAGAAGCAAGGGAACAAGCATGTCAAGGGCCGACTAATGCTACTTGGAGAGAAGAGGGAAGAGAAAACAGAAGATCGAATGGGTTCAGCAAGGAAATACGAGACGACTTCTTCCCCAAAACCAGAACCCATTAATTGAAGCCGAGGACTCCTGCATTCAAACTCGAACAAATACATATCAGCCGAGAACAGGTTGTTCTAAATAGAAGATCCGTGATGGAATTGCTACATAGTATCCCGAAACTTAGATCAATAGAATCAAGTGGCATGCAAATAGTAGAACCATTCCACAAAGGTCGCCAGGCAAGCACCTACCTACTCATCACCTCCCGGTCTGTCAAACAGAAGATACGGGATGCCTCGAAACATTTGCTAAAGTTGGGATACGACTTCAAAGAAATCGAATCTGATGACCACGAGCAATTCGAGGAACCTCTGAAAAAAAGTAGAACGTATTCAAGTTCAGGGAAAACGAATGTAAACTACAAACATCTCAGGTCTCCAGAGGGCAAAACCCAGAACAATTCTACTGGACGATGTTAAAATGGGCTGTCTATCGAAAAGCCGTTATAGAGGCATAGTAGATATGACACGGCGAGATCCGAGGCTCCTACTACGAGAAAAACTGAAAGAGCACTTTCTACTGTGAACAACTATAAAGACTGCCTAGAAGAGGTGGTAACGAAATACGAAAGACGTCCCAGTGGCCCACTAACTTCAATCAAAAGAACTTGCACGCAGAGAATAGCGAAAGACCAAAAACAGGCCACGGATAGGGAAAAACTTAACCCTCTACAAAACTTGTGGGCTTGGCTCCCGAAATCTCTGGCTCTGCAAAGAAAGTAGCAATTCAAGTACGTCCAGAACTTAATCGAAGACCTGACACGACCTACATCCGACTCTATCATGAAGCTAGGTTCGTGGAACACTCGAGGGTCTGCCCATTTGACTGTACCAGGCGATGTCAATCTGTCTCTCTATGACATCCTGTGTCTTCAGGAGACATGGCTAACTACCAAGCCCATTCTGGATGGATATGAAATAGCTTTTGCCCCGGATAAAAAAGGTCCAAAGGGTAGACCAGCTTCGGGACTACTTATAGCGATCTGAATTGGAAAGGGGCTCAAATTGACAAAAATCCTAACAACATCTCTATTCATGCTAACAGTCCAGGTAAAATAGACTCACTGGAACGAAGTATTGGAGAAAACAGTGACAACCTCAGCTATTATCATCAATGTCTACTGGAATCCAGACTCCATCACTGATCAAGATTTTCTGGACATGCTGGAGAAGGAAATCGACAGAGCTTACATCGCCCACTCTGAAACCTGCCTATACATTTGTGGTGACTTAAATGCAGTTTGCGCTATGAAGTCCGGTAAACCAGTAAAAACCAAGGTGGAATCGGGTGGTGAAAAATGGTCCGCTTTGATGAACTCGAAATAATTTGTTAATCTGGGCACCATCTTTCAGAGCACAAACCGTATCCCAACTTGGGAAGGCCATATTTCATCGGCAACAATAGATTACATCTTTGTCTCATCGGTCCTGCTGACGACTATCACATCTTTTACAGTCATCAAAACTATGGCAAGTGACCATAACCTATTGTGCACATCATGGCCAGTCACCCCAATTGAAAAGGCAACGTTCAAACCAAACGTTGAAGTCAATCTGAAAGGCAACCGCCTGTCCCTGTGTTTAAAAAACATCAATACTCTAACAAGCAAATATGCGCAGCTAGAGAATCAAGGAGAGGCTTGTAAATTACCTGACTATGGCGCCCTCCTCAACACCTTAAAAAAACAAAATCAGAATTGTGCAACACCTATTGAAAAACCGGTCCACAACTATGATCTGGTTCTGGTTGCTAGAAGACGCATACTCAGGAAACTTCAGAGAGCATTCAAAAGGGACAGCTCTGAGGTCAACAAACTAGCCTGGCTCCTCGAAAAGACAAATTACAAGTCGTGGCTAAAAGAACACTGCCTCTCCTTGTATCAAAGAGACTCGGAGGAAATGTTGAAGCTTGTGTGTTGTAAAAACTCCCGCAATTTCCGGGCACTGATTAATTCAACAGAAAGAACCAACACAGACTCAATAATCAATGGCATTGGCGAAGACACTTGGACAACTCACTTCAAAAAGCTCTTCTACGACCCAACCGCGCCATCTACCACTACACAGGACCACAGTGCCCGGCCATGGATTGAGCTTCATGACCAGGAAGACATCGTGGACATCCTGAAAAAACTGAAAACATCAAGGGCTCCGGGACCGGACGGCCTGACAAATATGCACCTAAAACAGCACCCTGAAGCATGGGCGAGGTTTATCAGTGAAGTTTTCCGAATATCAACACTATTGAAGGCACTACCTACATCCTGGGCCACCGCGGTAGTAGTGCCGATCTACAAGAGAGGAAAGAGAGAAGACCCTACGAACTTCCGACCAATTGCTCTTTTAAACGTGATAGGCAAAGTCTATGGATCTCTTCTTCTCCGCCATTTCCAAAGCTGGGCGAGTGGGGCACCCTGCAACGACCCGTTCCAATCTAGCTTTAAAAAAAAACATGGGGACCAACATCAACATCTTAACACTGAGCGTCCTAAAAAGTAAGTTGCAAGCAGGGGGGCCCAGAACATACATGACCTTCATCGACTTAAGTCAAGCATTTGACCAAATGGATAGGCAAAGACTTTGGAACAAGCTGAGAAAGTGGAATTTCCCAGCGGCCTTACTTCAGCCACTCATCGCCCTCATACGAATACCAGAATACAAGTTAGGCTTGACCATCAAGGAACCCTATCTGAAGAGATCACAACAAATCGCAGGGTCAAGCAAGGATGCCCATTGGCCCCGGCGCTCTTTTTGAGCTTTATAGGAGATTACAAGGGCGCAGAGCATTTGGTCAGAGCTTTTCCGCCTCATTTGGGAAATATAAAAACATGTCAAGAATCCTGTATGCAGATGGCGTAATCTTTGTTGATCAAACAGCAATAGGACTACAGCACCAGCTTAACAACTTTGCTAAATACATCTCTGAAAACTGTCTGGAAATCAACAAGTCCAAAACAAAAATCTTATTCTTTGGAAAGGGCAGAGAAAAAAGCGATAACTTTGCCTGGAACCTTGGAGGTGAACGTATTGAGAAGATCGCCGAGTTCAAATACCTAGGCATAACGATCGATTACACTAAACATGAAGACACCATGCAAAAACAGCTGCTGATCAAAGTAAAGAGCCTAACCTCGCAGGCAAAAGCGATAGACAGGAAGTTCGGTCATTTTTCTCTAACTCCCATCGTGGACTTCTACAAAGCCAAAGTCATTCAGTCGCTGGTTTATGGTGCTGAAGCCAAGCCAGGGATACAAAAAAAAACTTGGCTTAAGCTGGAAAGTCACTACTGGAGAGAAGTACTTAATCTACCCAATACCACACCAATCGTCCTTACAAGACGCAAACTGAGACAACTCTCACTATTAGCAATAGTGGAGAGAAATACAATGATGCTGTTTAGGAAGCTCCTGTTGGAGAACCGCCCAAAGCTACTTGAAGCGGTAAACAACGAGGTTGAGGGAGTCCGATGTCTTGCCCTAAATCAGTGGTATGAGGAACAAGAACTAAAATTGAAGCTGATCATGTGCTCCAAAAAAGAGCTAATGGAGAATCCCACGAAAATCCATAGAAAGCTAAATGAACTGGATTGGGCTACCACCTGTGATAAAGCTGCATTTTACAAGTTGGTTCTTCATCTGCAGCCCATGCACTATAAACTCCACGTTCTTCAACCATTTGTTGAAAAATATCCAAACCGGAAGATGAGTACTTTTTTAAGAGCACGCCTCAACCTGTTACACACGAATGAAATCCTGAAGCTACGCGGCTTGGCACTTTCAAACAAGTGCAGATTCTGTAAAGATCCATCCGCAATTGAAACAGTGAGGCACCTCCTCTTAACATGTTCGGGAGTCGAATCCATCAGACAACCATACTTGAAGCCAGTCTTGGCCACAGCCCACATTTTGGACAAAGACGTCTGATGGTCAAGATTAATTGGGGGTGGACGAACCACCTGGGTAACTGCCACAGTGAAAATTCTGGATTTGATCCTGGCAACCGCAGATAAAGAAAAAACAGACTAAGGTTCAATGGACATGATGGACAACGAAACACAAAACTTTCAAAAACCTTTGGGTAAAATAAAGTAAAAACATTTTTTTTTAAATGTACCTGTTTGAGTATTTGGTATTGTTATTATAGATTCTCATATGGTGGTCGGCTAAGAACACATCACGGCACAAGATCGGCCCTCCAATCCAGCACCCACTATTCTCTTTCTCTACTATAAACATACTATATTGTGCTCAGTTGTCCCCCCCACCAGAGATGCAAATAGGGGTCAATTTGCAATCTGTTACCAAAAGAGTAAGATTGAGAGCGGAAGGGATAGCTGTTAATTCAGCAGTTTTTGGTTGGAGGCAGTTTTTCAGAATGTTCCTCTGGTAAAACCCAGCCTGGTTAATACCCAACACATGCTGCCGCAGCTATGGCATGCCCCGAGAGGAATCGGTATTAAATATGGTCTGTGAGTTTGACTTTCAACTTGCAGTGATAAAACTGATGTGCCATGCACTGGGCAAGCCGTTCACCCATACATTCTACAACACAAGTTTCTGGATACAATGTTACAAATCCTTTTATTGGACCAAAATGTATAAAGATGGCATAGTACATTAGCTTTCGAGTATTTTCGCCTGTAAATGTATTTATGGCAGAGGATTCATGTTTAAATATACAAAGTGTTGCATCACATTACTTGTAAATAAATGGGCATCTATTCCAACAACCTGGAACGTAGCCTTTAGATGCAAAACAAGATTCTGCATGCTCCTCGACATACAGGACTACACATTAGCTCCTCCCCAACGCAGGCCCCACCCAAACTCTCACTAGGCGTAACCATTATTGTGACAGAATCACGATAATGCACCTTCCTAGAAAATCTCGACATTGTCCCAAAACAGCAGTAGGGCATAGAGGCAAACGATAGGGCATTCCTAGACATCTAAGGAGTGAGTGTGAGGGGTGTACTGATACCATCCCAATTAAAATTAGAAAGAAACAGGAAAAAGCACAATTCCACACACTGATTGTGCAGGTCGGTAAACCCCCATAAATCCTACCAAACAACCAACAAATTAAATAATAAATAACATCAAAGTCTGCATGAAATCAGTCTTTCTATGTCAAACACTCTGCTGTGGGCATTTAATAATAGCAGGAGAATGAACTGGAGCATTGCATTATTGCGTCAAAGGGAATCATGGCTGTTTTACTGGTGTGCATTTCAGCAGGACAAGCATTTTAACTGTTTCCCTTCATTGCTGGGTATCAAGTATCAAGGCTAACCCGTTGTAATGCCACCCTTCCTTGTGGTAGTAGGTATTCCAGTGTTATTTCTGAAGCATGAAAAAAGTGCAAAGAGCAGGGATTTGGAGGCACCCATCGGGTGTTGATGCTGTCAGGCCAGTTGCCCAGAGGACCAGAAGCAGATATTGATTGTTTATAGATGCTGCATATGGATGTGGTATCCGACACTGGGTCTAATAATTACACAGGTGCCCCAGTTGGAATGTTTATCCAGAGTCTCCTGTCCATTGTTACATTTCTCACCCTGGAAACAGGTTACCATGTTCCACAGGTCACAAAATGTGAATTGGTCACTGGCCGGCCATTGCCTAGTGATAATTTGACTGTTGGCAAGTATGGGTGAGCGGTGTACATGTAGAGAATGAGAGGTAAGTAAATGTGGATGCTTGGCTACAGGCTTACAACTTGAAATGTGTACCCCGTTTTATCAGAACAGTGAACCCTAGATTGTTTCAGAACCGTGAAGGTAGTGTTTGTGTAAATCTTACAAAGTTCAAGTTGCAAAAGCTGAGCAACCCTTTTGGGCCAGGGAAATTCCTTGGCAATAGTACTGTATGCACTGAGTCCAAGGAATACCTACAGAGACATAAGAAAGCTACACATAAAAGTGAAGTTTTATTCTGGGCATATATGGATCTCAGTGTTTCTCATTATATTGGTTGTTCATACACTGTTTACCGCTCCTGCAGCAACAGTTTGTCACTGGCTGGCGTAAGGAACTCATGGTGGCAACAGTAAAGACATATACAAGTGATCACAGTTCAAGGGTGTTTATTAAACTGTATAGGTAGGTTGGAAAACGAACTAATCTAAACTTAAATCTAAGATGGGAGCAAGCTACGACCATCAAATAATAATAAGGCAGTCCTAGTGGCGTCTTGTCAAATAAAAGGGCCTATACTAAAAAAAAAAATATTGCCAATCCTTACAACTAAATACCAAAGAGTGTGGAATAGGATTCACACGAAAGAAAGAAGTGTTCACAAATGATAAAGCTGGATGTGATAGCCGGGGTGGCCCTTCCCCACGTTTTGAGCACGGGACAAGGTCGGCACTCCGGAGCACAGCAGTCACCCAAGCTTTCCCAGCACGAGACTACAGTTCTGTTCTCAGGTATCAGGACCTTCAGTGGTTAAGTCTCTTTTCTACAAAAAGTCTCTTGCCTCCGACGACCTGATGTATTCAAAATAACAAACAAAAAGCTATTTTCTGTATGTACGTTTGGTGATAACTTTTCACCCCTGGATCCCCCCCTTTTAAGTTCAGACCCTTCTCGAATGTTAGCCTCTCTCCGTCGGGTTCACTATGGCTTTTCCCAAACAACTTCACCTGTTGTATTCACAAGTCTTAATGTCCTTTTAGACAATCCACTGTGGACATCCATCCTGTCTGGTTCACTATTGTCAACACAAAGTTCATTATGCTTTGCCCCGTTCTGCAGGCATCCCTCCGCCGGGTTCACTTTTGCCAGCCTCGCAATTCTTTCTACTTTCTCGCATATGCAGAATTCACTTCCCTTAAATTTCCAATGGTTTGCTGGTCAAAGACTTTTGACTGTAAAGAGGATTTTGCTAGACCCCTGTATGACCACTTTGATATTTTCCTTACATCTTTCCTAGGGCCTTCTGGTATTGGTAGTTTCAACAAACGGGCAATCAACTAGATTCTCTCAAATGAACACCCACATGGTGCCGGACCCCTCTGCAGCTAGTTTTCCTCTAACGTGTTAACAGTTCTTTGAACTGATATTAATGCTACATATGGTGATCCACTCTTGAATGAAATGTATATCGTATTACAGTGATACCGTAACCATTTTTTTCTTAGTGTACTGGAACAATGCTATGTGATGACACTTCCTGTTTTGTCAAGGGGTGAAATGCCATGTCTCATCACTTCCTTTGATGTCCATTGGGGGCTGGGTGAAATGATATCACTTCCTGTGATGTCACCAGAGGTCAAGCGTGTATGATGTCACTTGGTGAAATGACGTCCCTGGAAGTATATTTTAGCGTAGAATGTATTCAAATTGTTTGAAGAGAGTGGAAAAGAAACATTCCTGTTGTGCTCAATTTAAGCATAAAAAGTAACTCTAAGGCTCTCATTATGAGGTTGCCGGCAGGCCACCGGTAGTACTGGCTGCCTACCGGCAACCTCAGCTTACTGTTTCTGCAGCCGGATATTATGGGCAGTGGAGGAATGGTAAGTTCCCATTCCTGTAGAGTCCCGTTAGTAACAGTGCTGTGCTTCAGTGATGATTTTTCTGCTGGTAGGGGCATGAACTACCAGCAGGTTAGGCCTGCTGGTAGTTCACAGCCCCTACCGGCAGACATGGAGTGAGCAGATCCGGAAAAGGTGCCAGTAACTGTAGTTACCAGCCCTTATTTCTGGTCCGGCTCACTCCTAATGAGGGGCTAAGTCTAACAGAGAAACAGTACTGCTGTTGCACGGTATGTTACTGCTTATGTGACCAAAGCTGAAAGCAGTGAGGCAAACAAGGTTTGGGCTCATTCAACAGCAGATAAGAGCATGAGGCAGAAGTTTTGTTTTGGCATCAACATGCTCTCACTGAGTGTGGAGCATATAAAGCTTCTGGCAGAGTTCCCAGCACTCCTCTATATGGACAAAGTGTCAATATTTTGTGGTTGAGCCTTGGACCAGCCATTTATAGGTAATTTGTGCTAAAACACTTTCTGAAATTGAAGATTTGGCCAAAAAAACCGTTCTGTAAAGATTGAAGAAGACAATTCCACTCCTTGACATGCCTTCAATGACATGTGGACAATTTTAGCTTGTTAATGAGGCTGAGGCTTCTGGCTTATATGAGCACTACACTATTCACCCTTTGAATTATTGTGAGGTAATGGGTGATGTAATTGAATTATACCAATTGCAGCAAGTAAGGGGTTCACAAATTAGTTTGTGGAAGAATAGTTTAGAGGCTTGATGTCTCCCAATGCGTTTTCCTTCTGGAAGAGGTGGTTGGTTGAATGAACACCCTTCACCCATTTCTTCATCAGAAAACCTTTGTACACGTAGGTATTCTGAGGCCCCACGATTCAAAATAGAGGGTACATTTTCTACTTGCTGTACGAGAGGGCGATCTCCACTCTTTGATTGGTTTGATTTAAATTCACACAGTGTGTGTGCCAATGTATATTGGCACACACACTGAAGATTGGCAAGCATTTTCAAAACAACACTGCAAGTGAAATGGTGCCAAATGGGGCAGAAGGTGAACAATTAAGATGATGTGTTAGAAAGCAAGACAACACATATTCTTGTTAACATGCGTGAATCTAAAGAACATCATTCAGATGTCAGGTGCATGCTGCGAAATGTAGGTCCACCCACTTGGCTTGTAACTCTGAGTTGTGCAGGGTATGGATTGGTGTGATGACCTGGTGTATTTTATTTGTGAAAGCAACCCCTCTAAAAGTGTGGTAGAGCACATGAAATTAACTGCACTATGTGACATGCACTCTGTTCTTGTCTACCTTGCTTTTTCAACTGTCGTTTTCTAGCTATGTTGTGTTTCATATGCAGAAAAGAGAGAATGTCCACTTGGACATGCATAACTTTTTTCTGGGAGGAAGACGTATCAGGCAGGTAGAGCACCTCACATTCATATGTTTGTTATGTGTGAGCGATGCCTCAAAGTTTGGTGAAGATCCAGAAATATATACTGAAAAGCTATTTGATTGACAAGTATTATCCAAAGAGGCCCAGTGCTATGGAGGACCTATGCTTGTATGAGGTAGCTGAGCACTATGTAGATGGCACACGGAAAAAGGGACATTTCAAGTTACATGATTGTCCAAGGTGCCTGGTGAGAATGGTTTTACTTTTGCATCTTGCAGTTGATTTTACTGTGTCATAGTGAAGAAGATTTGCTTGGTACTTTTGAGTCTTATCAAGCAGTATTTGAGAAGAAAAAGGTATGTCTTTTATCACAATTTTTGGAAGTTACTTACAGATGCTAGAGGAGAAAATCCGCCAGGAGGTGAAGGTGGCAGCTGAAATTGCACAGGCAACTCCTGAAGGAAGTCAAGAGTTTGTTGATAAGTCAAAATGCTGTTGGAAATCCATTTGTATGCAATGAGGCTGAAATTGCTATGGGACAAGTAGAAAATGTTATGCAACAAGCTAAGGATTATGAGCTTCAACTTCCGGGTTTAGTGGCAAAACAAAAAAATGAGCAGGAAGCAATATTCAAAGACGTCAATGCACGTTTCTCAAGGCCTTGACCTTGAAAGAAAAGTATGTTCATGCTCAAAATGCTGTCCTTTGTCGCGCTATGTAAGTGGACATGTTGGAATAGGAAAACGTTTCTTAATTCATGCCCTGAATGAAACGACCAGCTGTTCTGTGTCTTGTGTTGACTGCTCCCACTGGGTTGGCAGCATTTAATATAAGAGGTGTTACTCTGCATCACTTGTTGATGTTACCTGTTGAACATGACAACAAGCTGGAATTCTGTACAAACCCTGGAGAATCTGCTTATGAAGTTTGCAGGATTCTCTGTAAAATGAAAGGTCTCATTGTCGATGAAGTTAGCATGGTATCCTATTGTATGGTTGCTTTTGTACTTTTGAGGATTCAGTAGGTGCAGAAGAGAGACTGAGGAACTGTTACGCTCACCTGGTTCCCACAGGGGCGTCGATTGGACCCGGACAGCTGCGGTCTCCACCAACGTGATGCGTAGTGCCGAGATGACTGTCTGGACTGGCCCGCCTAATCTCGTCTGCTTGATCCGTAGAAGTATTCTCCTGAAAGTGGAGAAAGGGATGTAGCCACCCGTGGATTTTAGTGATGGCCCTCTCCCACTGTTCTCGTTCTCCCCTCTTGTCACCTCCTATATCTCCTTTAGTAACCTCACCTTATGTTTTTAAAAGATGAGCTCTCCATCCTGCATGTGTCACGGCTCGCTCTCTTCGCTCCCGTTCTCGCTCCCTTCGTTCCCGTCCCCGCCACTTGGGGGCATGTTCTGGGGTTTATTCCTTACTGGACATTTCCTTCGAACCCTATGCTACAGTGTTCTGATGAATGGGGAGCGTTAAAACCTTATTTTCCCAGTTACTTCCCTTCCGGATCCATTCCTGGTTTTTGGCAGCCAGCATGCTATTTAAATCAAATGACTATGTTTCCCAGAATGCCTTGGCTCACTGTTTCACCTCCTGCTTCCCAGAATGCCTGGCTCACTGCTTCATCTCCTCCCTGGCATCCGGCATGCTACTTAAATCAAATGACTATGTTTCCCAGAATGCCTTGGCTCACTGTTTCACCTCCTGCTTCCCAGAATGCCTGGCTCACTGCATCATCTCCTCCCTTGCAGCACAACGCTGGGAGGAGGATAGGCAACAACTGTGGCTGCAGGTGCAGCAGGCGGCACGCCTGAGGGGTGTGCTCGTTAAGCAGCTTTAAAAGCCTCAGTTTGCTTCAGTCCGGCGCTGGTCATTGTAGCAGTGTACCTGTTGTGACTAGTCCCTGTTTCCTGTACTTAGTTTCTGTGCCTTGTACCTAGTTCCAGTTCCCTGTTCATAGATATTGAGCCAAGTATCTATTTCCAGTTCCTTGTTCCTAGTTTCTGTGCCTTGTACCTAGTTCCAGTTCTTTGTTCATAGATATTGTGCCTAGTATCTAGTTCCAGTTCCTTGTTCCTAGTTCCATGCCTTGTACCTAGTTCCTGTTTCTAGCTTTGTGCCCAGTTACTAGTTCCTGTATCTTGTTCCTCTGTCCTGGATTTCGGATTTATGCGCTTATTTGATTTATGCTTTCTGAATTTACCTTTCTGTCTTCCTCTGTCTGCAGACAGCCTTTCTCTGTACTTTACTATTTGATGCAGCCCAGTCTGCCGGTGTTTTCTGTCCCTTTATGCTGTCCTGGTTACTGAAAAGCATGATGTATTAATATTTACTTTTGTAGAATTAGTACAGCCTTTTCTCCTTGTATTGGTTGGGAAAGATTTCCTTTTGTGATATCATTTTCCCTGCTCCTGATCCTACTTTATTGAGATTCCACTCCATGTTTTCCATTACACTTCTGCATTAATTTTCCATTGATTATTAGGTGTGGGTTTGTTGTTACAAGTTCCAGAGTGTTCCCCTTTTAGTTTTCCTCACGATTTATTATCACAATTCAGACTTGCCTTTTACTAGGGTTTATGTATATCATTTTCCCTGCTCCTGATCCTACTTTATTGAGATTCCACTCCATGTTTTCCATTACACTTCTGCATTCATTTTCCATTGATTATTAGGTGTGGGTTTGTTGTTACAAGTTCCAGAGTGTTCCCCTTTTAGTTTTCCTCACGATTTATTATCACAATTCAGACTTGCCTTTTACTAGGGTTTATGTATTTTGTTATCTTTAACCCTTTTGCTTTTACAGCCTTCTGGGTCCCTGTTTGATCTACAGGGTTCGTGAATTACTGACATTCAAGTGGTCTTTCCGGTCCTCGTGAGTACTGTTTATAATTTCCTTATTCAGTATTCTACAGATTGTCAGTTCACAGAATCTGTCCTTGCTTGCCCGCTACGTGGGTTTAGCGCTGTCAGTATCTGTAAGAGCATAGTGGGTAAAGAGTTTGCCGACTTTCCTTTCAGTCATAAGGAGGTCCTAAGTGTTTACCCCACATCCCTTTTCCTATATTGGTAATACTGTTTTACCTTATTGACGTTCCTGGGTTTTACATATATACACAAGACTTGGGTATTATATACACGTTGTTAGATTCAGAGTTGTTCACAGTGCAACTGTGTGCATTTTCCCTTTTGCCATAGTATGCCTTCTTCCTTTCTTAACAGAATGACCAGCCCTTCTTCCCGTTTGTATACGGCCAGATCAAGAAAGAAGGGTAGCAAGGCTACTAAAAAATGTGTACAGAAAGTTTTGACTACGTTTGCCTGTGATAATCAAAACACTGATCCAGACTTAAATGAACTCCTTGACACGAATGGGTATTTACGTGCAAAATATTATACCCATCGCCTGGCTCATCATACATTGCCTGATCCTAATTCTGTTTTTAATTTTGATCCAGATATGTCCGCACAAGCCTTAGCAGCGGAAAATAAAACACTGTTAGATTTACTAAATATGAGTACATCTGTTGTTGAACCCCATGATTCCGGTTGTGCTTTACCTCAGATTGAACAGTTTCATGATTCAAACATAAAGAATGAAGGGATTCATTACATAACTTCTGTTTTCAGCCCTCAGCCAACTGCTTACTCCTCTGCACAAGTACTTACTGTAGTCCCTAATGTCAAGAGGTCTGATGTCAGTAGTTTACTTAAGGGTAACACAGACCAAGTCGGTAAGCGAGAGTATAGATCACAAGACCTGCAAGCAGTAAATAACGATGTACAATCAGTACACGTCCAGATGACTAGGGCAGGTTCCAGCCCCGATGCCACCATGCCTTCCCTTGTGACTACTGATAGGGATGTACAGTTAAGCCTGGGCATGTTAAGAGTTGAATTTGAGGAATTAAGACGAGAATACATCAGTTTACTAGAGGAGAATAAAACTTTACGAATTTTTCTGACTACACCTCAAACTTTATCCGTTGATGAAGTGAATACTGTTCAATCTCTGAGTGAGGAGGTTTTAGTAGGTCATGATACTTGTCAATATGAAAAACCTATTGGGAGTGAAAGTCCTCTTTCTTGCACAACACTTATTCAGAGCACAGATTCTGACAATTGTTCTACCGTTGGTCAGGAATTGCTGTTAGTAGAAGATTTACAAGTCACTCCTTTGCCTAAGAATTCCTCTATAGCAGTCATTCATAATTCAGAGTTTGAACACATACATGCTTCTGTATCCCAAACACAATCCACAATGGTTGCGTACACAGAATCAGTCATTACTGTAGGCTTAGGTTCAGCCCTTGATCCAGCTGCTGAGACTGAAGTAAACACTCAAGCTGATGTGGAAAACGATGCTACCTCTGTGTTCCCTCCTCCTTCTGCCAATTCTTGTCACAATGAACAATCAAAGACAGTACATAATTCTTGTTTTGATGGACTCATTCCACAGTATACTAAAACAAGGACCAGGAAAGTGATTCCTGAACTGTTGATTGATAATCTGCCACCTTCAGAAGTTAAGACAAAGGAATGGACACTTGACGAAATCCCGATTAACAGAGACTTTGGAAATGACTCTGTGTCATCCACTAAGGAAAGGTACGGCATGGGTCCAGCTCAGTCTTTGGTTAATGGTGTCATGGAGTCAACCGCCTTAAAGGTGCTTTCCATTCCTGAGCCACAAATATGTCTGTCGACTTCTGGGACTTCAGTCTGTCCTTCTACAACTATTGACTCTTCGACTACCCAGTCCACGGCTCTGCAGTCATCATTGTCAAACGTGTCTTCAATCAATGAACAATTGCTATGTCTGCCAGTCACTCAAGAGCCTTCACCATGTACGTGGTCAGAGCCAAAGACCTTGACAAGTTTGTCTTCAGCTAACGAGACGGCTCCAGCTTGCATGCCCTCAGCCTCTGAATTTCCTCTGGCATGCCTGTTTTCAGATACAGTGACTCATCCAACAGTTTATCCTTCAGCCATGAAGCCTCCGGTAGCACATCTTGCGTGCCTGTCTCCGGTCCCAGAGCCTACTGCTAGTTTGGCTTCAGTTCATGAAGGACCTGTATCCTGCTCAGCCTCGCTGCCAATATCGGAGGTGAACCTGTCTGCTCTGTTTGATCATGTTGCAGATTCATCTACTTCAGAGCTACCTCCTAAATCCCAGCCATTTATTACGGATGAACATCCAATCTGCCCATCCTATGCTTCAGGAGGATCACCAGAAGGCCTGCCTTTTACACAAGCTAATTCCTCCAACTGCTTGTCTAGAATTAGCACCTCCCGCATATGCTACATCTGAGTCTGAGACTTCTGCCAAAAACATCAAGCTGGTTCACGACTTGGGAGAGCCTTACATGCAAGGCCGTTGGACTTGCCTGGAGTGTTACAAGAGGGTGACGGATACCATCAGCCATGGCCTAGACATCGAACAAGCAGCCAACCAGGATAACGGGCCGGACGGTTCACATTTGGGGGCCGGTTTGGACAAGCCGCTTGACAGCCCTTTTGTTGCCGAATCTCACATGAGCCTGAAGGAAGGGACGGGCACGGTTCCCCAACTGCTGCACCATTCGGGTGCAAGTAGCCAAAGGAAGGATATGACTGCTGCAGTTCAAGATGTGCCTGTTATTGCTCCAGCTGCGAGTGTGCCTGATGTACCAAGTACTGTGTCTATCACTCCTATCGGTATGCCAAACGTCCCTGCGGTTGTATCCCACGTGCAACAAGGTGGCCATATGACTGACATCAGGAATGCCAGCCTTGTACAACCCATTGGACTTCCAGACCCCCAAGGTGTGGAACAAATGCAATCAAACCTTGGTCACCCTCAACCACAGGCCTTGAACCAGTTACCACCTTCTTTGTCTGAACATGAACATTGTCTGAAATCCGCTGTTTTCTCACCTCCTGCGTGTTCGCTCTCAGCAGGGGGGCTACCAGAGAATCTATCATTGTCCAAAGCATGCACCAGCCAGCCTCCCTCCTCAATGATGTATGAGTGTTCGCTCCCAGAGACTGACCTTCCTGGACTTTCCAACTCTGCTTCGGGTCCTGCAAATCCTTCATGCTTTTCTTCAACCCATGAGTCCTTTCCTCACCGAAAACCTGCCTATGACTCTTATAGACTGCAGCCTGATTCTATTCATTCCAGTCCTTCTGCTTCTGCCTGTGGATCATTGTTTTCGTCAGTGCCACCTCCAAAGACAAAGCGCTCCAGTCATGGAAGGAAGATGTTTTGTGCGAGTAACGGCCGCCTGGAGTCGGCCGTGGGAGAGGGTATAGTGTCACGGCTCGCTCTCTTCGCTCCCGTTCTCGCTCCCTTCGTTCCCGTCCCCGCCACTTGGGGGCATGTTCTGGGGTTTATTCCTTACTGGACATTTCCTTCGAACCCTATGCTACAGTGTTCTGATGAATGGGGAGCGTTAAAACCTTATTTTCCCAGTTACTTCCCTTCCGGATCCATTCCTGGTTTTTGGCAGCCAGCATGCTATTTAAATCAAATGACTATGTTTCCCAGAATGCCTTGGCTCACTGTTTCACCTCCTGCTTCCCAGAATGCCTGGCTCACTGCTTCATCTCCTCCCTGGCATCCGGCATGCTACTTAAATCAAATGACTATGTTTCCCAGAATGCCTTGGCTCACTGTTTCACCTCCTGCTTCCCAGAATGCCTGGCTCACTGCATCATCTCCTCCCTTGCAGCACAACGCTGGGAGGAGGATAGGCAACACCTGTGGCTGCAGGTGCAGCAGGCGGCACGCCTGAGGGGTGTGCTCGTTAAGCAGCTTTAAAAGCCTCAGTTTGCTTCAGTCCGGCGCTGGTCATTGTAGCAGTGTACCTGTTGTGACTAGTCCCTGTTTCCTGTACTTAGTTTCTGTGCCTTGTACCTAGTTCCAGTTCCCTGTTCATAGATATTGAGCCAAGTATCTATTTCCAGTTCCTTGTTCCTAGTTTCTGTGCCTTGTACCTAGTTCCAGTTCTTTGTTCATAGATATTGTGCCTAGTATCTAGTTCCAGTTCCTTGTTCCTAGTTCCATGCCTTGTACCTAGTTCCTGTTTCTAGCTTTGTGCCCAGTTACTAGTTCCTGTATCTTGTTCCTCTGTCCTGGATTTCGGATTTATGCGCTTATTTGATTTATGCTTTCTGAATTTACCTTTCTGTCTTCCTCTGTCTGCAGACAGCCTTTCTCTGTACTTTACTATTTGATGCAGCCCAGTCTGCCGGTGTTTTCTGTCCCTTTATGCTGTCCTGGTTACTGAAAAGCATGATGTATTAATATTTACTTTTGTAGAATTAGTACAGCCTTTTCTCCTTGTATTGGTTGGGAAAGATTTCCTTTTGTGATATCATTTTCCCTGCTCCTGATCCTACTTTATTGAGATTCCACTCCATGTTTTCCATTACACTTCTGCATTAATTTTCCATTGATTATTAGGTGTGGGTTTGTTGTTACAAGTTCCAGAGTGTTCCCCTTTTAGTTTTCCTCACGATTTATTATCACAATTCAGACTTGCCTTTTACTAGGGTTTATGTATATCATTTTCCCTGCTCCTGATCCTACTTTATTGAGATTCCACTCCATGTTTTCCATTACACTTCTGCATTCATTTTCCATTGATTATTAGGTGTGGGTTTGTTGTTACAAGTTCCAGAGTGTTCCCCTTTTAGTTTTCCTCACGATTTATTATCACAATTCAGACTTGCCTTTTACTAGGGTTTATGTATTTTGTTATCTTTAACCCTTTTGCTTTTACAGCCTTCTGGGTCCCTGTTTGATCTACAGGGTTCGTGAATTACTGACATTCAAGTGGTCTTTCCGGTCCTCGTGAGTACTGTTTATAATTTCCTTATTCAGTATTCTACAGATTGTCAGTTCACAGAATCTGTCCTTGCTTGCCCGCTACGTGGGTTTAGCGCTGTCAGTATCTGTAAGAGCATAGTGGGTAAAGAGTTTGCCGACTTTCCTTTCAGTCATAAGGAGGTCCTAAGTGTTTACCCCACATCCCTTTTCCTATATTGGTAATACTGTTTTACCTTATTGACGTTCCTGGGTTTTACATATATACACAAGACTTGGGTATTATATACACGTTGTTAGATTCAGAGTTGTTCACAGTGCAACTGTGTGCATTTTCCCTTTTGCCATAGTATGCCTTCTTCCTTTCTTAACAGCATGGCATGCAGGGGCGCGTAGCTAACAGTTACTTCACTGGTTTGAGGGTGCTTGTGGAAGTTCCGGAGCAATATTGACTCCGGGGTTTATAAGTTCAATATGTCCGATGTTCACTCTTATTCCATTCCCTTGTTGAATTGCAACTGGTTCAAAAGAATATTGCCTGGAGGCAGCTGATGGCATTCAGGTAAGAGTCTGTATTACCCAACACTGTCCGGTATAAGTTGCATGAGTTTAACTTGTTGTTTTCTCCCTTTATAGGTGCGGCAAATGAAGATGAGGCGTATTAACGGGTAATGCCTCCGGTGATAAATCAGGTAAGCCTTTGATGGTAAGAGATTGTATTTGTCGGCTCTCTTGGCTCACCTTGTTGTTTCTTTTGTTTATTCCCCCAGGTGCTGGAGTTCGGCGAAAAAAATGATGGAGGCAGCACCGGATCGAAAAATGCTGCAAGGACTGGTGAGTATGGTGCGGCGCTGCAGCTGGCGATGCGACCGTGCAGAAATAATGTCCTTTTCAAGTTCGAAGACGTGATAGATCCGGAATCAGGTAAGGATTGAAATAATGTTGTTGTTATATCCTTTCCTTCTTCTTTCCTCTTTTGCTAGGAGCTCAGGATTCGAGACGGGCGTAGCTGAAGACTGGATGCTGACTGCAGGCAGGGTGAGCGTTACGCTGCTGGATGCCGAATAACGCGAAGCGTGTGTTGCTGATCCGGCGTGGTTTAAATAGCCTCCAAAGTAGTTCCAGGTAAGAAGTTCCCCAGAACCACACCCGAGTAAAAAATAATCCCTGTAACAAAATAGTCCCATCCAAGCCTCACGTTGGCTTGGATTCAGTTGCAGCATGGTCTGCATGAGGTAAGTAATGTCTATGAGCCTGGCGCCTATGGCGCCAGGACTGAACCCAGACAGCCCCTAGCCGCGGCTACTGGGGTTTTAATAAATATCTGGATGCCTGCTCCCGGGGCTGATGGGCTTGGTCCGGATGCCCTGGGGTAGGCGTCATGACAGCACTCCCCCCCTGCCCCCCCAAGGCCCCTCCTAAAGGTGTTCTTCCCCTCGGTCCTGGTTTGTCTGGGAAGTTCTGATGGAATTTTTTCACCAACCGAGGTGCATGAACGTGATCCCTAGGCTCCCATGACCTTTCCTGTGGTCCGTAACCCTTCCAGTCGATTAAATAAAAAAGTCTTGATTTAATCATTTTAGAGTCCAGGATATTTTTAACTTCGAATTCGGGTTCCCCATATATTAGGATGGGGTCGGGTGGTTTGGCTAGTCTTGTCCCGGGTTGAACTGGTTTCAGGAGTGAAACATGAAAGACAGGATGGATCCGCATATTAGTAGGTAATTCCAATTTGACGGCCACCGGGTTGATAATGGCCTTAACAGTGTAAGGCCCAAAATATCTAGGATTAAAAGTCTGTGTCCCTTTTAGAGGTATGTGTTTTGTGGCCAGCCAAACTTGATCTCCAATCTGGTATTGTGGGGCTTCACTTCTATGTTGATCAGCATTTTTCTTGTATTTCTCTTTCGCTTGTTTCAAATGTTCTGTTGCTTCCTTAAAGGCTTGTGTAATAGAGTGCAGATGATTCACTGCGGGCATTTCTAAGTGTTGAGGCAAATCGAGTTCTGATGTTCGAGGATGATGTCCATATATGGTATAAAAGGGGCTTTGTCCGGTTCCAGAATGTACAGAGTTATTGTATGAGTATTCGGAAATCCATAAAATATCCTTCCAATTGCTTTCGGTTTGGTGTAGCATACAACGTAGGTACTGTTCAAGAGTCTGGTTGGTCCTCTTCGTCTGACCATTGGTCTGGGGGTGGTGACTGGTTGATAACCTCACGTCGATTTGCGCTAATTGACAACATCTTTTCCAAAATTGAGAAATGAATTGGCTACCTCGGTCAGAGACCAATACAGAAGGAAATCCATGTATTCGAACAATGTTTTCGAGAAATTCCTTGGCCAAAATTGAAGAGGAAGGTAATCCCTTTTAAGGAATAAAGCGGGCCATCTTGGAAAAAAGATCCACAATAACTAGAATGGTGTTAAATCCATTACATGGAGGTAGATCAGTAATAGTCTAAAGACAAAGTATGCCAAGGTGTAGGAGGAATATCCAAAGGTTGTAAAAGACCAGCTGGTTTCTTCTTTTGACTTTTGTTTTGGGCGCGGATACCACAAGATAGCACAAATGACTTTGTCTTTTCAACAGGTGGGCCACCAGAATTGTCTTTTAAATTTAGCTTCAGTTTTTGCGATACCTGGAGGCCCTTCCATCAGAGCATCATGATAATTGGAGATAACTAGTTCTTGTAGTTCCTTGTGTGGTAGAAATAGATGCCCTTGATAGTAAGGTAGGTCATTGCTGACTGAATGATCTTTGCCTTTCTTTACCCAGTCCTGCAGGGCTGCAAGAACGAGAAGTTGTTGGATTTTTAAATGAATATCTTCTAAAGTCTGTAGAGTAGTTATGCCAAGAATTCTTTGTTCTGAAATGATAGGCACCGGTTTCGGGTTCAAATATGCTTCTCCCATCCCTATTCGGGATAAGGCACCTGTCTTGCCGTTTTTACAACCAGGTCGATAAGTGATCACGAAGTCGAATTCGGCAAAGAATAATGCCCATCGAAGTTGACGCGATGATTGGGCCTTGGCTGTTTTCAAATACTGCAGATTCCTGTGATCGGTGATTACAGTGATGGTATGCCTAGCACCGAGAAGATAATGCCGCCAAGCCTTGAAGGCGGACTTGATGGCTAATAACTCCTTATCAGTTACCACATAGTTTAACTCGGGTGCTGAGAACTTTCTTGACCAGAAAGCTACTGGATGAAGTTGACCGGTTTCAGGATCCTTCTTGGACAGGACAGCTCCCATGGCTAAACTGGATGCATCGGTTTCAACTATGTATGGAAGCTCTGGGCGTGGATGCTTTAAATCAGGTGCAGACGTGAATTTCGACTTTAGCTCTTGGAAGGCTCTTTCAGCCTCTTCAGTTCACAAAAAACATTTGTTTTTTTGCAAAAGTGCTGTGATGGGTTGTACAATATGTGAGAACTAAGGAATAAATCTGCGATAGAAATTAGCAAACCCAAGCATGCTTTGTACACCTTTAACTGAACTGGGTGATGGCCACTTGAGGATTGCGTCCACCTTTCGAGAGTCCATTCAAACTCCTTTTTGGAGTCAGGATAAATCCAAGGAATTCAACTTATGTAGAATGAAAAACACATTTCTCCAATTTTGCATATAACTTGTGCTTGTGTAGTTTCTCGAGGACTGCACGAACGTGCTTCGCATGGTCTGATTCTGAGAAGGAGTACACTAGAATATCGTCTATGTATACGACAACACAGATGTCAATGAGTTCACGAAGGACATTGTTCATAAAATACTGGAAGGCTGCTGGTGCATTGCACAACCCGAAGGGCATCACCTGGTATTCGAATAACCTGTACTTGGTGCGAAAGGCAGTCTTCCATTCGTCGCCTTTCTTTACACGTACCAGATGATATGCCTCTCGGAGATCTAATTTAGTGTAGATGCAAGCGTCCTTTACTTGGTCTAGTAATTCGGGGATCAGAGGCAATGGGTATCGGTTCTTAACCGTGATCTGATTTAATGCGCGGTAGTCTATGCACGTTCTGAGGTCACCTTCCTTTTTAGGCACGAAGAACAAAGCTGAGGATGCAGGGGACTTGGATGGACGAATGAAGCCATTAGCAAGGTATTGGTCTAAGTATTGTCGTAGGTGAAGGTTTTCGGGTTCCGTAAGGGCGTAGATTCTACTACATGGAGGTTGTGCACCGGGTATGAGGTCGATTTGACAATCGTATGATCTGTGAGGTGGTAAGGTGTTTGCCTGTTCTTTTTGGAAAACATCCTGGAATTCTTGATATTCCTGAGGTAACTGCACGACTGGAGTAGTGACTGTGGCCAGGCCTTTGTTCAAGGGCTTTTTCAGGTAACAGGTGTGTGCACAATCCGGGAAGGTTATTCTCTTCTCTCGCCAATCAATACAAGGATTATGTGTTTCCAACCAAGGTATCCCCAGTATTATTTGGAACTGCTGGGCTTTGATTAAATCAAACACAATAGTCTCTCGATGCCCATCCTGACTCAACAGTGTCATCTCTGCGGTGGAATAAGTTACAGGCCCAGAGACAATTTCAGTTCCATCGACTGTGGTGATGACATCCCAGGTGGTCTTTTTGCAGAGAGGTAGATTCATCCTAGAAGCCAATTCGTGGTCCATATAGTTTCCTACGGCCCCGCTATCAATGTATGCCCTTACTGTGTGCATACGTGATGGCTGCCTTGGATCAATAAGGACCATTGGTATGATGAGGTGCGAGGTCGGAGTATCCTTCTTCAAGCTCGGCAAGCGGACCTCTACGCTTGTCAGGCGTGGTCGTTTTCCCGAATCAGGCTCTGTCCGATTTCTATCAGCAACTCCGACTACTTTCTTGGATGGTTTTATAGGGCAATCCCGTAGAAAATGTCCTGAGGTCCCACAGTACAGACACAATTGCATCTGCCGTCTCCTTTCTCTTTCTTTTTGAGTTAAGGGTCCCTTAACCCCCCGATCTGCATTGGTTCTGATGCATCTGTTCCTTTGGGGGTAACATTGGGTTTAACCAATACCCGATTCTCGAACTTAGCTCGATCAGCCTTTCTATTCTGAAGTCGGTGGTCTAACTGGACCACTAAGTCTATATATTCTGTGCAATCCTGAGGTGGGTTCACAACTTGGGCCAAAACATCTTTGAGTTCACCCCGAAGTCCACGATGAAATAATGTAATTCGTTTTACCTCTGGCCATCCGGTTTCCACCACCAACCTATTGAAGGTTGCGATATAGGTTAGTAGATCCTGGTTACCTTGTCGTAAGGATAAAAGTTTGTTATCCAGGGTCTGTCCCTGTGAATGTCTAGCAAATAGTCTTTCCATGCTTAATTGAAAACCTTGAAAATCCCGAAGAAGAGGGTCATCCTGGTTGACTAGTGGAATTGACCAATCCGCTGCGCTGCCACTAAGGTATGATAGTACAAAGGCTGCTTTGGCTTGGTCGTTTGGAAAAGCTCCAGGTCTGCATAAAAAGTGCAAGCGGCATTGTTTCATAAACACTGCAAACTTTTTTGGGTCTCCAGCAAAACGTTCGGGTGGAGCTAAAGGAATGCTCCCTGGTAGCACCACTTGCACAGGATTGCTCGATGAAACAGGAGTTGGATTCCCCCCCGAGTCCAGGTAATGGTGTTTGCCCATCTTGGTTCTGCAGCAATTATCTAGCAAGATCATCAGTGCGCTCCTTTGACACAATCAGTTCTCTCCTGAGGGCATTAGTTTCTTGGCGCGCGGAGTGCACTTCTGCCCTAAATTCCCCTAACAATAGGGCTAGTTGGTCGGTTTCTGAAGTTTTCATTACGCCCGGGTGGGGATTTGTAGATAGGCTTTGCGTTCTGTTACGCTCACCTGGTTCCCACAGGGGCGTCGATCGGACCCGGACAGCTGCGGTCTCCACCAACGTGATGCGTAGTGCCGGGATGACTGTCTGGACTGGCCCACCTAATCTCGTCTGCTTGATCCGTAGAAGTATTCTCCGGCAAGTGGAGAAAGGGATGTAGCCACCCGTGGATTTTAGTGATGGCCCCCTCCCACTGTTCTCGTTCTCCCCTCTTGTCACCTCCGATATCTCCTCTAGTAACCTCACATTATGTTTTTAAAAGATGAGCTCTCCATCCTGCATGGCGCGTAGATACCAGTTACTTCACTGGTTTGAGAGTGCTGGAGGAGTTCCGGAGGAATATTGACTCCGGGGTTTATAAATTCAAAGAGTTCAATATGTCCGATGTTCACACTTATTCCCTTCCCTTGTTGAATTGCAACTGGTTCAAAAGAATATTGCCTGGAGGCAGCTGATGGCGTTCAGGTAAGAGTCTGTATTACCCAACACTGTCCGGTATAAGTTGCATGAGTTTAACTTGTTGTTTTCTCCCATTATAGGTGCGGCAAATGAAGATGATATTAACAGGTAATGCCTCTGGTGATAAATCAGGTAAGCCTTTGATGGTAAGAGATTGTATTTGTCAGCTCTCTTGGCTCACCTTGTTTCTTTTGTTTATTCCCCCAGGTGCTGGAGTTCGGCGAAGAAAATGATGGAGGCAGCGCTGGATCGAAAAATGCTGTGAGGACTAGTGAGTATGGTGCGGCGCTGCAGCTGGCGATGTGACGCGTGCAGAAATAATGTCCTTTTCAAGTTCGAAGACGTGATGGATCCGGAATCAGGTAAGGATTGAAATAATGTTGTTGTTCTATCCTTTCCTTCTTCTTATCTCTTTTGCTAGGAGCTCAGGATTCGAGACGGGCGTGGCTGAAGACTGGATGCTGACTGCAGGCACAGTGAGCGTTACGCTGCTGGATGCAGAATAACGCGAAGCGTGTGTTGCTGATCGGGCGTGGTTTAAATAGCCTCCAAAGTAGTTCCAGGTAAGAAGTTCCCCAGAACCACACCCGAGTTAAAATAGTCCCTGTAACAAAATAGTCCCATCCAAGCCTCACGTTGGCTTGGATTCAGTTGCAGCATGGTCTGCATGAGGTAAGTAATGTCTATGAGCCTGGCGCCTATGGCACCAGGACTGGTTCCTATTATGAGCCTGGTGCCTAAGGTGCCAGGACTGAACCCAGACAGTCCCTAGCCGGGGCTGCTAGGGTTTTAATAAATATCTGGATGGCTGCTCCCGGGGCTGATGGGCTTGGTCCGGATGCCCGGGGGAAGGCGTCATGACAGGAACTGTTTGGTGGAAAACACGTTATTGTTTTTGGTGATCTCCTGCAGTTAACTCCTGTCAAAGGTCAGCCTGTTTTTAAGATCCTGCGTAATAGATACATAATGGTATTTTGGCAGTATAGGAAATGTGAACCTCTGGTCATATTTCCAATATCATGAACTGACTTATTAGGCAGATATCCTAAAAGATGTCGGTGTGGGTGTATTTAGTGATGGCACATGCAAGGACTTCGTAGGTAGGCACATTTCCAACATATACCGCAAAGGGTGCAGTACTTCTGAGATTGTTGAATTTGCAACAAAGGGAAATAGAATGCATTTGGTTATTGTCTACTATTGCAGAATGTGATTGATTCCACTCTGTAATGATGGCAAGTAAGCATGAAGACATTGTAGAAATAAAATGTGTAGATGTTTTGGAAGGCCAAGCAGTGCCATTAGAATTAAATAGAAAAGAAAAGGCACATCTGGTTGACTTAGAAAAAGTCAATATCATGGATAGCAGGATAAGAATCCAACTTAAAATTGTGTCAATCCTGGGTTATGTTGAGACGTAACTTGAAAGTGGAGATAGGACTTGAAGAGTAGTGCACAAATATCAACGTTTAAGTTCTGATGTTGCACTAGTGGATGTTGGGAGGACTGTCTTTAAGGAAGGTTTGTCTTTTGTGGCATTGTCTCATGTGAGAAGTTTGCAAAGATTATATTCAATAGCGTTTGAGAAGTCTAAAGTTGCTGCTGATGTATAATGTATTGTAGAATATATGTCTATGGTTATAATATGCTCCTCACCTGGCTGCACTGCCAGTTCCTGGGAGGGCTAGTTTTAAAACAAAGAGTACATATGGTGTTACTGAAAGACAAAGGGACGAAATTGTCCCTTTTAAAAAGCAAATATTGGTGAAGGAAGAGAACATTACAGTTTCTTTTGATGGATTCACTGAATTGGCTTTCAGTAATATAACAGGAGTTGAATGCTATTGCTCTTTGCCGTTTCAGATGTCAACAGTAATGAAAATGAGTAACCGGTGAGGGACAGTTGTATCAAACACTCTGATTGGGTCTTGCCGGGTCGTTACCCAACAGACAAAGACTCTCCTGCTGTCTGTCCCAGCTTCATGTCCCGCAGAGTTCCGTCACTTTCGCCGACAGGCCCCCATGGAAAGGGAAAAGGGACTATGTGTACCTGTTCCATGGCAGCCATTTTGTTTGTTTACTTTTTTTCTATTTTCTTAATAACCTCCTTGGAAAAGGTGAAGGGAAGGGACTACGTGTAGTCCGTTCTCCCTGATCCCTGGTGGCCATTTTGTTTTCTTTTTTTTTCTCTAGTTGAGAAATGGTCAGAACGCTGTGTCTCAACTAGAGAAAACATGCTATTAGTAACCTGGTACAACATGCTGGAGTACTAATAGCAAAAGAACCCAAGGAGGGTGGGCATTACCAGTCAGGTAATGCCCCTGGGGCGATAGTTACACGCATGAGTGTAACTGCATGAGTAAACACTCATGCAGACAATATTCTCTGTGGGGAATTAACCACTTTGGAAACGCTGATTAAGGCAGCTCCACATGATATGCACTGTGTATTTGCAATTTGTTGTGGTTGCAGGTGCAAGTCAACATTCATATTTTTCTGAAACCTCTCAAGATGCACATGAGTTTCCCCATGTTAATGTTTGAAGTTCTACAAAACGAACATGTTACTGTTGACTTATTTTTGGGTTTGTCATATGAGGGGTTACATGTTTGTTCTGGTTGTCATCAAATTATGGACTGTGAATGGTTAGAGCAGTTTGCGTACCTTTCAGTACCAGAACCCGACATACTGTTTCGTTTTGTGACCTGGTTACCAACGCTTACCAGGACATTGTCTGTGGTCAGCGTGTTGCTTACTACAACTTAAGAAATTTGCACGGTCAAAATGATTTGATTATTTTGTTGCAGCAATATAGAGATGACGGGACAAACATTAATACCAATATTTTGAAGTTTGCTCAGTCAGATTTCAATATTGCAAAAAACATTTGTAAGTTTTGGAATAATATTCCACAACGGAGTAAACATTCACAGTGGCCACTATACCAGTTGGCTGCGACGAGAAACAAAGTGGCTTCTGTTTCTTTCAAGCCTAGATTGCCTAGATATCTTAAAATTGCTTAATTAATTTGATTGGAAACAAAATGTACAGTGTAGTTTTAAATAAAGATTATTTATTTACTATTTTTACTATTATACTCTATGGATATGACACTCAACAGTATTTTATTGCATGCATAAGAAGTGTCATTAATTTTAAACAAGTACAAATTGCATAATGGTAATTGTTTCACTATACAAATTAGTAAATTTAATCAATACATATAGTACTAGCATTCTGCAATCTTTTCTTTCTCCTTTTTATGTAAAATGTGGTGTGGGAATGCATATTTGTACTAACATTTCCTATGGATAATTAGGTTGTGTGTTGTCCTGGCTACATTATTTCTGGAGAGAGTTCAATTCTTAGGTCAATGTGTTCAATGATGGCAAAATATGAAGTTAAAGTAATAAGAATAGATGCACTCTGTGATGTTTTCATGAGACACTTAAAAAGGAGTTCCTTCTTATAGATATGGAAGACAGTTATGTAAGGTAAAGTTCTTGTCAAAGAAGTTTACGAGAGGGACTAGTATTCATGTGTCTAGCTGGCCCACTGTGAACGCACACAATTGTAGATGTGTTTTTATATGAATTATTAATTACAGTTATGTGTAGATGAGTCCAGGATTTCAAGTGTTTAATTAGCAATTTAGAACTTTTTTGCCAAACAGTATATTGATTGTGCAAATTGTTTCTTTTCAAATATGATACTAGTTTATCATGGGAATTCATGAAATGTCTGAATTATCAATAGCAGCAATATTGTACCTTTGTATATAATACGTACCTCATTCTTTTTCATTCTACTGAATTAGCATGTGATTTTGAAATTAATGTAGTCTTACATTAGTAAGATTAATTGATGGCTCTACAGAATTCCCTAATATGTACGACACAATTTAATGTAAGTGTCAAAGTTTTCCTTTAAGGGTTGAAACATAATCCTAAAACGTTTTTGGTAATGTCTAAAACATTTTCTGGACATGTTATGTATTTACTACTAGTCTAGTTTTTATATTCTTCTGTTATGTTCTTATTGAGAACTAGCAAAAAGTACCCATTCTCTGAACGGCTTCTGTGGACAGATATGACAACACTCTTATGAATTATTGAAAATCAATGATCCTGTAGGTCGCTTTTCCGATTCGCCTTATCGCTTGATGTGCTTTGCACTCTGAATTAAACCTCACTGAGAATCGGCATGTGTGGCTGGCTGACCCCAGAGCAGACATTGGGGGAGGTGATAGTTGGTGTGCGGGTGCATATTGGGACCAACTGTGCTGTCTCCCCACCTGTTGCCTCACCTCTTTGCAGTGCATTGCAGTGAAAATGTCCCAGAAATCGTGCATTATAGGTTTCAGTAACCGGTTCTTCTACGACCACATTGATGTTCGCCGATTTCAGGCAACCGTCTCATGTGTGAAGGTGCTGAAATCTTGGGAAAGGGATGGGCGGTCCACATGCCATGTAGCCAGTTATCTCTGCAGGGTCCTAACAGCAGTGATCCATATGAGATTTCGAGGTGGGAGTATTTTACTCCCCATTTTTAAACTTTGAGAGTAAATGTGATTTTAAGAGAGTAAAAATGACTTTTCTCCTTTGAAAGAGAGTAAAATGTATGTGACATCCAGCCGACATGTGCAAAAACTGTATGGAAATCATTACTATACGGCAGCTTTCTGCATTGTGACAGAATACACCTTTCATTATTTCTCTAAGGTCTGGCCATTTCATCTCTCCTGTATATATTTAAATGTTGAAAACACAAAAACCCAGCCAATTACATACTAACGCAAACATGAATCCTACTGTGTGTTTTGAGGTTCGATAGCAGAATTGTCTTTTTGGTGTTTAATGAAAGTCCTCATTTCCCTACCTGATGGTATGCCAATGTTATGATACAACAGTGCAGGGAGGCAAGGACTCCATGCTAAATTCTATATCTAATCTCATGGTCAAATGGTTATGTATGTAGTGCTTTTGGCAAAGCGCTGTACATATAACATATTTATCACAATTATCACCAAATTGAAGTCAGTACTCCTTTATCGACCTCGAATGGATGAAAGGCTGAGGTGGCTTTGCTGGGATTCGAACCCGCAACCTACAGATCGCACACAGACCGCAGCAACGAGTGCTCAACTCGCTGGGCTATCTTATTGGCTAACATCCTTTAGAGGTCGGTTAACTGAGTATTGACTGATGTATAATAATCACAGTGCCTAGATGTTGGACGAACAATCCGTGAAGTGCTACATAACGTTAAATACCTATCTGGAGTATCACAGGACAGGTTTAGCTGAGTTTCTGTTTCAATTACAAATGTAACTTTAATTTGTTTGTTTTTTAACAGCGCTTGCATTTCCTGGCGAGTCAGATTTTTAATGTTTGAATTGCAGTCTTGAAGATTTCAGAGGCTAGAACACCTGTGATTGGTGTAATGACAATCACTCATCCTGGAGCAAAGACTCTGCTTCCACTGACCATTTATAGTAATCACTCCATTGACTGCAAGGTTGAATGGGTGCAAACTAGATCTTGCATAGTCCTCATTTTACACACTATCTTTATAATTAGAGTGTACATTAAATTGTAAGTGTAAAAATGATCTGCCTCCGCATGATTATGCACACAGCACAGGAACTCTGAAAAATATTATTGTGAAATACTGATTTACTTTCACTGGAAAAGAAGCATAATTTGTTACAAAATGTTAATTCTCAATTGCAGATTAGTTTTCCATCTTATTAATTATACAATCCTAAAATGCTTGGAAAATAAATATGCACAGTGCTTCTGTTTGCTCCATGAGTAGTAACACACCAGAAGCTGACTGGAAATAAACCATTCCTTTAATCACAGTGTGCAGAAAGGCTTCAGAGAAATACATTGTTTCAGAGGCTTTTATCCATGGCTTGCATTTACATCCATCTAGATAAAAATCAAAAGAAGCGTTCTGGTTTGGTCAAGTAACCTGACCTTTGCACTGGCCTCTGCTCTAAACTTGTGTCTAAATTTTCACAGGAACATAATAAAGCTGTCGGTTTTACAAGATTTGCATGCGTAAAAAGGCCTATACGCACCTTATCTGGAGGCATGCCTAACAGGTAACTATGCACAATTCCTCGCCAAGCCACACACCCAACCCAATGTGATTTTTTTAAAATAGAATTATTTTTGATTTATTAACATTTTAAACATTTTTTGGAAATGTATACATTTTATTTTTTACGAGTATAGAATATAGAGGAGTATAATAAATGTTAATTATTGTATCACTTTTTCATACTGTTATTTGATGTAGCATACAATTTAATATATTACTTTTTTTTACTATTTTGAAAGTTGCGGTACACTAACAGAGCTGCGTTAAATATTCACACATCTTTCCGATTAATTTAGTTAATGTTAAACTATTTGTAGTATTGTACATTAAAATGCAAAAATCCAATTTTTATCTGGAGTTTTTTTTACTCCTCAGTGAGGTGATTTTTCCTCCACTGCCCATTTATATTTCACAAACGGAGATAGTTGGGTACATGAAACATACATTTTTTTTGTTTCTGATATGAAGGGCTAAAAGAAAATATATGTGTATTTTTGTATTGGTTGTATGCTTCGTTTAATTATTGATGCACTGTTTTCTTTATTGTCTTTAGAATGAGACGATATTTCCATATCAGTCAGTATCACAGTTGTTCGGAAGAGTAGTTGACTCCTGAAGGTAAGAGTTTATACATGTGTCACGTTTGTATAATTACAGGTATATGGAAGATATAGCATGACAAATCCCTTGAAATTCAGTGAAAAAGCTTTAGATGAAGTGACATTAAGGTGCTGAGTTAATGCATCGAAACCCATGAAATTTGTTAGGTGCTGGAAGCTGCGCCATTTTTCCTATGCTAACCCATTGCGCTGCCCCCAAGCACACTGATGACATCACAAATGACATCACATATGGCATCATGAGTGACATCTCTGGTAAAGCAGATCACGTGGGCAAGAAATAGAGATGCAACATTTGAAAAGCATGTTTCTGCATATAAGGGTGGATTCGGCTTGGTTGAAGTTTGCATTTAATAATACTGTCAGTTTACAACCATAGTAGTGTTGGACATCAGAGTTACTCTGTGTTGATTAAGCATTCACCTTGATGAGATAATCTAATACCTAACAGTGCCCTATGCAAAGAACACATTTGAGTACTCTGATGACACGTGTAAAGTTATAATTAAAGAATACAACATAGACAAGCACCCTTTTTGCAGTTTTCATACTTTTTCTGTCATTCCTACGCAGGCCTACTCATCTTTCGAATGCCTCGTCTGCAGGCTCTCTCTCTCTCCTGGCCATTCCCTTACTGTGGCTACCATCTACCGGCCACCTGGTCAGATCTCCTCCTTCCTCTCTGAGTGGGCAGACCTCTCCTCCTCCCTCTTGGTCTGGACTACTCAACTCCTCCTTCTTGGAGACATTAACATCCACCTGGATGCTTCCTGTCCTTCCTCTGGACTCTTTGCGACCTCTGTGACTCTCTCCCACTCTTTATTCTCCCCTCTGGCCCGACTCACTCTGCAGGGCACACTGGATATTCTAATCTCTTCAATCCTTCCCCTTTCAATCCCTCTCACCACCCCTCTCTCCTGGAGTGATCACTTTCTCCTTTGCGCCCAGCTCACCCTCTCTAACCCGCAGACAATGCCAACTCCAGCACTGCCACCTACCTTCTCGGTTATCTGAGCCATGAAGCGTGTGTCAGTTGAGGCCTTCGCAGCCACTTTCTCCTCGCCCCTCCTCCCTTGGCCGACTCACATCTGACACAGCCCTTTCCATGCTCCACTCTGCTATACCTGATACTCTTAATGTTCTTGCACCTGTCATGATGATCCGCTTGAAGCCCAAAGCCAAGTGCAACTCTTGGTACGACTCCGACTTCGTCACCCTTAAATGCAAGTGCAGGGTGGCTGCGAGGAAATGGCATGCTTATGGTACACCCTCTGACAAACTGGCCTGCCGCCTGCTCCAAAGGCAATACCGACTCTCTGTCTGCACCAAGAAGAGATCCCACATCCAAGCCAGTGTAGGTGCCTTTCCCCGTCTTACTACGTGTGAGAGAAAAAATAAAATAGCAGACAAAACCCCTTGTCGGGGAAAGAGGCACTGAGATCCGGCTGCAAAAGTTCAAAGGATGGTTTATTTCTCCAGCTAGGAAATAACCCAAAAAAACCTCTCCCTTTTTTCATTACATCTTATTCATATTTATATTAGTCAAAGTAACTCTAACAAAAAATGCTAAATGGACCCGATTGGTCAGACGGTGTGGTGCTGTAGGTGTGGGTAGCATCTCTTCCTCCTGGTTGGCTGAGTAGCTGACGGACGTTAAACATCTTGTGCTCCATGCAGGTCAGGGTCCGGTCACTGTGGTCACTACCTAAGCTAACATGTTACATACTAAATAACAAATTATTTAAAACATTTTATGCTACTTGTCACATTTCTACATAAGTTATACACAATGATGATTGTCAGTACAATTGGGTCATTCGTGGCTTTAATTGAAGGCCTTGACCTTCATTGTGCATGTAGAAGAATCAGGCTATGTTTCGCATCTCTTCTAGGTTTCAAACTCATTGGTACAAGTAAAAACATATATAGTAATAAAAATGCTAAAGGTTAGTAGTGGGTGTGTTGGGTGGGTTTCGCAGCGCAGGCGAGGGTCTGGCACTTGAAAGAAATACCTTACAGGGGGTGCAGGGTCAGGATGGCAATAAATTGTTCTAATGGGGGTGGGTGGCTTGCACGTTTATGAGGACGAATCGAACAGAAAGTGCTTAGCTCATCCTTGTTCACATGCCGGTTCTCAGACGAACAGTGATCTCAGAGGAAGAAAACTGTAGCATATTGATTGTTTCAACTTTCTCCAGCTTCAGCGTGAGAATGGAAGCGCAGAGTTTTCCTTCGCAGGGGGAGTGCAAGGGTGGGGGCTAGCCAGCTGCCTGCACGCCTTGTGTGTGTGTCTCTGTCCTTGGCTGCTGCGGTGGAAAGGGGAGCTGAGCATTGCTGTACTATCGCAGTGAGGCCTGTTTACCCAAGATGGAGTCGAAAGGGGGCACAAAATATGGATGCCCCGTGTCCTGCTCAGTAGTCCCATCTATGCAGCAGTCAACCGTGGTTAACTTTACATAAGGGCAAGGGGCAATCCCACTACCGGAGGCACGTGGTCCAAGCCTTGTACTGAGGAGCGTACGACACGAGGGGGCCTGAGGACCCCTCTCTCCCATACATTCCCCCCTTTCGTTACATCTAAAGTAACAAACTACTTTATCTTGTTCTTTCCGTTCCCCCTTCGGTAGCGCTCCGCTTCAGCCACAGCCTCATCCCAAGCAGGTGTACCCTTTATTGGCATCCATGCTTTACACAGACTTCTTAAGCTGTTACCTCTTCTTGCGTATTCTTCTGGGGTGACCATTAAGTATATCCCACCATCCCCATCTAAATCTATCCATACCTCGTTATACCACAGCAAGTTTTTTGGTTCTCTAATGGTAGTGTAATGTAGATTATCGACCACATCCTCATACTGCCTGTAGATGGCAGTCATCCTATACTGTGGTGTGGTGTATTCTCCGGTTTGTACTTGGGCATCTATCATGGTAGCCACCGTTGTCTGTCGGCCCACTGTTACAATCATCATTGCTGAATTAGGCATATTATTTTCACAGCATCTTAGTCCCAGTTGGCACACACAGAATATTAGGAGAAGGAAGACTATGATGGGAATGAGTATCTTTGCTGCGATGTTCACCCATGATGGTATCCAGCTGAACAGATCATCGAACCACGTGTTGTTGTCTACTCCACCTTCTGCTCTCATTCTTTCTCCTAAATTATGCACTGCTGTTATCACACGTGACAGTGTCCCGTTATCAGCATCGGAAGTTGGTACGAACGTGCAACACGCCCCCCCAATTTCTTTGCAAACACCACATCCATCGCTGTGATAATATCTAAGACATATCTGTTTTGCATCGTCATCAGGCGCAGTGCACGGAGCTCTATTTTTATGATGTTGAATCCTTCTTCAGTGTCGTTCGGCAGCTGGATGAGCTCCCAGCGTGTTATCTGCAGCCATTTCGCGTTTGCCCTTGCTTGAACGCCTGCTGCTTGGAACGAGGCAAAGAATGTTTCTGCAGATGAGAAAAGCTTATACTGTTGTGGGATTTCAGCAAGAAATTCTGATGATTTGGACGAAATATAATTGGATCTTTTGCTGCGTGACAACTTGGTTTTCAAAGTTTCTTCTGACAATAGTTCGTATGTTGGGGGCTCTGTGATTGTCTCATCGGGCGCTGTCGATGGTTCAGCCGATTGCCCTGCTGTCGATGTGTCAGCCGAAGGCCTTGCTGTAAACTGGACGTGGCTCTCTGGTATCACCATTACTGCTGAGTGAAGTGTGGCTAGGACACAAGTGCCCCTCCAGGATGCTGGGAGATGCAGGTAAACTCGTTTGCCACAGATCCAGTATATGTCCATTAATGCAGCAGTGCCTTTTTTCATGACTGGCATTATTAAAGTCTTATTGCACTGCCGCACGGTTCCCATGTTCACCTTTCCTTCTCCATGGAAGCAAAGTTTGTGCTGTATTTCCTTTTGAATATTTATGGGTCTCTCCAGGGGTGTGACCCATGTCAGCTTGGTGATATGCTGTGTCCAGATGGGGATGCACGTTTCTTTTGCCCATTCGCATATTTCATCTGGCAGCCCTCGAAGCCCCTCAGCTTTGCATTCAATCGTTTCATCATGCCACTTGTCATCTGCATATCTTGTGCCTTTTATAACGAAAAATGGCTCCTGGAGGCAGATTACTCCTTGTCGTCTGCTGGTGCAAGTTTGTTCGTTTTCCAATTTTTCCTTAGTGACTGTGTGTGCTTGAAATGTCTTTTTTATTCTACACAGCATCAGATGAATCAAACATTGGGCCTCAGACAAGGGTACTTCCTGTGGGATTAACATTTTTGGGGTTCCAGTTGCGTGAGGAATAAGTGAGCACACATAACAACTTTCGTTACTTGCTTGCTTTGCTGCGGCGCTCATGTCTGAATACCATTTGTTTGATTGGTCAGGGTGTCGGAGGTCCTCTATTTCATCTAACCCCAGGTTATGATAAATATCGTATCTGTTTTTTCCCACCCCCTTTTTCTCCTCCTTCTGTTTTATAATTGGGTACCAACTCGTGGATATTGCAGCGGGAATATTCTAGACCATGCTTCATCTATATTGTTCATGGTGACGTGTGTATTCAGTAGTGGTTTCTGGTGCAGTGTGTGTACGCATGCTTGTATTTCTGGAATTAGTTAACCAATAGTAATCATCATTTACATTCCATCCAAGCTCTATTTCCTTGGCTCCAGTATTATTCAACAATGGAATAGCAGTTTTGTTTACGTGCAAGTGTTCAAGGGGCAAAGTTATATTTTTACTATTCAATTCAATGTTATAAGTGTCCTTCAAAATAGCGGTCGCTTCAGTCCATATTAGTTTCGACCCTGGTTTTGTCATATCAGTTCCGCTCCCCCCTTTGTTCATTTCATTTGCCACATATAAAACAACATTATACCAAATAAGATAAAACATCATTATTGCAAATAGTATGGCAGCGTATTTTATAACACATTCCAAATTATTTAATCTACTGGCCCTAGTGGCATCCCTATTTCTATCTAACATTTCAGCTTTCTCAGCCATTTCGTCGCATTGGCTCATGTTAAACCTATGTGGGCGAGACAAATTCGTTAAGTCATATGAAAGAAAAATAATTGCAATTATTCATTCTTTTTCATTTCTTTACTCAGTTAGGCATTTAACAATTCCTTTTTATTTCATCATAGAAACAATGAGGAAAAAATTGAAAAAACAACACGATTTATATGAGAAGAAAAGAGAGAGAGAGAGAGAGAGAGAGAGACAAAATATGTAAAACCTTTGCTTTTCCCCTATTCTTTCCCTGTCTAAGTTGCAATTTTCATCATGTCAACCTGTGCCAGTGATGGCATCCACACAGTCAGTTTCATTTTGGGGAGGTGTAACACTGTGTGCCCTTTTTACGTCTGAGAGGTGCACCCAGTACTTTAACCCTGTAACTTTAACTGCAGTTGGGGTGCTGTACACCACTGTGTATGGACCATGAAATCTTGGTGAATTCCACCTTCTTACAAAATTTCTAACAAGAATTTGCTCTCCGGGCTGTCTGCTGTCGGCATGGAGGTGTCTGTTGCTACATCTTCAGTAAATGGTGAAACAATTTGTTTTGCTATGCTGCGTACTGTGCGCGTTAGCTGTGTTAGGTATTCCTTAAACTCTTCTCCCAGCACTGTGGCAGCCCTGTGCGCATCGGACGCCCTCCTAACAGGAGAGGGCGGCGTGTGCATTCTTCTTCCCTTCACGATTTCGTGTGTGCTTAAATGGTGATCCTTGCATGGTTGGTTTCTGAGTTGGAACAGTGCTAGGGGCAGACAATATACCCAATTTTTTTTCAACGTGCTGCATAATTTCGATAAATTGCTCTTGAGCAGCCCGTTGATCCTCTCCACAACTCCATTGGCCATTGGATGATAAATCGAACATAGTTTGTGTTTCACCCCCACGAAAGGGAGGTTACTTCTTTGAACAAAGTGCGTGCCGTTGTTTGAACGGATCACGTCACAGATTCCCCACCGTGAGAATACTTCTCGCACAAGGAACTTGGCAGCACATTTTGCATCAGGATGGGGACAGGGGCCCGCTTCCACCCACCGTGAAAAAGAGCATACCACCACAATCCAGTATCTTGCTCCGTTACATCTTTCTCCCATATCGGCATAATCGATATGTAGTTCTCTAAATGGACCTGTAGGGCGTGGCAAAGTGCCACGCAGAGTTCGCAATGTCATTCCTGAATTGTAAGTTTGGCATGTAGTACATTCAATCACAAATTTAGTCAAGTATTTGTGTAGATTAGGAACAAACCAATCCTCTTGAATATCTGAGGCAATGTGTTGTGTTGCAACGTGAGCTGGAAAATGCAGTTGTTGGAATGCTACTTCTAATAATTCTACGGGCATCACTACCTTGCCTGTCGTTTCCTGTCTCCAAATGAGATCTGTGGCTGATTGCTTACACCCTCGTTTGCTCCACAACTCCTGTTCTTCCGGTGGAGATCTTCTATGAAGTTCTATCAATTGTGCTATGGGCGTGTTATTGTATGCATCTGCTGGTTGTTCTGCTGTGGTTGTTTTTACAATGTACTCTGATGTTGGTGTCTTATTGAAGTACGAGGCTTCTTTCGCTGCTGCGTCGGGTGCCGCGTTCCCCAATGAGACGGCGTCTGTGTTATGGATATGGGCTTGGCATTTAACCACCGCTGCTACCGATGGTTCTGCTAAAGCTTTTATTAATTCATTTCGCAAAGTGGCATGTTGTACAGGGGACCCGTCTGCTCTTCTGAACCCTCTCCTTCACCAACGTGATAGCCCTGAGTGAACTGTGGTGGTGACATAAGCTGAATCTGAATATATGGTCACGGCACAATCTTTGGCTGTGTGTAACGCGCTGATTAGCGCAGTCAGTTCGGCTGCTTGTGCAGAGTAGTGTGAGGGGAGGCGTTTTTGAACAATCACTTCGTATGTGTCTTCTTCCATGCGCACTACCGCCATCCCCACATGTTTCTCTGAGTTTATGGATTCTGACCCATCTATGAAATAAATTTCTCCTTCTGTAAGGGCGTTTTCGCTTGCTTTGGGAATGTCATCGCCCTCTCCCTCATATGTGCTACAATCGTGTTCCTGTAAATCCTCAGTTGTGCATGGCTCTGTAATGAAGGTAGCTGGGTTCACTGTCTTGCATCTGACCACATGTACATTTGGACTTGATAATATTATTTCATAAGCAGAGGCTCTCTGTGTTGTGAGGGTAGATTTTGATCTTTCTAAGATAGCAAATAACGAGTGTTCCGCATATACCGTCACTGAACATCCCATTACGATCGTGGCACTTTTCTCAATGGCGAAGGCCGCTGCAGCGAGGGCCTGTTCGCAAGCGAAATGTCCCTGCATTACTGGGTCTAATATTCCACTGTAGTACGCTAATGGTTTGTGGCCTAGCAATGTCTTTTGGGTCAATACTGCTGTCATTAATGTTCCATTGCTGTGTGAAAACAGGAAAAATTCCCTTTCGTAATCTGGATTTGCAAAGACTGGGGCGTCTGAAATAAGGTCTTTTAATCGAGAGAATTGAGCAATTGTCTCCTGTGTCCATTTTATTGGGGCTCTGTTCTTTTGTGCTTCTTTTAGTGCTTGTAGCATTGGCCGTGTATATGCTGCGTAATCGAGGATCCATGCTCGGCAATAGTTACATATGCCAAGAAATTTCTGCATGTCCTTCACTGTTTTTGGTATGGTAATGTGTCAAATGGCTGCTGCTCTGTCTGGTAGTATTATTTTTCCATCTTTAGATATTTGCTGGCCAAGATACACAACGTCAGCAAGGCAGTATTGTAACTTTCCTTTGTCCACCTTGTATCCCTTGGCGGCCAATACGTTAAGCAGTGTTATCGAGTCTTCTCTACACTCTTCTTCTGTTTTGCTGCAGACGAGTAAATCGTCTACGTACTGTATAATGGTGCTCCCTACATCTATGTTGCCAATGTCTTCTCGTAGTACTCTGTTAAAAATGCTTGGGCTCTCGCAATACCCCTGTGGGAGTCTGCAATGTTCATATCTGCTGTTTCCTAATGTAAAAGCTGTAAGGTACTGCGACTCTGGTGCGAGTGGCACAGAGAAAAAGGCATTTTTCAGATCAATGACAGTGAAGCAAGTTGCCTCTTTTGGTATACTACACAATATTGATGACGGGTTAGGCACTAAAGGGAACTCTTTTTGGATGCCGTCATTGAGTGGGCGAGGTCTTGGACCATTCTCCACGCCCCTCCTTTTGCTTTCTTAATCGGAAAAATTGCTGTGTTGCATGGGGAAGTTGATGGCACTAAAATACCTTGGCTTAGGAGTGCATTCACTGTTTCTCTAATACCTTCCTCTGCTTCTTTGGCTATTGGGTATTGTTTCACTCTGGATGGGAGGGCACCTGGTTTCAGTTTTATTTTTATGGGAGTTACCTCGTGCAACAATCCTACATCGTGTGGTCCTGTAGTCCAAATTTCAGGTGCTACCCTGGCCATGTCTTCTTCAAATATTGTCAGTGAGGCCTTTATGTTAGCCATTAGTGGGTTGTGTATTTCTCTGTATTCAATCATAATGTCACATTGTATGCTTATTTCCATTATTATTTCTCCATCCCCTTCGTAATCAGTAAACAATTCTTCATCAGTTATATCTTTTAGCATTATGTTTGGCTCTATACACAGCACACTTCTCCACTCGCGTCCTTGCGTGTCCAGGCCTATGACCACAATGCGTTTGTTAGAAACTTGAACTGCCTCAATGTCTATAGACATAATTGTGCCTGGCACTACATCTGTTGGTGTGATTGGGCGGAATATGAAGTCGGATGGTATTCTCCACTCTTTTTGGGTTATTTCAGGCACTACTCGGGCTAATACCTGTATTTCATAGACGAACATGTCCATGTCAATGGGAATCCCTCTTACTGCAACTTCCTTTGTAATCGTGCTTATTATCAAGAGTGCCCGTACGGGACATACCCCTGGCGTCGAACACACTATTCCTCTTTCAGTAAAGGCTATGGTCATGTTTAACTTACTGAGCAAGTCTCGTCCCATCAAATTGATTGGCGCGTCTTCGTAATACAATAAGGGTGCATGCACTGTTTTTCCCCCCACTGTTACATCAAGATCTTTTGTATAAGGAACTTTTAGAATAGCCCCAGAGAACCCCTGCGTCTCCAAATTTCTTCCCGAGAGCTGAAACCGCCCTTCTGTGAGGCATGATTTTTCTGCTCCAGAGTCTACCATAAAGATAAACTGCTTGTTTCCTATCTCTGCCGCCACTAGTGATTCCTCATTTGCACTTTGTGTGGTGGATAGGACTGGACACGCAAGTGCTCCCTGTGGGCTGTCCTAGTCTTGGTATCTTTGCTGACCTGGCATTGAGAAAACGTTGTCACCCACGACCGTTACACCGCGTAATGGTGCAGGGGCACCGTTTGCGGCCGCTGCAAAAGGGTTGTTTATGTTCCCTACTGGGTTTTGTCTCGCCATGGGCTGTAGTGCGTTTTGCTGTTGTGGCTGCTGCTGCTGCTGTTGTGGGGCTTGCTGTCTCTGTTGCATTTGGGGGTCATAGCAGTATTGATCCTGTTGTCCCCCCCTCCCCATTGGAGCTCCACAAGGGCTACCTGGGTGTGGGCAGCCCCACCCCTGTTCATTGTTCATGGGCTGTTGTTGTTGCTGTTGAAAATACCCTGATGGTCGCATTATACAATTTCGTGAATAATGTCCCCATCTTCCACAATTCCAACACGACCCCTTTTGTCCTCCCCTTGGTCCTTGCCCATCATACCCTCTGTTTCCCATTCCTCCGTATCCTCCCCTTTGCCCGCGGTACCCACCTCTTCCTTGGGCCGGCCTGTTCTGCCACTGCGATCCTTGGCATGGTTGTTCCTCTCCGTTCCACTGTCCTTGGTCCTCTCCAACCCACTGCGCTGCTATCCCGACAGGCCTTCCTCCCGCGTTTTCCTCTCCTTCGTTTCCTCTATCTGCTGTTGCACTGGCAGTAATGGCGGCAACCTTCACTAAATTCATCTGTACCACTTTTGCTTCGTCAGCCAGCCTCTTTTGCGTGACCTCCTTTTCCTTCTCTTTGATCCTCCTCCAGTGGTGTACAATTATGCTCTGAATTTCAGGCCACCCTTTGGCTTCGATCCGAGCTATTTTGTCCAAGGCCTTCTGCACCTCTTTCGGCAACCCCTTTTTAATGATAAAATAGAATAAAGCTGTTGATTGATTCCATGCCATACCAGTTTCGCTTCTCCATAAAACTTGCACTCGCAAAATGAATTGCGCAGGATCCTCGTTCTCCTCCATTGTACACTGAATCACTGCATCTAAATCTGGAACGTCTGGAAATGCATGCCGCAACGCATCCCACACTTGTGCTCGAACATTGTTAAATGGTGATCCATCGTGTCGGTCACAGCTCATTGTTACTCCCGGGAACCCTGCCCTTTCCCAGATTGTGTCAGCTTGGTCCCCGATTTCTGAAGCTAATAGACTTTTTACATCACCTATAGCTAACGGCACACCTGCCGTGTTCTTCTCAAATACATGTATCCACTTACCTGCCCCTCCCGTCAGCGGGGGGAGGAGTTTTAACAAGTTGGTTTTGTCCATTTGGGCCCACGGAATGTAGTTTGGCCTACCTGCTCCTTTATGTATCAGTGGCATTTGTAGTTTTTGTTTCTTTCCCGTTCTGCTTGTCTTCCCTTTTTCGTTTTACTTACCAATATGTTTCCTATCCTCCCTGTTCGTTGTCTTAATCTACCTTGCCATAGTGGTGGCGATAGTGTGTCTGGGTAATGGCGGTTTGGCAGTGGGGAACCCTCCGCGGCAGCTGCCTCTTCGTATTCATCTAAATCGTCCCATATTTCTTCTATTTCTGACTCTAGCTCATTATTATCCTCCCAGTTTTCCTTGGGTTAATTTCCTTGTCTTTCACCCTGGTCTCCACTTTGTTGACTCTCTGGTGTATCTGGGCGTATAATTCTCACTGGCTTATTATTCAATTGGAACAGGAACTGTCCTGACTGCCACTCTAGTTCTTGCTTCTGCTGCGATGACGTCCCTTGCGATACTATAGACTCCCCTGATACCGAGGCTGCTGGGGTTGCATTGCTTGTTGCCCCTATCGGGGGTGTGAGATCTGCCAGTGACAGCGGGGGTACCTCCCCTCCCCCTGGCAGCATTTGCCCTTTGTCACATTAAGCTCTTAACCGTGTTATTTCCATTTGTGCGTGTGCTAGCTGACAGTTCAAATCACCTGTTAAACGTGCTATGTCCACAGGAGGTGCGCTCGTGGGGTCATACAGGCCTCCCTTGTCATATGGTGGAGGTTCGGGGGCTGTTGCCCCGCTCTGGGCCGTGGCAGTGGGTGGTATATACAGGGGTTCACTAAACCCTACCGCTGGCCTAGTCATTAAGGGATAGATTTTTGTTACTTCGTTTTCGGTTGTAGTTGTTGAGCTTTCCCCTTTTGGTGTCTCGCCTACTTCTTCAGGGTTTTTCTGCTTTTCTGTCATTCAGCTTGTACCTACCTCTGCCGTGGGGGCAACTTCCTCAAACATTCGCCATAAATCTAACACTTCTCTCCGGTTCTGTAACTGTTTCCCTTTGTATCGCGCTAGCAAATATGTTGATACTAGGTCCAACACTCTTTTGTCAAATGATCCTCCTTCTGGCCAAATTGGTGTAACCCCGTCTCCCTTTTGCTCAGTGATCCACTGATCGTGATACTTCTGTATCCTGTCGCTATAAAGTGGAAGGTGCTGGCAAATATGTGCCAGTGGTGTTACTCCCCCCATGGCAATGTTTCTTTTATTTCTTGTGTATTCCAGTACCTTTGAATCTCTTCCCACCTCTAACTTGGTATGTCAGTTACAATATGTAGAAATAATACTTTCTTTATCAATGCTCACAATTACCATATGTCACATTAGCCTTCTGAGAGGTGTTACCTGATCACCCCTCACAGTTTATTTCTTCTGCTTTACCTTATATCAATCACAAATTACTTGTATCAAAATACTTTAGCGTGCTCAACAAGACATATACATAAAAGCAGACCAACAAACATATAATCATGCAACATACACATGCACTGCCTGCGCGTGTTTGTTCTTTCCCTATTCCCGTTACTGTTCCTTTTTTTTTTCTTCTTCCCTATATTACCTACTATTTCGCATTCACTCCCCACCTCTTTCACCTTTATTATGTCTCAAGATTTCTTACTTCCACGGAAAAAGAATATTCTAAAAACTACTCCGAGCCTACACAAGACCCCTACTATTTTTCTCTTTATCTCTATTCTGTACTTGGTCGGGACAAATGCTACGCGGCGCCGCCTTCTACCCCCTACGGGCTAGGATAACACTTCTCTTCTTCTTCTCACTTCTTACAACACCTAATGGCCATATAAAGGATAGATCAGAAAAGCCTCACCATCACTCACGCAGACCCTATTCTTGGCTACCTTCCCTTTGTTGCTAATTCCCTTCTTCCCGTATTTCCTCTTACCTTCCTTTGGGGTCTTTGCAACCGGGACTCCACGTGTTCAGTCAGGTACTCCGAGGGTCGCCGCTCACGGCCGGACCTCGCTCAGGTCTGTCCCCCAACCAAGCCGTGGCCTGCCTTCGCGAGCAGCTGTTTTCGATCGGGTATTCGTCAACCGGGAACCCTTGACCCTTTCTTCTTGGTGTGCACAGTCTGGTCAACCGTGGAGGCGATGGTTCTGCTGGGGAGCGCCCTGGATCTCGCTGCCGGGCGGCGCAGGCCTCAAGGCGGCACCTCTCTAAAGCACGTCGGGGTCACCAAAAATGTAGGTGCCTTTCCCCGTCTTACTATGTGTGAGAGAAAAAATAAAATAGCAGACAAAAACCCCTTGTCAGGGAAAGAGGCACTGAGACCCAGCTGCAAGAGTTCAAAGGATGGTTTATTTCTCCAGCTAGGAAATAACCCAAAAAAAAATCTCCCTTTTTTCATTACATCTTATTCATATTTATATTAGTCAAAGTAACTCTAACAAAAAATGCTAAATGGACCCGATTGGCCAGACAGTGTGGTGCTGTAGGTGTGGGTAGCATCTCTTCCTCCTGGTTGGCTGAGTAGCTGACGGACGTTAAACATCTTGTGCTCCATGCAGGTCAGGGTCCGGTCACTGTGGTTACTACCTAAGCTAACATGTTACATACTAAATAACAAATTATTTAAAACATGTTATGCTACTTGTCACATTTCTACATAAATTGCACACAATGATTATTGTCAGTACAATTGGGTCATTCGTGGCTTTAATTGAAGGCCTTGACCTTCATTGTGCATGTCAAAGAATCAGGCTATGTTTCGCATCTCTTCTAGGTTTCAAACTCATTAGTACAAGTAAAAACATATATAGTAATAAAAATGCTTGAGGTTAGTAGTGGGTCTGTTGGGTGGGTTTCGCAGCACAGGCGAGGGTCTGGCACTTCAAAGAAATACCTTACAGGGGGTGCAGGGTCAGGATGGCAATAAATTGTTCTAATGGGGGTGGGTGGCTTGCACGTTTATGAGGACGAATCGAGCAGAAAGTGCTTAGCTCATCCTTGTTCACATGCCGGTTCTCAGACGAACAGTGATCTCAGAGGAAGTAAACTGTAGCATATTGATTGTTGCAACTTTCTCCAGCTTCAGCGTGAGAATGGAAGCGCAGATTTTTACTTTGCAGGGGGAGTGCAAGGGTGGGGGCTAGCCAGCTGCCTGTACGCCTTGTGTGTGTGTGTGTCTGTCCTTGGCTGCTGCGGTGGAAAGGGGAGCTGAGCATTGCTGTACTATCGCAGTGAGGCCTGTTTACCCAAGATGGAGTCGAAAGGAGGCACAAAAGATGGATGCCCCGTGTCCTGCTCAGTAGTCCCATCTATGCAGCAGTCAACCGTGGTTAACTTTACATAAGGGCAAGGGGCAATCCCACTACCGGAGGCATGTGGTCCAAGCCTTGTACTGACGAGCGTACGATGCGAGGGGGCCTGAGGACCCCTCGCTCCCATACACCAGCGTCTCTGCGGCATCTAACAACTCGGCCAAACTCTTTAAAATCTGCAAGGAGCTGGCCAATCCAGCTGCAGTCTCTACCTCTCCTGTCCCCTCGCAGGCACTCTGCACAGCCCTGGCTTCTCATTTCATCTCTAAAACTCAGGACATCCTGTCCTATCTCTCTTCCTTTACCCCTCCTCCCTCTACTCCCTGCTCTTCCTCTGGCCCGTCATCTGCCACCTCTCCTCCCTCCTTCTCTTCCTTTCCCCTGTTCTCCCTAGACAAGGTTTCTAGAAAAGTCTGATCTATGAAAGTCTCGTCAAAACAGGTTCACTGCTGTTCTTCCAAAACCATCAAAGACCACATTGACACCCTGGATCCTGCTCTGGCTGACTTCTGCAACCACTCCTTGACCACTGGAGTCTTCCCTTCCCCCCTGAAGCACTCCCTTATACACCCTCTTCTTAAGAAACCCTCTGCCAACCCTTCCTGCCCCACCAACTATCGCTGAATTGCCATCACTCCTTTCCTGGGCAAACTCCTGGAAAAGCTTGCCATCTCCCAGCTTAATCTTCACACTGAATATGTTGGTTGTCTTTGTGATCATCAGTCTGGCTTCAGAGCTGCCAGAAGCACAGAAACTGCTCTCCTGAACATCTGTGAAGACCTGCTTTCTAACTTTGATTCCAACGCCCCCTGTGTCCTCATCTTACTTGATCTCTCTTCTGCCTTTGACACAGTCAACCATGCCATCCTGCTCAACTGTCTCTGTGATAACCTGGGTATCACTGATTATGCCCTGGCGTGGCTGACTTCTTTCCTCTCCGATCGACCCTCCCAGGTCCAACTTGGTTCCTTCCTCTCCTCTATCTCTACCTGTGGTCTTCTCCAGGAGTCTAACCTCTCTCTGTGGCTATTCAACCAATACCTGGCACTTCTTGCCCACCGCATTGCTGCTCTCTACCCCAACTTTCAGTGCTATGCAGATGACACTAAACTCATTTTCAGGCTCCCTTCTGTCACCTCTTCTCCTTCTCTCATCTCTGACTGTCTGTCTGCTATCCAGGAGCAGTATGCCGTCAATGATCTCTGCCTCAACACCAGTAAGACCTAGATTCTCCTCATTGGCACACCTGCTCCCTCCTTTACGTCACTCTCTTGGCCCTCTTCCTGCTCCCACCTGTGAGGCTAAAAACCTTGCAGTCATCTTGGACTCCGCACTCTCCTTCTCTCCTCACATCTCTGACATCTCTAAGAAGTCACACTACCAGCTGCACCTCCTCAGAGGTATTCTTCCTTTCCTCTCCTTCCCCCAGAAGCTCACTGTCTCCAGAGCTCATGTTCTCTCTAGGCTGGGCTACTGCAACATCCTCTTTCTAAACCTGCCTGCCTCCACTCTCCGGCCTCTGCAACTCATCCAAAACAGGACTGCGAGACTTGTACTCCTTGGCCTCAAGCCCAGGGAATGTATCTCTCCAGGACTGAAATCTCTGTACTGGCTCCCAGCGGCGGCAAGGATTAAGTTCGAAACCCTCTGCATTGTCCACTAGGGCTTCTGGGGCCTCAATACCTTCAACTCTCTCTTCCTAAATATGTTCCTTCTCGAGCTATTTCCTCATTCGCCTCCAGCTCCCTCAGGGTCAGTTGCTTCTCCAAGCAGCAAGTTGGTGGTAGATCTTTCTTCTTCTGGGGCCTACCACTGGAACAGCCTCCCTGCCTCTCTGAAACTTGGGGAGAACCATCTCCGGTTCCAGAAGCACTTTTTGACTTTAATCAGTATCAAATGCAATTGAAATGTGTTTTGTGTATATTACTTGTGTTTGCAAATAGTTCATGTCAAATGCAATAGGTTTGAATGCATATATGTGAATATACTTCTCTCTGTGTTTGCTAAAACCTGCCAAAGTCAATAGGCAATACTGCACAAAGGTTTCAGTTTACCTTGGATTGTAAGCTGTTCAATCACAGATATATGTATGCAATATGTGACAGGTCTTGGACTTTCTCCAAGTCTGCCCTCTACCTGATCATTCCTCCTGCAACTTCCTTCCTGATCTGGCCCTTCTCCACCTCGGTCCTCTACCTGATATTTCCTTCCTCATCCGCTCTGGCTCACTTCCTGCTACTCGCTGTCCAACTCTCTCAAAAAACCTTTGCCCTTGATATGTTGTTACCCTTTCATGTCTTGGTGATTATGAAATTGGAGCAATGAGGGCCTGACTGGGGACGACACCTTGGCCCTGTTGCGACATGGAATTGGATGATTTTTCGTGTAGAACCTCTGGGCCAAGGCTTAATCAAGGGATTGAAATCAGTCAGCCCCTTTATGACAGCCACCTGATCCCACTGTTTCTTTGCTGGGTGAATGTGTGTAGTTTTCTCTCTTTCCTGCTTCCTAGTTTCGATCAATGGGATTGTGTCTGTGTTCTGACTTGCTGACCGACCTTGATCAGCACCCCTCCCTCCTCCATTCTGTGCTTCTCTTGTAGTTCTCTTATAGTTCATGTGATGAATCCAATGGAGTCCTCACGGATTCCCCGGAGGTAGCCTCCTCCCATGTGGCAAAGGAACTGCCGCCACTACCTGATCCTGACCCTGAGGGTGGCTATATGAGGGAGGATCACATGGGAGGAGATAGTCACCGGGGAGATGTCATGGCTTCATTGGATGAGGCACGGTATCCCCCATTTTCCCCCCTGATACCAAACTCTGTAATGGCCTATTGCCATACTACTTTTCCTTCATGTATGTTTGTTTGTTTATTATTTGTATAGCGCACCAGACCCGAGGGTATTCATACGCATTGCAAAGATTCATCAAGACTTAGTTACACATACAAAAAGAAAATATATATGTTGCATAGGATCCCTCCAAGCTTAGTTACACATAAGAAGGAGAAAGTACATTCAATATATTTACACAATGAAAATAGTACGGTTACAGCTATAGTATATTTACAAGGATGGGCTGAGGTAGTGGCAGGCCAGAGTGGCCTATGGGGAGAAGCGAAAATTTGTATGGTAGTGAAAGAAAGAATGTTGATCGGTGACAGGGTGGGTCAGTTAGCCAAGGTGTGGCAAGACTGCTAGTGGTCAGAGTCTTTAAGCCACTTTATTATGCTAAGTCGGAATTTTTGGTAAGACTGCTCCAGTCTAAGGGAGGAGGGAAGTGAGTTCCAGAGTTGGGCTGATTTGACCTGGAAGCTGCTACCTCCCACTCTGGACAATTTGAATCTGGGAGTCAGAAGGCAATTCGTATTTGGAGAGTCTAGTTATTCTTGTCATGGTTTTCATGCTAATTCTGTCCGAGAGGTAGAGTGGAGCTACCTTGTTTATACATATATGAGTGAGCGAGGCAACTTTTAGTTTGATTTTGTCAGCTGTGGACAGCCAATTATTGGCTCTTCTCGTTTCAGAGATGTGATCTCTCCTAGCCATTCCTAATGCCATTTCTAATGCGGCTCTGAGAGCGTTATTTTGCAGAAATTGGATTTTCTTGGTTATTTGTTTGTTTGCCCCTATGTACATGGCATTACAATAGTTGAGATTTGATAGAATAAGTGCTCTGGCAAGGGTAATGCAGCTGTCATTGGAAAAGAAGGCTTTACCTGCTCGTATCAGTTTGCAAGTATGGGCTGTGGCAGACTCCATGGCATTTACCTGTTTGTTAAAGGAGAGAGTGGAATCCAAATAGAACCCCAAGGTTTTGACTTCCTTGGTGACTGTGATGATGTTTTGGTCAATGTTGAAGGCTGAATATTTAGGGCTCAGTTTTTTGAGGGAGGGTGAAGTGCCCAAGATGATGATCTCAGTCTTGTCATCATTCAGGCGTAGTCCGTGGGTGGCCAGGTAGGAGGATCTGTGTATCAACTGCATAGTTAGTGTAGGTGATACCCAGATGATCCAGATCATCGAAAAGGGGATTTGTGAAGATGTTGTATAGAGTGGGTTAGACACAGGATCCCTGAGGCACACCACACGTGATGGGAATAGGGTCAGCTGCGGCCGTGGGTGAGAAGACTCTCATGGTTCGGTCGCTAAGAAAAGATTGTATCCAGGCAATGGCTTCTGTAGAGAAATATGCCACTGAGTCCTCCAGATGACTACATAAAACCTGGTGATCAACCAAATCAAAGGCGGCCGATAGCTCCAAGTGTAGAAGAAGGGCTGAGTCTCCTTTGTCCCTCAGTTCATCTATCTGGGCCTACAAGTCTATTAAGGAAGTTTCTGTTCCGTGCTGAGGCTGGAAGCCAGATTGCCTTGATCCTAGTAAGGAATTCCCCTCCAAGTGTTTTGGGATTTGTGAGTAGGCCATTTTATCTAGGATTTTCAGAAGAAAGGTACCGTAGTGATGGGTCGGTAGTTTTTTGGAATTGAAGGGTCTAAAGTCTGTTTTTTTAGTAGTGGGCGTACCCGGGATTCCTTGAGGTTAGTTGGGATAGTGTTGGATACAAATGACGCGTTGATAAGTTTTGTGATTAAAGGTGACAGATCTCTGGCTGCATCCTTTATAAGTTGAGCAGGGCATGAGTCGTCCTGACAGTTGGATGGTTTGAGAGATAGTATGGTTTTTTCAGTTTCAATTATGGTGACTTTGGAAAACTTGAACCGGGGTGGTTTGACAGTGTTTTTGGAAGGGTCTAATGAGGTTCTGATAGGTGTGGTACTAGTTAATGAGGCTTCTTTTATTAGCAATTTTTGCTTGTAGAGTCATAACTTTGTTTGCCAGTGCTTGTTGAATGTTCGAGCACCAAAGTTTGTCCTTGGTGCAATTACCTGGCACAGGGATAGGGGCTTCCATCTCTTTGAGGATAACGAATAGTTCTTTAGTACTAGAGTTGGCTTGGGAAATTCAAACATTATAGGTTTCGCGTTTAGCTAGTAATATTTCATTTTTATATAAGCTTGTGATAGCGCTGAGATTAGTCTTGTTTTCTTCGGACGGAAGAGTTTTCCAGGATGTTGCGCATAACCTTTTTTTGGCACATAGTGCTTTCAGGTGTGGTGTGTACCAGGAATTGAGGTGTGCTTTGGGTTTGCTTTGTCAGAGTTTAAGTGGTGCAATAGCGTCTAGGGAGGTGGTCATAGTGTGATTATATTCCCTGACCAGGGCATCTGGTCCCAAGTTGTCTGCTAGTGAAAGAGCTGGTCCTGCGGTGGCATGGAGCCAAGATTCGGTGATCGCTAAGAAGTCAAGGATTTCTGCCTGTATAATGTCTGCTATTTTAGTAGCATGAGCAACCATATATCTTGCATTTATTAGAGCACCCTTGAGACTTTTACAGACTGGAGTTGGAGCCGATGAGCCTAAGGTGATTTGGGATCTATGGGTAGTAGGGTTAGAAGTAGTAAGTCTGGGATGAGCTTTGGTTTTAGGGAGGGGTGTAACATGTAAGGGGGACGATCTTTTGTTACTAGGGGAGAGAGTTCTCGCTGGTGGGTCATAGAGTTTGGAGAGTCTAGATCAGAGTCTTCCATTTCTGTCAGGCAGAGTACATGGATATGACTTCAGTGGAATGTCTGGTAAGCTATATTTAGTTGGCCTGTGTTCACTTGTAAGAGGAGGTACTTGGGTCATGTTAGGGTACAGATTGCAGTAATGCTATTCAACCAGTGTAGTCAGTAGACATGCTATGACTATCACAGTAGTAAGGAGAGGCGATAGACTCCTTGGAGTGTGCATGTTTCGAGTGATCTTGGGCACTCTGATCGTCAGGTGGCGAGAGAACACTATATGAGTGGGGGTGGGCAGGGCTCAGGTAGGGTTATCAAGGCATTCAATGCAAGTACTGTAGGTAAGCAGTAACCAAGTGGACAATGCATGTTCAATGTAAGTAACTGGCAGTCAATGTAAAAACAATGCAAATAACGAGGTGGTCAATATGAATACACTGCGAGTAACCAGGTGGTCAATGCAGATACAATGCAAGAAAGCAGACAGTCAATGCAAACATGGTATGTTAGGCAGGTGGACAGCAACCAAGGTAGTTCCTGCAGGTACAATGGTATAGGCAGATAAACAGCCATGAGTCTGAGCAGGTATGGGACAAACAATGCTGCGAGCGCTGTCGATGCAGAAGCCAAGTTTTAATTGCCAAGTATAGTGGCATAGTTCTAGTCAAGTATAAAAGCCAACCGTAAGTATGCCGGGCGGTAATGGCTATATTCTGCAAACAATAAACTTACAGGTAGTCGCTGAGTGGGCTAATCTGGTGGTAGGTTCATGCAGGTCAGAACAAGGAGTAGGTGAAGCAAAATCGGGTGTGGAAGGGAGCTGTGTGCCTAGAGACGGCATTCATGGTATAGAGGAGGGTAACAAACTAAGGCGTGCACGCGTCTAGCCAATAAACGATAACACATATTGGGCCAGGGGCGTATTCATTCATAATGTTTTTAAACAGTCTCTTAGGATTGGATGCCGCATGTAGAGTAATAGAACATGTAACGGTCGTTCCTAATGAACTTACGAATCTCGGGCATGCAAATGGTAAAAAAGTAGGGTGGAACTGCAGGTGTCACCAAATTACGGTAGTTGGAATCACGGGCGGGAAGTGCTATGGTTATAATCATTAAAAGGATATCATGCACATTATGGATAAGATAAGGGCAGCGTTATACAATCCATATAGATGTGTGCGGGGAGTTGTTGTAACATACACCACCTTAGTGTGCGGTTTAAGTTGATGCAGAGCATTCCCTAATGGATGAACATGTAATAATGTTACTTGATTAGCAGCAGCGGTAGTCGGTCAACGCTGATGTGGCTAGAATTGAGGGTAGACGACAAAATGCTGTCCGATCACGTAGCCGGCGCAGGGTGCATACCCTAGTACAGTGCGCCCCACAAAGGTGCGTGTTGCGAAAAGCGAGATAGTAATGATAGGTAAGTCAATCACATAGGTAGCAAATTATGTTGGAGTCTGTAGCCGTTGTCATCGGACGTAGCATAGGGCTGTTAGGAGTGGGGTAGAGCAGACTGTGGCGGTCACAGGTCGACCATCTGGGGTGATTACTGTGGAGCCGTTTAGTAGTTGAACAGGTGTTAGTGTTGCAGGACTGCTTCGCTCTTATGTGTATGATACATGAGCAGGATGATCAGTGGTGTGTCTCAATAAGGTCGGTGACTCAGTACTCACGGTTCTATGAAGAGCATTTTGGGCAGTCGGCACGTCCCGACACAGGCACAGACAGGCCAGTGCCTTTATCTATGTGCCTTAATCAGGTGGCCCGGCTCACGCCTTCCGGATGGGCTCTTTCACAGAACTGATCTTCCATGTGAAATCATTGAGGAAGACCCTCCAAGTACCATGCAAAAGAAACCATCAATGCACTTCAGTTCCCAGAACCACCTAAGTACTGAGACAAGGAGGATCTATTTATTGTTCACTTGTTAGGCGCTTATACAGGAAGTAAATACTCTTTCAAAGCGCCCACAGGGCAACAGAAAGGGGACAAGGGGATGTGAAACAATTAAATACATAAAAATATTAAATACATTGGGGGGGGGAGGATGAACTTACTATGCTGGGGTGCTCATGGGTGAAGTGGTGAAGTGCTATGCAAGGTAAGTGCGAGCCCCCAGGGTGGAGGGTGAGCTGAGGCAAGTGCTGAGGATCAACAGAAGCTGGGGGCAATTCGGTGTGGGAGGTCAGGGTCCCAAAGATGCATAAGGGCCCTGAACACCAAACAAGCAACTGTGAGATTAGCAGAGGAGAGAGGGGGGAAGGAGGAGATGAAGAGGAAAGTCTTGATGAGCTTCCGGAATTTAAGAAAGTCCTGCTCAAGATGAAGAGGTCGGGGGGAGGCTGTTCCAAAGAAGGGAGCCAGCTGAGGAAAGCGATCGACCTCCTGCCCTCTGTTTAGCGAAGCGCTTTACACACAAAAGGTTGGTGCCAGAGGAGCGCAGAGGTCTAAAGGGGGAATATTTAATGAGAAAGAGTTGCGGATAGTTTGGTCCCCGTCCCCAGACAGCCTTGTGGATGATACTGATGCATTTAAATTTCATCTGTGAAGATTTACAGGGTGTTGGTCACCGCTAATCTCGAGGGCAGACAGTTGTTCAAGCAGATCTGGGAGGAGAGACTGGGACTAGCCCTGGATGACCATACGTGGGAATTGGTCTTTAAGTCAATCTTTTCGGGCAGGTTATATACGGCTGCCATGGAACATAACTTCAAGATTCTCCATTCCTGGCACCGTCCCCCTGTCACCCTGTCATGAATGTTTGCTAAGGTGTCGCCTTTGTGTCCTCGGCTGTGTTCGGGCCGCGGCACCTGGTTCCATATGTGGTGGGAATGCCCGATTATCCAGGTCTATTGGGCCGAGTTGCTCAGTTGGATCAAGGATGTTACGGGAACAAGCCCCGCCCTTCACAACCATAGATGTTTTATTGAGCACTCCTGGGCCGGATAGTGATTCCTTGCCATTTTCTAAAGTGATGGGTGCTATGTTGAGGGCGGAGAGACGGGCTTTGGCCCAAAAGTGGAAGAGTCCCTCTGCCCCCACTAAGGCAGAGTGGTTTAATAAACTGATTGCTATTTTCCCTTATGAGAAGCTGACAGCCATCGCTAACGACACCATGTCATCTTTCCTGGAGGATTGGACTGTGGTTTATCCTTAATACAGACTGTGAGGATTTGAAACTTTGACCTACTTTGGGGAGCATTGTTTTTGGGGGGTGCATGAAGTGGCTGGGGGTTTACCAAGTTGTGACAGTTCAACACTGCTCCGGGGAACTCACTTTGTTTTGGGTTTTTCTGTTTTGGGTCGCTCGGTAGGGTTGGCATTTGCGTCCTGCCATGTCCTCATGCCTCATGTACTGGCTTTGTTTGGAATCCTGGTATGCCTTTGTTGGGAGGGGGGGGTGGGGCGGGGAAGGAGTTGGGGGGGAAACTGGACATGTTCTGTTTTTTTTTTTCATGGTCTGTTATTGTTGGGAAATGCCTGGGGTGGCTGGCGACTTGTTGATTGATGAAAAACGCAATAAAAAATAAAGTGGAAATTTCATCTGTGAAGCAACCGGGAGCCAGTGAAGACTTTTTAGGGCAGGAGAGATGCAGTCCCTAGGCTTGAAGCCAAGGATAAGTCTCTCTACCCCATTCTGGATCAGCTGGAGGGGTCACAGAGTGGAAGAAGGTAGATTCAGAAGGAGGCTATTGCAATAGAGAAGCCTAGAGAGAACCAGAGCTCGGGTAACATTGAGCTTCTGGGCGAAGGAGAGAAAAGGAAGAATTCCGTTGCGAAGGAAGAGCTGAAAGTGGGACTTCTTGGCAATGTCCTAAGTGTAAGGGAGGAAAGAGAGAGAGGAGTCGAAGATTACTCCAAGGTTTCTGGCTACAGAAGAGGGGGCAGGAGGGGAGCCCATGGAGGAAGGACAGAGTGAAGGGAAGAAGTCAGGAGCAGGGGTCCCAATGGGAAGGATCTCCATTTTGCTGGCATTGAGGATGATGGAGGGTCAGCAGGAGGTTTGAAGAAGAGTTGTGTGTCATCAGCATAACACTGGAAGTTGGGGGAGAAGGAGTAAATGAGGAGTGCCAGCTGAGTAACGTAGATGTTAAACAGCCAAGGCGAGATAATAGAGCCCTGGGGTACACCACATGTGGAGGAAGAAGTAGGAGAGGAGAAGGTGCCCAGGATGACATGAGAGGAGCGGTCAGTTAGAAAGGAGGTCAGCCAGTCCAGTCCCCGCTCAGAGATACCAAGGGTGTCGTGGAGCCTTTGTATGACGATGGAGTGTTTCACTGTGTCAAATGCAGAGGAGAGATCAAGAAGGATGAGGACAGCTGGGGATTTGGAATCCAGGGATGCAAGCAGTTCTTCACGGGTGTTCAGATGCACAGAATCCAGATTGATGGTCTTAGATACCACCAAACAAGTTCAGTGTAAGAGTTGAGTTGGGACAGGGCCAATGAAGGAATTGACACAGGAATTTATACAGAGCAGCAGTAGCATCAAACGTGATTTGCGTGCTAGTTGGTTGAAAACACATGTGCGCTGAACCTTTAAAAATGGTAAACGACCTTTGCGAGAGCGCTCAGGAGAAGACGTGGCATCCCCAGTGAAGGCAGACAGAAGCTGGAGGCATGAGCCGGTTTGTGGAAGCCGGTGGCACGGGCCAGTGTGGCGGAGCAGAGGAGCTTGCCATCAGAGAAGGAAAGAAACGTGGTGCGAGCAAGGTGTACTGTAGAGATGCCAGGAACTGCGAGAGGATTCCTGGGCATCCAGTAGCTACAAGAAGCATTGTTGTCCTTACCGGGAGCTGAGAAGAGGCCGGCATGCAGGTGCGGAACAGCAAGGGGAGCTGGAGAGACGTTGGACCCGCCCAGAGTGGGAAGCAAGCGGCATGTACGAGTAAGACCGAAGACAGTACAGAGAGCCGGTGAGTCTGCCCGAGCAGAGTGGGGACCCTGGGGCATTTCGGCGACCGCGCCAAAGGGAATTTGAACATTGTGAAGTTATGGAAAGGGAAATACAAAAAAGATTTTAAATCGAAAGGGTAGAGTGCCAACCCAAACCCTCATAAGGAATTAATACAAATATGGGGAAAGCTTAAAAGAACAGTTAAAGCAAGTAGATATACCAAGACGAGAAAGGTATATGCTACTTGGATGTAAAGAGGAACTATAATATATGGGCAGTCCTGGCAATGATACACAAGGCAGTTGAAGCAAAAGAAGAGAAGTCCTGGCAGGGTAGTACACCAGGCAATTGTTAATGCAAGAGAAGACCTGACAGGAGAGTTCACCAGGCAGTTGTGAATGCAAGAGAAATCCTGGTAGGAGAGTACACCAGGCAAGTGGAAGTGCATAAAGAATCCTGGAAGGGGAGTATACCAGGCACATTGTAAACCTACAATGAGTGTCAAGCAGAAACAGGGTTTGTTAAAGCAGGACCTTGTATTAAAAGAAGGGACTTTTTATTAAAGAAGAACTTACACGGCTGAACCGTTTCTATCTAACAGGATTGTTTTGGGCCAAAAAAGACTCAATAAAATGTAAGACCCAGAGACATTTGTGATACCAGTGAAGAATCCATAGGAGAGGAATCACCCTGTGGAACGAAGGTCCTTTCCATTTTGGAAAAACATGTACGTTGGAGCTATTCTATTTTTGTCTAAGAACATGTTTGCAAATACCAGGTTAAAGACGTTTTCCTTTTCACTTCATTATTTTGTTTATAGTGTGAGGGTCAGGATAGAACACTTGGACACAAGGATGGCTTTTGATTTACGACATCCTATATTATTTTTAAATGTATAAAGTGCACAAACAGCCCACAAGCATTGTGGTGCTGTTACAGGAAGGTGACTTAGTTACATAGAGCATACATAGGTTGAGGAGCATTACATACAGTTAGGTATTTTGACAAATGGTGCTTTACATAGCATAGTGTATGTAACTGAACAGCTGTGGAGTTCAAGCAAATAGCAGTGTTTTGATAGCTTTTTACGGAAAACTAGATGCAAGGTTTCAGCTCTGAAGTGGGGTGGAAGGGAGTTCCATTGCATGCATCAATGGGGTCCCCTCGGTTTCCTGGCTTGGCCAGATGAAGCGCTAAAAATGATGGGGCTTCCCAAACTCCTCTATATCTTCCAGGCCCTCCCGATCCAAGTCCTGGAATCTTTTGTTCGCACACTACACCAACTGATTACCCCGTACATCTGGAAAAAACCTCCCCGCATAGTGTTGAAAACAATGATGCTCTCAGTCAATGGTGGACTAGGCCTACCAAACTTCTGCATGTACTACTGGGTGACCCAGAATACGGGACGTAAGGTACTGACAAAGACAGATCCTTAGTGTTTGGTTTTAGGTAGGGAAACTCCTCTTAGAGCAGGGTCAGAGAAGCATTTTCTCAACCCGTTTAAGTTAATGTCTTTAACCAAAAACATGACATCTTTGTGTCCGGCTTTCATTTTTGACCCCTCAAATTCCCCATCAAGAACCGCTATTCCTGTTTGCATGAACCGCTATTGTTGTTGGCACTTTTCAATCCCGTCTCGTCTTCAAATATCTGGGTTGCGGATGAAAGGAGTTAGACTATCTGAATATTAGACTAACTCGGGGGACAGGGGGGCGATGTAGTTGGCCTGAAACAAAGCTGTGAATGGGCGAGATCCCCCGGGTGATCCTCCAAGTATTGCCTCCAGGAACAGTGTGATTCCATCATACAACGCAGATGAAATCTACAACATCTATTTTTATTTTACAAAGGCATGGGATCTATGTTATTTAATCATTCTCTACAACATCTCCTTTCCTAAAAAATCACCTGTAAATGATCAAATACCTAAATCTATACCCAAGATACTTCGATCATGCAACACTAAACGCTCAACGACCAAATCTTACTAGTAATTAAAACCAACACCTGAGCCAAGATATGGAAGTGAGGCACGCCCCTTACCACTCCACCCATAAACGTTAAACCTTTGCCTAAGTACTAAAATGTTACATCAATTTGCACATTTGAATCAAGTTCTCTACTAATCACATGTAGTTAAATGTAGAAGTCAATGAGTTAAAGAGGGATGTGCAGGTTTACAAGATATACCTTCCTTTGATATTTCTAGAGATTCCTTCTGCTCAATCTCAAAATATGTGAAGTGTAAAGCAGCTTCTTTTGCATTATTAAAGTCACATTAAGAATCGGGGCTTGAAATGCAACATCCAGTTTGTGTGTGACAATTGCTGATGGGCAATGCTTGGCATGCATGAATCACTGATACGCCATGTCATTTATAACGCACCTGTACACAAGTGTTTCTAGGCGCGACAAAACAAGGGAGGGAAGACAGAGTGAGGACAAGACAAACAATCTTACTAGGCCTTGTGTCATTCAGATCGTGCAAGTGCGAGAATAAGAAGTGCAAGGGGAAAGGGAGGGGGTGGAGTGAAAGAGAGAGGGTACGGAAAAACAGGACAGCAATGCTCTGAGTAAGTGCAGCCAGGGCAGCACGGCTCAGGGTAGTGCAACGAGAACAAGGGTCTGTAGGGTTACATTTACAGCCGCTAAATGCGTGGTAGGCCCAAAGGCAGTGCAAGGGTGACTAATCAAGAAAGAGCCTGGTACCCAGGGAGACTCTGAGGGGAGCCAAGCAACCAGTCAGCACAACAGACAGGTAGGTCAGTAGGAGAGGGAGAGAGAGAGAAAGCGGAGGAGAAGAGGAAAGTTTTGAGCTGTTTCCAGAACTTCAGGTGGTCCAGCTCAGGTTTGAGAGGGGCAGGGAGGCCGTTCCAGAGGGAGGCCCCTGCAGAGGAGAAAGAGATCTACTCCGCACTCTCTGTCTGGAGAAGCATCTAACCCGTAGAGAGTTGGAGGTAGTTGAGCGAAGGGCTCAAGAAAGAAGGTATTTAGGAAGAGAGCGTTGGATATAGGGAGGGCACCGGCCCCGGAAAGCCTTTTGTACAATGCAAAGTGTCTTTAACTTGATCCTTGCAGCCACTGGGAGTCAGTGGAGAGATTTCAGGGCTGGAGAGATATGTTCCCTAGGCTTGAGGCCAAGGATAAGTCTTGCAGTCCGGTTCTGGATTTGTTGCAGAGGGCAGCGAGTAGAGGAAGGCAGATTGAGAAAGAGGCTGTTGCAGTCGTCCAGCCTAGAGAGAACCAGGGCTCTGGAGACACTGAGCTTCTGGGGGAAATTGAGTAGGGGAAGAGTCCCTTTGAGGAGGTGCAGCTGGTAGTGGGACTTCTTGGCGACGTCTGAGATGTGAGGAGAGAAAGAGAGTGGAGTCGAAGATAACACTAAGGTTTTTTGCCTCGCAGGAAGGCGAAGGAAGAGGGCCCAAGGTGGGCGGCCAGAGTGAGAGAGAAGAAAGCATGGGCATGGGTCCCAATGAGAATGATCTCTGTCTTACTGGCATTGAGGCAGAGATCGTTGGAGGCACACCAATCCTGAATCACGGTTACACAGTCAGGAATGTGAGGAGAGGAGAGGAAGCTGAGGGGAGCCTGAAGGAAAGCTGAGTGTCATCCGCATAATGCTGAAAGGTAGAGGAGGAGGTAAAGATCAGGTGGGCAAAAGGGCCCAAGTAGAGGTTGAAAACCCAGGGTGAGAGAATAGAGCCATGTGGAACGCCACAGGTAGAGAGAGAGAAGTGGCATAGAGAAAGGGACCAAGTTGGACCTGGGAGGGGTGGTCCAAGAACAAGGAGGTCAGCCACTCCAGGGCCTGATCCATGATGCCCAGTTTCTCATGGAGTCGATTGATCAAGATGGCGTGGTGGACCATGTTGAAAGCAGAGGAAAGATCAAGGAGGATGAGGACAGAAGGAATGATGTAATCCAAGATAGAGAGCAGATCTTCACGGGTGTTCAGGAGAGCAGTTGCCATGCCTCTGGCAGCTCTGAAGCGAGACTCATGGTCATGGAGACAACCAACAGATTCAGTGTGGAGAGTAAGCTGGGAGATGGCCAGCATTTCCAAGAGTTTGCCCAGGAAAGGGGGATGAGATTGGGCGATAGTTTGCTGAGCAGGTAGGATTGGTAGATGCCTTCTTTGAGCAGAGGGGGAACAAGGAGTGCTTAAGGGGTGAGAGGAAAATTCCAGTGGTGAAAGAGTGATTACAGAAATCAGCCAAGGCTGGAGCAAGCGTGTCAATATGGTCCTCGATGGTTCTTGAGGAGCAGGAGAGCACCTGTTTGGAGGACACTTTGATAGATCGGACTTGTCTAGAAACCTAGTCAGGTGTTGTCAGAGAGAAAGAGGAGGAGAGGGAGAGATGGCCAAAGGGAGTCGAGAGTGGAAGAGGAGATGAAGGACATGTCCTGAGTTTTAGCAGAGAAGTGAGAGGCTAGAGCTGTATCGAAGGCTGGGAGGGAACAGGAGAGGTAGAGACTGCAACAGGATTGGCCAGTTCCTTGCAGATTTTAAAGAATTTGGCTGTGTTGTTGGAGGCTGCAGAGACATGGGCTTCTTGGACAGGACAGAGAGTCTGTATTGACCTTGGAGCAGGCCAGTTTGTCAGAGGATCTGCCCGAAGCCCTCCACTTCTTCTCAGCTACCCTGCACTTGCGTTTCAGGACAGCGAGGTTGGAATCATACCAAGAGTTGCACTTAGAGGTAGCTTTCTGCCGGATTCTCATGACAGGGGCAAGGATGTCCACAGTGTTGGAAATAGAAAGATGGAAATTGGAAAAGGCTGTATCAAGGTGTGAGTCAGCTGAAGGAGTAGGAGGAGCAGAGAAAGTAGAGGCAAAGGCATCCACTGACACATGCTTCATGGGCCGAATGATTGAGAAGGTAGATGGCAGTGCTGGGGGTAGCTTTGCCTGAAGGATAGAGAGTTTCAAATGAGAGGAGAGTAGAAAGTGGTCAGTCCAAGAGAGAGGAGTGGTGAGAGGTTTAGAGACTGGGATGTCTGAGGTAATGAGAACATCCAAAGTATCTCCCATAGAATGTGTCGGGCCAGAGGGCGAATGGGAAGAGAGAGAGTGTTGCAGAGGTTGAGGAAAAGCCCAGAGGAGGGATTAGAAGCATCCAGGTGGATGTTGAGATCTCTGAAGAGGAGAAGTTGAGAAGTAGAGGCGAGGAGGGGAGAGGTTGGCCCATTCAGAGAGCAAAAGGGCGACCAGGCCAGGTGGCCTGTAGATGGTGACCACAGTTGAAGAGAGACCAGGAGAGAGAGAGCCTGCAGACTAGGCATTCAAAGGAGTAGGCCTGCATAGGGATGACAGAGGCCGGGACCCACTCTGGAAAAATCAGGGCTACTCCACCTACAGGACGGTTGGCTCTGGATTCAGAGAGAATCTTGTAGCCCACAGGGAGGAGAGTATCAAAACTCGTGAGAGAACTGGCCATAAGCAATGTCTCGTGGAGAGCAAGGACATCTATTTCCAGTTCTTCGAGGAGGTGACAGATGTCAGAGTTGTTTTCGACAGCAGACCCAGAGTAGCGACGTGTAGCAAGTTGCCACATTTGAAGACTTCCATGGAGGGGTAAAGGCTTGAGGTACACCCTGCAGAGGTGGACAAGGGGCCCGGGGGTGGGCAGAGGAGGAAGATAAGGGTGGCGGAAGGAGTAACAGTGAGGAAGTTGATAAGACGTGGGAAACACCTATCAAAAAGGAGGAGATTGGGCTGAGGGCACTGAACCAAGACGGTGCCGTTCACATAGACATTAATGATGGTCTTGGAGGAGTGGAAGGGGGCCAATAGGACCTCCCACCTTGTGCCACCGTTAATGGGAGAGGGGGAGAAAGAAGAGAGAACCAAGTTCTGTCATTGATAAGTGACAAAATTCAAGACACAGCAGAGACGAGACTGGTGATTGATGAGAAGATGAGCTGACGAGAAAAAGTGATGACCTTTATGCTTGACGACATTGTAGTGGGTGAACATGGGACAATGCATGTTGTCAGGCTTGAACTCACTGATACCCTATAGGTATTAATAGGAGCCAGCCCTGACCTTCTCCCCTTTCAACTCCTCCACCCTCAAGGATAACCTGGTGTCTGCAAAGGTGACCAAACTGCTTATGGGTAGGTATGGCAGAGCAATAAGGCTTCATTCAATGGCGGAAGGAGGGTGGTGGTGAGGTATGGTTAGTCCCAATAGACACCACAAGAGAATACACTACACAGGTATACTTCAAAATGTATACTCTATTATAGGGTTACACATAAAACACACAAAGTTAAAATACGTAGTTGAGTTATAAAACAGTAGCGCACCATATAAGTGTAAAGGCACAAGGGTGGAAGGAGGCTTAACAGATATGGGAATAGCATTCCAGTTTAGGGTTATTTGGCTCAAGTGGGTGCAAGCAGAGTGTGAGGGTTATGGTTAGGCAGAAGTGAGAGAGAGGCAGAGCAAAGAGCATGGTTAGTGTCTAGAGAGGGTAAATAAGGTGGGGCCCGACATGATAGCATTTAAAAAAGGAGGCAGAGAAAGTTGAAATGCAGCAAGCGTTCAGTTAAGAAGAAGGGGAATGTGCAAAAATACCAGAGTTAAGAGAAGTCAGAATCAAGAGCTGCCAGCTCCAGAGGTAGCATCATAGCTGCTGTGCTCCTTACCTGCCTCCTGTTGTTTGCGGACTTTGTAAAGATCTTCAATTGAAAGCCATGCCTGAATCCATATACCCTTTCAGTCACCTAAGAGAACTAGGGGAGAGAGTGCAATTTGGGGTTATGGATGTAGAGGACACTGGTGTGAGCTTTGTGGATCTGGTCCCTTCTGAAATTACACTTGTTAAGAACGGTAGGGTCGCTAACAAGCAGACTAACACAAATGCAGGACTCCCTGGCCAGCCTCACCCGCAAGTCTGAAACCAGCATGCCAAAGGGGGAAGATTTGCTTTTAAAATTGGAGAAGCATATTCAATGTTTCACATTACAGCTGGACCAGATGTGACCTATTATTCACATTTTTCAGATACCGAAAGATACAGAGAAGGGTAGACATGGTGAATCATGTCAGGAAAACCTCCAACAAATCTACTTTTACCACAGGGGAACTTGATATACACTGAAATATCTCACCACACTTCAGCTCCAGGACCCCCAAAACGGGTGGTCAGAATACTCCCCAACAGATCATCAAGAAATCACTCCTATTGCCTACGAAGGAACACATTCCTAAAAGTGCCAGAAGCTTAAAAACCTGACTCTAATGGATAGTAAGACAATGAGTTTCAGTGACCTTAGTAGCAACATCATGGACCAGAGGGTGCTCTTCAATGGAGTTAAAAGTAGAGCATGCGGACAGAAGATGAACTATTTTAAGGTCCACCCTGCCTACCATCTTCTAGATTAACAATGGTCCAATAGTCTGGTTACAAGCTTGAAAGGCCACCCCCTCGCCCAAAACCGTCAAAGGACTTACTGCAAAACATGGCTCTTGTTCCTATTGAAAAGCCCAGGCTCATTACAGCTTTCTCAGTCAATCTACTTTGTTTAATATCTGTTTCTAAGGATGGGTTCGGTCTAGTTAACCATGGGTGCTTTGTGAGTTTTGTCAAATCCTCTGTGATGTTTTACTTTGTTCTGTTTACTGGGGTGTTTGTTTTTTGTAGTTGGGGTTGTCACCCTTTTGCCATTCATACGTATGCTTTTTTTAATTAGAGTGTCTGGGTGGTGCATTGCAGGATGTCAGGTCTTCGATTTACTGTATCAATTTATTTGGGCTTTCTAAGACGTAATTTCCAGTCCTTACCAAACAATTGGTATTTATTTGAGGGTTCTGAGTGGCACACAGGCGAGGAGCATGTCAGGTAGTTTATCAATATGCATACCAACCTGCCTGTGAGATATGGGCCAGTACCGTGCATTTTACAACACATACATTTACCTATATTCTGAAGGAACAGCCGCATGGTTTTACCAACAGTACATGATCTAAGTGCACCACATTACCCTCTGAAGTGGAAGAAAATCTTTATAGGAAAAAAAGGACAGAAATATAACGAAGTTGCACTGGGGCTGAGAGGATGAGAATAGGGGAGCTCAAAATGGAGAAAGATTAACAGATGGAGTGCAGGAAATGCTTAGAGAATGAGAACAAGTGTAGAGACTTAGAAATTGAATTTGAGAAAGGGGAGAATGGATCTAGGACAAGTGAGGCCAGTAGAAACAGAAGGAAAAAACCCAGGAAGGGAGAGAAGGGTGCACGGAAGTGAAGAGAAGACCAAGTACATTAACTAATGGAGAAAATAGCCAGAGAATCGGGGAGCTTATTGATGAAACAAGGAGAACAGAAGGGCGAAAACCCAGGAATTGAGAGAGAAAATCCAGGAATAGAGTACTCCTTTTATCGACAGAGTGAATAGTTATATAGTGGTTATTGGTGGCCAAAAGACCAGAATCAATCTCCCCTATCGCCTTAGTTCGAATTGTACATAATAATGTGGCATTATGCATCCATTCCACGGGCAACACTGGGGGTAGCGGCCTGAGTTAACAGCCCAAGTGAAGGGTGATTAACAGGACCCCCGGGCTGTAACCCTCCCTACCCCCCAGTGTAGCCCATGTAATGGGCGCATAACGTCATTAGCACCCTGGTTTACAAAAGCGGTAACCCGGGATGCTAAAAAAGTATTTTCATTAATTGAACAGGGGCATCCTGTTCTGCAATGAAATTACTTTGCCAAAATGGCCACCATGGTTATAGAAGACTGTGCTCTGTATGGAGCGCCTCTTCTATTACCATGGCGGCCAGACAAGCGAGATGAACTGAAGCTTCTGCGGTGCCACCGCACCAACAATCGGGTAAGTGGGGCAGGGAAGGGAGGTTGGGAATAGACTACAAAAAGGGGAGGGTTGGGGAAGATGGTGCTTCAGGACGGGGGAGGCAGCCTGTGGGTTCTGTGGAACGCAGGCTGAGATCAGAGGTTTCAGCCTGCAATCCACAGCACCTGATTGGCTGCGCCCCTTGCCCCGGGTGTTAATCGATCTGCGTGTTCCTACATCCATTATTAGAACTGTCCAGAACAGAACCATCACATTTGTCCATCTCAAGATCTAAAACTACAGGATAGTGGACATGTTCAGCTCCCATAGTGATTGGTAAATCATCTGCTCACCACCGGTCACTCGGCCTGCATAAAGCATAGTCAATTGGTACAGTCAGTGTCCATACAAAAGTACCTTTTGCTTGAGCCCACAAAGATTATGATTGTCCAACAATTTTATCAATGATTAAACCTGATTATTAATGTAGGACAATTGGATTGTAATTGGCCTTATGTCCCAAGATTCGGATTCATTAATCGCAAGATTGAACCTATTTGCGCATTATAATAACCTAACCTAATATTATACTTAATTCATCCCTTTGGTGGTGATCGCTAGAAATCAACATCCGAGTAAATAAGTTATCTAGTTAAAAAGAACAAGACCAATCACATGTGCATCCATTAGAATTATTATAAATATTACATAAACATCCACCACCTACCTCTTCTAGGTCAAAAGTCAAGATTTGAATATTATCTGTTGAACAGAAATCTAAATTAAAAGACCCAGCAATATGATTGGATATGGTTTAGACAATGGCCTTGTTTCCTGTAAGCAAATAAAATACAAAGTAGAAATATACTGACACCAGTCAGACTCCACAATGTTTGTAGCAAGACCTGCATGTTCCATGATGTAATATGCCACATTGGAGCTTTCGGTGGAGTGCTAGATTGCTAGCCAGACAGGCCAGTACCTATTTTGCTATTAGTCGTCAAAGGCTGAGCATTCTGAGAAGCACCCTTACAATTGCCAAAATTAAACTGGTCTGCTCTAAGAACATCTCTATGAATATCTATAAACAGCCGTTAAGATGCTTCGGGTAATGACTGCACTTATAAGGAAAACTAGAGTGGCGCTCAAGGAATCCATTTGTTAACTCTGGTACCCTTGGTGCTACCAAGTTATGATATTTTCCATCCCTGAAATTGCACAATGATGTTCAAATAGTAGAACATAAATCTGTTAACTGGCCCTTGGGATGCAGAAAATGTATTGTTAACTTTAAGTACACAAGGGGTCATCACAAGTATGTGGTGCGGTAAAAAACTGCAGTAACGTGACAGTAATTCCGTTACTGCCACACTACGGGTTTGGCAGTGAGGTGGAAGATATTTCTCCAGCAAAAGGCTGGAGGTAAATCCGCCACCTTACTGCCAGAAAATCGGGGGAATTCCCGCTTGCAGAATTACTGTCGGTGGTCATTCTGCCTAAATCCCCGTGGAGTCCTGTGGACCCCAGAAAATGGGGACTTGCACCACCTACCACCACTTGTAATCCGGTCATAAATCTCACGGACCAGCTGGTGGTAACAGCTATTCCATTTGGCAGTAGTTCTGCAGAATATTACCGGCATACTCGTAATGACCCCCCCACTGCCTCTATTTGTCACTGCATTATCTTGTGAAAGAACCCATTCTGTACATTTTACTCCATTTACTTTATCCAATCAAGAAACGATATTTTAACAGTTTGAGTACTGCAGGATTAGCTTGTAAATCAACAGGGTCAACACATTACACTGTGGGGCTGATTCATGGAATTTGTGCGCCGATAAACGAGGATTTGTGCGCCATTCTACCCGCAAATCCCTTTTTAACAAATAGGGACTTGCGGGCAGAATGGCACACAAATCCCAGGTTTTTCAGTGCACAAATTCCATGAATCAGCCCCTTAGTGCCAACTGTAGGTGATTCAATTGATTATTGATAGGCCATAATACTAAAAGATATCCTCTCTACATCGGTCGTCATGGTAAGCGCTGTAGTTAGTTGATCTTTCAACCAGGGCAGTTCATGGTTAATTCACTGAATGTGTTCAAATAACATTGAAGTATATTTTAGCAATTCATCCATATTACCAAAAAGTGTACATATATCGAACACTTGTGACAGACGCTAACAAATTAGCTGGGTTGTCACTCATAACAGGAATGATAATGGTTCTACCTCTACTCGAGGAATCCAAAACAGCTGTATTCCTATAAATCATACCAGCATTATTATTACAATTCTTAAGCCTCAATTGGGGGGATCCATTCTGCCTACACAGACACATTAAATGATTAGCCTTATTTTCAATGACGTCTTTATCCTCATTGGATAGGGAAGAAAGTGGCACAAAGCGCGTTGTCAAGGCTATACCTATTTAAATAATAATGGCTCCCAAGGAGGAAGCATCAAATGCTTTGCCATTGGAAACTATATCACTAGGTGTGTGAACCTCGATTGGTAAACAAAATGTGAACCCCCTTCTGATCCAAATTTCTTGTTATTCCAAACTAGTCAATGTGAAGGCAAGTGTTCCAACTAATGGCATGGGTTCTGAGGAGTTTGCAATGGAATTGGGCACTAGACAACGGTGTCCTTTTCGCTTTTCGTGGTCACTCTTGCCCTGGGATATCACCACACATAAAGATACTTAAAAGTGAGCTTAAGGGGGGTGATTTTGAGCTGTTCCTAGTTCCCCCTTCAGAGCCCGAAAAAAAGTCAACACACTTCACTCAAAGGCAGCTGGGGAGCCAGGGTTCCTGAATGAACAACAAACACTGTGCTTCATTGTGGCTATTAATTTTATTTGCTGCTATTCTTTTGCTGGTGGAAGTAAATAAAACAAACCCCATAATCTCACATGTTAATTTTGACTGATGTTGGTTTGAAGCAAGAGCGCTAAGGGAGTCGGCGGGAGTCTGCCTGTACTGTTCATGCCACTACTGTGTGGAGGAGGTGCTCCCTGCCTTAACCCAGACCTTGAAACGTTTAATTACTGTTCCTGTGGGTGAAGTAGTCATGTGAAGGGAGAGCTCTAAGGGAGTCAGCGGGATTCTGTCTGCGCTGTGGGTTGCATTGTCATTTTATTTATTTATTTTATTGTTAATTCATAAAGCGCTTAATACCAGTGAGTGGGTTTCTAAGCGCAAGATCAGGATTCAAATCTGTGTTGCGCCGCGTTGTCTTGCTTCGAAGTCAAATGCTTTGCCCCTGTGCTATCATTCCTCATGTGGAGGAAGAGCTCCCTGCACTAACCTGCACATGGAAACATTTAATTTTTGAACTGGTGCGTGAAGCTTGCATGTGAAGGGAGTCATTTCCGCTGGTGATGTTGAGTTGCACAACCAAATGAAAGGATACCAGGGTAAGGGAGTCATTCCCCCCTCGTTGTATCAAATTCTGAAGCCAAGATACCAGGAGAAAGAAGTCATTCTCTTGGTAAGCAAGGCCATGGGAAGGGAGTCATTTCCCCTGGTTGTGTTGAACTGTTAAATTATGATACATACTAGGAGAAGGGAGTCATTCTCCTAGTAACCAAAGTTGTAAAGACTTTCTGATAGTCTGTTGGAAGATAGGCAGTGTATCTGCCAAGGAGAGCTGCTTGTTTTTGCCTTTTGTTATGAAGGACAATTTTGACTGCGGGAAGGGAGTTGTTCCGCTAAGAGGAAGCCAACATCTGGAAGCAAACGTCTACACCCAGGCCAGAAGAAGGGAGTCATTCTTCTGGACCAAGCAATCATCATGCCACCTTTGTGTCTGTCTCCTCCTTCTGCACCCTTACACTACCTACTTGGATTCGGTTGTTTCTGCTTTGATCCCCCCTGCAAAGGGTTTACTAAAAAGTAGGTATGTTTATAATAACACCTAATTAGTACACCTAAAAATTGTATGGTAATTGTATGGCATTTTCAGCAGCATTGTTTAAGGCCATAAAAGATTTGATCACATAAATTGGGCAACTCTCCTGGAGTAGCTTAAAATATCTGCATTTGGGAATCAATGCACACCTTTTTTTTAGGATTGCAGACCTAAGTGTGAAGCCAAGTGTTCCTACTAATGGCATGTGTTCTGAGGAGTTTGCAATGGAATTGGGCACTAGACAGTGTCCTTTTCTTTTTTTGTGTTCATTCTGGCCCCGGACTATCACCAAACATAAATAGACTGAAATGTAGGCTTAATACTTTTTACTCAGATGATGTCGGTGCTCCTTACAGATTCGGAGTTCACTCTAACTCTGCTCCTTGAGTGCTTGTTGAAATTCGGCATGGTGTCTAGAATGCAGTATATTTTGATAAGCAGGAAATCCTAACCTTATCCAGCAACTATTTAAAAAACATTTCAAGACTAGTAAACTAGTGGGGGTGGTAAATACTTTGGGTTTTAAAATAGTTTGGGCAACAGTCCCCATTTTCTTCTGAGAATGTAGAAGTTATGGATGCTGTAAAAGGGGACATTAACCAATGGAAATTTGACCTTATGGTGTTTGGGGGGATATTGGTACGATAGAAATGGTGGTTCTATAAACAGCTTTATGTAGTTCATTCCTGTGGTTTGCATACAATTAATTCAATATATCAAACTCCTTTCCTTGTGCCTGTCTGCCATCGTACAGGTTAACGCAGTACAGTCTAAATCGTTTGCTCTTGGTAGGGGCGCACGACAAGACTGCCCACTATCGCCCATACTTTTTGCCTTGGTGATCGAGCTTATGGCTGACATTATTCGACATCACCATAGAAAGCAGGGACTTCAGATAGAATGGACGGAAATTATCTCGCTATATGCAGATAAAGTGTTACTATACATCAAGGATCCTCAAAACAATCTGGACCCCATCATGGAGGACATTATGCACATAGGCCAATATTGGGGATTCACTGTGAACTATGATAAATCCGCAGCATTCTCCCTAACCAACAGCAATCACGACCCAGAGGGACATTCCCTTTACAATGGGCACCGGAAAGGTTCAAATACATAGGCGTCATGGTCTCCAGAGACAGAAACAGACTGACGTGCGATAACTTCACTGCTCACGCAATGTATGCACACACGAAAATTGATCTTTGGTCAAAAGTGCTGATGTCCCTGGCCGGTTGGTTAGCATTGATAAAAATTGTGTTGGTACCCAAGCTACTGTACTTGTTTGTCAATGTGCCAATGTTGCAATTTCTCAATGTTCCAAAGCAGTATTTTAAAGACTTACACAGTGACATGTCTAGATTTATGCGGCAATCTGGGGGAATTAGGAAAAAATGGCAAGACCTGGCGAGGCCTTATAACAAAGGGGGTTCACTAGCTTCACTAGCCCGCACATGGAGATATATTGGTTAGCAGCCCATTTGCAAGTTTTTGGTATGGAACAGACGTGCTCCCACCACATGTTAAACTGGAGAGGGCAGCAGCAGGGAAGGTGAACATGAAATCCTTGATACTAGATATCATTTACAAGGATGACTGCCCATTTGATCCTGTGCAGGCAACATTATTCGCTTGGGGAGCCATTTTTGCAATAATAACTGAAGTGAGCGTACCATATTACCGATGGTGGCCGCTGTGGAACTTCCCAGACCTCTCGCCTACGTGGGATGTTTCGCTTACATCGAATTGGACTAAACTGGGGGATCGGATAATAGACGACTTGTTTCCCCGAGGGTCGGTTTCTGACGCCCCATACTCGGCGGGCGGAGTATTAAGGTACACTTACGGAGCTGCTCCAGTTTTATGATGGCAGCCATGCGCAAAACATGGGAATGCAATCCGATTGAGCCTCCTGAGAATTACTGGTTGTCTATATATCCAACTCTTATGGTTGCCGTAGATTACTGGCTGCCCCATACAATGGTATTATAGATGGGGCCCTGTAGGTGGTGCAGCTGGGCGGCAGAATTGGAGATGGATATGACGGATGGACATTGGAGCTCAATGTGTATGCTTAGTAAGACAGTGTTAATGTTAATGTTGATGTTAAATATTTTTACAGGGCGCAACTCACCCATGGGCCTTAGTGCACAGCATGTAAGAGGAGAAACAGGAAGTCTAGAAAACCAAAAGAAGACGGGAAGAAGTAAGGAGCTTAGTCATTGAAATTAAAGAGATACATTTTTAGACATCTGTTAAATGAGGATAGTTCAGGGCAAAGATGAAGATCAGTGGGCAGCGTATTCCACATGCGAGGTGCAATAGAATCAAAGCAGGTGCCGCCAAATTGAGCCAGTCTACAGCGAGGCTGCTTGAGTCTATTAGAGTTGTTAGATTGGAGAGGACGGGAGATACAGGGTCGCCTAATTCTTTTCTTCAGATAAGGAGGTGTGTCACTGAGACACTTGCAAGTAAGGAGAAGAATTTTATAGGTGACACAATGTTTAACTGGAAGCCAAGTCAGGGATCTATGAGCCTCAGTGACATGATTCCTTCTTGCCAGACCACAAACATCTCGAACAGCATTATTCTGAGCCACCTGTAACAAGGCCAAGTTGGGCGCAAAAGTGCCTGCCAATAGACTATTTCCATAGTCCAGTTTACAGTTGACCAGAGCAACAGCGAGGTTAGCAGTTGTAGAGAGGAAGGGCTTGATTTGCCTAATAAGGCGAGTAGTGTATTCACAGGATCTCTTCACCTGTCTAACGTGCTTATTCATGCCAAGAGAGGCATCAAAATAAACACCAAGAGTCTTGGCCCAGGGGCTGGTTTTAATAGAGGCATCGGAAATATCAAAGGCGGCATACTGAGTTTACCAAAGACATAGGTAGTGCGGCATCATAAATTTGGTTTTGTTCCCGTTTAGTGCCAGTGAGTTGTTAATCATCCACTCCTCAATCAGAGTATAGATAGAAGTGATCATCGACCGATCCCTCTCATAGTCGCCAGCCAGCTTGATCAATATCTGGGTATCATCGGTGTAGTTAGTGTAACCCACGCCAATGCTATCCAGAAGATCGAAGAAAGGACGAATATAGAGGTTAAAGAGGGTGAGAGAAAGGCAAGCACCTTGCGGAACACCACAAGTAAGGAGTTTGGCAAGTGAATTAAAGCCACCGGAGGCTACACCGGCAGAGCTGGGTCCCAAAAAGGAGGCCAGCCATCACAAGACGCTACTGGAAGAGTTAGCGATGGTCCCCAACCTCTCCAACAGCAGAGAATGGTCAACAAGGTCAAACGCTGCTGAGAGGTAGAGGAACATCAAAATAGCAACCTGACCAGAGTCAACCATATGGCACAGGTTGGCCTTAAGATCCAACAGAGCAGTCTCAGTGCCATGAAGCACTCTAAAGCCAGATTGCAAAGAGCCCAAGAGCCAATTTTTCTCAATATGCTTCTAAAGCTGCAGGTAAACAACCCTGTCCAGAATCTTCAACAAGAAAGTTGCAATGGTGATAGGATGGTAGTTCTCTACGGCAGCTGGGACAATAGAGACCTCCTTGATTACAGGGTAAATCCAGACATTTTTGCGAGACGCCAGTACTGTAGAGGTGACAAAGGAGGAATTAACTAATTTAGTGACAAAGGGGGCTAGACCGTCAAAAGATTCTTTAATTTTAGATGGTGCACAGAGATCACAAGGGCAGGAAGATGGCTTCAGATTGCGGACTATATTAGAGAGTTCAGCTTCGTTATTTCTTTAAAGTTAAAAATAGGGATAGTGCAATTAAATGTTTCAGTGCACTCAATTCCATGGAATGGGCATTGGTCAAGGTGGCATGACCAGTGCGTAGGAGAGTGATCTTATCCCGATGGGCATTAAGTTTCTTACTAAAGGCCTGTTGAATAGCAGGGCATCATGATCACTTTTTGTGATAGGAGGAAAAGGGTTATCTTTCCATTCAAATTCCTTGAGAATGGTGAAGAGTTCTTTTTGGGAGGAGTTTGCTGTTTCAATGCATTCTTGATAATAGTTGCATTTAGCAGCCAAGATGGACAGTATCTACTCAGAGGCAGCTCTACGATAAGCTGCCAGAGTCAGTTGAAGGATTTCTCTGCCAGAACTGCTCTTTTTGTCTTGTACATGTTCGAAGTTGAAGAATCTTATCAGAGAACCATGATTTACGAATGATTTCAGTCTTCACGGTTTTAGTAGAAAGAGGTACAAGAGAGTTGGCAATGGTTGCAGTAGTCTCATTGCATTGATCACGGAGAGTCACACCATTGTTGGGGGGGGGGGTAAGATTGGCCAGTAAAGGCAAAGCTTGTTCACAGAAAGCCGCAGGGGTGATCTTATGGCTATTCCTAACAACCATGTCAATGAATATGAGATTTAATGAGTATAAAATCCTACATATGTTGCATTTCACACCACGCAAGCTATGGAAACTATGCCCTGAGAATGATGATTACTGCCCGAGGTGCGGTGGGACAGATACAGGTTATATACACATTCTATGGTCTTGCATGGAGCTCGAGGGATTCTCCGAAAGGGCCTATGACACATTTTGCACTGTAATTTGGAAGTGGATGGAGAAGTTGCCTATGAGTGTTCTATTTGGGGTTTGGCAAGAGGTCCCGAGAGACAGCTGAGGTCCTTTTTGAATATTGGTTGCATGGTAGCTAATCGCTGTATTTTATGAAAATGAAAAGACTCACACCTGCCTAATGTCAGGGACAGACTGAGGGAATTAGCATGAATCAATGACTGCGAAGATACGTATATAACAATGCAGACAATTTCGTTGCAGCTGAAAGACTTATGGGGGGAATTTCGAACATTCCTTGTTAAAAATTAAAATAGTGATATGTAACACTGTGACTGAACCACATGGTTGATATTGCAATGATTGTGCCTATGAACAAGCCTGCAGCAGTGAAAAGGGCGCTGCTTTACTGTTGGGCTGTCTGGCGTTTCAATATTTTACTTTGCTTTTGCTTTGTTCTACTCTGTTTCTTTGAACTGCACATAGTCCTCTACTACTGTGTGAAAACTGCTCCTGTGTGTTTAAGGGCTGTGTACACGCCCCCCCAGGAAGTGAGGACCAGCATCTGGATAAAAGCCTACCCCCGCCGCCCTCGTGGCGATAAGCCCGGAGCAGTGAAAAGGGCCCCGCTTGACTGTTGGACTGTTGGACTGTTGGGCTGTACGTTGGTCGTGGAATGTTTGATAGATCTTGATTACTTCCTTCGGCTGGGTAAGCTTCTGAATCCCCAATACTTGTGAAACTTGTTAACTGTAAAGCTAATGGTGGTTCATTAGCATGCTTGTACATCGTCTTAATTGACACAGTTGCATGCCTCCTATTCGAACTGTACGGCTACTGGACTCCTGAATTCTGCAGAGTTTGGGGTTCCTGGTTAATTAACTCTGAGCTGCCGCCTGATCAGCTTTTAAAAACTTTATAGCGGTTCATACGGCTTGGTCTGTTTGTTGTTTGCTCGCTGACCAGCCTTGGAATTCTATTGTATGGAAAACCTGAACCGTCAGTCCTAGGAAAGTGGACTGGCTGAGTTTGCAGTGAAGCGATATTCTAAAACTTCTATTCTGAACAATTCGAATCTGTTTAAACAGATAACTCTTTACTGTGCTTAACCATATGGACGGGGTGAATTATTGAATTTAGAACTTTGAATTCGCGGATTACTTGCTGCGGTTGGGGGCTGGAGGATTTCTCATCCCCTGTGTGTCGAGGTGATTCTAATTGCAAACAACCTACGCTGAGTGGCTGCGATAGATTTCTCCCCTATTTTGCGATTGTTCTATTTTTTGTTTTTGATATTGGAAAAAGTTGTAAGTTTAATGCATGGTTTTTAAAACTTTCCGCTGTACGTTGCACTTTATTGCATGAACGGCCCTTGACTTTATATCTGCATAATGAGTATTTTTTGATATATTGATGGGGCCCTCATCTGATTAACATTTCCCACACTGCTCGAAGGGATTAAATCGACCCTGTGATTAACTTTCTGATATATGACCTAGTGTTTTGTTATGTATGAAAAATCAGTTCTGTATAAAATTCTTTTTTCCTCACCATAATTAGGTAAACTGTCGGGATTGTTTCAGACTCTGGTGTATTGGTCTGTTTTATTTATCTTCTTTTGTATCTAGGCTATTTTATTCTTCTGTTTTCACCTTAGAACTCTGCCCTGTGTTGTACAACGGGCAGGATTGTATTTGAAGGGGATTTAACGGGTTCCCTCGTTCTATTTCTTTTCTTATATTTAGGGTGTATTTTTACTCTGTCATACCACTGCCTTTTCAGATTTGTTGTGATCTTGGGAGACTTCTTTGGCGTTAAATCACTTCACAAGGGCAGTGACCCCTCTTTGAAAGTGATATTATCTAAATTCTCTGGACACTCTCTGCATATTTAAATTTCTGGTGTTTCATACGTAAGAGGCAGGTAGACTTGGTTATAAGTAATACATTTGGAGGGTAATTATATCTCTCTTATGGCTCGAATGAGGCTTAGGAGCCAATGAGCCATAGAGGAGATAATTGATCCTCATCAACCCATAAATATTTCAATAGAGGAGATAATTGATCCTCATAAACCCATAAATATTTCAATGGATATGAATACTTTGGAATTGCCTGTAGAAAATACATTTGTAGGTGGGGAAGAGGTACTAAATGGGGAAATGGCTATGGTACCAGACACTGATTTGGGGGCTCCATGCAAATCTATAGGGTCGGCAGTGGCCCAAATACATAATCACCAAAATATGGATGCTCTAATGACTCCAGAAAATAGGCCACATTTCTCGTGGAAAGATGCTATGGGTCTTAGCTGCTTTTTCAAAGGGAAGGATGATATTTTTATTAATGCTTAAGAGGATAGATTAGCAGCTACCCTTGCCCAAAATTTAGATGATGTGGTACCACCATACTCGGGTGATACGCCAAACAGAGGAACCTATAATGATGGGGCACCAATTAAGCAAACTAAGGATACCCCAACGGTACCCAAAGTTAATATAATGGGACATACTAAGGAAGATTCTAGTCTATGGGAAGATGAGGACTGTGAGAACAAAAAGGACATTCTACAAGAACATGAAACCTGTTTATAATAATAGTGGCACAATTAACAACGATTCTACACCCAATAAGTCTATTCCTGACTTACCTACCTCCAATAAAAACTTGAAGTTACAAATTGGTAAAAAAAGATATTTGCCCAGAATCTAATGAAAAGAACCAGAGTTCTGGTAAAAAATTATTCAAAACACTGACACTAGGATCCTGGGTCAATACCCCAAACCACAAACAAACTAAGAAGCAACTAGGAGGACCCATTGCTGGAAAAAAAGATTTAAAAGTTTTGTTGGTAAAAAAATGGCAACCAGTACTGAAATAAAACCAATTATATCAGCGATATCAGAAGCCAGATTAGATAATTCCCATTTGGCTGAAGTTGCAAAAAATATTGAAAGTCCATGATGCTACACATAACGATATAGATGATCTTAGTATCATTGAATGTGCCAATCAGGCAATTGCTGACAGCAATTTGGGACATAGAGATAGCGAATCCAACAATGTAATTCAGCAGACATGTGATGCCTCATACATGGGATCTCCATCTGAACTCACCAATTTCATCGACGAATATACAGAGAAACAGAATTGGCTAAGAGAAAGGGGGCTTCTGCCGGAAGTTGCCAAAGACAATCCTGAAGATACAACAATGCATCATACTCTAAAGGAAGCAGACAAAAGGATTAGACTCACCCAACCGAGTCTGCTCTAAACATGGTTTTAAGTTCCTTTGTCAATCCATATGACAACATTTGGGCAGAAGTTTGATCTCATTCCGAACGTCTTACAGAAATCTATACGAGATGTAGAAGGTTTGGAAGGTTAAGATTGTCTGTTGAAGCATATGAGGGAGGTTGAACTGACTCCCATTAACCCTATGGGAGTTGGACCCCCTATTAGCCCTATATTATCAGTCGACCCAGGGGGCCAAGCTGCAATGAAGGGGGACCTCGATAAGGTTAATGTGGTAAAAGTAGATCATATTAGTGGAAGGGTTATAAAGGGACAGGATATTTTCTGCCCGCATCACTTATAAGAGCTCCCGAACTTGATAAAAACCAAGACATACATCGGGAGATAACCCTGTTTCCAATAAGGAGTCCACCATTATTGATCTAACTAAAGATGAAAGACCTGTAAAAGAAAGATTATAGCTGGCAAAAGACTTACTCAACAAATTAGGAAAATGAAAAGAATTTCAAAAAACGGAATTCCATAACACATTGTAACGCTCACCTGGTATCCATGGGGACGTCACTCAGCCTGTTCTGACCTCTTACGACCTCGAACCCTTCCCTGGAGGCTATTCGACTGGAGACTGGGCCTGAAACACAGGATTGGTAGAGTTTAACTCCCTATTGTCTCTGTGTGCTTGAACCCCTTCTTCCCTGGCGTACAACCCTACCCTTTGATCCACAGCTCACCTTGTTTTCTTGCATAGTGTGCTCTTCGGCCTGCTTTCAGAGCAGGGGTGCATTGATTGATGTAGGCTCGTTGCTGCCTAGTTACTTCACTGGCAAGAGTCCGACAGGTAAGTATGAGTCTTTTGAACAGTTCTCTAACTTCGTTCCTTTCCTTCCTTAGATGATGGCCGGCGTCCGGGGATGGCGGCGTGCTGCTGAGATGAGTAACGCTGAAGGTGAGTGAGAGCGCGATGCACCCCTTTCGTATTTTCATTGAACTGTGTTCTTTTTCTGTGTCTTTTAGGTGCCGCAACGTTTTCAGCGTGGATGCCGGTTATGGAGAACAAATGCGGTGGGTAAGCGCGGTATGTGGTGCCTCTAGATGTTTCCACGCTAACCTGGAGTCTCTTTTCCCTCTTGCAGATGGATGAGAAGTTCCGGAGACAGAGTTCTCCCAGAGCGGCTGGGATTCAGGTAAGCGTTTGAAGCTCGTACAGTATTTAAAAATAAGCGAAGATTTGCAGAATGCTTACTAATGCCTTTTTTCTGGTCTTTTCCCTTTTCCTTAGGAAGCAGCATGCCGGGATGGGATGCCTGCAGAACAGAAGGAGCGATGAATGATGGGCAGAAGCGCTGCACGGTAAGGCTGTTCCTAACGGTGTTCTTGTTCTTGCAGGAGCTGAGCGCAGAAGAAAGATGCAGGCCTACTGGAGACCGATCCGAACACGATGAGTGTCACGCTGCAGGTGCAGAAAATGCAAAGCATATTTCTCAGCCTGGGTGTGGCTTAAACAGCCTCTGGGTATCCCAGGTGTCTCTGGGCTGAACCACACCCAAAAGACTAGACCGCACATGCAGTTCTGGGAACCGAAATATGTGGGGGCATCCATCTTGTCCCCATCAATGCACTCCAAGTCCAATCCCCAATGTTATCCTATGGGAGTGAGTGAGTCTGGTGCCACAAGCGTCAAGTCTGACTCCAAGTGGGTCTTTGGTGGGATGGAGAGGCCCTTGAGGGCCATGTAGGTGATCGTGGCCTGGCTCCATCCTGACACCTTGGAGGGCTGGGGACATGAGGGGCAGGAATCATGACACACCTAAATATTTTTAAAAAAATTGACCGTACCGGAAACATTGCAATGTATAAGGAGGGGAATTCAAAAAGGTGGGGAAATTAATGTTTAGATATCGGAACTAATTGATAATGAAAAGGTTACAGCAAAGAAGCAAGGGAATGTTGCGGAGACAAAAGGATCTCCCGTCTGCTATTTCCCTTTTACCGAATACTGTAGAAGAAAAAGATCCAGGCTCTCGAAGGGGAGATACAGGAATCCAGACAGAGAAATCCCTGATACCAGAACCAGAGGCGGTAACTATAGGTACGTTTACATTAGTACATCAAGGAAATGTTGCAGAGACAAAAGGATTTCTAGTCTCTGCTGCTATTCCCCTCTTAGTGAATAATGTGGAAGGAAAAGATCTTGGTTCTCTTAGGGTAGATACAGGAACCCAGACAGAGCAATCCCTGATACCAGAAGCAGGGGCGGAAACTATAGGTAAGGTAGCATTTGCACATCTAAGGGATGATCTAACCCTCCATAGGCCCAATAGAGCATTCAGTGAACCTGATGCTATTAATAAAGAGGATGGAAACCATACATTTGAGGGTCCTAAAGACAAGAATCAGATGTCTCAAAGGTCTGCGCACTCTGCCCAGGCCAATGAGATGGCCCCAGACATTACGAGCCCCACTCTCGTTAATATTGCTTCGGCAAGACGACTTCTATTAGATCTACCTAGTCAAGGCATCCAACAGGTTGAAAGACCCTATACAGGATCAGATGAGATATGCGGCTGAGGCCCATATGAGAGGTAGTAGATTACCCATGGGACCCCCAAGTTGAACCAAAACTTCTGGGTGACTTATATGTGCCCAAGTTATTAGAGGGTTCAGGGATGTGGACTACTAAGACAACATCTTTTGAGGCCCAAAATAGAAAAACCATGGGGCCGCATAATATAAAGAGAGGTCCAATTATTATTATTTTTTTAATCTTTTTATTAATTTTCAAATATAACTTTAATCAACATCGGTAACTCCCCCCTCTCTCCCTCCCTCCCTTCCCCCATCCCCCAGAGTCCCCGAGACTCAAGACGACTAAAAACATGGTTATCACACCTTAAAAATCAGTACAGAGATACAGTTTTAAAACAAGTTTAGGATGCAGATGTTATGGGGGCTCCATTGAAGCATATAGTCACTCTGCAAGTACTGGAGTACCGGACCCCAGTCCACCAAAAAGTTCTTGGTAGCGCCCTGGAGTTTGCATGTCGTCCACTCCATCGTGATAAAATGCCACACCTTTCTGACGTGGGGGGGGGACTGTTGCTTCCACCCATGGGCAACCACCAACCACGCGGATATCACCAGGACCATAATCACCTTCCGCTGGCGCTTGGTGTGTGATTTCTGCATGGGGTCCCAAATGCCCGCCAGCCAAACCCCATCTCCAATGTTCTCCAAACCCTGAACCATTTTCCCAGCTTAGGCTCTCATCTCCTTCCAGAAGCGAGCAACAACTGGGCATGTCCTCCAGATGTGTCTCAGTCCCCATCCTGGCGACATCCTCGCCAACATAAACCATCCGTCTCCGGATACATTTCCTTCAGTCTCTTTGGTGTAAGATCCCATTGTAGCAGGACTTTTGCCACATTTCCCTCAGGTGGATGGATCTTGTCAGCATTTTAACACTCCGCCAAACCTCTTCCCAGTGGGATCGTGGGATATCCACTCCCAGTGTCTCCTCCCACCTCCTCATGTATTTTCATTTAAGCTCTTCCCCTTGCGAGTTCAGATGGGCGTACAGATTGGATATCAGTTTGCTCGTACCGGAGTCTGTTATCAAGTAATTCTCAAATTCAGTGAGGCCTCTCGATCCCGCTTCTTTATTGATCGGGGAAGAAAGCCAGTGGGTCAATTGAGTGTATTGGTACTTGTCTGTTCTCGCTATACCTATTTCTTGAACACAGTCCTCAAACAACATAAGTGCTCAATCTCTAAACATATTGCCAATCCTTGTGTAGCCCGCCTGTTTCCATGGCAGGAAGGCCTTTGGGTCCATTACCGGTGGGAAGTCAGGGTTATGGAAGAGGGCAGTAAACGGTGAGGGGTGTGATGTTAAGTTCCCCCTCTTTACTGCCGAATCCCATGCCCCTAGAGGAGCACTCAATATCTCGCTCAGATGGGTATTCGCATGTCTATGCCTCTTGTGGGACCAGAGGAGATTAGAGAGCGGGTCCCCGCAGTTGCGCCGCCTCGTAATATCTTTTAAAGTGTGGAAATGCCTGGCCCCCCTCCTTTACAGCTGCTGTCAGGGTAGCCATTGCCACCCTTGGCCTCTTGCGTTGCCATACATATGCTGATGTCATCCTGTTGAGAGAACAAAAAAATGATCTGGGGAGCCTGGAAATAGTACAAGACTTTGGGAAGAATCGTCATCTTGACAGCTGACATTCGTCCCCACCATGAGGTGGATAGTGGTGTCCATCTTGTCAGCAATTTTTGGAGGTGGGTGAGGAGTTCTGGATAGTTTGCCTTGTAGAGTTGCTGGATGCTGGAGGTAAGCTTGATTCCTAGATAGGTTATACTGTCCCATGCCAATTTCACTCCTTGCTCCCGGGCCTGAGATGGTCCCAAAAGTCTCCAACTCATTCATAAGTGTGGCCAGAGAACTGGAGGGGTCCGTCATGGATACCAACATGTAATCTGCAAAAGCCATGATTTTATGTTCCAGCCCGCCCATCTGCACTCCCTTAATTCGGCTTTGCTGTCGTATCCTTGCCAGAAAGGGTTCTAAAAAGAGAGCGTACAGAAGGGGGGGATAGTGGGTGCCCTTGCTTTGTGCCCGTTGTCTGGGCTACAGACTTGGACAAAAAGTTGTTGACGGCAATTCTTAGGGAGGGGCTGTTATAATCTGCCATGATCATTCTCATGTATGAGTCTCCAAAGCCCATGCGTGCCATCGTTCGAAATAGTTGCGACTATTCAACTCGATTGAATGCTTTCTCAGCGTCAAGGGCCACCAGAACAGCCTCCAAACCCGTCCGCTCGGCTTTTTCTATTATGTGGCAGACTCTCCTGGTATTGTCCGCTGTTTGCCGTGAGGGGACGAAGCCCGACTGGTCTGCTTCCACCAGAAAGGGTAGATGCCCTGTCAGCCTGTTAGCCAGCAGATTGGTGAAAAGTTTTGCGTCCAAATTTATCAGGGCAATCGGTCTATAGGACCCCGGGAGGGAGGGATCTTTATTCGGCTTCGGGAAGAGCACTAGTTTTGCCTCGTTCATTGAAGGGGTGATATTACCCCGAGTTTTGAAGGTGTTGAACAGGCTCGTAAGTCTGGGGGCTAATACATGCCAGAATGTCTTATAAAAATGTATCTGTAAACCCGTCTGGGCCTGGTGCCTTGTTCTTGGGGAGTTGTTTGATGGCACTGAGAACTTCCTCCAGGGAGATATCTTGGTCTAGCACTTCCCGGGCTACTTCGGTCAATTGCGGCAGAGGCACTTCCCTGAGATATATTTCTTGGTCTTCCTCTTTTGGGTTGCTGGTGGTATGTAGGTCTCGATAAAAAAAGTTCTCATAATCTCACCCATTTCTTCGTTTGTTGTTTTCCTGGAACCTGAATGGTCCACCAGTGCCATTATGGATCTCTCCCTGGTCATTTCCCGGAGTTGTCGAGCCAGAAGGGCTCCTGTCTTGTTGGCAAGGATGTAGTATCTTTGCTTCATCCTCATGAGGGAGTGGCCCACCTTCCGGGTATGAAGGAGCTCCAGTTGGCCCTGGATGTGCCGCATGGCCCACCTCTTGGCTCGGCTTGGAGTCGCCGCTGCCCCTCTCTGTGCGTCTCGCAGCTGTCTTTCAAGGTCTCTTTCCCATTGCGCTAGCAGTTTATCCCTCTTTGACTTCAGGGCTATTAGTTCTCCCCTCAACCACTTTAAAGGCATCCCATACTATGTATTGGGGGGTCTCCCCGTGTCATTTTCGTTGAAGTATATTTCTATCTTCTCTTCAATTTCCTCCACCAGCCTTGTGTCTTGTAGGAGCTCCGATGGGAAATGCCAGGTCCAGACTCCACCCTCCCTGGCTTTGAGTGCTAAAGACAAAGTTAGTGGGGCATGGTCCGAGAGGACGATGGTGCCCATTTCTACCTCCCTGATTGTGCCTAGGAGATTAGTGGAGACCCATATATAGTCTATTCTCGATAATGAATTGTGCACATGATAGTAATGCGTGAAGCCCTGCCGATCCCCGTTAATTGATCGCCAGGTATCGTGTAGGGAGAGGGAGTTGAATGCCTTCTTCAATGCCTCCGAGGGGGCTTTGGAGCCCTCGCTGCATCTTCCCGTCCTATCTTGGGTGGGGTGCCTGGCCAGATTCAGGTCTCCCCCCAGAATGATGTCTCCCGTTGCAAATTCTTCAAGCGTTCGCAGCAGCTCGTTTAGGAATACCTCTTGACCCACATTTGGGGCATATACTGATGCCAGGGTGATCCGCCTCCCCTCGACCGTGATGTTCAAGATGATATATCTCCCTTCCTTGTCAGGTCTGTGGCCATAAATCTGCGCTTTCAAAGTGTCTTTTATGGCAATCAGGACCCCCGCCCTCTTTCCTTCAGCATTTGATTGGAAAATATGCTTCGCCCCTTTTATCTTCACTCGGGTTTCATCACTTCTCTTTATATGTGTCTGCTGGTACATTAGAATGTTAGCTTTCTGTATCCCTGCTTGTCTGTCCAGCTTGGCCCTCTTGATGGGAGTATTCATGCCCCTTACATTCTGTGAGAGGACCGTCACAGGAATTTTATGCATCGTATTCATGGGAAGGCTGTTGTGTAGGTTTTTCGAGGTTGCCCCATTCTCCTGGTGTACTCTGTGTTCTGCCAGATGTTTGTTTGTCGTCATGAGCTCACAATTTCCCCATAATCCCTTCCCCCCAACAAAATCCCTTGAGGAAAGAACTGGGTTGCTACGTGCCCTGAGAAAAAGTGTCCAGTGCTACCAGTTCGTAAATCCCCTCATAAACTCATTGCGGGGAATCCTAAACCCCACTGAAGAATCCATTCGAGGTCTTCTGCTTCCTCTCCTCGGCCTGCTGATAGACCATCAGATGATTCCATTGTGACCTTTTAGTTTGGGTGGAATACGCCAGGGCGACACCTGACTTAGTATGAGCTCTTGGTTAGCGTCGACGTGACCTTTTGCCGGCTAAGCTTTTCTATCAGTTCCCTTCTTGTGGACCGTCTCCAACCCCTCCCGCTGCTTTTCCCCCCTGGGTTTCCTCTGGGGTTTCGAGTGTGCGCCATCCCCTCCACTCGATATGCCCAGAATCTTTTCTCCTTCCTCATGGGAGGTGATCCTGTGCTGGGATCCCTCCCATGTAAACAGGAGGCCAAACGGAAAGGTCCTTTTATATTTCACTTGGGCAGCAGATAAGTGGCGCACCACCGGACCCATCATCCGCCTATCGAGAAGGGTGGACTGGGCCAGATCCTGGTATAGTTGTACCTCTTGGCCATTCACTCTCACCGGGGGGGGGGGGAGTCTGGCTTTTCTCAGAATCTGTTCTTTCTGGGCATAAGAGGTTATGGCCACAAACACGTCTCTGGGCCTCGTTCCCGGTTCGAGCCCCATTTTGGGGCCCACTCTACGGATGCGGTCGATCCCCACTCCCTGGCACCCCTCCTCAGCCAGGATGCGTTACCGTCAACTTCAGGTCAGGTTCCCCTATGGTTTCCGGCAGATTTTTGATTCTCACATTGGACCTCCTCGATCTGTTTTCAGGTCCTCGCATTGTTGTTCTAGATACATAGTCGTCTGGGCCACCCTATCCAATGTTTCTTCGGATTTTAAAGAGTCCTCCTCTAATTGCTGCAGTTTTATCTCCATTGAGTTGGTTCTCTCCCCCAATATGGTAATATCTTGCCTGATTTCTTGGATTGACTGAACCATCTCGTTCAAGAGTAAATTGCTCTTGAACCGATTTGAGCAGCTGCAACTGAAGTTCCTTAAAGCAGGTTTGCATGTCCTCTTTGTTCATGAGAGTTCCCTCCATCCTATTTCAGGTCAAGGTGGAACCCAGTGGGGGGGGGGGGAGTCGTCCGGCGTAAGCGTTGGGTCGTCCCGCGTCCCCCAGAGCTGTTTCAGATTCCTTCCCTGATTTCTCTGCGGGGAGGATTGTGCTGTGGATTTCAACCATGACTTGGACATTTATACACCTTATCAGGCCTGGTGGTGGTTGTCTGTGGTGGTCTCCGTGGGTGGGCCCCAGTGGACCTGATCTAAAAGTTCCTAGAGAGAGACAAACCGCGGTTCAGCGGGTATCCCGTGGCGCCTTCTAAGTTATAGTGAGAGACGGGAACCGCCTGCAGAAATAGGTGCTGCGCGCCATGTTCACCCATCCGTCACCTATGGTGTCCAGAGCGTGGCCCCTCTGCAGAATGTCTTTCTGGTGGTCCTCCTCCCTCCACTTGTGCCCCCTGCACCCAATACACTGTGGAGGGTTAGGTTGATGCAGGCCTGTTAGTGTGTGAAAGGTAGACACTGTTTTTCGGTGTATTCCGTAGTATTCAGTCGTGCAATGGAAGGCTTGCTTCTGCTGCAGGCTGCCCCCCCCACCAGACACCCCTCCTTAACACTCCTCTCCTGAGGATGCAGTGGGCTCCACAAGGGGCCCTCCCTCTGGCTCAGCACCGTGACACCGGACGGCCGCCAGTATGCGCGGGGGGGGGGCAAGTCGTCACGAGGACCTCCGCCAGCGCACCACCTTGGCGCGCTGATGAACTGCAGGGCTCCCGGCAAGTCGCTTCAGGGCTCCGGTGATCCGCCGACATGGCGGGGGATTCCGGCGTCATCCGGGGGGGGCGCGGGTCCACCCAGCCCGCCGACTGCACTCCTCCTGGGGGACCCACCTGCGTCTTGTTGGTCTCTCTGCTGCCCGTCTCCTGCGCTCCCCACGGGGGACGGATGTGCTTCGGATCGGGGGAGTGGGCATCCACCAAGACGGTCTCCCCTCCCGGCGGCCCGCAGATTGCTCCTCGGCAGGTGCACCACGCTCCCCTTCAGCTTTGCGCCAGTTCCCGCCCCGGGCCGCCTCGCAGCGGTGCCGTGTATGATACAAGCTGGGAGCATGGTTTTTCGATGTGCTGCGTTAGTCTTGGACCCCCGGGCTGGCACAGCTTATGCTTCCATTCAGTCAAACTTCTTTATGTCCTCGGAATGGCCCGAGGTGCTTGATGATGGGCTATTAATCGCGGCCTTACGAGGAGCGACAGGTGGACGCGTCTTCACTCGGCGGCGGCCATCTTGGATTCCGAGAGGTCCAATTTTAAGGGGGCAAGGGGCCCGGAAGATCAATGAACAAGATATGATTGAACTAAAGGGAAACGATGAGCGATCCCGTGCAACGATGAATGGCGAAGGTGAACAACTTGACGCCTTGCAGCTAATAAGTCTCTGGGAAGACGAGATCCCAGTTTGCCTCAATCGCAACGTTTTGAAAATCTTCTCCCAGATTCCAACTTTATCTTTGCTGTATACTTATGATCTTGATAGAATATTCTTCCCAATTAAAGGCTGCTTTGACACAAGTAATGTAGACACTGCCCCAGCCCCTCCGTGACAACGTGGTGCTCCGCCATCCTCTGCACTTGCAGGTGCTCCCCCGGATGGCAAACAGGACGGATGCTACATCAGGGCCAGTACGCCAAGCCAATCAGGTGGACTACAACCTGCATGGGGAAGCTGTGTGGCTGTCACTACCACAACCCCTCTGGCACAACGTGGTGCCCCACGTACCGGCAGCCAGAAAACATGCAGGCGGCAATGGAAAGACTGCTAGTGTATTCCCCTGAGGCAGCAGAACCCTGCCGAAACTGGGTAATTTGAAAAGAGTATCGGAGGACCCGTAACAAGACATTGGTTCATTTTCCGGGCCAGCCCAGAGCTGCGATAACAGCCGCTATCCGCTTGGAGCCTGCTGGACAAAGGCTGTTTTCCTCGCATACAGATCCAACGAACAGCCACTCTGAGATCAGCCGGCACAGGGAGGTAGCATCTCGGGGAGGTGCAAGACGCAGCGGCCATACGGGGTCACTGACCCAGTGCCAACCCACCCAACCCACAAAGCCACAAAGAGTAAGCCTGGCCCACATTGGTCTGCTGCAGGTTAAGAAGGGCACAGGGGCCTGCGCTGATACCCGGGCCGCAAATATAAGACACAGGAAGTCCATCTTACGACCAATACCAGCGCCTACCTGCAGTGCATACAAGCCAGATGCCATGAGAGCCTCAGAGGCAGCCGGGGGATGAGGGGGCGGTAACACGATCCCCACCCTCCTTTCACAGGGTGGCGCTCCACCGTCCAGAGGACAGAGAGCACCCGGCGGCACACGACGCAGACCAGGGAAACCAGATGAGGACACAGTACCAGAAATTCAGCAACGTGGGGAACAGAAGGAGTCCAGATAGTGCTGGTTGTTGCGCAAGCAGGACAACACAAAGCACAGCAGAAGGACCAGGGAAATTCATGAAGAAGGTCCCCTCGAGATCAGCACACCGGCAATGGACGTCTGCTGACTTGGCCACAGCCCCAGAGGGAACAGTGAGTAAAGACCGAATAATATGAACAGAGTTTTTTAGCCCACAATGCTAGTCTGAGCACAGAGTACCATGCTCAAAAAAATGTCAGGCTTATACTGCCTACTCCCCTGGGACCTGTTGCGAGCCGCACTGTGTGTGGTTATAGTATCTAACTCTTGCAGACTCACTCCCCGTCTCCGATACCTGGGGGGGGCAGGTGTTGAAGCATGCTAAGTGTCTCGGGGGATAGAATTTGATGCACAAAGCCCAGGCACTGCCAACATACGAAGGCGGTTTTTTATTGGCATGGAGGGAATATGACATTACAAGACACAAGCAAGGCTAAATCTTTGCTAGAAAACTGTACCAGGCTAACAAATGCAGGCCTATGCTGCCTATCCTCCCTGGGCCATTTGAGTGCTGCTTTGTGGTAAAAAAACATATCGGGGTACTAATCCTGTTGATAGTGGGAGCCCCAGAACGCCAGAGTGACACTTCCCACCCCAGCATTTCTACAGCACACAATAAGACAAAGATGTACATTTTTCCTTTTCGTTACCGTCATAAAGATCTCTAAGGAATGCAATTGTCAGCGGCACAGCCCAAGGAGAAGCTATGACAGATGGTTGCGTGAAAAGTTTTAAACATGGAGCTTACTAGTCATGTTGGCCCGGGAGCCATGTCTGAGCTGAATGTCAAAAACCAACACCCCTAGGGTCAAAAGGGACATGCATTTTCCCTCTGAACACCAGCCCTGGGCGCAACGCACTACCATGGGAAGACAGAACAAGCACTTGCATTGGAAGCAAGATGACACAGAGCAATGCAATCTACTGAGTTCCAGTGATTTTTCAGCTCGAGAACCCACCTCTGAGGACAAAATTAATAGCGCCCCACCAGGGGCCGTATCACAAGTGAATCAGTCGGAGGGAAAGGCAGGATGCCTCCTCCTTTAACCCAAGGGCATGGAAGGGCACAAGGCCCAAGCCGAGATCAGGTTGGCTGCAGGTGGAAACACAAGAACCCACATCCCAGTGCCCCCTCCTTCAACCTGAGGGCATGGAAGGGCACAAAGCCTAAGCCTACACCATGTTGGCTGCAGGTGGAAACGCAAGAACCCATCTCCGAGTGCCCCCTCCCTCAGCTTAAGGGCTGGGTGGGGCGAGGCAAGGTACCACGTTTTTTAAGAACAGGTAGTTAGCGCATCTCGCCCTGCTTCCCGCACCAAGGTTAAGTAATACACCCCTGATTAACCAAGCTGGAGATGCAAACACAGATTAGTATGTCACTATAAAATGCAGGCCAATAGCATAATTATGTGTTGTCAGAAATTACCATATCACACGTACAGCAGGCTTGATTAAAGGGGAGTACGGGGAAGTCAATAAGCCAATAAGCCAGAATCCAGCATATAAAACGAATAGGAATAAAATACACAAAAAGGCGCTCCGCTAAGCAGGCAGGAATAAAAGACACAAAGTAATTGGTCATAAAAGAAAGCCCGTGCTTCAAACCTACCACCTACTAATGCCGCAAAAGTCACAGAAATAATAAAGTCATTGTGTAAGCCTAGAAGGAGGTCGACCTTAAAAGAAATTACACAGGAAAACTGGCTAGCGAAGGCTGCTAAAGGAGGCTAAAGCGCATAAAAGATTGGCATGAGACAAGCGCCGTACCAAAGAGGCGGATGTGGCAGACAGGCGCAGGAGATCCCCATGTGCACCACCCACTGAAACCGCAGGAGGCATAACCATAGCCAGGCATGGCAGCAATGGTTGCTGGGGGGGAGGGGGATCTCCATCCCGCACCCCACAACAAAGTGACCGATGGAATACAAAGGTATTTCAGGTAGTAATAATTCAGAGGGGGTTCCCACAGAAGAGCTACTTTATTCAAACAGTGGGCCCGCGAGTTCCAGATAGGGGGTCAGGGAAGCCAAAACAGCACTCAGAGAAATGGTTCATTTATAGAGATCAAGGAGGGAATTCAACTTGGCGGTCCCCGGGCAGTATAAGGAGCTACACAGGATATATTTTGAGGGGACCAGAGGGGACGTAAACCCCCACAGGGTGGCGGCAGGGATCAGCCTCTAGTTGGCCCTACGTGGAAGTAGTGTCCCCGCTCACCTGATCCCTTGTTCCCAAAAATATTTGTGTGATATTATTATGTTTGGTTGGTTTTCTTTCCACCACAGCTTATGATATAATAAAGCTTGTGGCCAAAGTTTTTCCACCCTCCCTCTTGTTTGGCCTCATGTTTATGGCACTGTCATTACTGTCACCCGTCACACCCTGCATGGCTCCCTCACACCAAAACACTTCCAGGCTTATAGTCATGGGCTCTTCCCCAGAGGTGGAAGGCCCAGGGCCATAAAATGGGAGGTGGGCTTGGTAGGGGAGGGGGATACGGAAGCGGGCAGCATCTTTCAGGTGTGTTGGGGTGGGCCACTGGCCCACAGCACAATAGGGACCCAGAGTCCAGGGCGCCCATAAACTGCGAGGAGGTGGCAGGGGCAGGTGACAACAGGTAGTCACTGCCCCTGACATCCACATCAAAGGTCCGCTCCCATCCGGGCGGATGGGAGACAAAAGGCTGGTTGATGCTTCAAAGAGAAAGGGGGGCTGCCTGCCCTCAGGGCAATTCTGGCCTACATCTGGAGGAGGGCAGACAGCCTCTTGTCTTCTTTTCCCCGGCCCCTGCAGCATGGCAGGAGCACTGCCGCCGCCGCTCTGCGAGAGATGGGCAATAGTAAGTTTAAAAAAAAACTCCCTCCCACCCTTTGGTAGACACACTACCAACTTGTGAATAGTGGTCAACAGGACAGGCACCAATGAAAAACTTAAAACTAATGATTTAAGAGCTGGCAACAACCAAAAGCATTAGTGCACAAGATGGCTCGAAAAAACAAGTTACCACAGGACATACTGTTCTAATGTAAGTGGTAAGTATCAATCAGCACCAACGCTGCAGGTGGCAACTTCACAGAAAGTAAGTATAATAAGCCTCTCGGAATATAATTAAATAACAAAAACCACAGCAGCAGGTTGCCGGCTCAAGGTGAGTTGTAGTTAACTGAAGCGCAGTGATCCACCTACAGGAGGTGAAAACTCTAAATTAACATAAAAGGAAAACGCTTTTGCAAAACCTATGTAGGTTCACAGGAACATGCAAAGTAAAAAGTTATCATGTACATCTAAAGAATCATTTGAATAAACAAACCAATTGGGCAGGTTGCCTTACTTGAAGTAGAGTTGGTTGTATGCTGAAGCTCAGTAGAAGCCACTCTGGTTTTAATCTAAATAACCAAACCACATTGGGCAGGTGGACAAACCTGAAGCAAAAGTGCAAGGAAGCCGAGGAGCGGTAAAATGCCCCAATGGAGTCCGGTAAATATGCAAATCAAATGGGCAGGTTACCAAACTTTAGGTAAAGTCGGAGGCAAGCTGAAGTCTAGTCCATGCCTCACGGGAATGAATGAAATTACCAACCCATAGGGGCAGGTGTCCAAACTATAGGAAAAGTTGAGGAAAAGTAAAGCCAAGGAAACACCGCAAGGTTCACAAATAGAAAAACCAAACCACAGAGGCAGGTTGCCACACTTGAAGTAAGTATGGACACAAGCAGAAGCCCAGTAATCCGCCAGTAAGGAGGAAAAGCATAACATACCAAGAAGGCTACGTCTTAAGAGGCCTTCAAAATTGTCAAATAATAATAATAATTCAAAGGCCAAGAATGGAGATAAACACGGGCAAGGGATCGAGAATCCAACTAGGAAAACGCTGGCTCATAGAACCCACCCCCGAGGAGAAGCAATGCAATAAGAATGCATAGGGGTTGTTTCAAACACAAGTGGATCATGAGCAAAGTAAAACGCCAAATTTAACACCAAATTGGGAGACAAAAAGGCTAAAACGCCTTAAAAAATAGTCAAAAGATAATAATATACAAATACAATGGCTCAAAGAACCCACCCCCGAGGAGAAACAATGCGATAACAACGCACAGGGGGTTTGAAACACAAGTGGATTGTGAGTTAAGTGTACGCCAAAAGGCTAAATCACATTCAAAATGGTTAGTTATTACAACACGGGCTCATAGAACCCACCCCCGAGGAAAACAATGCAATAACAACACATAGGGGGTTTCAAAACGCAAGTGGATCATGAGCAGGGAAAAACCCTATTAAGGCTCTAAGAACCCACCACCTTTGAAAAACAATCCAATAAAAGCGCTTGGGGAGTTTCAAAACACAAGTGGATCATGAGCAGGGAAAAATCCTAGTAAGGCTCTAAGAACCCACCCCCGAAGAAAAACAATCTGATACAAGCGCATAGGGGGTTCAAAACACAAGTGTATCGTGAGCAGGGGGAAAATCCTAGTAAGGCTCTAAGAACCCACCCTGTCGAAAAAATAGTCCAATAAAAGCGCTTAAGGGGGTCTCATATCCAAGTGGATCAGGAGCAGGGTAAATTCATAGTAAGGCTCTAGAACCCACCCCGTTCATAAGGAATCCAAGAGGAGTGCTCAAGGGGGTCAAAACGCAAGTTGATCATGAGCAGGGTAAGTTCCTAGTAAGGGTCTAAGAACCCAACCCCGTTGAAAAAATAGTCCAATAAAAGCGCTTAAGAGGGTCTCATAACCGAACGAATCGCAAGTGGATCATGAGCAGGGTAAGTTCCTAGTAAGGCTCTAAGAACCCCCTCCCTTTGAAAAACAATCTGATAAAAGCGCATAGGGAGTTCAAAACACAAGTGGATCATGAGCAGGGAAAAATCCTAATAAGGCTCAAAGGACCCACCCCCGATGAAAACAATCTGATAAAAGTGCATAGGGGGTCCAAAACACAAGTGGATCATGAGCAGGGAAAAATCCTAGTAAGGCTCTAAGAACCCACCCTCTTTGAAAAACAATCTGATAAAAGCGCATAGGGGGTTCAAAACACAAGTGGATCGTGAGCAGGGGAAAATCCTAGTAAGGCTCAAGGAACCCACCCCCGAAGAAAAACAATCCAAGAAAAGCACATACACAGGCTTGAAGAACCCACCCCTGAGGAGAAACAATGCAATAACGCATATGGGGTTTCAAAGGCAAATGGATCATGCGCTAAGCAAATGCCGTATGGATAAAATGGCTTCCAAAAATTGTCAAATAAGAATAATAGATAGGTGGTCTTAAATCTGTTAATGGGGGAAATCAAAGGCTTCAGAGAGTTGGGCTTCGAAATTAAGTCCCTGAAAATAGATCAGAGCCAACCTAAGGGACAAAAAGACACGGAATATAAGGGGAATTTGATAATGGTCCATCGACTGGAAAGAAATTCCCGGGACCAGCAGAGGCATCTTCCGAGAGGGCAGTTTAGAGAAATCCAAGTTTGGGCCCAAATCACTTGCGCCCTGTGGAATTGATGATAATATAGGAAGCCTATATTCTGTGGTCGAAGTGTACAAAAAGTAGTAGTGGAACTATGTTCCCTACTGGACTGCACCGCTCCCACACACCCCATTGCTGCCCCCCCCCATGCACAACGCAAACCCCTAAAAACATTCACCTGCTGCTTAAGGGCACGTCCAATGCAGTGCACAGAAAGTGCAAGTTTCATCTTCTTCCTACACATTTATTTTTAAATGAAACTGTTCCGGAACAGTTTCTTTTTCAAATAAAAGTATAGAAACGGTAAAACCTATTTAAAATAAGTAGAGGAGCACCGCTCCCGACCTCTCCCGCCCACTTCGACCACTGCCTATATTCCTGTTCTGGCCAATCACGTACAGTACATTTGAAGTGTATCTCGAGGAACACCAGGGGGAATATGCATTTTTTCACAAACACTGATGCAGCGCTTATGCTTATAGATAACAATTGCATCTTCCTTCAAGAAACATGGTTGCTGGTGGAACCATTTGTAGATGCCTTCGAAGTAATTACACAATTGGCTAGACCAAGTAAGGGTGGAAGGCCATCAGTAGGACTTATTATTGCACTTAAGTCAACTCTGGGTTTTTCTACTTCGGTGATAGATGGCGTTCCTCTGGGAATTCTTGTGGTAAAGGTGGGCTCCAAGGATCGATTGGTGGATATTCTACTGTTTAATGTCTATGGGCATTCTGGGTTGGCACCTCTTGAGGTTTTCTTAGAAAAGATCACAGAACTAATCCTAGACTGGAAATTAGCATCTACATATGGCAAAGTGATCCTCGCTGGGGATCTAAATTCCAACTGCCGTACTTCCTCTGATGAGGGTTGTAGGGACTTGGGAGAGGACATGCAGGATCTATCAGATATGGCCAGACATTTCAATGGGGTAGACTGCGGAACCTCTCCCTTGACTCCATGGGCTTAGAGTGCCTCAATGTAACACTGGACCTGACTAGGCCTTCCATACCAACCTGGCAAGGGGAGCGAGGTCATCGACAACAGACCATATTATTGTTGAGGAGTCTCTAGCCAAACTATCGTCTGGCTTTTCTGCGAATCTAAATACATGGAGTGATCATAGTACTCTGAAAGTAAACTTCTACCTCCTGCTTAATACGATTCGTGCAGGCGGTGGAACAAATTTAAAAACCTTGGGACAAGGCAGAGGAGTCAGATGGTCACCTAGGGACATAGAAATCCTAAATGGTGAACTGGTAGATACCCTGAACTATACCGCCTATCTTTGGAAACAGGAGGTTTTTAATGCCCCTGAATTTGATTCCTTTTTGACGGATTTCCATGGAAGGGTGCACCATAACCTCAGTATGGGGCCCCCGATAAGAAAGAATACACACATCTATGATGAGGGAGTGGCTAAAGCAAAGTCTCAAATGCTTAAGATGCTCAGAGTGGTACGTAAATCTAATACTGATCAATTAGAAAAAAAATATTTGACTAGAAATATCAAGCAGAATTAAAAGAACTTCTGCATCTCAAAAAAAGCCACTATGTAGCAAAAAAGATGCCGAAGGAATGTTAGGTGTAGGGCTTTTTGGGGACTTATTAATTCTCAAGATATACCACTTGTGATAGATCAAGTGAATCGAGTCTCGGAGGGACATTGGGTCCACTTTATTATGGAACTACATGGGAATAGGCTGGATGATTCCCCCATTAAAAACCGAAGGGGATTGTGAGAGTGGGAAGCTCTGGGCTCCTGATATTGAGTAAATTAATTAAGGTGGTGAGAAATGTGCATGCTGCAGGCCCAAATGGGCTCAAAAATGACACATTGAAAGCAATGCCAGTAGTATGAGCCCAAATTCTTACAATGCTATTTAAAAACATTGTAAGAACTGGTGTGCTACCATCTAGCTGGCAGACAGCCCATATATTACCTATAATACCCATATAATACCTATCTTTAAGAGAGGTGACCAGAATGCAGCCAAGAATTATTGGCATATAGCACTGATAGACGCAGGTTGTAAACTATTTGCGTCACTGTTGCTATCACATGTAAAAGATTGGGTGGCAAAGAGACATATTTTAAACAAATACCAGACTGGGTTTAGGGTAGGGCACTCAACAAATCTAAATGGGCTGGTTATGAGGGCCCTTCAAGAACCTTATATGTCGCTAGCATTGACTTGTCAACAGTATTTGACTCTGTTATTAGGTCATGACTGTGGGCCAAACTTGCTAACTGGGGTATCCCTGATGGCTTACTAAAGTTAATTATGGCCATGTATGAAAACTCAGGGATACATGTTCACCTAAATTTAGAGGGTAATCTGTCCAGAAGGATTAGAACTATGGTAGGAGTTAGACAGGGTTGCCCTTTAGCACCCTGTCTCTTTAACCTCTATGTTGCGGATGTTGGAGAATACCTGGAAAAAGCATGTTTGGTAAATTGAAAATTGGGTGAATTTAGGATATTGTGGTTAGCAGATGCTGATGATTTCCTACTTTTTGACCAAACTAGAGTGGGATTACAGCGCCTTATCGATAAATTCGCACAATTTGTGGAAATTAATGGCTTGAAAATAAATCCCAGTAAAACCCGCATTCTGACAATATCTAAAGGAAGAAAGGGAAAAAAGATGGGCTGGAATATAGGAGATCAACGCATTGAAAGAGCACGGAAAATCCTATATTTGGGCTTTCAAATCATGGCGCAATCTTCAAATTCCGAACTCCGTACTTTTCTTAAACAGAAGATTATACTCCTAATGACTTAGATTGTCAAGCTGGACCGGAAATTTGGTAGAATCTCTCTGACACAGCCGTTGATTTTTATGAAGGGAAAATAGTCCCAAAGGTTATTTATGGAATGGAGCTCCATTTCTTGGAACTACAGACCTTCTGGGAATCTATTGAATAGTTATTTGGAGGAGAGTCTTGAAAATACCTAATGCCATCCCAATGTCGGCAATTCGATTTGAATTGGGCTTGGTGTCCTTGAAAGCGAGATCTCTGTGGCGGTTGATGGCTCTATTCGGCAAACTACTAAACCCGATATCCGAAACCCTCTCTTTTAGGATTTAGGGAAATTAGTCTCTACCCAGGGACAATCCACATGGGAATAAATATCTGTGCAATTTTAGAGACTTTTGTGATGAGACCCTACAAGATCTGTCAACGGATAGGGAAATGTTAGTGAATAACCCAGATAAAGTTAAAAAAACTCATTTATGAGAATGACTGGATCAGTACAATGGAAAGATTCCACAGTTATTCTTCGCTTACCCATCTGAAATATTAACATAAAAAAGAGGAACAGTCTCCTTTATGATGAGACAGTTCCCGAATGATTATCATCGCTCCCTCCTTCTTAAATTAAGGTGGACAATTCTTACAACCAAAGAGGTAATGAAGAGAAGGGCACTAGTTGACGATACTAGCACCCTCTGTAGATTTTGCCACAAGATGGGGGTTTTAGAAACCAACCGCCACCTCTTTCTTGAATGTACTAGCTTAAAATAAAAAATATGTCTATATATGGAGAGGTTTGCCATTATGGGCATCTTGGAACAAGACAATTGTATTTGGTCAAGATGCCTTTCAATCTGTAATACGGGGGAAGGATTGGCAGTGGCAGATTTCATTAAATCTTTAGATCTTTACATGGACCTTGCTCCGCCAGTGGGAGATTCTCAATTTTAGATATAGACTTTACTGTGGGGCTCTGGTAAATAAAAGTTTCCTTCTTTTTCTCTCTTTCCTCTCTTTGGGGAGTTGGCTATTGTAAGTAATTCTGATAATTAGGCTGATCATATTTGGGGTATACTGTTATTCTGCATGCATAGTATTTAAGAAAAGAGGCAATGTATTTTATGTAATTGATTTTAAAAAACTATTGCTCTCTTCTGAATAGAATTTTTATAGGATGAGATATTGATTGCATTTTATGATTGTATTTTTATAACTCATGAATTCTGTATAGTAAATGTAATGAAAGTTTCAGAACTTGTTGGCTAGATATGTCTGGTCTAACGTGGCGACATGTTAAGCTCTGTACTATCTGTATTCTTTTAGCCAATTCGTTTAGTGCAGTAGGTTGCGTCTCGCTGGGTTGTGGTTTAGCCAAAAGAGACCACAAAAACAGGTAAAGTTGAAAAATAACCCAGAAAAGAGACTGCGCCCCAGGTTGCAAAGTGATTGATTTATTGCATACAAAGAGTTGCCCTTCCTGATGACACGTGTTTTGGCCTTTCTTTAGGCCTTTTTCAAATCAGGGCTGCTTAATCGAAACAACAAAAGCATAGGATATTACAAAACATATTACAGAAAAGAAATCAAGAAGCACGCACAATTACAAGATAATATCACCATTGTGCAATAATAATATGTGCATAAACAGTAGTGTGAAAAAATAATGAATAGAAACATATGAATATAACTAAATAATAAAGCCAGATAAAAAGGGGAGGGGCGTTGGGGAGGATGCAAGGGAGGGGAACAAGAGAAAAACAGAGATAATGTTTAGTTTGTTGGTTTTGTGCATGTTAAGTATCCATGTGAAGGTTCCAGGAAATGAATAAGTGTTGCCATGTTACCTTGTTATCTTGTATGCCCCTTAATACGTTAGAAAGCGTCTCCGCTCATCATTATCCGGGTTAGATCCCTTAAAAAAGTGAATAGGTCGATTGTCACTCTGTCTCAAAGACATTCTTTATAAATATGGTGATTCGAATATTATTCATTCCCTGACTGTTCACATTGGTTATAAGTATTTAGTTAGGGGTATCAGCCTTCTATCTGTGATAAAGTATCTCTCAAGAATTCTCATCCTAATTCACATAAAATACACAGGAATCGCCCTGTGCTTATGAAATACAATCACTTATATCTACAGTTGTGCGTGCATATTCGCGCCGCGTTTCGATTAAGCAGCCCTGATTTGAAAAAGGCGAAACACGTGTCATCAGGAAGGGCACCTCTTTATATGTAGTAAATGTAATGGTTTCATATGTAAACCATATACAATAAAAAAAAAAATAATAATAATAATGCTAAAATGATGCTGTGTTTATTGTGTTTGCCAAACTTAAAGTAAAAGAGAAATGGTGTTCATGGTGCAGGGCCATTTTGCTTAGGGTACTGGAAATGGGTAAGGTTCAGTTGGGATTGTATGAGAAAAGATGTCACACGGGTGTAAATTAGCAGATTTTTAAAGTATTTTAGTGCTTTGACACTACCATAAAACTGCCCCTTACTGTTGGATTAAACAAGTGAGCAGGAGCAATCCAAACTGCATGCACAAGGAAAGAGGTTCTGTTGAAACCTTTCAGGTTAGATGTCAATTGTACAGGGAGAAGTGTTGAGAAGTGCTTTGATTCTGAATCTGTCCCAGAGGCAGCTTCTAACACTGTCAGGGTATGAAAAGATTGCATCCCTGATGTGGGATGTTCCATGAGGAGGCTTCACTGTGGAGCCATCAAGGTTATTGACGAAAAACTGTATTGGAAATCTTGAATTGAAGTAGTTAGGTCAAAGGTGTCCCTGGGGAAGATTCTATTCATGCCGGCTTTCGTGTGGGTACAACTACCTTCTGACTTTCTGAAGTTCAAATATAACCTGCATAATTGAGATCGTAGCCAATGCTACAGTCAATGCACATTACTGGACTAATTGACTGTGTGGCCTTCCAGTGCCACATTTGAAACACTGTTTTTGCACATTGATGGGTTTGACTTTGATGGCGATGAAAACTTTGCAGAAACATATAATTCAAGTGCACTACATTGATGAAGGTAATGCCAAACGTAAAGTGGAGTCAGAAATTAGGCATATCAATCTGAGTCGCTTAATTCTACAGTAGGATTAAGGCCAGAAAATGGGACATGAGCCTAACATTTTTCATGCAGAGAGTGGTATGTAGGCACCACAGGTCACCAGCCAAGATGTTTCAATGCTCTCTGAGGATTTGACGTAACTACTGGTCTTGTGGAGTGAGTAGTGGGACCAATAGGCAGAGGAGGTACCTGGTAATTCGTGTTGATTACATGTCCCTTCACAGCTTTGTAATGTCAGCAATTTTCAACAGTATTCCTCGTTAGATGAAAATATTCATCCACTGCAATCATCTACAGGGCATTTGCCTGCACCAAAAAGAATATTCTAAAAGTGGGTAAAACTTCCAGTCGAGCGATCGATGGAGGATTGGATTCACAGCCGAACCGTCCTAGCCTCCCACAGTAAAATAAGTTCCAAAGGCTCGACAAATCTAGAGAGAGAGAGAGATCCAGAGCTCGACAAATAGAGCGAGAGAGACAGAGAGAGAGAACAAATCGAGAGAGAGCGAGAGAGAGAAAAAGAAAGAAAGAAAGAAAGAAAGAAAGAAAGAAAGAAAGAAAGAAAGAAAGAAAGAAAGAAAGAAAGAAAGAAAGAAAGAAAGACAGACATTTCCCGTTTTGGCCTTAAAAGTACGTCTACATTCCTGATTTTATTTAGTAAATCAATTATTCCCTAGCCCTACAGCCCCTATTGGCGTGCCACCCAAAATGTTAACAGAAAAGTTAAAAAAAACATTGTTTTTGTAATATTGTATATTTTTCTTTAGATGAGGTCATCACTAATTTATTTTCAGACAATGGTTGTAAAGATGGTACAAGTATTGTTAGAAAAACCCACATCTCAACAGTTCTAATAATCACATACAATTCCCCAATTTACACCCCGAAAAAAGAACAATCTTGTCACCCTTGCTCACCAACTTCAGACGTTTCCACCCATTTCATCCCTTACAGGGCCTCGTTTAAGAACGGTTCTGAATTGTGTCCACAAACCCAGTATCACGTCTGATGTTGCATGTTTTGCCACAGTTCATTGTGAAACATGCCCATGACCCCCAACCAAAAGAAGTACACCAATCTCTTTCCAGTTGCACTTTAATGACTTTACATCCAAAAGTAAGTAGGCTGCCAAACAAGGCAGCCAACTCGTATTTCATCTTCTCCTTGAGACCAACATTGCTCAAGTTAGCCACCATTGAAAACCTTTAGGAGGATTGAACATCTGCGATCGTTTGGATATTCAATTCTAATACCTTACAGAACCGTTTGATTCTAGGGTAGTTAAGGATTGCATTGTTTCAAGTGCCAATCTCTGAGTCTCCGGACTAGCACCTTGTTGTCTCTTTTATCCATCATGATTGCATCTTAGATTTGGTGCATACGGCTTTGTCAAGTAGCCTAGCCTCCTCTGTCAAAAAGGCTGATGCAAAAGCCTTGCTTGCCCCTTACTCAAACTTTGGACCATTGTGGTCTTGTCTGCTTTGTTTAAATGTCTACTTGACCAAGAAAGTGCCCTCTGACAAGGTCACATGTGGGAGACTACGATGGTAGGGTGGTGACCCTGGATCCAGTGACAACCACCTGCTCTGTGATACTGGCCCCATGGGTACTATACAGGGAATCAGCTAGATCCCCCATCCCTGCCCTAGACTATTTTGTAAAAGATTCAGCACCACCCCGAGATCCCTGTTGGGCCTCAGAAGCATATTACAAAAAAAGAGAATCTGGGAGGTTGCGGAAGGAGCCGCAACTGGAGCCACGGCCATCAGACTCTGTAAACCATGCAGCAAGAATAATTAATCCATGTGTGTTAGAGTGAGACAAGCGAGCAAGCTTCACTTGTGGGCATGACCACTGGATCCACACACTGCTCTGCCCTGCAATTGTTTTACAAAAAACACACTGCATGCCTTAGAGAGTAGTATGCCACCTCAAAACCTGGAGGTCCCAGCAGGAAAACGAATGACAGACACAGGCAGACTAATTTAAAGATGGCAGACAGTCGATTTTTAACCTCAGTGTGCAGAGCTGCAGGGTGCCTGTGGAATCTGTCGTTCATCCAAGCTTTGGCCAATCACCATGCTTCCTTGCAACACAGGACCCTCTCCGCCCCCCCCAGCCACTCCACACACACACACAGACACACATACATACAGACACACGCATGCACATACATACACACACACCCACCACACCATTCACCAATATGTCTTTCACACCACCTGGCCCCAGCCCCTAGAGCTTTAGTGAGGAGGTGTTGGAGAGTGCAGATTAGTGCCTGGTGGAGCAGTGAGGAGGAGGAGAGGGAAAGGGCAGAGATTGGAGTGGAGGAGAGGTCAGAGGGGAGAATCATCAGAGGTGAAGAAGAGAGGGATCCCGTAGAGCCTAGCCCAGGTAAGATGGAGAACTAGATTGTTTAGTCCGACCAGGAGATGAAAGCTGACGGTATCCTGGGATTCAACTGGGACCCGGTCAGTAGACCTTAGGATACCAGGTGCATGTACATGTTAGGAGAGTCCAGGAGGAGCAACACACTACCCAGACGACTACTGACCAACCTCATGACAGAGTTAAGAAAGATGTATACTGGACACTATTACTCCCAGAGACTGTAGGGGACTGTTTTGCCCGCTGTGGAGGTAGCCCAGATGTAGGGAGAGAGGGAAGGACTAAAGCCAGGGTCAAAATAGTTGAGGGCACGTTGAGTGCCGATTGTGTGCTCTAACGCCTCCCAAGAGGATCAGTTAAACATTATCCCTACATTGATTGAGAAAAATAAACCAAGGTAAATCTTAAATGGTCACAAGCAGTTTACTTACCCCCTGGCCAGGCGTCCTCTCTCATTGCCATTCTCATATAGGTGTGCTACATAGTGACCCTGTTTCTAACCAGCCACCAAGAAAGGTTGTCTGTGTAGTATGCACTAAATATATTGTGTATATAAATACACATCTAAAGCATAGGGCAGGGATTTAAAGGAATAGAGTCACATTGACTGTGGCCTTTAGACACTATACACACCAAATTTCTTCTATTCCCACCCAACAGTTCTCACAAATCACAGAACTGTTCCACTACACATTGCTATACGCATCTTCCATTAAGTGTGCATTTAGCTTTTTTGATACAAAGTTTGTTGTATAGTAAATGGACTTCTTTCCAGCTGAACCATCCCTGGTTTTACATGCCATGGGTCCTTGACCATCTGCATTTGTGATAACGCTGCCACCACACATTTCAATCTCAATAGCTCATGGGCAGGGCTCTCAGCCTATCCAGCTAGTTTCTTTTATCTGCCTTGTTTGCTTTCATTGCACTGTGCCATTGGCTGGACAGTGCGGCTCTTTTGTCAACACTACTGTTTATGCTGGGAGGAACAGCCCCAATCTATTTATTTATTTATTCATTTATATTGCGCCTTAGACCCATAGTCAAACGGCCACAGATTCAAACAATATTGACCAGCAAACAAATAATCACACCAAAAACAATAATCAACAAAGAAACGCAGAAATGGAGAACAGAAAGACTGAGGTAAAAAAATTCAATAATACATGACAAAGCTATGCTCGCAAAAAGAGAGAATCAAATTCCATAAAAGTAAATAAGTGGGCTACAAGGTGATGTTGCAGGGCAGAGATGAATCGCCTGCCTCAATGTGTAAACTGGATATATATAGTCAACCCCACATTTTCAAGTAAGATGACATATCTGCTTCCACAAAGTGAGTTTCTGATGCATCAGCAATTACAAACCACAGAAACGTAGACCATTTGAAACGATAAAACATGTTAAACATATAAATTGATCCTAACGTCATTTTGTACATAGTAAGATCATGGCTTTAAAATTAAGAAAGCATGTACCCAGCGTCAAATGTTACTGGTTCATTAACTCCTAACCAGCTCTCCCTGTCTTGCCTATGCATCCTCTGCATAGTCGAGCACGATGTTCAGGTTGGATTGCACATTCAACAAGCTTTTGCATACACTCAGTGGGAAAGGTTACTTTTGCCACATCCCACTACTATGCAGTCTCTATTACTAAGGGAGCGCCAATCACTCCGTACCCTACAAAGGACTCAAGTCATATGATCTTATACATCGCTCCCCACTTTCTGGGGCAGCCAGGCTAGAACTTTATTTCTTTGGGCTTCTCGTGGTTCATTGTCCATTGGCTTCTCCACACACACTTGTAATGATTATATTCCTCTCATCCAGGATTCAGCCGTGTAAGTTTCTGTCTCGAGTTTTTCCTATACGGATGTCCCTTGAAATAGGAGACTAGGTGTCCTGGGGTTGGGCTTACAAATCTGGTTGGAGATTGATGAAACAATGCGGCTCCGCAAGGAGTTTCTGCTTGGATGATTACAGTTCAGTAACATGGATGCCCACATTAACATTTTTCTGATGGCATTTTCAACCTGAAAAAAACAAAATGCTTGCATCCCTGTACTCAAGCATTCCCTCATTCGCTGAGTCTCTGCTTTTTAATTTGGGTTATTGGATGTTGGTAAAGCACCACCTGTACGTCAAAACTATTTCATTGCAGTACGGCTAGGAGGAAGATAGGATGTCAGGAGGGGAGACAGAGCTTGTGGGTCTTGTTTGACATTTTACCCATCCATTGACTCCCTCTGGCCATGCTAATCCCTATGAACATTCCCACCCACTTCCTGCCACTCCTCACCTCACACACCCACCCCTCGGACCTCTCTGAGCTAGCTCGATCACACAGAAACATCAAAATGTGTGCTATGTAAGGGTCTATCGATGTTATTCTGCAGTTAATGGTTAATTGCAGCTGTGTATGGTTTCATGGTAAAAATAAAATGTCTAAACCAAGTGTGTGTTCAACCACTTGATTTGTAAGCTATGTGTGTGTCCTGGCATCTGTTCCTTACACTGAAGACCTAGCAATCGCGCAATAGCAAAGCCCACAGTTTAAACTTTGTATAGGTATTAGATATGCATTTGTCAGACACTGATATCATATGCCCACGTCCAACTCACACCATTTCCATCTGTTGTCATCTTGTGACCAGGTTGCTATTGCCTCGCAAATGCATATCCCATGTGACAGCCATGTTGGCTTTGCCAATGTTTGTTGCATTTGTTTTCGAAATCGCAGTATGTCTGCTGATGCTACAGTGAATGTTTAAAGCCCAATTCGGACTCTTTCCTGAAAAAATGCACCGCTTGCGTTTTAAACATTACAAAAGCGGATCCCACTTTAATGCCGTTAAGGGCAACTCCAAAACATAGCCTAACTCTTGTGTATATTCTTTTAGAACAGTTACATTAAAAATAGACTGTTCCCATAAACTCGTAGATTAAAAAATGTTTACAAAAGATAATAGCACTTTTTCAACATTGATTGAATGCTAGCATTTCCTGCATGACGTGCACGCTGCCAAGGCCTGTAGAAACCCCAATAAATGATTAACCATTGGCAAATGTAGTCATTACTTAATAAATGATTGGAGCACATACAACCGATTTCCACAGGGATGCGGAGGTTGTATCGCAGTAGAATTTGAATGCAACAGATTTCTTTTGCCAAATTTGGCTGCAAATATCTGTGGGGGGTTGGGGTAAAGGTAACAACTATGTTGGGGGAAGTGAGGGAAGGCACTGCACTGGGTCTCCCCACCCCCCATATATTTTCAGCCAAATGGGATAAAAGAAGAAAACAAAATGACAGTATCGAATTAGACGAAAAAAAACTGCGAAATCACATAGAACCATTTCCACAAACTGATCACTTCATAAAACCATATAAATACATTCTCAACATGTGCTAAATATATTTTCACAACTCATTGTTGGCCACTGATACCCGCTGCCTGTTGAAGTGGCAAGCCCTGTAAGTGTTCAGGGCAGCTTCTGACTGGGAGGGGCAGAGCGCACACTCACCTCCGGGATCCGGTGAAGGGCCCCACAGCTCCTCAAGGACCAAAAGAAGTGCTATTGACTCTCTTTAAATTTCAAACAGCTTTGAACACTCAAGCTCATTTTGGTCCCTTTAAAGACCCAACAGAGCTGTGCTTGATCTTCTCTCAACTTCCAGATAGCTCGAGTACTTTCGAGCTACGCCAATCGGAATATCGCCTTTCTGTCCCGAACATTTTGCAGTCAGGAGCCATTGCCACCTGTTCAACTGCACCTCTGTGTGGGATCCATTTGAGGAAACCCGCTGCTGAAGCCTAATCTCTGCTTTCCAGGCATCAAGACCCTGTTGAACCTTTGAGCCACGCTAACTTGACGTTCCATGCCTGCCCCAAGCTTCCTCGAGCCTGAAGCCATTGCTTGTCGATGTACACGGCTGTATTACATCCTGTTGAGGCAGGTTGAACCTGACTCAACGCTTCGGAAAGCAGGCAGACACTTGATTCGACACCTGAAAGAAGATAACAAGTTATAAATCTGTTGGTCTGTCCCCATGGCCATCTTCTTTGGACCCTAGTGACAATTCAAACCCCATTTTATGCCTTAAAAACATATTCTTGCTTTTGACTTTTCTACAAGACTGTTTACCCGCAGACCCTCTTCTTCAATGCCCAGCATGCCCCTTTCTCACACTTAACATACCATTGTTGTTTGGATGTTTCCATACTGGCTCACGCCCTTCTGAAGAGTGTACAGCCTGCCCACGGCCAATGCTGCCTTCAGAGGCAAAGGAGCCATACTATTTATGCTGTGTCTGTTTCACCTCTATGCTCGAGATCACTGCTGTTCTAGTAGAAGTGTGGGGCTGAGCTGAGTAGTAGCTTAGAAGCCACTGCTCTTCCCTGTCCTCTTGCAGGACAGTAATAATTGTGTCACAGGCCTCGTCCTCCAGGCAGGAGTCTACACCTGGTTGCTTGATCACTCTGGTTCCCAGGAGTTGCCACCTCTTGTTTACTGTTTCTGCCCCAGGTGACCCTCCAAGTCAAACAATCACACCTCCTACTGCATCTCTTACTCATGCCCCTCCTCTTACTCATGATCCCGCACCACCTGTTCCTCCTCCAACTCTTCCTGCCTTATACTGCTCTTCGACCTCTTCCTGCCCCTCTTGCAGTCTCCCATTGCTTGAACGCCAGCGTACCTCCACATGTTGGAGTAGTGCACTTTTTTTAATATTGTGGATAATAAGGTGATTGGGGCAATGAGGGCTGGCATTGTCTAGCCTTTATGTCTCTATGTATCCATATTCCTGTGTATCCACCAACTGCACTTGTGGGTTATGCCCTCTCCCTTCTAAAATTCCAATTGAGGACAGTTGTGGAATATCTGAGTTCAGCCCCTGCACAGGTCCCTCTTATTGGCAGCAGGCACGGGATTCATAGTGGCATTCAGTGCCAGCATTCTGGCTACCTAGTTCTTTGTGAATCGACTCTCCTGCCTTTGATCATGTATAGTAAAATGAATATGGTGGTGTGTGTGCATGTACTGGGTGTGAGTGCCTCATTCCTACCACGTGCATATGTTTTGTTCTGAGGCCTGGTTCGTGATCCATGCCGGCTTTTTCCCTCTGATGAGCCTAAATATGGGACTACTGATCCAGGCCTCCATCTGCAGACTCAGTTCAGACTATTTGGCGAGTCTTTGTTTCATCAACCAGATGTGTGTCTGAGGTTTCTACCCCAGCTTTGGAGTTGCTGCGGAAATACGTAGAATGTACATGTGTTCTTGGTCTCTTTTGTTAGTGGTAGGAAGAATGTGGGAGCTCTGGCGGACCCCTCTCCCTTTTCCCTCCTCAATGGGTCATATTATGGAGCGATTGGCTTCCCCTTGACTCCCCGGTCTCCATTTGCCAGTGTCGCCACAGTAACTTTAAATCGCTATAACTTCTTTGACTTATTCATGTACTTCAGAGAAAATGCGACCTGTTTTTATTGTGGCCAAAATGTCGTCAGTGTTTATCTTTTCTGATGACGGAACGTTTCACAACGGCAATATTACACCCAGCAGACTGACGCACAACTTTCTCAACCAGACCGGACGCAAGAGCACTGTACGATGCAACAATTCATACAGTGGTAGAAATATGAAGTTCTGCTTTTTTCAGAAAACTTGTGAAAATACATTCGATCATGAGGACAGATTGGAGCAGTGATAGCAGGATCATTGAATAAAACGTGTGTATATATATATGTATATATATATTCAGTGAAAAAACCTAAAGGGATGTTATGGTAAAAACCTATGCAATTCAATGGAAAACGTTGTTAAAGTGACGATATAGTTACAAGTATAATGGAAAACCCCCCAGAAATGTGCCCATTATGGTAAGCTAAGCAACCGTGAACTGCTAAGACTAACACCCAGGGCTTGAAAGATGTCCTCACAAATGTCATTGATAACTTAATTGATGACATCACATATCTGGGCTACTTTAATCAGTGACATGTCTAGGCTACTTATTGTTTTTACTGACAATGAGAATTTAAAAAAAATCTAAAGGTGCTATACATCTAGACATGGACATTAAAGATGACTTTACAAATGTCATTGATGACATCACATTAAATCTATTTAGATGAACAGTCCCTACAAGGGGATGTGTTTATAATGTTGTTAACAAGATGTCAGGGGTGATTGGGAGACCTATCATGACCTACTTAATGTATTAAAGAATGTATTCATCTAAACAAAACATATTCAAGGGTTATTACAGGAATCATATCCTACATACACATAGGCAATGGCTGCAGCATGCACCATAAAAGTACCATATTTTTAATCTGCTAATTTCCGATAGTAAAATAATAAATGCTACCGTATCAGAGTTTTGAGTAATGGAAAACTTGGAATAAATAGCTAACTATTCAAAACTTACCACACACTTGTGTTAGTAAGAATAATACATATAAAGACCCAGAATGCATGAACATTAGAGGCGCACACACAGGGATTTACAGGGAAAACTAAAGTAAGGAAGAAAGAAAAAAACAGCACCAAAAAATGACACTAACATTGCTTATTTCCCCATGTATGTGCACAATGAGCTCAGATCAAACTATAATTAAAGTACTTTAAGAACATATGAGAAGGTTATATACTTGCATAGGACCAACAATGTTCCTTTCCCAACATGACATGTTCATTTTGACAAGGGACATTATAACTCCATGTTTTATTACTACAGCTGCATCACATGCAAGGCCCAATCAAAAAGTGTATTTCTCTTCATTTGCAATTGGCTTTTTAATGTGGCAGGTGCAAGTGAAATGCTGATGTACATTTTGGCATTCACAATGTACTTTTCCAGTTCCTTTCTGCAGTCTGGTTTCATTTTAATTTGTGCATATTCCTTGTTTCAATTGTAGAAATACACACAGCTTTAATTCACTAGGCTTGGCTGTGTTAAAGTTTGGAGGCTGGCTTTTCATTCTGGCAGTGTGCCTTTCCATGAGAAGGATGTATTTCAGCACATTAGGGCTGAACATGGCCTTTCTGTTCATTTTATCCTGGGGCTGCCATCATACCCACAGATCCCTCCCCTTTCTCTTTCATGACGGTGACACTCCTGGGAAAGAGCAGGGGGTTCCCTAAGATTTTTTTAAAAAGTTTTTTTCTGTTGGAGCATGTCGTTTTCCTTCCTCAAGGAGTGGGCACTCTGGTCTCCAACTCCTTGTTTTTGCATTGCAGGGGTGTGGTCACGGAAACCCTCCCTCCTTTTATATTTGTTTCCTTGGTTCTTTTCTAGGGTCCTAGTTTTGAATATCCCTGTCAATGGACAGGATGTGCCAGTGTTTCTTTAAAATTCTCTGGTATTTGCAACTGTCTTGGTTATATTGGGTTACAAATCTGATACACTCGTCAGTGTCTGCTTGTTGTCCTTTTTTTGGGGTTGGCGCAAATTAACCCTCAGGGTAGCACTAGCTTTGGTTATGGCAGAGCTAATGTTTGTCAGTGATGCAACTCAACCACGTGTGTTTAAGCAGCACACGGTGTAGTGACTCGCAGGCATCCCGTTCAGGCCATTTTGTGAATAGGATTTTGTACATTCTCTAAGTATGGTTCACTACTGCAACCCACCCACGTGTGTCTAAACTTGTATATAAACCCCTACACAACTCACAACCACGAATTCCATCTCTTCACCACTGTAACCCACCACAGTAATGCACCTCGCTTAGGCAGGATCACATGAAATGTAATGTAACAATAAGTAACTTGCAGGGAGGCTAATGAGCAACTGTAATGTTTTGGAAAGCAGAGGCGCCCGCCATTCATTAGCATATAGCCACAAGGCATTCCACTACCATTCATGTTTGCTTTTGCTGGTCTCCTGTAAACCAAGGGGGCACTACTAGCCTTTCGTCGCAGAATCTGTACAGTAACAGCCATCAGATAATTTGGTTGCAAAGATCAAGCCTTAAACACAATCTATAATTTCTTTCTTCCCAGCAGCACTACTCAGTGCATCCATTCATCATTGTCTAGATGCCATATTATAATCCGGAAACATATCACATTTGGTGAACCCACAATCATTACCATTACACAATTATGTACTTAACTTTATCATCAAAGTCATTATGGAACTTACTGCGAACTAACACATTCTCCTGTTCCCTTCCTTCCCTTGTTTTGCTATGTCTCTCTTGCTGTACCATGTTATTATTTAAATTTGTATGCAACGCATACACCAATCACACACAAATCTGTAATAATTATACTGCATACTGATAATGGGCAACTGATTATGTACATATGATGAATTGATGTCAAGACACAACCCATCCCTTTTTTAAACTTATGCACATGTCACTACACACACTTTTCACTAAATCACTCTGCACCTGTCACACTTGTGTTTGGATACGATAATCTATCAATATGTGAACAAACAATGTATGATGGATGATGACCACAGGCTTGATAAAGACCTTGATTGGTAAAAACAAGTGTTGGCACACACAGTGATAATAAAGACCTAATAGCACTAATATACAACGAGTGGACTACATTTCTCATCGCTATAGGACTCCACAGAACATAGGAATCCTCCTAGAAATACAATCTATGTGTTAAGCGCCAATATTGTAGGAATGCAGCACACACCCACTCATCCCTCACTTGGGGCGCAAGAGCATTGCCCTAAGGATTCCTACAGCCGGCGGCTTTTTAACAACACCTACGTGCAAGGATGAGTTTGACGCAGTAGCTAAATGTTCCTGGTGCTCTCACCTCCTTCCATCTCATGGCTATCCTTGGCAACCCGAAGGCAAGAATGCCCCCGTGAAATGCACTGTGGGGTTTACGTCTATAGGACTATAAATTCAACATGTTATACCACCCAGGGAAGGAGGCAATTCCGGCAGACTACTTGTCCAGACACCGACAGGGCCAGCGGGGGTGGGCTCATCCATTGCTGATGCATATCTCAATCACGTTGCACACCACATGCAACCTTTCCCCGTTGACTGTGCCACTCTCAAATGCAAATTGGAGGGTGATCCGGCTTTGCACATAATTGCCTTCTTTGTAACCAAAGGGAAGATGATGCATGCCTATCCTATCCTAGTGCAGGATGAACTCACAGTTCATCCTGCACTATGACTTAATAAGACTGTGGACTACCACAGTCTTATGAAGGGATGTAGAGCTGTGTTACCCAGCACACTCAGGCAGCGTGCGGTCAACCCCGCTCAAGGAGGACACCCTGAGGTGGTATCCACAAAACATCTACTAAGACAGAATGTCTGGTTCTCCAAGTTGGACACCATGGTGGAGGACACGATGCAAAGCTGTGCCACATGTCGCATGATGGCCCCGCAAACCCCATCCCAGCCCGCTACACATGTCTCCTCTCTCGCAGGGAATTTGGGAGGAGTTGGCTGTGGATTTCTTTGGCCCTCTATGCAACGGATCTTATGTACTGGCACTGAAAGATGAACATTCTCATTTTCCTGAAGGCCAGGTGATCGAGTCCGCATCTGCCATTTGCATCGTACCCGTACTGGATCACATGCCTTCAGCCCAAGAAATTCCCAAAGTCATCAAATCAGACAATGGTCCCCCATTTACAAGTCAGGACTTTGCGAACTTTGCAAGATATATGGGTTTTCAACAAAGGACGATCACCCCATTATGGCCTCAAGCGAACAGAATCGCTGAACACTTCATGGCAAACATTAAAATTAGCTCTACAAGTAGCAAACATCACCAACAGTCCATTTGAAAAAACCTTATACATACTAACTGCTGAGGGAATACCGACATACACCACACAGCACCACAGAAGTGTGTCCAGCTGATCTCATGTTTGGGAGGGCTGTATGCACCCGCTTGCCAGAAGGCCTGATCAGGCATTCCAAGAACTCAATAGAACAACAGGTCAGTGCTTGTGACCAGGTGGAGAAGCAGAAAATGAAGGACCAGGCTGATGCACGTATGGGAGCCAAAGACAATGACCGAGAGGTTGGAGACCAGGTTGTGGTTTGTCAACCAGGAGTCAGAAAGGAGAACTCCATGTTATCGCTGGTGCGGCTGGTCATAACGGACAAGAGAGGCATGATGGTGGCAGTGCAAGGAGGATCTCGAAAAACAATCACCCGCTACACCTCACATTTCAAGAAGTGCCCACGTGGAGACGCACACCTGTGGTACCCCACTCGGGCTGATCCGAATAGCTCAGACTTTGACGACTCAAATCTGGGGGATGGAGAGATGTCAGAAGAGGAAGAGGTGACCATCGGACCAGCCAACGATCCGGAGATTGCAGCGTCGGGGCAAGAGAGACGCCCTCAGCGGTCTCGTATAAAGCCCTGCATTATAGGGAGATGGGGTAAATGGTTCATCTAATATGTTAAAGAGGGGGGAGATGTAATAGTGTGCATATTGGGCCATAGCCCACCCTAGGGAGGGTTCCGGGGTGTTGTGGTTAGTTTCGGTTTGCAGCTAAAGCAATCAATACACTCCCATGTCCGCTGTCTGTTCTTTATATAACCAGCGGAGCAGCCCTACGCTGCAGTGCTCTGGTTGCACTGACACCCTGGTTCAGGTTTGCAAATGTTGAACAATCGATATAAAGGGCCATGCTATGCATGGCCTCTTCAATTTGGGGGCACAGTAACGCAGGAAGGACTGGAGTCTAAAAAGAGCCCTTTCTGTACTTCACTTTACACTGCTCCTGACCTATGACAGGGAAGTCCCAGTACCAGTGGCAATTGCAAGACGGGCGGCTATCCTCATCCTATCGATTTGCCACTCGCGCCACATGCTATGAAGCAACAGTTTATGTACTAGCTGAAGGGCCTGATTCAGACCTTCATATAAAATAAGAAAACCCTAAAATAAGGAAAGTGTGCTTCCAGGGTTGCTTGACACCTTTCTTGTTTTTACATTAAACTCTAGGTAGCTTGGCGTGAAATTCACTAATTTAAACTGCCTCTGTAAAGGGCAAAATTGTTGAACGAATTCTGATGGCGTCACATGACCTTTAAAAAAAGAAAAGACATTACTGTGCTTTTGTTTCCTTCTCCCATTAATATTGGGGTGTAAATAGAAACACATAGGGTGTTCAGACCATGGAATGCAGATGTCTCAGAGAAGCGCCACAAGAGAAAATAACAGGTTACTATTTAATCCCATAGCTGGGATATGGTCTATCATGTTCGGCGTCTGTGCACCTCTTTAAGCTGAGAAAGGCTTTTGCCCAGTGATGACACAGACTGGCAGGGCACAGCAAAACCTACATTTTGGTTTTGGGGCTAACTGGTGATGCGAGGGACCACTTTGGAAAGTGGGCAGGGCAAACCTGGAGGCTCCACCCCCTCTGTTCTACCCCAAGAGTTGGGGCCCAAGTATCAAATGGTAGCGGCCCAGCATTAGACATAAGAACACACAATTACACATCCACTCACTCATTTAAACATCCCATTCAACGTGAACTCGCTCATTTACATGCACATTTTATTTTATTTAACATTTATAAAGCACTCACACAGCCCGCAGGCATCGAGGCGCTGTTGCAGGAATTGTTTGTTTTTCTTACTTGCGTAATTGTGTTTTTTTGTTTTTTTTGTCTTAGTTACGTATTTATAACGCGCTTAAACACCCAGAGGTTTCTAAGCGCGGACCCGGGGATCGAACCACATCCCACCCCCATACATCATACACTCATTCACACATACATTACAGACACACTGCTTGAACACACACATAATGAGCTAACATGCAACACCCTTTAACACTACTAGTTTCAAAAAATGCATCCCTCGTCTCTCTGCCTAACAAAAAGCAAGTGTGCACGTCAGCCCCTTCCCCTCAGATGCAAACATTGTTATAATAATTTGGCATTTATATAGGCTGCGCACCCTTAGGTATCTGAGCGCTGCTTATTATTACCCACGGTGTGTGGTGCTCATTTATCGACCTCGGAAGGATGAAACGCTGCGTTTGGCCCCGCCGGGATTGGTGCTCATTTATCGACCTCGGAAGGATGAAACGCTGCGTTTGGCCCCGCCGGGGCTCTACTCGTTGTGCCACTTGACCCGCCATGAGGTAGTCCACTCCATTCTCTTTGGTGGCCACTCTAATCCTCTGCAGAAGATCTGCCATCTCATCTCATTCTCCATGCTTATTGCCCCTGGGACCTTCTTGGGACCCTTGGACCAGACCTTCTTGGGCTGTTTGCTAAATTCAATTTATCTTGAAACGTCCTTTGTGTTTTTAAATGTCTGTCTGCCGAATTAAGCCTTTTCTTCTCCCATTTTTCTGTGTTTGTTGTAGTGCTCCACTCATTGACTGTACATATATGTTCGCTTGCATCCTTGGGGAGGGGACTGATGTGTACATTTGAGTTTTGTTAGGTATAGAGGTGAGGGAAGCCTTTCTTGAAACTAGCAGCTTTAAGGTTTTGCTGCGTTTGTGCAAATTAATTTTTGTGCACAAACACTGTAACACTTTAAAACCACAAATTTCAGGAAAGCCTATGGCACGGCCTGAAGGGGCTGAGTGCACCAGGGCTTAACATGGCAGAGTGAGGCCAAGCCCCCGCCCACCTCCTTCTCCTTTGGAGAAGGAGCAGGAAGCAGGGATCACCGGGAAGGTGGCCCCATTGGAAGAGGAAACCAAGAAATAAAGGGGCTTTGGGGACAGGAACGGGGGAAGACCCCTCCACTGGGTAGTATTCTGAATGGAGGGCAAAGGTATCCTTGCACCGCCATAGGTGACACCAAAGGCCCCTTTTGGGGCCTCTATATCTAGGGGATGCGCAGGGGGAGTGCTCTCTTTTCCCGCTCTAACCCCTTGCTGCGGGATCAACTTGGTCGGCTCCTGAAGATTGCCAAATTGAATTGAAGATTTACAAGTGCGGCGGAGGAAGCTTACCCGAAAAATGCAGTCTGCCCGCAGAGGACCAAAGCTGCGGCTCGCCAGGACCGTCGGGCTGCTGGAACTGGTGAGGTGAGATGCATCCTGGCATGTGGCAGGGACCACGGAGGCTGTCTGCTGTTGGGATCGCCACCGCCAGTAAGGACTGCGGGCGGCTCGATGCAGGATGCACAACGATTTGAATTAGTGGGCATACGAACTGGACTGCAGGGTCTGTCCGGGCCAAGTAGCAGCGTACTGCTTGAATTGGAGCCAACTCGTGCAAGAGACACGGTCACTAGAGGAAATGACCCGTAAACATGTGGGAGCATGGCAACCATCTTGGGTTGCCACAGCAACCGATAAACAATAGCGTTGTGGTTAGGGAGACCGTAGTAACATGGACAGGCGTATCCAGGCGGGCACACAATATATTCTTCGTTGGTCAGAACGGCAATTGGAATGCCACCAACCGGCCAATGAGGAATATGAGCAATATGTACAGTCAATGAGTGGAGCACTACAACAAACACAGAAAAATGGGAGAAGAAAAGGCTTAATTCGGCAGACATTTAAAAACACAAAGGACGTTTCAAGATAAATTGAATTTAGCAAACAGCCCAAGAAGGTCTGGTCCAAGGGTCTCAAGAAGGTCAAGAATGAGATGAGATGGCAGATCTTCTGCAGAGGATTAGAGTGGCCACCAAAGAGAATGGAGTGGACTACCTCATGGGCCAAGCAACGGCTAGAGAAGAGAGCAAGCAGGGCGACATATTGGTGCTGGAAGAGGCAGAAGGGGAAGATTGCATTCCGGATATGCAGCCACAGCGGGCTGAGACTGAAGCAGCGAATCCATCGACAAGTGGTTGGTCACAGCTAAAGAAAAGGAAGAGCGAGATCATGGGGGAGTATTCAGAGGCACCAGACGGATTGGAGGCTGCTTTTAAAAGAAAGAGCATCGAGGAAGAAGACGACCTTCCAGCATCCAAGAGGTCTCAAAGAGTGAGGAAGTCGTTGGTGAAGCCAGCTGAAGCAAATGTTGAGAGGGAAATGCTGAAACCGAGGCAGCAGATGAGCGCCAGAGGAAAGAAGACACTGGGGGCCTCAACAGCAGCGGCTGAAAATGACGAACTAGATGAGAAGATAGTAAAATTGTTGAATTGCGTGTTGAAAAAGTGCTGCAAAGTTTGCATGATAAGTTGTGCGTTGACAATATAAATTCCTGCTGAGACAATTATGGTTTAGAGGCAGATACCAGTGTGGAAAGCAATACTAAAAAGGGATGGTTAATAAAGTGGACAATGACGCAGAAACACTTGCGAGGGGTGCGCAAGTGCAAGACATGAAAGCAGCATTTAGTTTACAGCAAGCGTGTGGCTGCTGCAGCAAGCAGCCTAGACCAAGCAGGAAAGGAAGCATTTGTCCCATTACAGATAGGTGTCCTAGGGTTGGCTTGGGGCCTCAAGAGAAGGGGCAACCAGGCAACAGATGGCCAAGAGGACAAGCTGGCTTCAGCAGTAAGGGACTGAAGGAACCCAGGGTATACCCCTATGGCTACGAGAGCAGCAGGCCTAGTATGACATGTACCTGTGGAAATCCAAGAGAAGATATGGAGTAAAGTGTTTACCAATATGTTCACCTTGTTAGAGCTGGAGCAGGTGGGGTTAGGTATAGTAAAAGAGGCAAGGAAGGATGATGAGAGGCAAGAATGCAAGAAGGCAGTAAGGAAAAAGAGGAACATTACGAATTGGCTGTATGCATTCAGGAGGTATACCTCCATACTGGTGGAAAGATATCCTGGGGATGCTGCTGCACTGATGACATACAAGCAGCGCATCCACGAGACAAACAAAGAATATGGGGGAGATGCATGGCTAATAAATGATGAAGGGTTTAGGCACAAGATGCAAATGCATCCCCTGATGAATTGGGATGCCGAAGTTTCAGGGTACATACATAAAATGATATCCAGGAATGGGCACAGGAACAATGTAGGGGAGGAGCAGCAGACAATTCGGAGGAAGTACTCAAGTTGGAGGGGTAGGAGCTACCACAACAGCGATCGAGGAAGGGCAGCCCTTTTGCGGCGAGGTTGGTGGCTGGTTCAGAGGTTATGAATCAGAAAAAAAAACACCGCCTGCTGGAAATTCGAAAACAGGAACTGTACTTGGTGAGCCAGTTGCAAGTATAAGCATGCGTGTAGCAAATGCGGCAGAGACCATATGGTCGCCCAGTGTGGTAACAAGGATTAGCAGGTCCCAAAGAAGAAAGGGGAAACAAAACATAAAGGAGGAGGGACCTATGTTAATGAGAAAGCCCCAACAATGATCTAACTAGAAACATTGCGGCTGCTTCTTAATGCTTATCATGACAAAATAGCAGATGAGACACTCCTAAAATACTTCTTAGATGGGTTTAGGATACCGAGTCACAATGTTTTTAGTGGCTCGATTACCAGGAATTTAAAATCGGCAAACCAGACATAGTGGAACTAAAGATTCAAAAAGAAATGAGGCTTGCCAGAATAGAGGGACCGTTCGAAACAACACCATTTGACGAAGAAAGAGGAAGGTCAATTTAGGCTGATCCATCATTTGTCATACCCCAAGGGAGCTTCAGTGGGATAGATAGATACAGAGCAGTGTATAGTGGGTTATACATCTTTTGACGAGACGCTTGACCAGGTGAAGCAAGCGGGCAGGGGAATTCTGTTGGCCAAAACGGCCATGGTGGCCGCATTCAGACTATTGCCAGTCCATCCAAAGAGCTTCAGATTACTGGGTCTCCAATTTCAAGGGCAGCTGTATTTTGACAAATTCATGCCTGTGGGCTGCTCCGTCTCCTGCTGTTATTTTGAGCCATTCAGCACCTTCATAGAGTGGGCCATGAGGGAACTACTAAAATGACTTTTTTTGTGGGAAAGGAAGTAGAGGAAGGATGCAAGGCAGCATTAAGTGCATTTGAGAAATTTGTAAATCAGCTGGATGTCCCATGAGCTCATGAAAAAATAGTTAGGCCAACAATGAAATTGACATTCCTGGGAATTTAAATTGACTTAATTGAAGGTAACGGTAAGCTCCCTGCAGCGAAGGTGGAGCAATACAAGAAGATAGTACAGGAAATGGAAGAGAGAAAGCCGAGCTGCAGACATATCTGTGGTAACTTAACTTTGCAACATTTCCTTCACCTCGGGAGCCTTCCCCTCCCCTCTGAAGCACTCTCTTGTGCACCCTATTCTCAAGAAACCCACAGCTGGCCTTCTTGCCGGGCTAACCATCGCCCAATCTCCATCACTCCTTTCCTGGGCAAACTCATGGAAAAGCTGACCATCTCTCAGCTTAACCTTCACACCAATTCTGTTGGTTGTATCCATGACCATCAGTCTGGCTTTAGAGCTGCCAGAAGCACGGAAACTGCTCTAGCGAACATCAGTGAAGACCTTCCCTCCACCATCCCTTCTGTCCTCATCCTCCTCGATCTTTCTTCTGCCTTTAAAACAGTCAACCATGCCATCCTGCTCAACCATTTCGTGACAACCTGGGTATCACTGATCAGGCTTTCGCCCGGTTGACTTATTTCCTCTCTGATCGACCCTCCCATGTCCAACTTGGGTCCTTCCTTTCCTCTCTCTCTCTTTTTACCTTTGGCGTTCCCCAGGGGTCTAACCTCTTTCTCTGGCTTTTCAACCAATACCTGGCACCTCTCGCCCACCGCATTGCTGCTCTCTGCTTCAATTTTCAGTGCTATGCGGATGACACTCCACTCATTTTCAGGCTTTCCTTTGCCACCTCTTCTCCTTCTCTCATTTCAGACTGTATGTCTGCTATCTAGGAATGGTGTGCCACCAATGATCTCTGCCTTAATGCCAGTAAGACGGAGATTCTCCTCATCGTCACACCTGCACTCTCCTTTCCTGTCACTCTCTGGCCGGCCTCCCTTAGCTCTCCTCCTATCCCCACCTGCGAGGCTAAGTACCTTGGGGTCATCTTCTACGCCACGTTTTCCTTTTCTGCCCACATCTCGGATGTCTCTAAAAAGTCAAACTTCCAAATCCACCTCTCCTTCCCCCAGAAGCTTACTGTCTCTTGAGCCCTGGTTCTCTCTAGGCTATATTACTGCAACAGCCTTTTTCTAAATCTGCCTGCTTCTACTCTACGCCCTCTGCAACTCATCCAGAATAGGACTGCAAGACTTGTCCTTGACCTCAAGCCCAGGGATCGTAACTCAGCTGAAACAAGGGGGGTTGTCCTACCCTCTATGGATCTTAGGGGTGCGCAGGGTATGTTCTGTGCACACTGGTTTTAGACCCTTACAGGTGCCCATGCAGTTTGGGCAACCGTTGAAAGAAACAGCATGCTTGCTGCTGTCAAACAGATATCTCTGATACAATATTCATGTACAAAATTCCAATTCTTTTATGCAAAATTGCAGCTTTTTATTAATTAGCTGATGCTTATTTTCTTTGTGCAAAGCATTTTAGTAGACTTTTATATATGACAATCTATAATGTCCATTGTGGAACACAAAAGCATAGTTAAACATTCACTATGACATAAATGTAAAGGTCAAAGGCATGGTAAATAAAGCATTCATTTGTACATTTTAACTGGCAGTTTGTTTGTAAGAAAAAATGTTCCATGCCAATGAATGTAGAAAACACAGGATGAAAATGCAGATGAAGGAGACGTTGGAAATCGGTCTCCTATGCCCGGCTAAAGTCTGACCTCATATTTGGTCCTGACCTCATATTTGGTCCTGACCTCATATTTGGTCTACGTCTGGGTGTGATGTTAGGAAATGAAAATGCAACACAGGATGAGAGCCCGATAGTATTTTGGGGAAGCGTGCTGCTGACGTTTCGGCAGAAATGTATGGTAGCCTTCTTCTGGTGCCAAAGAAAGTCAGGAGACTCACTGAGAGGCGGAAGTAGCCTGTGTGGGCGTAGGTTGAGTGGATGGCCGGGATGCGGGCAGGCGGCCTGTGGACAAACCATGCCGGACCCTCGGGGTGGATAGCGGGGTCGTTAGTAGATCCGCGAGAGTAGAACCTGAAACTGATAGGTGGGGTCCCACCAGGATGGAGCGGGGGACCGTATCACGAGCAGTCCGGGAGCGAAGTCATCGGGGCTGGATGGCTCTGAGGAGAAAGAGCATCTGGTACGCCCTGCAGTCAGTCGAGGCGAGCAGAACTTGGACCGGCGTCTCGAAATGGCAGGGATCGTAACTCTCCAGCCCTGAAATCTCTTCATTGGCTCCCAGTGGCTGCAAGGATTAAATGTAAGACCCTTTGCATTGTCCACAAGGCTTTCTGGGGCCTGGGACCAACATTCCTTCAACTCTCACCCATAACTTACTTCCCACTCTAGCTCTTTGCTCCTCCACCTCCCTCAGAGTCAGTCGTTTCTCCAAGCAACGAGTTGGGCGTAGATCTCTGTCTTCGCCTGCAGCCTTCCTCTGGAACAGCCTCCCTGCCACTCTGAAACTTGAGGGGAACCTTCTCAAGACCTTCCCCTTTGCTTCTGCCTTCTCTCCTCCTCTCTCCTGCTGATCTGTCTGCCTCAGCACTGTGCACCTGGTTACCCTCTGATTTCGGGCCCAGGTACATGCCCACCCTGCCACACACCTACACTGCCTCCTGGCAACCCTTGCACTTGGGTCTGTACCTGTAACCCTACCGTCCCCTTCTCTGCACTTTTTAGACTCCCCCTGTCTGTGCCTTAAAGCTAGCTACCACTTGTTGTTTTTTTGTCCTTTGCTCAGCACTTTCCACTTCTCCCCCCGCCTGCAATTTCTCCCTTCCCTCTCCCGTGCACCTGCACGTTCTCAATGTCACTGGGCCTAGTAAGATCGTTGTTTTGTTCTCCTTCATTCCCCTCCCTTACCTCGTCACGCTCTGAAAGACTTGTGTATGAGCGTGATACAAATAAAATATCATATCATAACTTTGCAGGGAAGGTCATCACAGCTGGCAGAGCAAGACAGGTTTGAATCCTGGGTCCGCGCTTAGAAACCTCTTTGGTATTAAGCACAGTATAAAAACAATTAAATTATAATTATAATAATGGCACAGGAAACACTCGTGGAGAATTCATTGACCCCAGGCACATTGCAATTTTACAAGGGTCATTTTTTCAACTTCATGAGATTAATGAAGCCCAGGGGAGCAATTCAAGAGCAGGACATTATAGAGTTAATAAAAAACGGCCTTTAAGGTCAAGAAGAGAATGGCATGGGCAGCAACGAGTTTAGCAGCAGTAGCATTTTTCAGCAGGACCAGAGGAGTCAAGGACCCCACAAAAAGCGAGGTTATTAGGGCAGCCATGAAAGGCTGGTGGAGGCTGGAATGCAGGGAGCCAGATCGCAGATGCCCCATTACATTCCCAGACCTGACCGAAATGATGCTCAAGATTGCACAGGTATGAGCAAGCGATTTTCAGATTAAACCTTTCAGAGCAGCTTTCGTTTTAGGATTTTTTGGGGCCTTTAGAGTAAGTGAAGTTGCTGAAGCCAACAAGGCAGGTGATGGCCAAGGGCGCTTGAGGGAGGCCCACATGGCATTACAAGAACAGGAGGTTAGGATTTTACTGAGAAGGACAAAGACGGATCAGGTAGGTAAAGGGCAGTGGGTCTGCTGCAGTGCATACAAGATGGCAGCTGCTGCCCAGCGTGTTTGCTAAGGAATTTTCTGGCATTCAGACCTATGGGTGCAAAGAACCTGCTGGACCAATAAAACGGGATACCATTAACAGGTTTTTAGTTCTGGGCAGTGATGGGCATATTGTTGAGAAGAGTAGGTAGGGGCCCAAAATATTACGGCACCCACTTATTCAGAATAGGGGCAGCCACCACGACAGCAGGGGCCGGTGAGCATTCAAGGAACTAAGGTTATCGGGCGATGGAGAGATCGGATGCCTACAGAAAGTATGTTAGGATCGAAGGGATGTGGGGCAGGCCAATTATGGTTATATATTTTTCTCCCCCTGTGATAGAGGATGCCACAAGTAGCAGAAATATTGCCTGGGTGATTGGTCACTCGTTCGTAGTGAGAGCAGCAGAATGAGTGGACTTCAGGTGGAATAAAAGAAATAGCCACTTGGAAAAGACAGAAATTCGATGGTTTGGTAAGCAAGGCATGAGATGGGATGAACTTAAGAGCAAGGTGTAGAGTTAGACTGAGAAGGAAGCCCCTCCCGAAATGGTGGTTATTCATCTTGGGGGTCTGTGTGCTGGGGAACCACTGTCTATTAAAAATGGTAGGGTTGGCAATCCTACCGGTAAGCCTATGGCTTTGCCAGTGAAGAATGATTTTTCTCTTAAGAAGCAGAGTATTTCTGAGATTTTGGACCCTAACCTAAAAAATTGTATTATGGAATAGGAGGAACTTTATTTTAACTAATGTAAATAAAGCTGAGCGGTGGGAATCGAGACCTTTAAGGGAATTATTCTTTAAAAAACACGTTTTTCCACTGGTTGAAAGTAAGAGCGGCACCTGGGTGCATTCAAACGCATGACTTTAGATTTCTTCGCAGGACTCGGGTTAAGGGTTGGTTCACAGAAGATAATTATGATTGTATCATTATAGGTTGTGGTTCTAGTAATCTTTCCGTCTCTGTGTGGGTTTATGGACTCTAAGATCAAGATTAGTTTATAATATGGTCCTTGGACTGATCAATGGGATTTAATATCCATAGCTGATATTTTTCTTTCTTTAATTTAAATTGGCCAATGTATTGTATGTACATGTCTTGTGTTTTTTGTTCGTATTATGTGCAAATGTGCACATAGATGCCTGCAGACCTTTGGCACGTTATAAATAAAATAAAAAAAATAATAAACAAATAAAGAAAGTCACCTGCCTCAGATTGGCAGGGGGTGGCTGCTGAAAGAAATGTGCCACACGTGTTTGGGTTCTTGATCAAGGACCTGGGGTCTTGCAAATTGATTTGGTCCAAGATGATATCTAGGTTTTCTTGGAGAAGGGCAAAATCACATTCAGCAGTGGAAAAGTCGAGGAAGAAATTGAACATGGCCATGGCAAGGTTTTGCAGGGGGCTGGCTTTTCAACAATTACGCACAGGCTGATAAACCTAGGAGTGCCTAGGTATTATGAGAAGAACAGGGTTCATCCCTCAGAAATTGGTTTGACCCTCTTTTTGTTCAATTTGGAAGGCGCTCTAAGAGAACGAGGTTGTGAATAAAAAAGCACATTTTTACACCAATGGGTGGCAAAGGGGCGAAAACCCCTTTTTGTTTTGGCGGTTACTCAGGTGACCAAGCAGTGCCAAAACGAACCTCCTGACGGGGGGCAAGGATGACCAAGAGTAAATTGCCCCTTGTTAGTCTAGTACGGCGGGGGCGCAAGGTTTGAGAAAGAGATGCACCCCTCAGTGGTCGTCAGCTTCCAGACTTGGCTGGTGGAAAGGAAGGCATAATGGCGCTCACTGCAGCCCAACAGCAGCGGCTGCCAGTGGGGTTTCCCCTGAGAGGGCGGTTCAGGGAGGTTCAGAGAGTGAGACCTAAGTATGCATGTTAAAGATTTGATGAGGAGAAAAACAGAGCTGACTGGAAATTAATAAAGAGATCAAAAGGAAAAAAGGGGGTGCAGATGATGAAGAAGAGTAAACAAAAGGGTGCAGCTGTTCGTCTGGGTTATTAAAATATTAATGTGTTTTTGAAATGTATGGTTTGAAATATGTAATAATAAACTATGGCCTTGTTTTGCCACAATCGGATGAGCTTGGTCTGGCTTCAGTTTTTTTAAATGTAGGCTACAGAGGCATTGGGAATATGTTGCGAGGCGAACAGTACCCGACTGCCCATGTCATGCTTCTCTCCCCTCCCTGACTAACAAAAAGCTTTGTGTGGAAGCCCTGCTCCTCAGCTTAAATTTCAGGGGGGAGGAGGAGCTGAAGACCGTTTAGCTCAATGACGTGGCACGCCTGAAGACTGGCACAATCTCACGTGCAGTCACCAGGCTGTACCCACATCCTTTTATTGTTTGTTTTTTAATATTCGAAACGTTGCTGCTTTGGATTTTGTTTTTGGTGGTTCCATCTAAGGATTGTCTCACGCAGAAGAAACGAGATATAAAAGGAAGTGGGTAACTGTGTAAAAGTTTCATTGCTTAAATAACCAACAACATCCTAGTTCAGCATGGCCTAATGCATTCAAGACAATATTGTCACTATATGATGAAGCAAGTGACATATTGTGATGCTAAGCGCTGCCGATTGGGCCGGCTCTGGCTCTCACCGGATCCGAGATCCGGCACCAGAGGTGTAGCTGGATCTCGGGATCCGGCCAGAGTCAGCTCTGGAGGAAAAGAAAGGGCCTGTGAGCAAACTGTAACTTCCTCTGGTGACCATGTGCAAGGGGTCACAAGAGGAAGTTACAGCCCTCAGCCACGACCCAGTTTATTTATTAATGCAATGTTTGTCGCATACCTGTATCCAACAAACATTGCATAAATAAATAAATATGCAGGTATCCGACAAACATTGCATGAATAAATAAATAAATACCACTGCTATTAACATTGAATCTATCACAAACGATGCAGCCACCCAACTGCTTTCAGAGGGGAGCTCCAGGAGCTGTTTAAGGTGTGGTTCAAGTAAAAGAAAACGTTGCTTATGGCGAACAGAAATCACCCTGTTTGAATAATACCCAAGGGGGACTTTTAAAAATAAATTAAACGGGATGCAAATTGTGCATTTTAAAGAATATTTACTCAGCAGCACTGGTCAAAATTATCTACATAGTGAAGTAACTCATCACAAGTGCCATGGAAGTGGCTTAAAGTGGAATTGCTATAAAGTTTGGAAAAGAAGCAGCATGAAAGAAATAGCGCCATTTTAAACTATTATTTTGTCCAATTCCTTTGATCAGAGGTCAGCTGCCAGCTACGCCCCCCTAAACAATGCCTCCTCGCCCTCTCCCACCCCTTTGTGAGATCCCCCACCATTTTTTTCCATTTCCACCACTGGTGATGCTGAATGTTCTGGGGCAGCACCAGCATAGAGCCGTCTTACATCGTCTGTTGCTTAGCAACTGACCCACGAAGAATGGGCGAATCTGCTGTGGACTCTGCGGGCTGTCATAATTCATGCCCTGGCTCTCGCGGCCCTTACACGTCAGGAATTGTACAGAAACGAAGCCCCTAGGCAGATTTCTGTGAACTACAAGACAGAAGTCTTTTTCCTGTGTTTATTGTTCAAAATAGATATCTAACAAGGATGAACAAGGACAATAAACTTTGTTCTGGATCTTTTGGATCTTTTTACTTTGAAAAAATTGTACAAACAATTAAGTCAAATAAAAAAAATAAATATCTAAAAACATTACTTGTACACCATGTCTGCCTCGCAAAAGTATTTACTGGCTATTTTGGGCCTATTGAAAATAGCATGGAGCCTGTGTGGTGGATAATAAGAGGACCTTCTACAAAATTGCTACTGACACAAAACGCGCCTTGGAGTCACAATAATTCCCTAAAAATTCCCGATCTTCCCATTAAGGACTTTTAAAACCCAGAATATGTACACGTAAATTGAACGCCTGTCTTTGAGTCCTGTAGCTGCAGCAGCTAATGTTTACTAGTGGCCCAATGCTAGAATGGCCAGGATTGGCCATGTGAAGACAGTAGGACTGGCTTTGTAAATGTAAAGGGTCTGCATTTTCTTTAACCCGTGGATGCGTCACAAACAATGTAGCCTCTACGTTTACAACGCCAGATCTATTGGCTTTGCCCATGCTTATTCCTAGAAGAGGCTAATTGTACGCACGTTCTGATTGGTGTCAGAGAGTGTTCCATAGCGCAGGGCCTGGCAGAGAGACCTGCTTTGGATGATTGGTAAACCAAAACAAATGCTGGCAACCAGGAATGCGGGATATATTAAGTAAGCTGCGGCTAAACAGAAACGCATGAGGTGCAGTAGTTCAATTGAATGCTCTCCAAGGTGTTTCTTTTCCTATCCATAATTAAATAATTATTTTACTAACGGGACAGATGTGGGATTTGCAGGATGTCACCGGATCGGAAAATTGTCTTATGGAAGATGATCGAGGTTATTAGAGGAATGACTCGGGGCAAGTGAATTACAGAAGCTAGCTTGATGGTATGTATGCAAGAAGCTCAGGCAGAAGACGCCTAGATTTCCGTCCTAATAGAGCACGTTCTCATTTTCGACCTCCACTTCTGCAAAATATTTCGAATCCTCACCAGGGCTTGCAGAAGACATTCCGCCAGGTTTCTCCAATAGCTTCTTTTGTTGGATAGTTTGAAAAGCAGTTGCATATCCTCAGCACATGAGCTCAGGAATAGTTTGTTTGAGTATTCTGTTGAGAAGACGGATGATATACATGTATTCCCCAACCCCAAAGGGACCAAGTTAGAAGTGAGGAGTTTCAGCCACAAAACCTTGCATTCATAGGAATGTGTGTCAGAAAATCAGACATTGGCAGTGTAGGTGTTTTACTGATGTACCCTGTCTGGTCCTGAAGGTGTTTGTGGGGGTGCCTTAGGTGGCTGGCCACCCACACCAGCTACATGATGTTGAGCGTGCGGGCAGTAATGAGAGGATCACCTGCTCTCCCCCGCAGCACTGGGGACCGCCACATTACATCATTACCACTATTGGCCCATCAAGGAATCTGCACCAAGATGTGTGGTTGAAAGCTTTGTAAACTGAGGACTTGGCTCATGCGGACCTACGGATAGCGGGGAGACAGTTTACCGTCCTTAGTTTCCAGCAATGCAACACCACTGCAACTGTTGCACGTACTGCTGACTCCGATCTGTGAACTTTGCACACATGCTTCTACCCGCAAGCATGGGGGTGAGGGTGCCAACAGGGTGGACCAGCCTTTTAAAGACAATATCGTGTAGTGATGCCTGAAGTGAGGAAGTCACACCTTAACACACCTTATTTAGAAAATCCTTAGGGCACATACATTCCCAAATACTTCCTAATCCTAATATGCAGATGCCTCTCATAGGGAGAAGGCCGATTCAAGCAGAGGAAAAAGCACACCCCTATAAGAGAACCAGATGATGTCTGTAGTTGGAGAAGGGAGGTGGACTGAAGAGGTGGCAAAGGACTGGGAGATGAGGGTGCAGGGGGAGCGGTAGGTGAAGGATCAGGTGAAGGAGATAGAGCAGAAGAGGTTGGAGACAAGGTGAACAGCAAGGAGGAGGGGAAGGGCAATTGAGGCTGAAGGAGATGGGCACCAAGGAAGAAGGAAGAGGGCAGAAGAGGGTGAAGGAGGTACATATCAATGGGAAGAGGATAGAGTAGGAGAGGTTTCAGTAGAGCGAGAGAGATGGGTGAAAAGAAAGAAGTAGGAAAGCCAGGCAGTGGCCAAGTCCCTTTGAGTTTTAGGAAACGTCACAGCCACAGAGCAATACAACACAAGTCTTTTTGGTTTTGTTGTATGGAGAAGTGGGAGGAGCAACAAGCATGTGGTGGGAACATCAAGGTTTTTAGTTGAAAGCTAGCCCGAAGACTCCCGGTGAGGTCTAGCAACAGGCCCTCAGGAATTGAGTGAACATCAACTCAGCAAGGAGGGAAGTGACACCGGGTTGGGGGGTTATAGGTTCTGGATCCTAAGAGAGGGAGAACCAGACCCCCTCCCCGCAACCAGGCATTCAGAGACAGTCCTGGCCAAGCAAACCTCTAAGATTCACTGGGGAACTTGTGGAATAGTCAAGTGCTCCAACATTGATACCTGCAACATATGAGCAGTGCTACTCAACTTGGGGGCTACTTGGAGAAGCCGCCCTTTGACCGGGACATCAATAGTCAGGGCAACCTTTGTGACAAAGACCGTGAGTGATGCTAGGGAGAGAGCGAGAGACCTGGTGGGACTTTTGAAAAGCTTTTCAATGTGAGAAGACTTTGTTCTGCCATTGAGGTAGTCAATAATGTACATAGTCACAAATAAAGCTTTGCTACCTGCTATGTGGCGTCTACTTGACTTTATGATGAAGCTGGGAAGGTACAACATGCCATTATGGAGGCGAGGATGGTGAGTCCCTCCTTCTGTGTGTGATATTTTTCACAGATGGGCCTAAGTGTTGAGCAGGCCAAGGCTACCCTCTCCTGCAGAAGTGCATGCTGAAAGGGGACTTAATGGGGCTTTGAGGAAATGCTGCATTGCTGATGTCTTTTTGTGCGGCTAAGTGCCTTTTTCCTTAAGACTCCAGGGCCACCACTTTCAATGATGAGTGGATGTTAAGCAGTAGAATTAATGGCCAGTAGTAAGGTTGCCATCTGCCTCCCAGGGGGTGCCGTCATGTGAAAGGCTGGCAGATCCATTTTAACGATTGTTGGCGACCAGGGAGCAGATTTGTTGGGGCCTCCACAAACTGATCAAATGAAGGGATCACAAAGCGCATCTTGTCATATTTAACTGCAATACATTTAGGTTTCAAGCTGAATGAACATTTAGAAATTATTAATGTTTAGAAATCAGAAATGGCACATACCAAGACAGCACAGCATTATTTGTCATGAATCCCACCTTAATGCCACCATTGCCAAAACAATAAGGTTTGAACATATGTTTTACAAGGTAAGGAATGACTTAACCTTGCCTGGTTTGCCACTGAAAGATACCCCAGATAAATACACCCCAAAAGTCTGTCTGCACAATCACACGTGTGGCATTAGAGCAGTCTTGAGGTAAGCTTTCTCGCCTGTAAGGATAAGAAGCTCATTACAATGGTGCCCTTTCCGGATGCCACAGTGCTAGCCATGAGATATGAATAGAAATGCATGTGACAGCCCTAGGGGCGTGATTCCTATTTTAAGGAAAGGGCACCAGGCCAAAAAAGAAATAACTTGCACTAGTCCTTCTGTCTGCATACACAGGTCCAACCAGCAGAGTTCCAACAAGAAGCCATGGTGTTGCCACCATGCAGACGAGGTAAAAAGCGGAGGTACGGCATAACTTCCGGACCAGCTCCCTTAAGTACTACCAAAAAACACTTGACAGGAAGAAGGTGTAAAGACTGGAGGGGGTTATCTGTACTCCTACCCTCTATATGGCAGAATAGAAGCACAGAGCACCTCAGCCAAGATTCTCTATATGGTAGTATGAACAAGCAACCAAGGCTTAAGCTCTCAGGAGGTGATGCAGGCTGGTTCTTAAGTATAGTGTAGTCCCCATGTACCCCACAAAGGAATAACCACACACTATGTTATGTGCTAACACACTTTGTACTTTGGCAAATCTAATATGGCAAATATATACAATGTCTATGTGCTACCACACTTAACTATTGACTCTTTTAAAATGCACCAACTGCTGAAAGTTCTAATGGCATACAAATCAAACAGTCATGTGTTTCAGCATAGGACATAGGGAGGAAGACACATCAGGTTGCACAATGGCAGAATGGTTCTCTTGCTACTAAGACACAGTTCTGTGTGAGGTTCCCCCCACCTGGGCAATCTGTAATAAAGTGTATGAACAAGCCCAGTCCATTTATGTTTAAATAGTTGAGTTTCCTGGTAAAAAATGTTCCACTATGCCAATGTACCTGAGTTTAGCAGAGTTTCTTCTACGGTTTGTTGACAGGTTTCTCGTGAGTGGACTCCCTTTAAAGCCAGAGCCATAGTCGTCGAGATTCCGCAAAGAAAATGTGAACCAAAATACCTTCAGCTATCCCTCCGCAAATAACTCCCCTCTCGAGCTCTTCGCTCCTCTACCTCCAAATCCCTCAGAGTCAGTTGTTTTTCAAAGAAACAAGCTGGGGGTAGATCTCCTTCTTCGGCTGGAGCCTCCCTCTGGAACAGCCTCCCTGCCACTCTTAAATTTGAGGAGAACCATCTCCGGTTCCGGAAGCACCTCAAGACCTTCCTCTTTTCTTCTGCCTTCGCTTCCCCTCTCCCCTGCTGATCTGTTCTCTCTTGGCACTGTGAACCTGGCCACCCTCTGTCCTCCTGGTTCAGGTACCTGCTCACCCTGCCACCCTCCCGCACTGCCTCTGGGCCACCCCTTGCACTGGGGTCTGTATCTGTACCCATACAGTCCCCCTTTTTCTTCCTGCACTTATCAGACCTACCCTGTCTGCTGTCTTAAACCTAGCACTTGCAAATTGCTGGCTGCACTACCACTGTTTGTTGCCTTTATTATTTATTTATTGTTATTTATCTGTTTCTCCTCTGTTTCGCACTTTCCACTTCACCCCCCTTCCATGCACTTTTCCCCTTCCCCTCTCCCATGCACTTGCACATTCTCAATGTCACTGGGCTAGTAAAATCGCTGTTTTGTTCTCCCCTGTTCCCCTCCCTTGCCTTGTCGTGCTCAAACACTTGTGTACGAGCGCAATAGAAATAAAATATCAATATCAATAACACTGTCGTCGGGACAGCAGCTTTGAATTTCGCGGTGCTTGTCAATGATCGATCGTGGACGTCCTGCATAGATGAGGTGTGGAGTGCACCTCGATGACAGAGTTTGGTGCGACAAAGAGGACTCAGTGATGAGTTTAGCCCTGGCAGCGGTGTCGGTGTTGGCATCGACGATCGGGACTCAACCACAGCTGGATCGTCACTCGTCGACGTCTTTGTGGACTTCAGGTGGTGGGAAACCCACTGGTGGATTCTCCTCGGTTGTCGGCGACCTTGACTTTCTCTGGCGGGACAAAGCGGTCGACGGAGATAGCAAAGGAGCCCTTGGTTTAAATGTTCTTAGGCAATGGTGGAGTGTTCCGGCTCCGGTCACCGAGCAGCACGGTGTCAAGCTGTCCCGGCTTCTGGGCAACACGATTTAATGGGCTTCCAGCGTTCATGGAAATCCTCCAAACCCCGGTCGATGGTGATGGATGCCGGCGCCCTTGATGTCCTGGTGCATTACTTCAGATTTTCTCGGCGGACCCCGTCTCCGGTCAACAGCCTTTTGGGACTGACTTCCAGGATGCCTTGATGAAGATCAGCTTCTGCACAATGTTCCCTCGTAGCTCAGGCAGAGGTCTCCTAAACGGGTCCTCTCTTGGATCAGTCCTCGACAGACACGACAGATTTCGGATTTTGTTGACGGTGAGCAGCAGAAAACCTTCTTCTTCCAGCTGGGCTTCAAGGATCAGCAGCTTCAAGTTTCAACTTCAGCTTCTGAACAATTTTGGTAAGTGAGAGGTCCCCAGATATACAGATCTGTCCCTAATTCACACTGCTGAGCCAAGCTCAATCAGCCAATCAGTCAGCAGGGCATTCATGCAGGCAGGCAGCCAATCAGGTTCACAGTGAATTCAGGCCATTCACTTCCACCCAGACACCCATAACAGGGAATGTGAATTTGGGGCAAGCACACAGCCTTTCAGCACACCACACTGCAATCATGTCAGTTTCAGGCAGGGCTGTCTCATTCATTGCGTCACACACACAGAAACCAGACACCCATAACATGGAATGCATATTGATCACACACTCCATTCACCCAGGTCCCGCCCAAGGGTGTACCCACAACATGCAGTCACTGGGAAGGCTCCAGCCAGACTGGCCTGGACTTCCCCACAATACCATGTATGTTTTTTCCACCCAACAGCCAGTTAGGGTAAGGGACAGAGTCAGGGCTTCCCAGGACTTTGGTAAAACAAGGTAACAGGTCATGGAAACCAACAGGCCACAGGGGCCATCTTGTCTTCTATCAGGAATCCATTGATTCCTATGGCAGGGCCTTGGTATCCCAAAATGGAGGATATTCAGAGCACCTGTCAAATTCAGCATAGAGCTGTCACCAGGCCATACCCTGCTTTCTGGGCCACACACAGGTGCCCAAAAACATATACCCATGGGTGCTATAAGGTTATCCCAATGATCTCTGTTCACCACAACCAAAAAGAGGAAGGGCTGCACTACCAGGTGTCCCACATGGATTCCTAGCAGAAAGCAACACAGAACACACGTGATAAGTGGGTACAGGACAAGGATATGGAGGCACTATCCCTCCAATGCATTTCCAGCACCACAGGAGGTTATGTAAGCACAACAATGGATTGAGAAACTTCCTAGTGATCCCAATGCAATCAAGTAAATGGTATAAACATAGCAAAAAAGGAGTCAATAAATGCCAGGATTGTTAAGGCAAAATCTGATTGCAAAGAACTCTTCAAAATATTAGGAACAATCACATATCCCAGGTCCAACGCAAGAGCCTATTCTTAAAAATAAGCTTTGGTGTACAGGAATCCAACAGGCCATGTGGAATAAATTGGAAAAAATCAGAGAGACTATAGAGATTTTAAAAAAAACTCTTTGAATATGAAAGGGCAGGAAGATAATATACACCTCTTGGCTGCAAAGGACAAAGAACAATCCTCCTTTCGTTTCATGCCGATTTACAAAGATGAACTGGCCAAAACTATTGTTCAACTTCAGAGTACAAGCTGTAAAGGAGATCCTTGCTCCGCCATTATGATTAAGGAATGTTCACCTATCTTGATCCCGGCGCTTACCAAATTTGTGAATGCTTCCTTTTCGCTTAATCGAGTGCCAGACAACATCAAAAATGCCTGGATCACCCCACTCTTGAAGAAACCCAATTTGTGCCCACTAACATCATCCAACAATAGACCGATCACCAACACCACCTTCTTGTTAAAAATCTTGGATCAAGTTGCTTATAACCAAATCTCCATATTTTTGAAGCAAAATAAGATTCTTCATAAACATCAATCGGGCTTCCGTATTAATCATGGAACAGAGACGGCCCTTCTTCCCCTCAAATCTCACCTTTAGCATGGCATGGATAAGGGACACATTGCTCTCATTAGGATTTTAGATCTCTCAGCAGCCTTTGACCTGGTGGACCATTCCATTCTGTCCACCAGGTTAAGGGATTATGCCAACTTTTCCTCTGAGGCTATCCAATGGAACTCCTCTTTTTTGAAGGGTAGACAAGTAAGGGTTACCAGCGAGCTGGCAGAAGCAAACCCCATGACATATGGGGTCCCACAGGGAGCCTGCGTCTCGCCGTGTTTCTATAATAGGATTATTTTGGCAAACTACGCGGATGACACACAATGTGTACCACCAATCTCTGGTACCCACCAAGAGGATGAAATCCACATTAATTAAATTTATTTAAAAATTCAAAATTGGATTGTCTCAAATGGATTAGCCTTAAATAGTGCCAAAACAGAACTTCTCTTGGTTGGTTCAGCAAGCAAAGTTGAGAAACTAGGTTCTGACTATAAGAGATTTAATTTAGACAACTGTGTCATTGAGGTTCTGAACAAGGTGAAGGCTATTGGTATCTATCTGGACAAACATCTGAATATGAAGGCACAGGCCAATAGTCTGATTTCATCATCCTCATATTTTATCAAACTCTTTCGCCATCTGTGCCCTCTTATATCTGAAAAGAACTCAGAAACCCTGGCCGGGGCTATAATAGGTTCCAAATTGGATTACTGTTGGAGCCTGTAAGTGGGTTCCGCAATCAGATTTTCAACACCTTCAGGTGATCCAAAACGGGGTGGTGAGAGTGGTCATGGGCCTCCCGAGAAGAGATCACGTTTCTGAGGTTAGAAAAAGTCTTCACTGGCTCCCGATCAGAGCAAAGGTGTCTTTTAGGCTGCTTCTTATTACCCATGAATGTATCATGGGTCAAATGCCTATTTATTTGACAGAAGCCACTGTCATCAAACATAATATGAGGGCTTTAATATCAGACAATGCCAATCTTCTTATTGTTCCCTGCAATAAATCTAATGGGGCACAGCAGGGGGCCTTTGGCCTAGCGGCTCGTATGGCTTGGAATGCCCTCCCGCCCATATTGAGAACCACAGCCTCCACAGAACTTTTTAAGAAGCAACTGAAGACTCTGCTTTTCTCCTAGAGCAATTTCCACTCACTGAATATATTTTGCCCTTGCTGAGAAGTATTTTCAATCATTCTCACTTTTTTTGTTGTGTATGTTCTTCGTATCTTAGTCTGCACCCATCAGCCTTCGGGTACCTGGTGCACGTTATAAATACTAAACATAAACATAAACAGACACCCTAGAATGATAAATCCACCTGCAAAGTTATAAAGCATACCCAAGCTGCCATTGCTAGTACCAGTTAACATCAACTTCAGACCTGTGGAGATCAAAGTATCACAACTGTCAAACAAGTTTACGTATCAGGAACCCGACGATGTAAACCTACTGTAGAGGAGGAGCCAAGTACCCCCACTCCAACTACCCCGCCTACATTACCTGACACTTAGAAACCAAAATATGATGTATACTGAACAGTTAAACCAACAAAGAGAAGAGAGAGGGCTCTGTGCAGTTGCCATAATAATACCTATACCTGAGAGAATATGGGAAGTAAAGTACCCATTGAGGAAACCATATTTGCATCCAAGACAATATGATGGCCATTTGAACGAGATTCCTGATGAAACAAAGAAACTGAATGACCAGGATGAATGGTGACGTCATACAAAGTTGAATCAACACCCAGATAGAAAGATAACCAGATCAGAGAGGCAGCCGATTTATAAGACCAAAGAAGTACCATAGATAAGTGACATCTTGGGATCAAGATGAAGAAACTTATGCCACAAATGTGATGAAGATATTTAGTTAGTTTAAACATGTACAGATGCAATGAAAGGCAAGCAGCAAAGCAATCATGAAGCTGCCACATACTTAAATAGATTAGACTGCGGCAAGCGCCAACATATACCTATATACCTCATAGATACATATGGATTGAGTGATTAATGAAGTTTCCACTACATATAAAGCAGTACTGAACAATGCAAGAAGGCCTCATTTCTGTGTCTCAGTTATAAAAAGCGATTGCATTAAACAGAATCCATTTCAGCTAAGGAGTTCACTAAGCCAAGAAAGCCAAGGTCTTATCAAACTAGGAGTTGGCTGACATTGGATACAATTAACGTGAAAGTACAGAAGCTCCTGTTCAAGAAGGTCAAGCGAAAACAAAAGACGTCAGAGGACTATTGAAGAATAAAATCTCAATTCATGGTCTCCAGTCATGTGATGGAAGAAAGTTGGATGGACAAGATGGTCACACCTACGCACAGAAGCCAGATAGCGCCGATACTCCTTAAAAATTCTCAGAGAACAGTACAAACTCAAGGCCAACTTCAAAGTACTAATTGACACTGGACCATTGAGGTGATGATGGATGATAGTTTAATTGGAGGGAGGCTGGTGCAAAGACAAGCTTATCCACACCTGGTTGTTGAGTCTGTGTGCTGCTCACGTAGGTGGAAATTATTGAGGGGGGTTAGAAGCCAACCAAGTATAGGGGACCATGTAGTTAGGGGTCCTATAGTTTGTATAGCCAATGGGACGTTGTACATTTAGTGATGTTCATAGTGGCCATTTTGGAGGGAGGGCTTAGTGGCCCCACCTGATGTTAGCTATCCTATTACCTTTCTCCATTACTCCAAACAGATGTAGCACCTATGCTTAGTTATTCACTTAGACCCAATCCCGCTTCCTGATAAATTTTAGTAGTTTGCCACGTTGGATGACGTTGGTAATGACGTAGGTCAACACGTCAGCTATGACCAATTATGGGTTTAAGAACCCAGCTTTTTAATGAAATGATTGAGAGTCAGAGTATCAAGTGATTGCTGATGTTCGTTGTACTCCCTTTTTAAAGACTTGCATTAAAACAGACAAACTTTGCCAAACTAGTTGTGTCGTCTTGATTATTGATGCATGAGAATAATCTGCATACCCACCCTTCTCCAGGGTATTGCTGCTCATCTTAAAGGGCTGGAAGCCTCCAGTTCACCTGGTAGCAGAGATTGATGGTCAGATGAGATATCATCGGCCGTCGACATAAGTAATTTTAGAGATTCAGCAATATTGCACAACCTTTGCCATATAGCTGACAGGACATGAAGCTCTACGCACATAGTGGTTAGAATAGGTAAAACCCCTGCAGGGAAAGGTTTGACGAGACCCCTATTTTGACAAAGAAACTCCTCCCACATCTAGGAGAAGCGGATCGGAAAGCGGATAGAAGAGGCGGTAACGAAGGCGGTGATCCCGAGGGTCCAAAGATGAAAAACATGAGAACGGTGAGTGAATAGACCAAAGAGTGTGTCAAAAGGGATGCATGCATTGTAAATAATGGAGAGTAATGGAGGGAAGTGGGATAAAATATAATGCAAGAGTAAGAGTGTAATATATATCTATATGGGAGATGAGATATTTATTGACTTGATCATGATCAAGTAATATATGAGGGAAAATATTTGTGAGTGTAGCCACGCTATTAGCATATGCCCTGTTCCTAGACTTTAAAGAGTGCTAGCAGAACTTTGATTCAGAGCCCCTTTACGTGGGACATATAGGAGACGAGATAAGTTTAAAGAATTTCTGAAAGGAATTAGTTTAGGTTCTAATCAGAGCAGATCTAGAGGGTAAGACGAGTCTTAGAAGAAGATCATAGGCAGTACGCACATGTGACCGGTCAAGTCTGTCTGTTTTGTTTTATGTGGTTAAAAGGTGTGATGACGTCAGAGTTCAAAAAACAAATGTTTTAAGTAATTAAAAAACGTGAAGTTGAGACGCAAAAAGTGATTGTTTTAAGATTAAACTTTGATGTTTTTTATTTTTAATATAACATTTTATTGTTTTTTAACAACACAAAGAAAAACATACAGCCCCGAACAACGGGGTAACCAATATTTCCGTTTCCCGCCCATTCGTAGTATCACATCTTGTTCCACTTACAGAGGAGCTTGGTACAACCCCGGACATTTAACCACATTAATATTATGCAAACTGATTCCCTTACGAATCCTTGGGTTTTAGCGCATTCTGTCCATGCACGTTACTGTTCAGTGTGCGTCTTCCCATTTTTGCCATATTTTCTGAGCTTTCTCAGGACACCCCCGGGCTGTATACACTCTTTTTTCCATCGCAATACAAATGTCCACATCTGTTAACCATTGCTCATAAATCGGTGCTGTTGCAGAGCCCCAGAGTTGCGCTATATTTCTTTTCAGTATTGCAGAGGTGGTAGATAGAAATGCTTTTTCATAACGTGTTAGCTTGATGTCCTCTTCTATTCCCAACAGTAGTTGTTTGGGGCTCACGTGAATTCTTTTGCCCATTACTCTTGACAGTTCGCTGCAACATTGCTGCCAGTATCGTTGGATGACGGTACATTCCCACAGTATGTGATAGTAGGAGCCTTCCTCCCATTTACATCTCAGGCAGTGCGGGTCGGTGGCTTTCCCCCAGTTGAATAGTGCTACCCTCGGGTAATAAATTCTGTGCAGTACCTTCAGTTGTATTAACCTGAACCTGGAGGAGATAGCCACCTCTCTGGGGAACATTAATGCAGCCACCCAGTCCTCAGGAAGTATGGCGCCCACTTCCCTCTCCCATTTGGCCTTCAAACCTGATAGTTCTTTCGTGGCGAAGGAGGTTATGGCACTGTATAAGGTAGACGTGACTTTGTGTCTAATTATTTCTGGGAACAGGTTGCGTTCCAGTGGGGAGTAGTCTGGCATGTCTATCATATCGGGGAGATGGACCTGTAGCGCATGTTTGAGTTGCATATAGTGGTATTGTTCATTGGAAGGGAGCGTAAAAGTGGTGGCTAAAGCTTCAAATGGTATTATTTCGCTTTCTCTCACTATCCCCTATATTCGTAATGCCTAGTTGGGACCAGGAGCGCCATTTAGGGAGCTTGTTCACTTCTGGGAGGTGTTTATTATTCCATAGTGGTTGTGCTAGGGTTAGCTTCCCGTCCCAGCCTAAGTATTTATGAGTATCTGACCATATTAGAGTTATATGTGTCTGCATGGATGGGCCTGCAGCCCGGTCTTTTTGGCAATAGAGGTATTTCATGATGAGTCTTTCTTGTGGGTTGGAATCCGGCATTCAGTTGTGCGGTAGTGTGGTGTCCCCTTGTAGTTTATCATTTATTATTGCCATTTGACTGGCCCAGTAATATGTTTGCAGACGGGGGAGTCCGATTCCGCCTTCCCATATGGATCTTTGTAGGGTTGTGAGTGACAGGCGTGGGTTTCCCCCTTTCCACAGCAATTTCCTGAGTATTTGATCTATTCTATGAAACTCACTGGTCGCAACAGGCAGTGGGGCATTTTGCAATATATAAAGAAAGCGGGGGAGGGCCATCATTTTGAAAAGTGCAGCCCGTCCTAATAATGTAAGTGGTAAGGACATCCAATGTTGGACATCATCTTTGAACTTTAACGTTATAGGGAGTAAGTTCTTGGGCACATAGTCTGACAATTTATGTGTAATTTGTATGCCTAGGTATCTAAATTGCTCCCTTTCTATGCGGTATGGGCATTCATCTGGTACTGCTTTGTCTAACTGCCTCACTGGGAACAGTATGGATTTCGACCAGTTGACACGGAGGCCGCTGAACCTGCCGTATCTTTTTAGCAGCTGCGTCACGATAGGGCAAGAGTCAGGTGGGTCCTGTAGGTATAACAGTAGGTCATCTGCATATAAGGACACCTTGTCCTCCCAGTTTTCGATGGTTGTTTGTTAGCAAGATTAAAGTTTAAAAAAATTGCACTGTGACGGGATTGGAGCTTGCGACGGTTGGTGCTTGCTCATAAGTGTATACTGATTAAGATTAAGACATAACATTGAAAAACGAACTAAAGCATAAGCAAGTGGTAGCAAAGAGAAAAGTAAAGGTTAAGAAATGGAAGAAGTTACGCCATTAGCGTATCTTTGCAAACAGCTACCAAAGCATGCACTTAACCTTAAACAGTACAGTGCAGAATGGGTTAAAGGAACCGCAGATAAAATGTTTATGCCATGGCCACAAGGCGGGTCATTATCGAGAGCAGTTCTGCAGCATATGACGACATATTTGCATGCTGCGTACACAGGAAAAAAGTTTGAAATGTGCCTACCGAGTCTAGAGCTTTGAAAAACATATGAACACGAGAAGGGGAGGAGCCTCCTTTAGATTGGATACTCAATATATGCAAGGAGGAGGGGTGAAGAGCCTTCTGCTCTGCCCGCCCAGTCTAAAATGAAAGACGAGATTAAGAAAGACGAAGGATTATACCCATTAAGGGAATTTAAAGCAGCGACGGGATATAGTAACCCGTTGTATGAGTCACCAACGCAAAGTAGTGACGAGGGCTCAGAGAAAGACACCAAGAAAGATATAACCTCCAAAGTCCTGAGGGACAAGGAGAGACACGATAAGGAGAGAAATGATCGAGCAAGTACATCTCTAGATATAAGGACAGAAATAAAGAGATGGAAAGGAGATAAGGACAGAACTGATGAGATAGCGCTTGAACAGAATGAATGGTTGGGAGATCAGATTTTACTTAAACTCGATGGTAAAAGCATCGAAGTGGTAAGAAAAAGAGGAGATCAAGACGAACAAGACAGAAAAGATAGAGAGGGAGGAACGATTGAAAGATGAATGAGCGAAAAGAAAAGATAGACAAAGACAAGAACAGTTATATCAAGATGAGCAAGCTAAAAAACAAGAGAGCAAAAGAGCAAAGAAAACGCGATAATAAAAGGAGAACAGCCGATGAACAGGAATGGCTAGAAGGAAAAAGCATAGAAGATGAAGAACAGGAAAGCATAAGAAAGAAAAGAATAAAAAGACGAAGGGATGAGGAAATTCAAAGGGCATATGAATGAAGGGACATGAAAAAGAAAGAGGAAAATAGAGCAAGAGAAGATTTGAGAAAGCGCGGAGAAGTCAATGATGACATGGAACGTAAAAGAAGACAGAGAGCACGCGATCTCGACTCTTTGGAAAGGGAAGTAAGAAATCCAAATCCACAGTTAGCATGGGAAGACAGATAAATTATTTCCTGAGTCCGAGTCATTAACAGTCTCGAAGACAAGTTTGACTCACAAAGCATTGGGGACACAATTGATAAAGTATACTATGAAATACAAGCCCAGAAAGAATCACAAGGGAAAGGGAAAAAATTATCGTCTCGAGAGCACTCAGTTTGTATGACACAGAGGAAGCCTCCTGTAGTGCGAGACATAAGGAGCTGTCTTTAGACAGACTAACGTTAAATAGAGATGATGAGGAGAGAAGTTGCACGAGTTGGGCACAAGAAGTATCAGACGAAGAAGGGGAAATCTTCCAGAGGGAAAAGAGAAGTGACATATGTGGTCCAGAGGGATGTTCACCTATGCATAAGGAAGTAAGATGGTCAGATTCAGAAATACCTATGTCTAAGGCACCAGAGCCACTGACATAGTCCAAGCAACATAAGAGACAACCCCATGATCAGAGGGGGGAGTCCCTGCCTTATGTAAGCAGGCTAAGATCATTTCCAGGTAGACGGTGTAGAGGAGGTCCCAAATATGGCCTGCACTCCAGCCACTCATGTTGAAATGCCAGAAGCATACTCGCCAAGATATGTGACATATAAGGAGCAAATGAATCAACAGAGAGCCACGGTGGGGCTCTGTCCAGTACCCATCATAGGGACATGTATACCTATTGAAGCACCAATAACCAGACAACCGTGGGCTGCAAAGTATCCACTGAGACAACCATAACAGCAGATGACACGATACGAAGACTACTTACAGACTGTCCCCGAAGAGGCCCACAGAGCTTTAATGGAAGGCAATTGGTGACGATATAAGAGCCTAGACGTGACATACAAACAACCATAAAACGACAAGCAAAAGAAAGTACATAAGGACGAACTGTAAAAGAATAAAGATGTGACAAACATATAAGAAGATACCACGTTGCAGCACAAAGAGCGTACCCAGGATCGAATCGTGCAACTGACTGAATGCATGTAAATAGACTTGGAACACAAGCTAAGTAAACGACACTGCTTGCAGTGCTTAGTAGAAGAATAGAGTGGCATGTGTCAATTATATCTCTTGGGTGGCTAGGCCGAACAAAAAGCAAAAAAAAGTACACAAGGACGAACTGTAAAAGAATAATGATGTGACAAACGTATAAGAAGATACCACGTTGCAGTACAAAGAACGTACCCAGCTGCAACTGACTGAATGCATGTAAATAGGCTTGGAATGCAAGAAGCTAAGTAAACGACACTGCTTGCAATGCTTAGTAGAAGAATAGAGCAGCATGCGCCAATTATATCTCTTCCTCAAAGAAGCACGCTATATGAGTGCTACTCCATTTTGTAAAGCAGAACTAAGCCCAGTCTGCAAGGGGGTCACCAAGGCCGAGATTCATATTCCTGCTAAAGCCAGAAGGGAAGAGCGGAATCGAAACTCAGCAAGAAGTAGCTCATGCTTGTGAATTCGAGGTCAACTCCAGGAAGGGAGGAGAGCGGCTACTCTGAAGACTCAAAACGTCAGAGCATGACTGCCAGCCAGTGAAGGTCGAGATAAGAAGCCTCAGGCAGGTGGCTAGGCTGAACAAAGAATCAAATATACAAAAAGAAGGAAAATGAAGCAGATTCACAGTGAACAGACAGGTGACCAGCCAAGGACAAAGAGGTACCAACGTCTGATGTCACCCAGAACCCGAGGATGCCATAACTCTTCCTGATAAGAACTACAGTTTCGAGGCCATCCTCAGCCAACTAATTGACACATAGCCCTAAAGGTACTGATTGATGAAAGGGAGGCAGGGTGAATCTCGGGGGCACTCCGCATCTGGGTGTCTACTCTGCATGCTGCTAATTAAAGTGGAGATTTATGTCTAGGGGTGTAACTCACCAAATAATCTAGGGTCCTATATCGAACCAATAAGACGTCGTAGTTGTAGTGACATCTATCACAAGTGATGTAGTGGGATGGGCGTAGACGCCCACCCAATCAGAATTACCCAATCTGCATGCTCTGTTACCATATACAGATATAGCACCTATACTTACCTTTCCAACCAATAGAAATTGCATGACAAACTTATGAGTTTTGCATGTCAAATGATGACGTATTTTGCCTATAAAAGTTGCTGTCTGAATGAAGAAGTTGGGAGTTCAGGCGAGACAGGCGATCACACCATTGATGATTACCATTTGTTTCCCCGATTTTTGTACTTGTCATTAAACAGACTTCCCTTTGCCAAACCATTGAGTTGTCCTTATTGAAGTGTGTCCGAGTAAATGAATCCTGCACCCTAACCTCCTCAAAGTGCAGCTATCTTGTCTTACAGGTACTAGAGGGTGAGTTCTGACCTATGGGCCCGTCAGAGGATGCTCTGCCTTCCTGTACACTTGGTAGCGTGAGGATGGTTCGACCATCAACTATTGATTGATTAATATTAAGACACACATAGACCGACGGCACGAAGTAACTCTAGGCAATATCACAAGTCCTTCGCCATTCAGCTGAGTAGACTGAGAAGCTTCCCGTGGACAATGATAGAAGTAAGTCCATCAAATCTGCAGTAGGTCTGAAGGAACTTGCCTTTCCAAGCATAACCCTTCTCATTCCCACAGGCAGCGGATCGGACGAACAGACCGCAAGAGGCGGTAATGACGGAGGGGCTGGTGATCCCGAAGTTCCAGAGAGGAAAAGATGCGAGTGGTGAGTGAAACAACAAACTCATTACTTTGGCAAATGTCTTGTAAGCATTAGAACAAGTAAGGGAAAGGTAACGGAGGGTGGTGGAGAAAAAATAAAAATAGTTAGATGTAGAGAAGACTGTATATATATATATAAGAGGTTAATGACTTGAGTATGATAGATAAAAAAGTGGTTAGCGGGAGGACCCCCGAGAGAAAAGGTAAGGTTACCGGGAGGACACCCGAGAGAAAAAGTAAAGTTACCGGGAGGGCACCCGAGAGAAAACAGTAAGGATTTGCCTTGTTCCTGCGCTTTAATACAGCAGTCAGAAGAAACGTGAACTCAGAGCCCACATAATAGGGGACGATTAGGCTACGGTGACAGTTAAAGATGGCACAAATGGAGTTCGTTTAAACCCCATGTCGGGGTATTGATTAGAAGGCAGGTATATGTGTGTCCAGCTGGTGTTCGTCTAGTCTGTCAAATGTCTGTCATATGTGTCCTGTTATATGTGAAATGTAAAGAACTGTATCATTGATTGTTTGAAATGAAGTTTGGGCTTTTCACGATTCCGTATCTAAGAGGGAATCGCCAATGAATTGATGTTCTTGTGTAAATTGATGATATAAGAATTTTGGCGGGAAAAGCTTGGATTGGAGCTTGCGTATTGGTGCTCGCTCACACTATTGGAAGGATAAAAACTGCATAAGTATTGTTGATAATGAAATTGAGAACGGAGGAGGTTACCCCACTTACACATCTGTGTAAGCAGTTACCCAAGCATGCACCTAAGCTTAAAAAGTACAGTACTGAGTGGGTTAAGGGTACCGCCCACAAGATGTTTATGCCGTGGCCACAAAATGGGTCCTTATCTAAAGCCGTCTTACAACACATGACGACTTACCTACATGCCACATACACAGGCAAAAAGCTAGAGAAACTCCTCGCTGTTTTAGAACTTTGGAAGATTTTTGAACAGGCGAAGGAGGAAGAACCACCTGCAGACTGGATATTAAACCTATGCACGGAGGGAGGTGACACGCCTATCGCGCCACCAGCCCGCCCTGAGCCAGTCATCGATGGAAGTAAAACAGAGGGACTCTACCCGCTAAGAGGACTAAAGGCAGCCATGGGGTATAGCAACCCCGCATATGAGTCACCTACGTACAGTAGTGACGATATCAGAGAGAAGGACCAGGAAATTAAACTTGCCTCCGCATTCCCCAGGGACAAGGAGAGACACAATGATGAAGGGAAGGACCAGGCACAGAGTTGTGCACCTCTCATTAAGGAGAGAGAGGGAAAGAAATGGAAAGGAAGTAAAGACAGAACAGATGAGATAGCATTCGCAAAAGACGAATAGATGGGAGGACAGATATTGCTGAAACTTGATGGAAAAGGAAGTGATGATATGAGACCGAGAGAGAAGTCTGATGAGACGCAAAGAAGAGAGAGAGAAAAGGAGAAGGAAATGAGGGACGAAAGAATAAGAAGAAAGAATAGGCTGAAGCGAGAACAACTATATCGCGAAGAGCAAGAGAAACAGCTCGATCGCAAACAGAAAGCAGCCTATGCCCAGTACAGACAGAATAAGCAAAGGTTGGAAGAAGAGCAAAGAGTACGTGAGAAGAGGGTGAAGAGAAGAGAAGAGGAGGAAGTTAGAAGGGCAAAGGAACATAGAAACGATAGGATGAGGGAAGTAGATAAGGCTAGAGAAGAAGTGAGGAAGCGCAAATAAATAAATGAGGAAAAAGAACGTAAACGCAGACAGAGGGCACGAGATCTGGAATATTTGGAGCGGGAAGTTAAAAAACCCAATCCTGCAAATGACTCGGTACCAGGTACGAGTGGGACAAATATTGTGGATGACTTCGACACCAGAAGCATCAGGGAAACGAATGATAAAATATACAATGAAATGGGGCTGGAACAGATTTCCCAAGGGGAAAGGGAAGATGAGCACTTGGAAAGCACTCAGCTTTATGACACTGAGGATGTCACCCTAAGTAGTGGGAGCAGGAGACTGTCCCTGGATAGGCTAGAAATTAGTAAGAATGAAGAAGATGCAAGGAGTTCCATGAACTGGGAACAATCAGCGTCCAACTCTGGTGGGGAAACGGAGGAGGGACACACGAAGAAGGGAGACAATGCGAGAAGCGGCTCCCAAGGGACCAAGGGGTATGATGGTCAGACACTAGCGAGTCCGCACCTAAGGCATCAGGGTTCGCCACGCAGCCTGGCTGACATGAGGGAATATCCCGCGGTCAGAGGGGGGAACCAGCACCTGCCTATGTAGACAGATTGAGGACATTGCCAGGTAGATGGCGATGCAGGAATGTTACACCAGCGATAGACAGGAGAGCTATGGGGAAAGAGAAGCAAGACTGCGCATTTCAGTTCCTGCTGCTAGAAAAGGGGGGCGCAAGACCACAGCATATTCCATGGCCAAACATGGATCGAGAGAACTTAAAAAACATGCTTCCAATGCTGATATCGGGAGCCGGGAAATGGATACACGAGTTAGAAAAAATGACGGGGGGTGTCACGTTGGCTATAGCGGACATTAAAGGTCTCCTGATCGCCATACTGGGTGAGAGAGCAGATGATGTATGGAAGCGGGCTGGGTACCCTGGGGTAACCATAACTAACACTGCCAGTGACGGAGCACCATTCAATAATTGTAGAGCAGCAGTGTGGAAAGTGCTGCGAGTGCTGGACCCAGACACTTCCAATATGGAGCTATAATGACTCAGAAAATTAAATAGTTAGAGGATCCCTTGATTTACATCCAGAATTTTCAAGACGTGTGGGTACTCGAAACGCATGAATCTTGGACGAAATCTATCCCTGTATTCTACCACATATTGTGCGAAGGGTTGCCAGAACCAGTGCAGAAACGGCTCAAGAAATTTGTAGGAGTAGAAGCTAAACCATGGGCCAAAATACAGTTGACAATTGCACACTACTGTAGATTGTTGCAAGAAAACAACCGAAAAAAGGAGGCAACTCATAAAGGTGAGCAAGCGAAGCTGGTGCAAAAGAAACTCTCAAAGTATGCTCTCGAGGGAGCCATGCTGACAAACCCAGCTGAGCCAAGCATGCAACAAGTGACTGAACCATTGCAGAATAACCAGAGTAGCTCAGGATTTTACTCGAGGGGTAGGGGATTTGGAGCAAGAGGATGGCAGAGTAATCAGGGAGGATTTCAACGTAATCAGAGAGGTATTCAGAATAATCAAGGTGGCTTTCAGAACACGCAGATGGGCAGTCCAGCTACGCCAGATGGACAGATGGCCCGACCACCGCCAGTGTGCTGGCTGTTTGGAATGACAGGACATGTGGCGCGCATGTGCAGAAGCCAAGGCATGTGGCAGAATGGCGAAGGGACGGGAACAGGCATGGTAAATCAGCCTGCCATCCCACAACAAGACAGTGCACAGAATCACGCAGTGCAGCAGCAGGCGCCAGGCTTGCAGCAAGGTACTCTGCAAGGGGTTCAACCCCCGAATATGGGGAATTTGCCACAGGGGCAATCCCAACAGGCACCGCTGCAAATGTTGCAGGGCACTAACTCCGGAGGGGGAGTCAACCCTGGAAATGAGGGCAATACACAAGTATATAACAGACCAAACCTATATATATAATAGGACAGCTCACAGGAAACTCTGATGTGCTCTATCCTATCAGTGACACCAGACCCTAACAGGGAGCCTAGGGTAAATATCATAGGGGGGAAAGAATATTCCTTCTTAGCTGACACGGGCCCAACACGCTCGTGCATACGAGAAGGCAAGTTTTCCTTGTCCAGCCAGGCCATAGACACTCAAAGTTTTACAGGAGCTCACAGTAGAGTTCCCTTTACGGACAATCTCCCAGTCTCTGTGGGGGAATGTGAGATGAATGTGCCCTTGTTATATTCACGCCAGACCCCAGTAAACATTTTGAGTCGAGATTTAATGACAAAGTTGAATATGACTATATCATTCACAGAGGAGGGCATAGTATGCTCCACTCCAGGAATGCATTATTCTAACGTATGTGAAATGGTCAGAGCGTACTCCAGACGTATAGCCATAAGAGCCATGCCATTAGAACCGGAAGTCTTCGCATATGGCATGCGTGTGCTTATGGCGGGACTGCCAGGCCTTGCAGATAGGACTATGAGAACCCCTGATGAGTTTCGATTCAGACCAAGGATACCTATGCATGAAGAAGAGGGACAAGTATTTCCCTTCTCGATACATATTGCAGCAGTACGAGGGAAGGTAGTAATGGTTGAAGGGTACGATGATGAAGGCAGACAATGGTGTGCAATTAACGCCATTGAAGAAGGGTATTGAGTGACTGATGTCACCGATGATGATCTGTTCGAATAACACCCTGACTCAGAAGAGACAAGGGTGGAAGTAAGTCTCATATTCTGGGTCAAAATGATCAAACGAGAAGTGCCACAGAGAATGATGTTGGCGCTGATCCGCCCTGCATACTTTGATGACGACATGGCCCAGGTGCCTGCCTCAGTATGGACTACAGGAGGACCCTATGATGTAGGACTCCTGAAAGGAGCAGGAGAAATGAAAATTAAATTGAAACCAGGAGCAATTTTACCAAAGGCACGACAATATCCCATGTCCAGAGAAGTGGATGAAGGGATTGCAAAGACAATTTCCGCCATGATGGAGCAGGGCATCCTTGTGATGTCAGAATCACCATGCAATACAGTGATTTACCCCGTCAAGAAATCAAATGGAGGGTCGTGGCATTTAATCCAAGATTTAAGAGCATTAAATGATATTGTTGAAGCCGAGTTCCCTATAGTCCCTAATCCATCTACGATCTTGTGTAACATACCGATCGAGGCGAAATACTTTTTTTTTTTTTTTTTTTTAAATGTATTTTATTTTATAACGACCACACAGTGCAACAGAACATAAATAGAACACATCAAGCCACAACAAAGGCCAAACAACAGATATGAAAAAGAAAAGAAAGAAAAAACAGAACAAAATTAACTTAACAATCCCCTTCCCTCCCCCCTATGAGCCTGTAGGGTGTCCACCATCATTGTCCGTTCCGTGTGGTGGGGTTCCGTCGCTCTCAGATCCAGCCGAGGTCGACCCCGTACTAAACAGTTCAGCCAATAGCACCTTCCATGCCGTGAGGGAGCTCACCTCTTCCTCCCCTCCCGCCCTGCTGGCCTCCCACCATGCTGTCGTCTCGGCGGCAGCCCATTTCTGGAGGTCACGCCACCATACCTCCACCCGTGGCCTCTGACAATTCTTCCATCCCATGGCTATTCTGCGTTTGGCAAGTGTATAAGCCAAATCTTTAAGCTTCTCCACGTGCGAAGCTTGCGCGCCCTGGGGTACCCTCCAAGCAAACAGGCCCAGGCCGAATCTATCTTAAGTACAATGCCCCTCCCTGCCAGCTTCTGCGCCACTTCACCCCAGTAGGTTGCAATCACAGGGCAGGCCCAGAACATGTGAATCATATCAGCGTTCTCTGTGTTATACTTGGGACACGCCTGGCGCCCAGCGTCTCGAAATCTGGAAATTCTCAGGGGGGTCATGTATGCCCTATGCGTGATATATAGTTGTATCTGTTTAAACCTGGCATTCCTCGATACTTTTTTGTGGTACCCCAGGGCGCGCTCCCACTGCCCATCCGCCATCGGGGCCCCCATCTCTGTTTCCCATTCCAACCTCAGGTACCCCAAATCCTTCCCAACCTTTGCCATCAGCATCTCGTACAGCCTGGAGACCTCATGCCCGCCCTCGGATGCGTCATACATGATCTCCAGCGTCGCATCCGGCTCGTCAGCCAATACGGTCTCGGGCCAGGTGCTCCGGACCTCCCTGACCACTCTGTGGAACGTCATGTATTGCCCCGCATGCAGCCCCGCCCCCGCCTCCAGATCTGCGAACTCCGCCAAGGCCCCATCCTGCCAAATGTCCCCCAAAGTGACCAGCCCCACTGACTCCCAGTATGTTCGCAGGATGGCCCTAAGTTGTCCGTCTTCCCCTGCCAAGGCCACCAGCGGCAGCTGCGGCATGCACGGCAGGGGATCCCCCATCATCCGGCAGGCTCTTCGCCACATGTTCCTGCCCAACGCTAGCATCTTAGGACGCCCCCTCATCCATGTGCTGGATACCCAAATAATCTCTCGCAGGTAGAAGGGGGAGCAGTCCTTTCCCAACAGTCTATGTTCCGGGGTTTCGTCGTCCGAAAGCCACTTGGCCACGTACTGCAGCTGCGCTGCCACGTAGTAGGCCTCAAAGTTCGGCAGCCTCACGCCGCCTTTCTCATAAGCCTTCTGCAATTTCCACAATGCGACCCTGTTACGCGTGCCCTGCCATAAGCTGCCATAAGAAATCTCTACATACCCCATGTAGTCTAGCAAAAAACCCCTTGGGTATCATGTATGGAATGTTATTGAAATAATGCAGCAGCCTAGGTAGCACGACCATCTTAAGCATAGCACCCCGGCCCATCATCGCCAAGGGTAGTTTCTCCCAAAACCTCATGCACTTCTCGATCCTCCCCACTGCCAATTCAGTATTGTGCCTGTGTTCCTCCCCGGTCGTGTGATATACGTCTATGCCAAGGTACCGAAAGGTGCTTGTCGCCCATGGGATTCGCAATACTGGCAACCTCTCAGCCGGTATCCCCACATATCCGCCCAGCGGGAACAGGGTGGATTTCCGAGGGTTGACCGCTATACCAGAAAGCCAAGCAAACCTCTCCATCACCTCCAAGACATATTGCAAGTTCTCTTCAGGGTATTGGAGGTACAACAGCATATCGTCGGCATACAGGGATATCAGATGGCTCTCCCCCCCCACCTCTATGCCCACCGGGTCATACTGTTGCCGGAGGTAAATTGCCAAGGGCTCAAGGGCCAGGATGTACAACATTGGGGACCAAGGACATCCCTGCCTGGTGCCTCTACCTAACTGCCACCTATCCGACACTACTGCCCCCGTACGAACTCTGGCTAGAGGCGCGCTATATAATAATTCGGCCCACCTCCTGTACCCTGGCCCCATTCCGAAGTGATCCAGTGCCGCCAACAGCCACGGCCAACGAACAGAGTCGAACGCCTTGACCGCATCCAGCGCCACTATCGCCATTTCGCCGTCTTTGCTACATCCCCATTCGACCACTCTGTGTAGGCGTCTATGGTTGTGGGTAATGTTCCTGTCCGGGACATAGCCCGTCTGGTCAGGGTGAATCAGCTTGCCTATCACTCTCCTCATTCTAGCCGCCAAGACAGCTGTTAGGATCTTGCTGTCCTGGTTCAGCATTGACAAGGGTCGATAGGAGCCGCAACCGTGTCCCGGTGTATTGTGCTTGGGGAGTGGCACTATGACCGCTTCCCTGAGTGATTCTGGTAGCTGTCCCAGCTCAAACGCCTCATTAAACATGTCCAGCATGGGTGGGAGTACCTCCTCCCCATACGCCTTATAAAACTCGCTGGGGAACCCGTCCGCCCCCGGGCCTTGCAAGTGGGCAGCTGTCGCACTATTTCTCTGAGCTCTTCCAGAGTGATCGGAGCATCCATCTCCTCTCGCTCTTCATCGCCGATTCTGGGCAGGCCTATATCCCCGAGTACTTCATCTATCTCCTCTCGGCTCCCCCCTTCCCGATCTTCATACAATGTTTGGTAGTATTCTGCGAATGCCCCATTTACCCCTTCTTGCGTATCGATCTCCGCACCCCCTTCAGTGATGACCGATCGGATCGGAGCCCTAGGGGTTTCGCTCTTATATAGCCAAGCGAGGAGCCTGCCTGTCTTGTCCCCACCCGCATGCAACCTCTCAATGTACTTCGTATAATTCAGGTTACAAAGTCTGTCCCAATGCCCAGAGCACCGCTGCTGCAGCTCAGTAACTACTTCCACATCGGTCCCACCCTTCTCCAATTCTTTTTCCAGCTCGATCTCGGCCTCTCGCAGGTCGGTCAGGATTCCGCCCATTAATCCCTTGGACTTCGCGATAGCAACTCCCCTCATCACCACCTTAAAAGCCTCCCACAAAGTACCAGCCGATTTGACACTCCCTGTGTTCGACTCAAAGTACGCGACTATCTCCTCCCTCATGTCCTCCTTGAATACCGGATCCCGTAGCGCTTCCGCCCGAAGGCGCCATGTTGGAATCCGTGCACGTGGGGGGCGCAGCCGCCAATGCATGATTAGGGGCGAGTGGTCCGAGAGGACCCTCGCCCTGTAGTCAATCTGTTCACACTCCGTAAGAATGTCTGGAGTGGCAAAAAAGTAGTCGAGCCTCGTGTGCAGTTGGTGCGGAGCCGAATAGTGCGAATACTGCCTCCCACCCGGGTGTCTCGCTCTCCACACGTCTACCAGGCCTAGATCCGCTAGCAGCGACTGCAACACCTTGGCCGCTGGGCTGGGCCTAACCATTTTGTCATCCGACCTGTCCTCCCTGGGGTTAAGCACACAATTAAAGTCTCCACCCCAGATTACTGTGCTCCCCATCCCTTCACCGAGTCTCGCGCACAGTGTCTTGAAGTAAGTCGCTGTGTCCTGGTTGGGCGCGTAAGTGTTTATGATACAGACAACTCTACCTTCCACAATCCCCCGAACCATGGCCAGCCGCCCGTCCGACTCCACAACCTCCCCCAAGAGCTTGAACGGGACATGTGGTGCAACCCAAACCAGCACACCCCTGGCATACGCAGAGAATGTGGATCCAACCACTGTCCCCCTCCATTTTCTCCGCACCATTTCAAGTTTATCCCGTGTCAAATGCGTCTCCTGTAACAAGGCCACGTCTATCCTCTGCCTCTTCAAATACAACATGACCTTATTACGCTTCAGGTAGCTATTCAACCCTCTAACATTCCATGTCAATACCTTAAGGTCTCCCATGATTTATCCGTAGCTCCCACTTCCCCCTCTGGTCTGATCGCCTCCCCCCAGTCCCGACTACATCCCTTCTCAGTTTCTTCCCCAGGCTCACATAACAACTAACACCCCCCACCCCCCTAACCCAACCAACCGCCCAGCTCCATCCCTGGATCTCAGGCATCCCCGTGTTCGGTTCTCCACGGAAGCCCCCGTAGAGAACCCGACAGGGTGTCACACCTCACACAGTGACTAACCTAACCACACACTGGGGTACGAATAAAACGGCCCTCGGATGCCCCCTACACATTTATATCCGCGCTCGCGGACCATGTTAGAAACAGTTAAAAAATGCATCCCCATCACAAAGTGGCAAAGACTATATTCCAGTCCAAATGTTCAAAGTCCGCCAGGCCCACTGTTTCACTTAACTCTCCCTGCTCCGTCCGCCATCTGCTCATCAGGCTCCTGAGGGCAGTTCTGCGCATCGAGCCATTCCATGGCCTCCTCAGGGGTGTCGAAAAACAGCGTCTTAGCCTTGAAGAAGACCTTAAGTTTGGCTGGGTAGAGTAACATATACTTGAAACCGGCCGTCCGCAGGCGCCTTTTGACCGCCCCAAAGTTCATCCGACTGCGCTGCACTTGTAGAGTGTAGTCGGGGTAAGCAGAGATGGTTGCCGCCCCTCGCCGTATGGTGCCCCCTTTACGAAAATGTTCCAGAATCTTCTCCCGGTCTTTGTAGTTGAGGATCTTGGCGATCACGGGCCTGGGCGGATTACCCGGCGGTGGCCTTCTGATCAGGGCCCTGTGTGCCCTCTCCACTGCAAATCCCTGCGTTAGGGCACCTCCGGTGATCTCCTGCAGCAGCAAAGTCTCAATAAAATCTGTGGGATTCTGGCCCTCAGCTCCCTCCGGTAGGCCCACAATCCGGATGTTGTTTCTGCGGGCCCGACCTTCTGCCTCTTCAGCCCTGCTTTCCAGGTTGCCTACCCTCTGCACCAGGGCATGGATCTCTCGTTTGTGCGCGGTGCATTCCGCCACAGTCGGGCCCATCTCCTTCTCCAGGGTCTCTGTGCGCTCGGCCAGGGTTCGCACATCTTGCCTCAGGAGGTTAACGTCCTCCTGTACCGCCCCGACCTGAAGTTCCATCGCAGTTTTCAGTTCGGCCACCGCAAGTTGGAGTTTGGTCTCCCATGTCGCCTTCAGATCTGCGATCGCTGCCAGGACCTCCTGGTTCGTTCCTCCTGCGGCCATCTCCTTGGGCTGGGCCTTTTCTTTGCTCCTGGTCCCCTCGGTGCCAGGCGATGTCTTGGCAAATTCGTCGAGCGTGGGCTGTTTATTCTTCGCCCTCAGGAGCTTGTTCGTCATATCTTCGATCAGGAGCGTCCCTTCGATCTCGCTTAGGCCCCAGGCCTGGGGGCACTATGTCCCCCCGTCGCCACACAGTTTCGGCTACCTCCAGTCAAGCTTGCTTTCGCTGGATCGCGCTGAACGTGAACTGAGGGAATCGCCTCCAGAATCCGGTCCCCGATCCTTTGTCCCAACATCAAGCGGCGGCAGCCATTTTGTCTGCCGGCGAAGCTCCGGCCCAAAAACTTCACGCGGCTCCTGAGGACACAAGCGCTGCACAATCCCGTATGAAAATGCATCCACATGTGCAGCCGAGCTTCGCATTTACAGTCATCACCGTCTATGCCACATCGTAGCGGCCGTTGCGCGGATTCAGCCGGATAATGTTCGGATCAGCGGGAGCTCCCGTTCAGGCACGTCCTTTCACATGGCGTCCAAGCCACGCCCCCCGATCGAGGCGAAATACTTCACGGTGATTGATTTGAAAAATGCTTTTTTCTCAATCCCGCTGCACCGTGACTCACAAGATCTGACGTCCTTCACATTCAGACAAATGCGTCTGAAAAGCACGAGGTTGCCGGGTTGCCGCAGGGGTACTGTGAGTTCCCATCCATTTTCAACCGAGTCTTGCAAATGAACCTAGGTAACATTACAGTAGACAGTGTTGTTTTGCAGTATATGGATGACATTCTGATCTGCAGCACCACTGAAGAACAATGCAAGCACGATTCTATCCAGGTTTCTGACTATACTGGCTGAAAAAGGATATAGGGTTGACGAGGAAAAGTTACAATATTGTCAACAAGAGGTGCTTTACATAGGCCAGCTAATCTCGCATGAGGGGAAAAGGATCATCTCAGAAAGGGCTGAAGCTATCATGAACACGGCTAAGCCACTCACTATAAAAAAAAGCAGAGCTTCCAAGGCCTGTGCAACTATGTTAGGGCATGGGTCTTCGATTAGAGTTCGTATACCAAGCCCTTGCTCCAGGCCCTGAAGAAGGCCCGAGTGACAAAAGAACAAATTGAATGGACCGAAGAGGGGTTCACAGAACTAAAGAGAGCAATTTGCGCATCTCCAGTTCTCGGGATTCCTAATTATGCAGAGGAATTCTACCTGTTCTCGCACACGAATGGCAATGTTATGACAGCAGTACTCGCTCAAGAAACCTTGTTGGGGTACAAACCCCTCGTGTATTACAGTGGGAATCTGGACTCAGTAATAAGAGGCCAGTTCCCATGCGAACAAAGCTTAGCTACCGCAAGCGTTCGCCATAGAGAAAGCAACAACCATTGTAATGGGATGCTCCATGACATTATATGTTGAACACTCATTATTTTCCATATTAGAGAAAACAAAAGGTACATTGACATCTCAAAGGGCCTCTGCCTATGAGGTGATCATATAGAATCCATCGATCAAAATAGTTCGATGTAAAACAGTGAATCCAGCCTAGTTCATAGCTGAACCAGTCACTGAAGGTGAGCCGATACATGACTGCGCGAACTGCGAAGAATTCTATGATGAAATCCCCAGGGTAAAAGAAAATGCCCTGGCGGGAGGTGAGGTCATTTTCATTGACGGTTCTTCGTGAATGGACCAAGAAGACGGACAAAGATATACGGCGTTGCTGTAATAAAACATATGGCAAATGAAGAATTTCGAGTGCTCGTTAGTGCACGAATACCATCTCATTATTCAGCACAGGCTGCAGAATTATTGGCGTTGATACTCCCCATAGAGAATCATGCAGACAAGGAAGTAACAGTGTACAGTGACTCCGCCTATGTGACGTCCACAGTGCATGCAGGACTAGCGCACTGGAAGAGGAGGGGCTACCTCCGAGCAGACTGCACGCCAGTGTAGCACGCAGCCTTATTGGACAGGCCGATCAAGGCACTACAGCTCCAAGTGGGCATAGCGGTCATGAAATACGGCGCCCATACTCACGGGACAGATTTCGTGTCACGCGGAAATCAAGCAGCAGACACGGAAGCCAAGCGTATGGCATACAAAAATCAGATAATCATGGAAGTAGAAGTGGCACGCACCCATGAGCGTATGATGATAGTTCGAGCCACTCCAGAGGCTTGTAGTAATATGGGGCAAACTCAAATGATGGAGCTTCAAGTGGAGGCACCACATGATGAAAAGAACCTGTGGAAACGTCGACGGTGTTTTTTAAACCCCTCGGACGGATTGTGGAGTCAAGACAGCACAGGTAAACCAGTAATGCCTGTAGCCCTACTAAAGATATCACTAGAACAATTACACTACCCGTTACATATGACAAAAGAAAATCTAGCTGCAATGCTCGCAGAAGACTGGTTCATTCCGAATTTAGCAGAGCAGGTTGCATTTTTTATAGTGATCTGCATAATTTGCCAGCAGTTCACAGCTGGGCACACATTAAAAGTAGTGAGAGGAGTCATCCCCCGGTCAAATGGGCCATTTCAGCACTTACATGTCGATTATGTCGACATGATTCAAGTATGCAACGGGTACAGGTACTTAATTGTAGTGGTGTGTCCATTCTCTAGATGGATAGAAGCAGGTCCCTGTACACACCCAGACTCAACCTGTGCTGCCAAATTCCTAGTAAGGGAAGTATTCCCTAGATGGGGGGTGTGTGAGGTGATGAGATCAGATAATGGGGCTCATTTTGTAAAAGTTTTTGAACAGATTAACTTGTTGCTTGGTATAAAGCACAAGTTCTCGTCGGCGTGTCATCCAGAGGGTAATGGCATATGTGAGAGGCTCAACGGCTTGCTAAAGGAGAGGATAGCCAAGTTGAACCTTACTATAAAGAAAGGATGGCTGCACTGTCTACCACTGGCATTGTATGCACTTCAGAACCAACCAGGCTCCGACCATCATCTCACGCCGCATGAGATAGTCACGGGAAGGAGAATGAGGACCCCCCCATACCCCTCGAGAGCTAGATGTGATGCCCAGTCTACCCGAGAGGTCCTGGGATCCGAATTGTCAGAATATGTGAACTGCATGACATCAAGCATCGCTGTCATTTCAGACCAACTGCAGCGACAACAAAAAGGGTGCAGCACAACACCAGACGCAGCTCAAGGACTACGTACGCCAATCATCTTCCCCGGTGACACAGTTCTTGTGAGAAACCACACAAGGAAAAGGTGGGACGAGCCAAGATTCAACGGCCCGTTCATCGTGGAAGACTGCACTCCATCAGCCGTGAAACTGCAAGGCAGGAGAGCTTGGATCTTCCTAAATGACATTAAACCTTATATCGGTGAGATCCCCTTAGCTGCACCACACCGCGAAGAACCTACAGATAACGGGGAAGAAACTCAGCACGTGCAGACGAGAGCTATGACGAGGAAGGAGGATGCATGAGCAGGAAAATCAAGACAAAGAACCTGGAAGCAAGTTGTGGCTTAAAACTGGACAGTTCCTCCAAGCAAAGGGGGATAAGGACATAACAAACACTCTGTGCATTCTAGTTGCAGGGAAAAGAAGAGAATCGCACATCTAAGCCACATCACATTGATGATGCGAACTTTTGAATCAAGCCATATCCAAGCATTTTCAGCAAATGAGACTTTGATGAACTAACAGCAAAAGTTAAGAACATCACACAGTCACCTGAATCAACCAACACCCAGACTTTGCTTTGCAGAACGTATGACATCCCCAACAGACATATCACAAGGGATGTGCTGTCCTGTTTTCAGTTAATACTAGAGACATACCCATCGCTTGTAGGGAGAGCTACCAGCATCACAGACTTTGTCCAAGATCCTGCCAACAAGAAGGTGTTCTGGCAACTACTGACTGTCATCACAGAAGCCTTCATTGTCCTACCTGAATACGGGAATATTGACACAGATGCTTCCTCCACAGGTGATAATAAATGAACTCACTTATACACTTTTCTTTCGCATCACAGAGGAGTGCCCAGGACTTATTGGGAGAACCACGGATACCCTAACATTCATCAGAGATCCAAGAAACAATGAATACCTGAACCAAGTGTGGATGAAGCTAAACTATGTGGTCGCAATCCACGCAGCAGGAAAGTGCAGAGACTGTTCTCGTTGAAAGAAAGGCCTGTGATCCAGAACCCAGCCAAGCAGGACAAATGTCCCTGTCACCCGAGGACAGTCGCCTGGCGCACAATGTCATGTTCTGTCTAGTCACCGACTATCCAGAAATGGCGGGAAGGCCTGCAGATGTTGACATCATCACCTTCCTCAGAGACCCAGCTAATGTCGCACATATGGGCACACTCCTCCATGGAATCATGCTCCAGGAGGAGCTATCCAATGTTCAGCGAGAATACCTGAGGAGATTCCAGTGAAACTTTCCGCCGTGGGACAGATCGAGAAGAGCAGAGAAGAGAACTTCACCGTTTTGGTTATTTTTATTTTTCATTTTTATGTTTATTTTTCATTTTTTGATTTGATTTTGAATGGTATCATTTTTCCGTGTTCCATTTTCCATCTTTTACCATTTTTCCAATTTTTCTATCTTTGTCGCATTTAAACAAGACTCCAGCATGTCTTCTGGACTAAGGCAAATTCGGTGGGTGGAGTGGGAATTGACCTATTTTGAATATGCTCAATGAGTATGACTCACCAAAGAGGCTAGTCTAATCTTTTTCCATAGTATTTAAGGGAGCTACATAGCAAGGGAACTACATCCCACAACAAGAGACAATCGCCACCCTAGAGAGGGGGGACTCTTATGAAGCACAAGTCACTTTACGTCTAAGACCTCCTCAAAGACCATTATGGAGTAAATGAAAAGAAGAGATTGTTCTAGAACTTTAACTACTGATATGATTGAAATGGCGGCCCAGAACAGTAACCTAGTCCTCCAACAAGCAGGGGGGGGGTGCCCCAATTCCCTGGAAGAAAATGCTGCAAATTGTCTTATCGGACAATAATGTGCACATGTATAGTTATTATTATTGTTTTTCTGTCATTAACAATCAGAACTACATTCTTTATTAGTGCACAAAGCACTCCAATTTCAGTGCACCCACCAGATAATGTACGTACAAATCCCACAAAAGCACCCTACCCTATATAGTCATTTCGATTCCTAGAAAAACTGACGATAAAGTAAACGAACTAAAATGAAATGTAATTAGCAGTGATTCATACACATTTGAGGTAACAAATGAAGAGAAAAGATGGAGACAGGGTTAGCATGGAATGAATGAAAACGTAGCAATGACTACTACACGCACACACACACTGAATGCACACGAACAAGGGCAAGTGTCAATGGCTACAGAACCTCGAATGATGGCAACAGAAAATAAGAGACTGCCTACCGAACAACCAGTTCCAAAAAATAGTGGAAGCAACCAAGAGGAAGCAAGCGAAAGGCCAACTGAAAAGGATATAACCAAAGCACTCAAGAAGACAGACTGCTACAAAAGAATTCGCTGCAAAGACACAAATGCTGATAGACCATTTGTTCCCGGTTATAGCCAGAGCAAAGGAAGTGCATAAGGAGCTGAAAAATAGGGCCACAGTGATTATCGCAGCAAGCACATCAGTTCCCACGAGCACCAGGCCCACGATGAGGCCACACGGTGGACAGACGATACATAGATGGTGGTTAAAGGAGCCCTACCGAAGAATGCAAGAGGAGAAGAAACACACAAAACCTTCTCCTACCACAGCCTGAGAATCCTCCAGCAAGAAAAAGTCACATAGATGCATTTATAGACGTAGTTATAGCTAACTACAAAAAGACATTAAGAATCAAGAGAAACCCACATGAAGACAACAATGAACTAAACGATTACCTAGACAGCACAGTACATCTAGGAAACAACATTTGGTACCAACACATGAAAGAGGTCGGAAGAAGAAAAGCTGAAGGAGAATGCTACGTTTCCGCACTCCTACTGTACAGCATGGGAAAGTCCAAGATCTTTGTGGCTGTAGAAATTGATGTCCCGACAGCACACTGTTTATCACACGTAGCAATGTGCAACACAAGAGGACAATTCATGGGAAGAGATGACTCACTGATATGGGCAACAGAAACAGCATACCCTGATGAAGACGACTATATCCAAGACATCAAGACAAGAAACAGTGCTCACACCAGGAATCACGTGATTAGGTATGCAAAGCCAGAAGCACAAGGAACAGGAACAAGATGGGAGATAAGCCCAAGACTGAACGTCCAAGGGAAAACTCCAAAAGAAGCGCAAATATGGAGAAATAGAGGCCAGATGCAGATTTGGGGAACAGTGCTTTCCCCAGATGGATGGGAAGCAGGAGTAGTGATATGCCGAGCATGGATGGTCCTTGGAGCCTGCAAGGAAGCAATAGAAAACTCTCAAAAACTGTGCAAACCACTATGGCCAAAATTGGTGAAGTTACCAACATGGGTCAAAGATAGAGGGGGTCCCCTGCAGGTAGTGCCACTGGAAAGCCCGAAATTATGCTTTAGGAACAATGGCACAAGGAAGATGGGAGAGAATCAAAACTGCGGACAAATCTTTGAAGCCCCGGGAATGACGCAAGGGACTGCAGTAATCATGGACGATTACTGGACGTGTGGATCCAAGGCATACATAAGACTACCGAAAAACTGGGGAGGCATATGCACACTAGTGAACGTCCACATTCCTGCACTAGTGATCCCGAAAAATGACCTGAGTATTGACAGTTTCCCGAAAGCAGATGCTCATCTAAGGAAGAGGAGATCTGTAGAATTGGTATCCCGGATGAAGAGAGAAAATTACTTTTCTGCCAAATCAGAAGAAGCATTCCATGCAATCCCATACGAGCACAGGCTGTTTAGCCTCACCTCAACAGTATTCACAACACTGCTCTTGCCCCACGTCCAAGTTGGAGTAAATACGAAATGGTTGCAGATAACCAGATGGGAGTTATTGCAGACGATCAACACTACCATAAAAGGATTCAACGCAATCAAAAAAGAACTGAGAGCAATCCGATTGATGACCCTCCAGAACAGATATGTACTTGACATGATCACAGCAATGGATGGAGGTGTTTGCACAAAAATCGGAGAATCATGTTGCTCGTTTATACCTTCACATGATGAAGAAAATGGAACCTTAACAGAAGCCATAAGTATGCTGGCAGATCTGCAGAATCAGATGATCAAGGAAACTGACGTATTGGATGATGACAGCTGGTTTGGAACACTGTTTCTATGGGTCCCTCAATGGATGCCAGACATTCAAAATTCTGGGAGCCCTGCTAGTAATGATACTACTAGGATTTTGTGTTATCAAGATAAACGTAACACAATGCCAGAAAACGGCAAAGAAAGCCATTGGGATGAAAATTATGGTCGATGTCGAACCACGATGGAAGCCCAGAGACCTAACAGATGAGGAAATAATAAACTTTGTGAAGGCCAGCGAATTTGCGCCAGAAGGAACAAAGTTAGCATACCCCAGAAAACGAAGAAGGTATGAAGGGAAATGGTTTTACTGCAGCCCAAATGGGCAATGCCAGCTAATGACCTGGAACAAAGACGAACACGTAAAAACAACAGGAAGTTTGAAAGGAGTGATAAAAATATGGACTCCAAAGATGCACACGTTCACACCATCATGTACAAACGCAGATGACGAAGAAGTGGATGTGGAAGAACAAAGCAAGAATAATTTAAAGGAAGGAGAAGAAGTGGTTGATAAACCGACCAGAGGGGGGTGTGTAGGTGAGGTCCCAAATATGGCCTACACTCCAGCCACTCATGTCGAAATGCCAGAAGCATACTCGCCAAGATATGTGACATATAAGGAGCAAATAAATCAACAGAGAGCCACGGCTGGGCTCTGTCCAGTACCCATCAGAGGGACATGTATACCTATTGAAGCACCAATAACCAGACAACCATGGGCTGCAAGGTATCCACTGAGACAACCATACCAGCAGATGACATGATACGAAGACTACTTACAGACTGTCCCCGAAGAGGCCCACAGAGCCTTAATGGAAGGCAATTGGTGATGATATGAGAGCCTAGACGTGACATACAAACAACCATAAAACGACAAGCAAAAGAAAGTACATAAGGACGAACTGTAAAAGAATAAAGATGTGACAAACATATAAGAAGATACCACGTTGCAGCACAAAGAGCGTACCCAGGATCGAATCATGCAACTGACTGAATGCATGTAAATAGACTTGGAACACAAGCTAAGTAAACGACACTGCTTGCAGTGCTTAGTAGAAGAATAGAGTGGCATGTGTCAATTATATCTCTACCTCAAAGAAGCATGCTATATGAGCGTGACTCCATTTTGTAAAGCAGAACTAAGCCCAGGCTGCAAGGGGGCCACCAAGGCCGAGATTCATATTTCAGCTAAAGCTTGAAGGGAAGAGCGGAATCGAAACTCAGCAAGAAGTAGCTCATGCTTGTGAATTCGAGGTCAACTCCAGGAAGGGAGGAGAGCGGCTACTCTGAAGACTCAAAACGTCAGAGCATGACTGCCAGCCAGTGAAGGTCGAGATAAGAGGCCCCAGGCAGGTGGCTAGGCCGAACAAAGAATCAAATATACAAAAAGAAGGAAAATGAAGCAGATTCAGGGTGAACAGGCGTAACCAGCCAAGGGCAAAGAGGTACCAACGTCTGATGTCACCCAGAACCCGAGGATGCCATAACTCTTCCTGATAAGAACTACAGTTTTGAGGCCATCCTCAGACAACTAATTGACATTTAGCCCTAAAGGTACTGATTGATGAAAGAGAGGCAGTGTTAGGCTCACCTGGCTCCCACAGGGGCGTCGGTCAGACCCGGACAGCTGCGGTCTCCACCCACGTGATGCGTAGTGCAGCAATGACTGACTGGATCTCCCCTCCTAATCTTGTCTGCTTAACCCGTAGAAATATTCTCCTGCAAGTGGAGAGATGGATTTAGCCACTTGTGGATTCAAGTGATGGCACCCCCACAGTCCTCCCCAACTAATCACCTCCGAAATGCCCTCACAGCAATCTCACCTTATATTCTTGAAAGATGAGCTCTCCTTCCTGCGTGGATTTGCAGGGGCGCGTCGATTCCAGTTACTTCACTGGTTTGAAGGCTCGGGAGAGTTCCGGAGAGTATTGACTCTGAGGTACCTGGTGAGGACCAGTAAGTATTAAGTTCATAGAGTTCAATATGTCCGATGTTCACTCTTGTTCCCCCCTTCCTTTCTTGTCTTGCAGCTGGCTCGTGAAAAGATGCTCTTGTGGCAGCTTGTGGCGCTCAGGTAAGAGTCTGTATTACCCGGCGCTGTCCGGTAAATGTTGCACGAGGAAAACGTGTTGTTTTGTCTCTCTTTACAGATGCGGCACGTGAAAATATGGAGAGTCACAAAAGGATGCCTCCGGTGGTAAATGAGGTAAGTCTATGGTGGTAAGAATTAGATTTGTTGGTTCCCTCGGCTCACCTTGTGGTTTTCTTTTGTCTCCTAGGTGCCGAAGTTCGGCGAAGAAATGATGGAGGCAGCGCCGACCCGAAGGATGCTGTGAAGACTGGTGAGTATGGCGCGGCGCTGCAGCTGGAGGTGCGGCGCGTGCAGAAATGATGTTCTTTACAGGTCCGGAGACAAGATGGATCCAGAATCAGGTGTGGAATAGAAATAAGTTTGTTTTCTAACCTTGTCCCTTTCTTTCCTCTCTGGTTTAGTAGCTCCGGATTCGAGGCGGGCGTGGCAGAAGACTGGATGCAGGCTGCAGGCACGGTGAGTGTTACGCTGCTGGATGCAGAATAACGCAAAGCGTGTGTTGCTGCTCGGGTGTGGTTGAAATAGCCTCGAAAGTAGTCCCAGGTAAGAAGTCCCTAGAACCACACCTGAGTAAAAAATAGTCCCTGTAGAAACATAGTCCCTTTCAGGCTTCATGTTGGATTGGAGTCATTTGCAGCATGGTCTGCCTGAGGTAAGTAATGACTATGAGCCTGGTGCCTTAGGCGCCAGGACTGATTCCTACTATGAGCCTGGCGCCTAAGGCGCCAGGACTGAACCCAGATAGCCCCTAGCCGGGGCTGCTGAGGTTTTACTAAATGTCTAGATGCCTGCTCCCGGGGCTGATTGGCTTGGTCCGAATGCCTGGGGGTAGGCATCATGACAGGCAGGGTGAATCTCTGGGCACTCTGCATCTGGGTGTCTATTCTACATGTTGCTAATTAAAGTGGAGATTTATGTCTAGGGGTGTAACTCACCCAATCACAATGTACCAAATAATCTAGGGTCCTATAGCTTGTAGAACCAATAAGACATCGTAGTTGTAGTGACGTCTATCACGAGTGATGTAGTGGGATAGGCGTAGACACCCACCCGATAAGAATTACCCAATCCGCATGCTCTATTACCATATACATATATAGCACCTATACTTAAGTTACCTTTCCGACCAATAGAAATTGCATGACGAACTTATGAGTTTTGCACGTCAAATGATGACAAATTTTGCCTATAAAAGTTGCTGTCTGACTGAAGAAGTTGGGAGTTGAAGCGAGACAGGCAATCGCACCATTGATGATTACCATTAGTTTCACCGTTTTTTGTACTTGTCATTAAACAGACTTCCCTTTGCCAAACCATTGAGTTGTCCTTATTGAAGTGTGTCGGAGTAAATTAATCCTGCACCCTAACCTCCTCAAGGTGCAGCTATCTTGTTTTACAGGTACTAGAGGGTGATTTCTGACCTATGGGCCCGTCAGAGGTTGCTCTGCCCTCTTGTACACTGGCGATGTGGGAATATTACCCCGGCGGTAGATAGACAAATGATGAGAGATGAGAATGAGTTTGGAGCGTCACAATTCACCTTTTTGGAAAAGGGAGGGGCCAGGCCGCAATATACACCATGGCCCCAGATGGACAGAGATAATTTAAAATGTAAACTCCAAAATGTAACTTCTGGTGCTGGAAAATGGATATATGAGTTAGGAAAAATGACAGGAGGGAACACGTTAGCTATAGGGGATGTTAAAGGTCTTCTAATTACCATACTTGGTGAAAGAGCTGATGACGTGTGGTCAAGGGCAGGTTACCCTGGTGTGACTATAGCCGAAGCGCACGATGGAGCACCGTTGAATAACTGTATAACAGAGATTTGGAAAGCGCTTTGAGTGCTATATCCAGACACGTCAGATATGGGAGCTATGGTGACAAGAAAAATGAAGGAAGGAGAGGATCGGTTGCTTTACATTCAAAGTTTTCAAGACGCATGGGCGCTTGAAACAAGGGAGACTTGGGGGAAGTCCATAGCTGTATTTTATCATATATTATGCCAAGGGCTGCCAGAGCAGGTACAGAAACAGCTCAAGAAATTAGTGGGGATTGAAGCTAAACCATGGTTGTAAATCCAGTTAACCATTGCAGATTATTGCAGACTCCTGCAGGAAAAGAATCGCTAAAAGGACTATGCACGATAAGGTGAAGAAGCAAAATTAGTTCGGAAAAAGCTATTTAAGTATGCCATTGAAGGGGCAATGTTAACTAACGTAGGTGGATCAAATTCAAGAAAGGCAGTGCACATGCCACAAGTAAATCACCAAAGACAGTTTGATCAGACAAATAATGGATATACTCCACGAGGAAGGGGATATTGAAGGAGAGGTTGGCAAGAAAAATCAAGGGTATTGGCAGAATAGTCAGGGAGGTTTTCAGAATGGACAACAAGGGTTCCAGAATATGCAAAATGGTAATCAAAACATGCAATATGGGCAGATGGGGGAGACAGCCGATTGTATGTTGGACATGTGGAATGACAGGGCACGTAGCTCGCATGTGTCGAAGACAAGGGATGCTACAGAATGATCAATTTTCAAGACAGGGAATGCCTAATCCACCTGCATATTCGCAGCAGGGCGGAAATGGATTTGTGCAAAATCAAACAGTGCAGCAGAAAGTGCTGAGAGTGCAGCAAGGCTTGCAATCACAGCAAGTAACAGGTAATCAACAGCACGGACAATCGCTGCAATCTCCTATGCAACTTCAGCAGAACACAAACACAGAACCGTCTATAACACGTAGAATAGGAGGCGTTACTGTTGATGGAGGAAATCCATTCACGGGTGATGGAGTGAGACTGAACCCGAAATATGGCAGCTCACTTGGAGATCTGATGTGTTCCGTCCTATCTATTAGACCGAATCCTCATGAGGAGCCAAGGGTAGACGTAATTATAGGCGGCAAAGCTTTTTCCTTCTTAGTGGACACGGATGCAACACGCTCGTGCATACGTGAGGGTACATTTTCAATGTCTGGCGATGCAATGAATACTCAGGGCTTTACAGGAGCAACAAGTCGTGTTCCTTTTACAAAACAATTACCAGTCTCCATAGGAGAATGCGATATGAAAGTGTGTCACTGCTTTATTCGAGGCAAACACCTGTCAACATATTAGGACGAGATTTAATGACGACAATGAATATGACCATTTCATTTACAGATGATGGCATAGTATGCTCAACACCAGGAATGCATTATTTAAACGTATGCAAAATGATCAGGGCATACGCAGGGCAAGTAGCGCTTAGAGCAATACCATTGGAACCGAAAGTGTTCCATTATGGGATACGTGTTTTGTTAACATTGCTTTCAGGTCTAGTAGGGAGAACCATGAGAATACCAGATGAGTTTCTAATTAGACCTCAGATACCCATGGACGAAGAGGAGGGGCGAATGTTCCCCTTAGGCATAGAAGCAGCTATATTTCGAGGAAATATGGCTTTGCTTGATGCAACTGATGATAAAGGTAGACGATGGAGCACAATAATTGCCTGAGGAAGGTTGCAGAGTGACTGACGTCACTGATGAAGACCTGTTTGGAGATGACAGATATGATGATTTTGTGATATTTTAAATGTGTATTAGTAATTGGGTAAAAGCGATTAAGAGAGAAGTTCCGCAGAGAATGATGCTAGAAAAAAAGCGTCCTCAATATTTTGATGAATATATGGTGAAAGTGCCAATTTCATTATGGACCTCTGGCACTTATGATGTAGGCTTACTGAAAGGAGTTGGGGAAGTAAAGATTAAATTGAAACCAGGAGCAATTTTACCTCAAACACGACAATATCCCATGTCTCGAGAGGCAGATGAAGGTATTTTCAAAACAATTTCTGCCATGATGGATCAAGGTATTTTAGTGACGTCAGAGTCACCGTTTAATATGTCAATTTACCCAGTGAAAAAAGGGAAGGGGTGTTCTTGGAGACTTGTGCAAGACCTTCGCCCAATAAACCAAATTGTAGAGGCTGAATTCCCTCTAGTCCCGAACCAGTTTACGATTTTATGTAATATACCTGTTAATGCACGATATTACACATTGATTGACTTGAAAAATGCGTTTATCTCAATCTCATCGCACAAAGACTCACAAGATTTGACATCGTTACTTTTAGACAAGTGAGATTAAAAAGCACAAGGCTGCCATGAGTACCCATCAATTTGTATCCCCATCCTCCAGATGGACTTGAGCAATATTGCTTTAGAGAGTGTTGTGCTGCAATACGTAGATGACATTCTAGTTTGCAGCACCACAGAGGAAGAGTGCAGACGCAATTCTGTTCAGCTGATGATTATACTTTCTGACAAAGGATATAAGGTTGACAAAGAAAAGTTACAATATTGTCAACAAGAAGTGTTGTACATAGGCCAATTGAATTCACATGAGGAAAAGGTCACACTTGAAAGAGCTGAGGCCATTTTAAAAACAGCCAAGCCACACACGATAAAACAAATGCAGAGTTCTCTAGGACTATCTAAATATGTAAATATGGGTCTTTGACTACAGCTCATATGCAAAGCCCCTTTTACAGGCCTTGGGAAAAGCACAGGCAACGAAAGAAAAAATCGTGTGGACTGAAGCAATTGAAGAAGGGTTTGATGAATTGAAAAAAGCAATCTGCACAGCTCCAATTTTAGGGATCCCCAATTATGCAGAGGAATTATTTTTATTCTCACATACAGATGGTACTTTTATGATAGAAGTACTCACACAGAGAACCACGTAGGGGTACAATCTCCCTTGCATATTATAGTGGAATTTTGGACCCAGTTATGAGAGGTCACTTTCCATGCGAACAAAGTTTGCAGGTGCTGCGTTCACCATAGAAAAGGCTACAAGCATAGTGGTGGGATGCCCCATGATGGTATTTGTTGAACACGCATTATTTTCCATTTTAGAAAAACCAAAAGGCACGTTGACTACTCAAAGGGCTTCTGCCTATGAGGATATCATATCAACTCCAGCAATTAAAATAGTTCGATGTAAAATAGCGAATCCAGCCATGTTCATAGCTGAGCCAATTACTGAAGGAGAACCTATACACGATTGTGCAAACTATGAAGAATTCTGTGATGAGCTCCTTAGAGTAAAAGAGAATGCACTCGCAGGGGGAGGGATTGTCTTCATTTACGGGTTTTCGAAAATCGATCAAAATGACAGGCAAAGATATACAGGTGCCGCGGTAGTGAAACATTTGGAAAATTGAGAATTTCAAGTGCTTGTGAATACTCGATTGCCAGCTCATTATTCAGTGCAAGCTGCAGAATTATTGGCATTGATACTCGCAATTGAGAATCATGCAGACCAGGAAGTAAGTGTACAGCGACTCTGCCTATGCGACGTTGACGGTACATGCCGGATTAGCGCGCTGGAAAAGAAGGGGCTACCTCCGAGCGGACGGCACTCCAGTGCAGCACCCATCATTATTGGTTAGGCTCATTAAGGCACTACAACTACCGGTGGGCATAGCAGTTCTTAAATGCGCAGCTCACATGAAAGGGACGTATTTTATTTTGTGTGGAAATCAAGCAGCAGATGCTGAAGCCAAGTGCATAGCAAATACATATACAGGGATGGTGAATACCGAAACCATTAACGTAAATGAAAGGATGACTGTGATGATGAGTGTGGACAAGGGATATAATCGTATGTCTAAAACACAGATAGTGGAGCTTCAAGGAGCGGCACTGCAAGAGGAAAATAACTTATGGAAGCAAAGAGGGTGTTCGTTAAACCCCTCCGAAGCATTGTGGGGACAAGACAGCACTGGTAAACCAGTGATGCCTATAGCCTTATTAAGGGTACTTTAATAAGGCTATATCTAGCGCATACAACTAGGGAGAATTTTGCTGTAACCATTGCTGAGGATTGCTCCATACCGAACCTAATGGAGCATGTTGCATTTTTATGGTAAATTGTATTGTTTGCCAACAATTTACAGCTGGGCATGCACTGCGCATAGTAAGGGGAATCATCCCAAGACCTAATGGCCCTTTGCAGCGCTTGCATATAGACTATGTCAACATGATACAAGTTTGTAATGGATATAGATATCTATTAGTTGTAATATGTCCTTTCTCTAGATGGATAGAGGCAGATCCATGCACGCACCCAGACTCTACCTGTGCAGCCAAGTTCTTAGTGCGCAAAGTATTTCCCATTTGGGGAGTGTGCAAAGTAATGAGATCAGATAATGGACCTCACTTTGTTAATACAGTTTTAGAGCAGATCACTGCTTGGTATGAAACACAAGTTTTCTTCGGCTTATCACCCGCAAGGAAATGGTATCTGTGAAAAGCTCAACGGCCTTTTAAAATAATGAATAGCTAAGTTGAAGCTTACTTTGAAAAAATGTTGGTTGCACTGCCTACCACTGGCATTGTATGCATTGAAGAACCAGCCAGGATCTGACCACCATCTTATGCTGCCCGAAATCGTGATGGGAAGGCGAATGAGAACGCCTTTAGTGCCTCCATCCCGAGTTTGAAGTGATGCTCAGCCAACGTCAGAAGTTTTAGGACTTGAATTGCAAAACTACTTGAACTGTTTAAAATCTAGTTTTTCTGTGATTTCTGGACAGTTGCAGAGACGAGGGTGCAAAGCAGTACAGAACACAGAGGGAGATGCTTCAACAACCCAAACTACTGAATTTCTATGTCCAAGAATCTACCCAGGAGATAAAGTCCTAATTCGTAACCACACAAGGAAAAAGTAGGACGAGCCCCGTTTTCACGAGCCCCGAGGACGTGACGCCATCTGCTGTCAAAGAGCAGGGTATGCAAGCTTGGATTTTCCTGGGAGACACAAGGATCTACTCCAGAGAAACCCCTCTGCTTGCACCCCACCGTGAAGAAGCTACAAACATCGGGGAAGAACCACAGCACGTGCAGACGAGATCCATGAGGAAGAAGGACGCATAACCAGACAAGTGGAAAGAAAGGAACCTACTAATGGACTGTGGCTTAATTTGGACACTCCCTTTTCAGCTACAAATAAAAGGATAAAAGGACACATTTGAACACTCTGTATCTTAGTTGCCGAGTAAAGGAAGATCTGCATGCTTAAAAGCCACAGTAGCCATTGATTTTGGACTAAGGCAGACTTAAGCCTTGATAAGAATAAGGATATGTCAAATTTTGATCGTGGACACAGCAACTGGAAAAGGGTACAGTACCCTGATTCCTTTTACACTGAGGTATTGTTTAGTCTTATTCATGGTGTTACCCAGTGATGACCTTTCTAGGTTCGTACTTACGTATTTTGAGTTGGTGTTACGTTCTTATCCATCATTGGTGGGGAGAACTTGCCGCATTCCAGCTTTCATTCGGTATCCTGACAATGAGAAACTCATAGAAAGATTGCCTATAATCATCATTGAAGAATTCTTGAAGTTACCTGATTTCAGTGAGGAAAACACAAATGCCCCTATCAAGCGACGCAGCATATTGACTGGTCAGTGTGGTGTTCTTTCGTCTAATTGAAGAATACCCGCATCTCGTTGGAAGACACACAGACGTAGTAACCTTCTTAAGAGACCCAAGAAATACTGCAAACTTAAATATGATCCTGGAAGGAATCATCATCCAGGTGGCAATCTATTCTGAAAGAAATCAGAGCTTTGTAGAAACTTTCCTCTGAGGGATACATTGAGGAATTGAATGAAGGACAAAACTCTTTGTTCATGCTGATAGGGAAGCAATATGTCATCTGGACTGAAGCAGATTTGAGGCATTGATTGGGAACTAATAAATGAAGCAGATTTCATAGAAGCTCACTAAGGAACCCAGATGGATGATCCTGCAAATCGACCAGTAAGAATAAGCTATACTGATGCATTCAGAGATGTAGTTATAAGTAACTACATGAAGACTTTGAGGACCAAAAGAAGTACGCAAGAGTATAATTATGAACTGAATCATTATCTGGACAGCACAGCACACTTAGGAAATAACATATGGTACCAACACATGAAAGACGTTGGAAGAAGGACATCAGATGAAGAATGTTTTGTATGTGCACTCCTGCCATACAGCATGGGGAAGTCAAAGATCTTCATAGTTATTGAAATAGATGTCCTAACTTCACACTGCATAGTGCACCTAACTTTCTGTAGTACAAGAGGCCAATTCATAGGTCGAACAGCCTCTCTCAAATGGGCAAATGAAGTAACAGATCCAAATGAAGATGACTATGTTCAATACATGAAGACAAGAAACAATGTCAAAGCAAAGAATATTGCAATCAGATATGAGAAACCTGGAGTAAAAGGAACTGGAGTAAGAAGAGAACTAAAAAAGAAAAGGAAAGTTCCATGGCACTCTACAGAAGAGATCCGTAGATGAAAGAACAGAGGCCAGATGCAGATTTGGGGAACTGTCTTATCACCAGATGGCTGGGAAGACGGAGTAGTAATCTGCAGAGACTGGGTAATAATGGGTCACTACCAACCAACAATCGAAAATGCAAGCCATTATGGCCAAAACTTGCTAAACTACTGACATGGGTCGAAGACAGAGGAGGACCCCTGCAGATAGTTCCATTGTACAGTTCTAAATTGTGCTTCAGGAATAATGGTACAAGAAAAATGGGAGAAAATCAGAACTGTGGTTGAATCTTCGATGCATAAGGAATGAATATTGTGACTGCAGTAATTATTAATCATTATTGGGCATGTGGATCCAAGGCCTATATCAGACTGCCTAAAGACTGGGGAGGAATCTGCACATTGGTGAATGTCCATGTTCCTGCATTAGTGATTCCTAAATGTGGCCTGACCATTGATAGTTTCTTGAAAGCAGATGCTCACCTGAGGAATAAGAGATCTGTGGAGCTGATAAATCAAATAAAGAGGGAGAATTACTTTTCAGCTAAGACAAAAGGAGCCTTTGATGCTATTCCATATGAACATAGACTGTTAGTCAGACTTCTTCAGTGTTCACGTTGATCTTCATGCCAAGGATCCAGGTTGGAGCAAATACCAAGTGGCTTCAGATCACAAGATGCAAACTGCTACAGATGATTAATACTACCATAAAGTGATTCAATGTAATCAGAGAAGAGCTGAGAGCAGTAAGATTGATGACCGTCCAGAACAGATATGTCCTAGATATGATCACAGCTATGGATGGAGGTGTTTTTGCCAAAATTGGAGAATCATGTTGCACATTTATACCTTCTCATGGTGATGAGAATGGAACATTGACAGAGGCCATAGATATGCTAACGAAGCTACATGGCCAGATGATAGAAGAAGTTGAAGACATTGCTGATGACAGCTGGTTTGGAACTCTCTTCTCATGGATTCCACTATGGATGGCAGATATGTTCAAGTTTTTATGAGCTTTATTATTATTAGTAATGCTTGGATTCTGTGTGATCAAAATAATAATCTCACAATGCAAGAAGACAGCAAAGAAAGCCATAGGGATAAAGATTATGATTGATGTTGAACCAGGATGGAAGCCTAAAGATCTGACTGATGAAGAAATCAGAGACTTTGTGAAGGCCAGCATTCATGCACCTTTGGGAACAAAGTTCCTGTATCCAAAGGACCATAGGAAGTATGTGGGGAGATGGATCTACTGCAGTCCAAGTGGACAGTGCATGCTCATTACATGGAACAAGGATGAGCATGTGAAATCAGCTGGATGCTTGAATATATGGATCCCTAAGAAGCATTTCTTCAGACAAGGGTGTCTGTATGTGGAGGAAGATGTGAGAGTGGTCGATAAATCGCCCAGAGGGGGGAGTGTAGAGCAGGAGCCAAGTACTCCCACTCCAACTATCCCACCTACATTAGCTGAAACATATTAACCAAAATATGTGACGTATACTGAACAGTTAAACCAACAAAGAGAGGATTGAGGGCTCTGTGCAGTACCCATAAGAATGCCCATACCTAAGAGAATATGGGAAGTAAAGTACCCATTGAGGAAACCATACTTGCCTCTAAGACAATATGATGGCCATTTGAACGAGATTCCTGATGAAACAAAGAAATTGAATCACCGGGATGAATGGTGACATAATATAAAGATGAATCGACACCCAGATAGAAAGATAACCAGACCAGAGAGGCTGACGATTTATAAGAACAAAGAAGTACCAAGGATAAGTGACATCTTGGAATCAAGATGAAGAAACTTATGCCACAAACGTGATGAAGATATTTAGTTAGTTTAAATGTGTACAGATGCAATGAAACGCAAGCAGCAAAGCAATCAAGATTGCGGCAAGCACCAACATATACCTATATATCTCACAGATACATATGGATTAAGTGAAGAATGAAGTTTCCACTACGTATAAAGCACTACTAAACAACGCGAGAAGGCCTAATTTCCGTGTCGTAGTTATAAAAAGCAATTGCATTAAACAGAATCCATTTCAGCTAAGGAGTTCACTGAGCCAAGAAAGCCAAGGCCTTATCAAACTAGGAGTTGGCTAACATTGGATACAATTAACGTGAAAGTACAGAAGCTCCTGTTCAAGAAGGTCAAGAAAAAACAAAAGACGTCAGAGGACTATTGAAGAATAAAATCAAATACATGAAAAGGCTCAATTCATGGTGTCCAGTCACGTAATGGAAGAAAGTTGGATGGACAAGATGGTCACACCTATGTACGGAAGCCGGGTAGTGCCCATACTCCTTAAAAATTCTCAGAGTACAGTACAAACTCAAGGCCAACTTCAAAGTACTAATTGACACTGGACCATTGAGGTGATGATGGATGATAGTTTAATTGGTGGGAGGCTGGTGCAAAGACGAGCTTATCCGCACCTTGTTGTTCAGTTTGCATGCTGCTCACGTAGCTGGAAATTACTGGCAGGGGTTAGAAGCCAACCAATTATAGGGGACCACATAGTTAGTGGTCCTATATTTTGTGTAGCCAATGGGACGTTGTACATTTAGTGATATTCATAGTGGCCCCCCCTGACGTTAGCTATCCTATTACATTTATCTGTTACTCCATACCGATATAGCAAGTATGCTTAGTTATTCACTTGGACCCAATCCCGCTTCCCAATACATTTTAGTAGTTTACCACGTAAGATGACGTTGGTAATGACGCAGGTCAACACATCAGCTATATCCAATTATGGGTATAAAAACCCAGATTTTTTATTAAATGATTGCGAGTCAGAGTATCGAGCGATTGCTGATGTTCGTTGTACTCCCTGTTTTAAGACTTGCATTAAAACAGACGAACTTTGCCAAACTATTTGCGTCATCTTGTTTATTGATGTATGAGTAGAATCTGCATCCCCACCCATCTCCAGGGTATTGCTACTCATCTTAAAAGGCTGGAAGCCTCCAGTTCACTACTGCACTCCATAGAAGGGCTGCCTCTGATGCAGCAGCCTGCCATTACGACCCTTGCATAGCAATACCATGAATTGAACCATATATATGCTACCCATACCAAAAGATGTTAGCAGGAAGAAAGGTTGACGGTAAAGAAAGTCCGAGCCGTCAGGCTCAGGGAACAAGATTGTGGATCTGAAAAAAGCCCTTAGAGAGGGAATTTTAAAGGGACACAGGGGTTTAGGTGGAGAGACTCCCTTGTTTGCCATTAGAAGACAGATAAGGTAGCCTGATGTTGGATTGAGTGCTGGAGTGTGACACCAAGGGTTGACCATATAGTGCCATCCTCAGTTTGTTACCCCTAAGTGTGAGCCTAGGTGAATTTGGAAGATTAATCTCACTGTTTGGTTTCATTCCTTCACAGGTTACTGGTCAGGGAAGTTCCAGATATCCTTGCCTACAGTTGTTCTCGGTGGTTCTAAGAGCTCTGAAGAATCCAGCTTCCACATTCCTTTCATGTAGGGACCCATATAGAACATGCTAGACAAGGTCCCCTGGTCACACTGGGCAAAGGACTGTTTAACCCAGTCCTGACTTCCATTAGTACATTTGTGTCAGAGGTCAGCATTGGCAGAGTTATGATTTAATTTCACTTTGTTAGAGTGCCTTTTCTGATCATTTCTATACTGAAAGGAAATTGAGTTCTTGGAATGAGATCATTTTCAAGACTAGGGAGGGCGGCTGTGGTTGTTTCAAGAGGTAATCTGTATCAGTTATTTTGGAGCAATGTATACCTTTTAACTATTTTCTAGTTGGTTTATGAGGAGCTGTTATGTTATAAAGACCTACACACAAAAACAAGCCATCAACGAACGGGCACCTAGAGCCAGGAACCCTCTCCACATTTGTGTCGCACCTTCCATCATCACCTTCTGCAAAAGATTCAAAATGTACCTCTTTCCCAACAGCTAGAGAGAGAAAATTACATAATCACAATAAGTTCAGACTAAATGCTAAATACATGTTTAGGGTTGAGTTCAAAATATACAATATATACAGAGGGTGAGAGAGTAGGGGGCAGTAGGACAAATCAGTGGGGTGGAATGAAGCAGAAAACCCCATACAGGGAATGGAAGTGTAGTCTGAAGGCCTCTCAGAGGCACACATTTAAGGCTGTGTTGCCTGCTTTTTGGGATGCCAATTTTTCGATCATTTATTTTATATTCAGGAGGGCATTGGCACATAAGGCACTCCTTGTTTTGTTTCACTCGATAGCAACCATGTCATCAGCATATATGAAGTAGCTGGTGTAAAATGGATAAGGTGTTCCTGACCAGAGAGGAATATAGGAATTCTTTACCTTTTTGGGTATTGGTTGGAAATAGTTTATTAGCTTTTAATCTTCTTTCAGTAAGTGTTGTGTCTTGGCAACTCAGTTAATGTATTATAATTTCATATGGTTCAACACTCCCGAATCTTTTAAAAAAGGTATGTGTGTCCACTTTCAAAGAACCGAGTCAGTCCCAGAGCTGGGTTTTAGTGTTAATGGTCTGGTGTGCCAGTCCGACTTGGCTAGAGGCTGACTGTTTGATTATGAATATATATTTATATTTTGAAAAAAGTTTTTTTACAAAAGAGTTGAGATTAAACCAACAAATCCATAATGTCTGCAAACATTAGAAATGATAACATTAAGGTAACAAAATAAACTGTTTTTGGTTTACAATGTTTTGGTTTTGCTATCAAATGCTTAAAGTGAAATTATTCTAATGTGTTTTGTGAATATTTGTCTGCGTTAAACAAAAATGTTAAACTGTTGCTAATTATGTTTCTTATGTGTATTACATTTGAGTTGCTTATGTTAGTATTTACATTTTCTTATTTAATTTAGCACACATATTTGCATCTTTGTATCCATAGTATGTTTGTTGTACTTTAGATGTTACTACATTTGTACATTATAAATATGTATATATTGATATTAAATGTCACTAGGTTTTTACTGTATACAATATTTTAATAGCTTTTTTAGTTTAGTGTATGTTTTATGTTTTTTATGTTGATTGCTTACTAAATGATATATTTGCAATAATTACATTTACTTTGTAAATTAATGCTTAATTTTCTTTTATTATTGATAGATGTTTCTGTGTATTTCATTTTTTTATTGCACTTTTTGGAGGAATCCTGCTGTGTATATTATAATCTCAGCTTATTATTATATAATAATATTGTATTACAAAACGTTGTTAAACTTTAACAGTTATTATAGGTGGACATGTAATCTACATTTTTATAGTTTTATGTTTTATACAATAACTGGTTTGCATGTGTATAATTATTACTTGATATTATGTGCTTGTACGTTTGTGGGTGAGTTAAGCTTACCATGATATTTGATTTTAATATACATTTTATAATGAATGGTTAGTTTATTATGTTACCTTGAATTATCATTTATAATGTTTGTAGACTTTATATTTTTTTGGGGTTAACCTTAACTCTTTTGTAAAAAAATGTTTTTCAAAAATGTTTAACTTTTTTTATGGTTACATGATTGTTTTTGATTTGTAATGTACATAATTCCCATGTGCGTGGACATTTTGTATAAACACTGACTATGTGGAATGTACATACTCTCCATATAGGTGCGCATTCTGCAAAGAAGCTGTAAAATCATTCGGAGTGTGTATGATGTTGTTAGGCAGAATCATATACAGTGCCCTTAGGGACCACTGCACACAATTAAGACTACAAGTGGTAATACAATTTCACCTTTGGTACAAGCCTGTACTACACAGAAAGAGTGGTAGCAATGGCTGAGCAGCCAGACTTATCTCAAGAGCAAATGAGCAGTAGTAGAGATTACACAAAGGACTACAATTACTGTGACTCAAGCAAACACTGACTCAAGGTTTCTGGTTAAAAAATATAAGTGCATTTATTTTTTAAACCATCTGTTCACAAAACATTTCACTTCTATTAAAATAAAACCACACTTCAAATACACTACGCACAACCAATTCCCCTTGTGGAGATAAATTCCAGGTAAGTACATTGGGATTTGACAGACCAGTGTTGTGAAACAAAGACGTTACCGGGAGTACATATGCGATCACTTCTTGACAGTAATGACAGTTCGGTCTTACGAAGAAATGTAACCGTAGTCAAACACACTTAGCACATGAATTCACACAAGAAAATTGGGGATAAGAATCATATGCAATACTTTTGTCAAAGCAGATAGAATCAGAGGGCAACTTCTAACCAGTAGATAAAAGTCAATAGGCATGCGCCAGTGTCAAGTGTAACAGGGGTCCTGTTGCCGAGGATCACACGGTTAGTACAGTTCACGATTCGAGATTGCCAGGAGTACTTAGATATTGTCACTAAAGGGAGGCAAAAGTTATAAGAGGGAAGGACGAAAAGGACAAGCCTTTGGTGAGGAAGAAGGGACCACCCCAATTCCATGAAGTCAGAAACAGTACCTTATTTGTTGAAGAAAGCTGGTGCCACGGCAGTTGTTCCTGGTAGTTCGTGCAGACTCACAGTTCCTGGAGCTTCAGTCATGGGGACAAGAAGGACGATGTCTGGAGCGATCTGCACTACCCAGGGTTGAGGTCAGCAGCAGCAAAGTAACGGTGAATAAAAGGTGCGCTCCTTTAAAACAGGAGAGGTTCTTCAGATGACTATCCGGACTACTACAGCAGTGTGCAGCGATTTCGACCACGAAGATGATCCTCTGGCTGTGGAAGATGAGCTGGTTGATCCCACCAGGTTGACTCCAGACTGGATCTTCTCTTGTCGTTGAAGGGTAGATAGCTCAGGAATGCAGCAGGGCTTCACCGGGACTCGAGACTTGCAGCAGCCGTCTTCTTCTCCACTTCTGTTCGGCTCTTTGCAGTTCCAGTGGCGACTCTGACTTCAAGCCCAAGAGTCCTGCCTTTTATGCCAAAATCCCCCATTCACACAGCCTGGCTGTCAATCACTCAGCAGGGGGGTTGTCCGGCCCGGACAACCACCTCAGCCAATCGAAACAAAGTGCGACTTGGGTCTCCAAGTAGAACCTGTGCAGGGGGTGACTAAACCCCTCCCTCAAATTCAGCCCACCTAGAAACCCAGACGCCAAAGGAGGGCTTCTGGACAGAAGCCCGCCAAAGGTCGGCGAACAAAGAAGGCAAACCTGGTTTGGCGCGAAAAGTAAAACACAAGAAGGACTTTAACAAAAAGAAATGGAGACTCAACCCGACCAGAGCCAAAATAAAAAGTATTTGGTCAAGCGGGTTTATGTTTGAGGCTAATATAATAGCCTAAACAGTACCATGTTTATATAGTATAATCGCGGTAGAAAAGTTAGGGTAGATACCCACTGCCACCAGCCAAGTCTTAATGTTAAGAGAGCAAAACAAAGCTCAGAGAGGCACAGACAAAAAGGGGTAGGAATTAGCCCTTTCCTATACTCCATGTAAAATGGGGTGTACTGGGTCTGTAGTTTAAAGTGACTATATAAAGTTAATGGTAACTTTACATGTTTCTGGGGACAGTAGTCAGCCCCAGAAAAAAGGAGTCAGGGGGAAGTCTCAAAAGACAACCCTCTGTCACTGCACTGAGGGTGTTGTGTAACACACACAAAAAGAGGGGCTCATGGAGTGGTGTGGCTCCAGAGCCCAAGATCACTCAAAAAGTAGAAATACACATGGCAAAACACATGTAAGAGTGGGAAAAAAGGCTCACCATACTCTTACCAGGTGGAAAAAATAAACCCCAGAAATCCAGCAAAGCTGATGAGAGACTCACTAGGTGAGGGAAATTAGCCATAAATGAGAATTCTCCCTAACACTTGCCCCCCCCCAGAGTAGGGGACAGGAGGATTTAATCCACTCCTGGATGGATCTCATACCTCTAGTTGGTTATAAACATCCTAGAGAGACCATCAGCATTTTGGTGGTGACTTCCTGCTCTGTGCTCAAAGGTTTTCCTTTGTAAGCTATATGACCTACACACCCTTTAAGATACATCGCTCTTTTTAAATCTATAGGAGATCTGGTTGACCAGTCCCTCAGAAATTGGTACAACTCCTGAACCTGTGATAGGCTTTTCAAGGGGTCCTCATAAAGGAGTCCCTTAGATCTAGAGGGGCCTCCAGGGTGCCTCACCACCTCTCTTTTGGGAGCAGGTTGGGTCTCAGGTATCTTGGTTGGAGGGGCTGGGGATAAGCAAGGTACATGCTTCCCCTTCCTCTTAGATCTAGGATTTGCTTTGGAGTCTTCTGTAGAAGGTCCAACCGTCTGAAGGTTTTTGGCCTTAGACTTTTCTTTTCTGGTTTTCCACCAGCACTGAGAATTACCAGTTCTATTAGGTCTAGAGAGGGGTCCAGTTGGTCTATCCACCTCTTCCTCAGAAGCAGGGGGAGTCAGAGACTTTAAAACTGGGGGAACAATGATGGAGCTTGGTTTGGGCTCCCATTTCCCTAACATACTAGTCTCAAATTTGCCTGGGTTAGAGGTCAACTTACTAACACCAGGGCTTGTAGTGGGGTTCTCTATAGAGGTTCCCACAGGCTCAGAGGGGTCCCTTAAGGTGGCCTCTCTAGCCAATTTGGTTCGGTTCTGCTTTTCCATACTGGGAGGCCTGGGGATACTGGATACTACTCCTATAGTTTTTAGATCATTCCCCAACAGGACTCTCCCAGGCACCTCACTCTGAATACTGACAGGGATCCTCACTGTCATTTTGTTATACTGAATGAGAGCTGGGAGAATCGGAACCATTTGGACAGGGCCTCCAGCAATTTTGGTGGGGCCTTTGGGTGCTTTAGCAACATCCTCAGGCCTGAAAAATCTTTAGTCCACAACTGTTCTGCTGGCCCCAGTGTCTCTCATGGCAGAGGTGTCCTGGCCATTGACAAGAACACTGTCCACATAATACTCCTTAGAGTTTTCAAGAATGGAGTCATGCACATCACTATGTTGTTTCTTACCCAGACCCTTGGACTTTAAGGATACAGTTGCTTGAAGAGCCAAAGGTTCTTCAGCAAACAAGTGAAGGTGAGCACTAGCCATCTGTACCTCTCCCTCTGGGGAGAAGGCTAGCGAGGTAGTGCTGACCCCTGCAGGGTTACCCTTGCATCTGGGATCTCCTCTCACATGGTCAGTTGACCCACAACTAAAGTATTTACCAGATGCTCTCTGGAATGGGGGTCTGTCCTGACCTACCTCTGGTTTGGCACCAGGAGGTACACTCGCCCTATTAGATTTCCCTTGTGGCTTACCCTGGTTATGTTTGGATGGGAGGTATTGGAATTCTCCTTGTTATCTTTCTTTGGCTGCTTTCCCTCATCCTTCTTCTGAGTTGTCTCAGAATCCTTGTGAGTAGCCCTGTTGGCAACCCACAAGTCAGCAGCCTTAGCTAACTTCTTAGGATCTATATCCTTTGAATCAGTTAAGTGCTGTCTAAGCTCAGGAGAGCAGGCATCATAAAATGACTCCAACATAACAAGATTCCTCAAACCTTCATAAGTGTTCACTTTGTAATACTTAATTCAACCATCTAAGTGTTTCAAACATTCACACACCCAGGTATCCCAAGGGGTACCATCATGCTTTTTTAGGTTCCTAAACCTCTTAAGGTACTGGGAAGGGGGACTTCCCAAATCTAGCTATCAAAGCTAGCTTCACACACTCATAATCCTGCTTATCCTCCTCCCACAACCCAATTACAGCATCACTTGCAACAGGGGGGAGCCTAGAGAAAAGCCAAGGAATCAACTGATTCCCTGTGATACCCTGAATCCCATGATTATACTCAAACATTGCTAACCAATCCAAAACATCAAGTTTAGTCTCATACATACCAATCATTTCCTTTGGCATACGGGGTCTCTTAGGGCTGGAAGACCTATAAGATTCTGGGAGAGAGGCCTTTTCCAAAGACAATTTTTTCATCTCTGAAGAATGCGCCATCTCATTTCCCTGGGTCTTAACTCTTGATGTTTCATGGCAGTTTGTGCCTCAATACGTTTCACTTCTAATTCCAGTCTCATTTTCTCAAGGGCAATACATTCAGGAGTTGAGTGTAGGACCTGATGGGGTCCCTGTGGACAGAGGTTGTGGTTTCTGAGCAGGTAGGGGAGTTGTAGGGTTTCCTAACAAGGACTCATCTACTTCTTCTAATCCAACACTCCAGAATCAGAAACATCATTATCCCCATTTGCTGGAGTGGTAGGCCCTTCTGACCCACTCTTCAGACTTTGTTTTTCCAATAATTTAGCAACCAGTTCAGATTTCCTTTCTTTACCAGAGAGGCTCTGTTCTCTACACATGGTTCTTAAAACCTCAGCAGTGTAGTTTAGGAGATTCTCTTCACTGTAGTTTTCCATACTTGACATGGTTTTTCAGTTAACAGATATAGTGGTTTTTAGCCTTGTGGTTAGTTGACCCAAGGTAATAGCAGCACTGTAAGTGTAATCACTATACTTAAAAATCCCACCCTTGCCACCAGTGTTAGACAGAATCATATGCAGTGGCCTTAGGGACCACTGCACATAATTAAGACTACAAGTGGTAATACAATTTCACCTTTGGTACAGGCCTGTACTAGACAGAAAGAGTGGTAGCAATGGCTGAGCAGCCAGACTTATCTCAAGAGCAAATGAGCAGTAGTAGAGATTACACAAAGGACTAGAATTACTGTGACTCAAGCAAACAATGACTCAAGGTTTCTGGTTAAAAAATATAAGTACATTTATTTTTAAACCATCTGTTCACAAAACACTTCACTTCTATTAAAATAAAACCAAACTTCAAATACACTACACACAACCAATTCCCCTTGTGTTGATAAATTCCAGGTAAGTACATTGGAATTTGACAGACCGGTGTTGTGAAACAAAGACGTTACCGGGAGTACATATGCAATCACTTTTTGACAGTAATGACAGTTCGGTCTTACTAAAGATAAGCGTACCCGCGGGAAGAAATGTAACAATAGTCAAACACACTTAACACATGAATTCACACAAGAAAATTGGGGATAAAAATCATAGACAATACATTTGTCAAGGCAGATAGAATCACAGGGCACCTTCTAACCAGTAGATAAAAGTCAATAGGCCTGTGCCAGTGTCAAGTGTAACAGGGGTCCTGTTGCCGAGGATTCCACGGTTAGTACAGTTCACGATTCGAGATTGCCTGGAGTACATAGATATTGTCACGAAAGGGAGGCAAAAGTTATAAGAGGGAAGGAAGAAAAGGACAAGCCTTTGGTAAGGAAGAAGGGATCACCCCAATTCCTTGAAGTCGTAAACAGTACCTTATTCGTTGAAGAAAGCTGGTGCCAAGGCAGGTGTTCCACTTAGTTCCTGCAGACTCACAGTTCCTGGAGCTTCAGTCATGGGGACAAGATGGAGGATGTCTGTAGCAATCTGCACTACCCAGGGATAAGGCCAGCAGAAGCAAAGTAATGGTGAATAAAAGGTGTGCTCCTTTAAAACAGGAGAGGCTCTTCAGATGGCTATCCAGACCACTACAGCAGTGTCCATCGATTTCAACCACAAAGAGGATCCTCTGGCTGTGGAAGATGAGCTGGTTGATCCCATCAGGCTTAAGGGAAGAAGACTCCGGACTGGATCTTCTCTTGTCGTTGAAGGGTAGAAAGCTCAGGACCGCAGCAGGGCTTCACCGGGACTCGGGAGTTGCAGCAGCCTTCTTCTTCTCCGCTTCTCTTTGGTTCTTTGCAGCTCCAGTGGCGACTCTGACTTCTAGCCCAAGAGTCCTGCCTTTTATGCCAAAATCCCCCATTCACACAGCCTGGCTGTCAATCACTCAGCAGGGGGGTTGTCTGGCCCGGACAACCACCTCAGCCGATCGACACAAAGTGCGACTTGGGTCTCTAAGGAGACCCTGTGCAGGGGGTGACTAAACCCCTCCCTCACATTCAGCCCACCTAGAAGCCCGCCAAAGGTCAGCGAACAAAGAAGGCAAACCTGGTTTGGCGCGAAAAGTAAAACACAAGGACTTTAACAAAAAGAAATGGTGAATAAACCCCACCAGAGCCAAAATAAAAAGTATTTGGTCAAGCAGGTTTATGTTTGAGGCTAATATAATAGCCTAAAACAGTACCACGTTTATATAGTATAATTGCGGTAGAAAAGTTAGGGTAGATACCACTGCCACCAGCCAAGTCTTAATGTTAAGAGAGCAAAACAAAGCTCAAAGAGGCACAGACAAAAAGGGGTAGGAATTAGCCCTTTCCAATACTCCACATAAGATGGGTAGTACTGGGTCTGTAGTTTAAAGTTACTATATAAAGTTAATGGCAACTTTGCATGTTTCTGGGGGACAGTAGTCAGCCCCAGAAAAATGGAGTCAGTGGGAAGTCTCAAAAGACAATCCTGTGTCACTGCACTGAAGGTGTTGTGTAACGCACACAAAAAGAGGGGCTCATGGAGTGGTGTGGCTCCAGAGCCCAAGATCACACAAAAAGTAGAAATACACATGGCAAAACACATGTAAGAGTGGGAAAAAAGGCTCACGCTCTTACCAGGTGGAAAAAATAAACCCCAGAAATCCAGCAAAGCTGCTGGGGGACTCACTAGGTGAGGGAAATTAGCCATAAATGAGAATTCTCCCTAACAGATGTACATACTCTACATGTCCATGTACATATTGTATAGACACTCTACATTTATTCTGAGCATGTGTAATGTACATACTTTGTATGTCTGTGTACATATTCTATAAAATATGTACATTCATTTTGAGCACATGTAATGTACTTACTCTACATGTCTATGTACATTTTGAATATAAGATGTACAATCATTCTAAACTTGTGTAATGTACACGCTCTAAATGGCTGTGTGCATTTTGTACAGAAGCAGCATATTTATTCGGAGCTTGTATAATGAACATACTGTATATCCTGTATACATTTTGGATAGAATTTGTATATTCATTAAGAGTGTGTGTAACGTACAAACTCTACATGTCTGTGTACATTTTGTAAAAAAGCTGTACATTAATTCTGAGCTTTCTTAATGTATATATTGTATATGTCTGCATACATTTACCATAAATGAGGCACATTCATTGTGAGAGTGTGTAATGTACATATTCTGCATGTCTGTGTACATTTGGTACAGAAGCTGTGCATTCATTCTGAGGGTATGTAATGTACGTACTCTACATTCCGTGCACATTCATAGGAGCATTGCTTGTAGGAGCTTGTGTCTTAAAAGCCTTTTGTTGCAAGAGCTTGTGTCATAAGGCTGTGTGTCGAAGGAGTGTCGTAAGAACGATTTTTGTAGTAGCACATGCAGCTGGAAAACCTGTTGTAGGAGCATGTGTCGTAAATTAGTTTGTCATAGGAGCATGTCTCCTAAGAACATGTGTCGTAGAAGTGTGTGCTGTAGGAGCGCTTATTGTATGAGTGTGTGTTGTAATAGTGTGTGTTTTAGGACCATATGTCGTAGTAGTGCATGTGGTAGGAGATGTATAATAAAAGGTTGTTAAACCTCATGTGCTGTCAGAGTGATAGTTGTAGAAGCGTGTGATGTAGGAGTGTGTGGTTAGAGGGTGTGTTTCATGAGCGTGTGAGGTAGGAGCGTGTGTCGTACAAGTGTATGTCCTAGGTGCACATGTTGTGAGAGCTTGTGTTGTAGGAGCGTGTGTTGTAGGAGCGTGCATGTGTAATAAGAGAGTGTGTTGTAGCAGCGCTTGTAGGATTGTATGGTAAGAGGATGTCGTAGAAGCACTTGTTGTGGGAGTGCTTGTCGTAGCTGCCTGTCTTGTAGGAGCGTGTGTCCTCGGAGTGTGCGTACTATGAGTGTTATTAGTGTAGATATCCAAAATGTTTATTTCACACGCATACATGTAAGGTTTTAATTATAAAATGTACCCTTATTATGCTCATGAAATGTATTCCTCCTGTATGTATGAAAGCTCACATTAGTCAAGTCTAACTTTTGTTGTGCGTTTTCAATATGTACAAAAGGCGTATATAACATTTACAGTTCATACTTGAATTAATGTGCACAAACTGCAGAAAGAGGCATAGGCATTTGACAGTTCGTACATTACAAAAGTTCAATCTCTTGAAAACTCACATTAAGGTCAGCCTTCACTTTTGTGTGACTTTTCAGGAGATTTCAGTTGCTTAATGTAACACATTTAAAATTCATACGCCTCCTTGTACAGTGTGTGCACATTAATAACATCTGAAAACTAACGTCAGCCCTGACTTGCTTAATGTATAAACAGTGAAACACATGCGTTCTTGCACAGTCAGTATGAACATTTCACATTCATTCTGGGCATGTGTGATATATAGATGCATTTAAAATGTTAACTCAAAATTGGCCAAATCGATTTTCAATTTTTTTTTCCAGTGCACCACTTGCAGATGAAATGTATGTGCATGCCAAAAACTGAGAAAATTGAAGAGGCCAATTTTGAGATATTTGGCCTGAAAAACTATGTATTTTTCTTGTGGGAAAGCCCCATTTGAAATGCTGTTCAAAACCTGATCAAAGTTTTAAAAAAATTCTATTTTTAAGCCGTAAATGTACAGCTCTGAAATTTTGCATCCACAGGCATCTGCCTTGAAATATCACAGTGGATTATTTTCTGATTTTGTGTATGCAAGGTTTCCAAAGTTATTCAGGAAAGTTAGTTTCTGAAACTCCATAGAGACTTGGTCTTAACCTTAGCTATACCTTGGGCTAGCGCGTAGGGAATATATATATATATATATATATATATAAGGAAAGAAAATAAGCTGTGCACTCCTCCACCACCAAATTGCACAAAATCACAGGAATCAAATCCTTTGGCAGCACATAGGGCCTCATTACAAGTCCGGCAGTAATCGTGCCTGTAAAACCGGCAGGTTGCTGCCAGACTTGCACATTTTACTGAATATAACGGCGCCTGGCTTGCCGGAAACACCGGGGGATTACAACCCCAGCGTTCCAGGAAGTCAGGTGCCAGTAATTGTAAATCCCCATTCCCATTTGAGTCCTATAGGACTCAATGGGAATGGGGACCACGGAAGCAATGGCACCATTAATAACGGTGCCAGTGCTTCCGTGTAACTCTGCGGGTGGGTGCCGTTCTGCCCGCCAGGTGTGACCCAGGCAGGACAGCACCCGCCTACAGAGTTGTACTCTGCTGGTCCGGTAACAAAGGTGCCGGTAGGCTTACCGGCACTGTTATTACCGGACCGACATAGTTAGAATGAGGCCCACAGTCTTTTATTGTCGGTCCCTCATAAGGGACATAAAAAAGCCAGTATTATGCTTTTTGCAACAACTTGTTGCTTGATCACATACACACATGTGTGTGTGTATATATATATATGCAATGCATCGCTCTGGACTGAACTGAAGGTGAACTTTCAGAATGACTAGCACTGTGGCTTATTTGCCTTGTTAGCTGAAATGGCCTATCCTATTAGGTAGAATGATTTATTTCATTCCTTTTTTAAGCCCACCATAACACTGGAGTGTTTGATATATATATGTGTGTGTTTATTTATTATATTTATTTTTTTTTATTATTTTTTTTAAATAATAATATACTTTCAGCCTTTTGTCTTAGTATATACAACATAGGAAGAATTGCATAAATTACATAAAATTACACATGCAGAGTCCAATTATACATTACTAATGTGGTAGTACAACTGAAAGGATAAAATTCATCATGTATTATTACAATCATCATTCCAAACACTTTAAAATCTCTAGAATTTTCCAATAAAATTTCACCATATAAAAGATAAGATTTATATCCTCTCCAATCATAAAATTCATCCATAAGTACGAAACATTATTAAAATCACTCAAATTATCATAGGACTTTAGATAGTTATTGCGCACTACCGATAGACTCTCACAGTTTACCATTAAATGTTCGAGCGACTCAAGGACTTGTCACACACACAAGCGGCCAATTCTCGCAATGCTACATAAGCCTAGTCGGGCACTTTGGATCTCCTAAGTCTCACAGTAATTAAACTTCATCTTAAGGAAGTGTCTGAGCATCTGTGGACTAGGAAAAGCCATAATGTATTTTAGTGTAACTGTTCGCTCCATCCTGTTTCTGCAGAATGAGCCACTGTGAGATTTTGTGGCTAATTCGACTATGTGACATTCATGACTATATATTGCTATCTTCTTTTTAAACCACCTTTTGAACTGTAGGTATTGTCTCATTGATAACGCTGTTACATACCCAACAGCCCACTTATGGTATAATGTTTTAATTACACCCAAAGTCCCCATTTTACTACATCTATCAATTCTTAAATAGGCCTGAATGTAGCTTACAATAATTGTGTTATTCTCTATTGACATGAGTTTCGCATAACACATTACAGTTCCACTTACATACTCATGTGAGATACTTTTTATATCAAACTCAAGATAAAAATATTCCACTGTAATACACTGAGGTAGGCAAAGCAGTTTGCAAAGTAGCATAGCTTCAAACTTTTTAAACATACTCTGATATTTGTGACCCCATATTTCAATACTGTATAATAGTATTTTAGATGTATACAACATTAATACTGCGTGCACTGAGAAACCAGTGCATCTTTCGATGAAACTACTAACTGCATTAGCTGACATTAAGCATTTAGCCTTTGTCTGCTCCCAATGTTTATCTTATGTAAGTCGATCATCGACCATGACTCTGAGATATTTGTATTCTTTTACCTGTTCTAGGAGAATGTTATTTAGATTCCACACACATTTCTTTGGTGCTTTTTTAGCTGAAAAAAACATCTTGCTCTTTGCAATATTGATTTCTAGACCATTCATTTTAGAATATAGAGCCAATGCATCTAACATGGTCTGTAGACCTGTAGGTGTGAGATCCAACAACAACAGATCATCTGCGTAGGCTAGCCACCCCTTCACAGGGTAAGATATCAAGTCAGCGAAGCACTGCTGTATATCGGCCAACCATAGGTTGAAGATAGTGCCCGCCACTATACAACTCTGTTTAACATCCCGGCAGGCAGATATAGGGGCAGACAACTTCCCTCGAGCATTTAATCGTATGCGCACTGTGCTTTCCAAATATAGCAGCATGAGCATTCTTAGGAGCCCTTCAGGTATATTCTACTGCTGTAGCTTGTTCCACAGCCTGTTCCTAAATACCGAATCATATGCTGCAGAAAAGTCAATGAATGCACAATATACATTAATTCCCCTTCATATTCATATTCAATTGCTGACGTCAATATCAACAAGTTGTGTATGGTACTGGATCTAGGCCGAAAACCTGTCTGGTTAACAGGTAGAATATTTTTAGAGGTGAACAAGTCATTTAAGTCAGCTAATAGAACTCTGGTAAACATTTTAGACGGCACATCTGACGTGGCCACCATCCTGTAATTTATGGGATTGCCCCAGGCACCCTTTTTATATACTGACAATATATGACTACATTTCCAGGTATCTGGTATTATACACAGAGTTCCAATTACTACAAATAATTTATGCAGAGCGGAGGCCCACAATTGCGGTGAAAGTTTCAGTAAATTATTACATGCACCGTCTGGGCCAGCCGCTCTAGATTTGTTCAATTCTCAATAATCAGAATAATATCTAGTTCAGTTGCCTTACATATCAATGGAGCATTAGGCATAGGTGACACTAGCTTGTTCTCACTAGTTGAGCCTAGGGTTGATATTATATGTTTTCTCCATTGCTATTCAGATATGCAATTAATTGTTAACTCCCTTTTTTTGGACTCTTGAATGACTTCCCGTATTGCGGTCGAGTTATTAAATAGAGGGAGATTCGCTATTTGTTGCCACCTCACCTTTTGACAATTAGCTATATGATATTTCAGCCATCTAAAGTAGCACTTATTGATGGATTTAATTTGGGCAGAGACCTTGCTAGCATATAGGTGCCCTGGCCAGGATTCTATTGCTACAGCAATTTCCTTGCACATTTTCTTTTTAGCTATACTAATAGCTTTATCATTGTATTGTCTCTTAGACATGTTCCTTTTTGAACATTCATGGACAGATTTGTAATTGCGGTTTCCACACACTTTATTGGCAATAAGAGCCATCATCTCAACAAATCGTGGTATTATGCTATTATCTATTCACTTATCCTCTTGCTTACATGACATAAGATATTTAGGTATAATTTCTACTATTGCTCTATTTGCCACATTAAGGTTCGTTGCATGGCATAGAATACGATTTTGACTCTCGTTCACATAGAGTTGTCCGTTCTGATCATACTGATATGTATTACTCTGATCTACAGGCAGTCCCAGTATCGAGCAGAGGGGAAGATGGTCGCTGCCATATCCTTTATATAACAGACACCTTCACTATTACAAAACATATAATCGATCGTTGACACGGAGCGCCCATCAATACAAGTGAAGGCCATCTTTGGATCGCTAGGGGTATTTCCATTAATTCTGAAGAGCCCATACAAGGATAACATCTTGGACCATTGCAGCCCTTGTCAGTTCATACGTATTCCATTAACCGGTGAGGATTTCTGAGTGGTATAGAATAACCTGCTTGCGGGTTTTAACTCAGTTGTAGCATTAAAGTCACCCATAATCCAAACAGGATATCAGTGACTTTAATTACTTAAAATTCCTTCAACTGTTTTTATAGTCCCTGCTGTTTCTACTATATTTAGGGGATCATATATGTTCAAGATTATTCAAACAAATTGTTAGTTAATTAATTTAACTGCTTGCACGGTCGGTGAAGATCCTCTATGGCCCATGGTAGTTTAACAGATACTAGTAATCCACCTTTCGGTCTTCCTTTTTGACCCTTTGTTGCTAATTGTTGCACCGTCACTCGACCATCAAAGTATACTGTATTAATCAACCATGTTTCTTGTAGGTCGAAAATGAAAAACATATCCAACATCCCCACCAGCCCTTCTTCACCAAAAAGATGTGTATGCCCTCGGCTATTTCATACATATATGAGATCAACATCATTGATACTCCGAGGAGAAGTCTTGTTTAAAGGATACTGGTATCCACTGCCAGTATCCATCACATTGTGTGATGTTAGAAGAATCATTGGTTATCTTACTCACTGTTACTATTATTTTGCTCGTACACCCTCTAAAAGTGATTCTTATAATCTCCCTAGTACCAGGTTTACCACCCCCTTGTCCATTGGTGACCCCACCATCGCCAGAATGGGCAAGAGGAGTTGTCCTAGATACAACATCGCTCCCTGTGGTCACATTACTATGCAGCTTTGGTTTAGCTGCTCGAGATTTTGTTACTGGCATTAGCTCAATTTTACATAGGTAGCTCAGCCTAAATAGCTCCTCTTCGTAACACAATATATAAACTAGAGTTTTTTCAGTTTTAAAACACACATTTGTTACAAACTTAGCTACTAATTCCACTTGGTCAACGATTCTAATATCGTCAGATGTTATTACTCTAAGCGGAACTATAGGGTGTAGTACACGTAATACAGCAGTACAATTCAGTGGAGGCTGCTTACAATCATAGGAGACCTGTTCCAATTGCGGCACTCTGACCTTCTCACTTTCCAAGATCACATTCCCCACAGTTAAGGGTAGGGGTTTATAGGTCTTAGTATTCCATAGATCTGGCAGTTTGCTTTGCGACTTAATGTCAATACTAGTAGACTCTTTACCACCAGGCTGAGGCTGGGAGGCATTACATATCTTAGAGCTGCATGCACTGCAAAAGGGTTATATACATTGTTTTGGATCTCACTGTAGATTCCACTGAAACCGTGTTTTCAACAGAGGCCCTTACTTTCTCTATAGGTGTTCTACACAACTCAAGTGGTAACTCTGAGGTACTAAACTGTGTAATCCCATTGCTTTCCTCTTGTATACTCACGCCTTTCTTCGCATGTTTTAAGTATTTATGTAATTCTATTTTATTATTATACATAAAGGCCTGCTGTATAGGTTTTGTCTTCATTTTCTTTAGTATAACTTTTCTTTTTCTCACTAGTGTGATCTACTGCACAGGTATTCGTTGTTTTCCAATCTGCATTTGGCGTGGGTGGGGTCATACTAGTGCTTTGTTCCCTAATTGGCCTTCTACTGCGATTTATACTCTTGTGAAGTAATAAGGATTGGATGTCTAACTTTTTTTCTAATCTTTCTATGAGTATTGTGAGCAAGTTCTCATGCGTTAAACGTGTCACTAGATGACATGCTTACTGAACTAACCTCATTCATACTTGTATTTACTTGCTCACTTGGATCTAATATTGCCTTGAATTTCTCTTCTATATGGTTAATCTTGTCCTTGTCTCTACCTAAGGTATTATTTCCTCCAAGTGTATTTTGAGGATAATGTTCATCCAATGATTCAGCTTTTACAACTCAGGGATATAGTAACCCAGCTAAAGGATTTGAAGTCAGCATCTCACGCTCTAATGTTGGAGTGGAGTATTCTTCATTAAGTGAACCCTCCATGAAATTTCACAAGAACTCTACATCTGTTTCCTCTATTTCGTCACTATTGAGATCAATCTTAAAGGGCTGAACAATAGGGCTTCGATTAGTATGCACCAAAACATCTACACACTGTTGTTTTGGTGCCAGATGTAGTTCATTGCCAATTTCCTTGTGCAAGATTGCATTCTTACCATCATTACCATCATTTCCCCCATTACTATCTTCATCTGGGGCTTCAGCAGTACCACACATCACATCAGCTAGCAATTTAGAACTAACACAGCCCAGTACTTCATTCAGTTCATTCGCAATTTCCTTGGCTGCAGCACCTGTATCAACATTTTCACAGTTAGATATTTTCAGAAAATATTCTGTTAACTGCTTATAGGCAGTACTAACTTTTCGATGGCTTCTAGGTTTGAATATCACCTTAGGTATGCATATTCGACGACCACGTAGTGTCTTAAGAGGACTCGTTTCAACTAGGGATTCCTCCATAGTTATAATTTCGCACAACGCTGCCTAAATACTCACAATAGGAACAGCCGCTGTAACCGCAATAGCACACGTTGAACGTGAGAAACACTTAGTAACTGCTCACGATATTTCAACAATGCAAAGAGTATTTTGTCAGCAGTTCAAGGAGCATAAACAAAAAGATACACAGTCGACTGTATTAAACTGTTAACATTGGTTAAACTCTACCCTTTCCAGTAACTGATGTTAACAACAACGATTGAATGGTATCTGTATGAAAAATGTATTATCTTACTCTTACTTAACAGAGGACAACTGGCCAGTCGTTGTTAGTGTACACCATTGTTTTTTCAATGCCAATCCACATTAACACACGCGTTTGAGGTTCTCTAATCACTATGCAGCACTAAACGCAGAGATATTCAATTGTACTAGGATCAACACTTCTTAACCATAGGGCAGTAAAAGGGGGTTAGCCGCACTCCACACCTCCCACCGAGCAGCGAACAGCAGTCACTACTTGGGAGCTACTTACCGGAGCGCGCATGCAGGAGCGTGCAGCCTCTGGGCAATGTAGTCTTCCTGGTGCAGGGGGAGTGGCCACAAACAAATTAACCTAAAAATAAGGATGAAGGATTGTTACACTACTTTTACTTGGTGTAAACATAGCGGTATAGGTTACAAGTGTCCCAATGAGGATTCTAATCCAGCGAAAATGAATAGCATACCACTTCAGTAATGTCCAAATATCTTTCAGCCGTAGAACGTAGTTTCCTTTCAGCAAACAGTTGCTACTTGGGAGCTACTTGCCGGAGCGTGCATATATACACATATTGTGACAAATTGAGGGAATTCGTCCCTTCTCCCCAAAAGGACTGACTCCTACTCCCCCTCTGTGAAGCTAGGGAGGTGAGCCCATTCAGCAACACCCCCCAGGGGTCGAGACAAGTGGGACCTCACTGGGAGAGACTTCCTCTTTGGGGACAATGACTATCGTTCCTGTGAGGAACCCCCAATTCGCATCCCATGGTGGCATACTTGGGATGATTGACAAGTGCATAAAACAGTATACAATCCAGAGACTTGGGTGATGTTACGCTCACCTGGTCTCTGCAGAGGCATTGGGGCACGGTTGCAGCCCTCCCTGGCGTTCAATCTCCCCCTTCTGGTTTCGTCCCCTGCGGATCAGCTATGGGTGGCGACAATTGGTGGCACTGCTCCTGCGTGGATATGGGAAAACGTGAATGCGCTGATAGGTGACTGTGGTATCTCCCAACCCCTTCGAACCAAGGTGCAATTTCTGTGGGCACGTACTCGCCCATAAGACTCACCTGGTAAATGTGAATGATGAGCTCTCCGTCCTGCTACTTCTGGCAGGGCCTCTTGTTGATGGAATCTAGTTCCTTCACTGATTCCCGAGTAATAGTCCAGTCCGGCTGCGACTAAGTTCCTCTTTCTGCTTCCTGTCAATGAGTTTTGTCATTTTCCTCTCTTTCTGCTTTCTTTCAATGCCTCTTGTCTTTTCCTTCTTTCTTTTCCCTCTCAATGTCTTGATGTTATTGCTCTTAATGTTGTTGTTTTGCCCTGAGTAACGTTCCTCTCTGTTTTCTCCCAAATAGGTGGAAATGCGGGTTAACAACGGCTGTGGAGGCGTGGAACGTGGCTGAGTGGAAGATGGAGGCGACCGCAATGTCTGGCAGCAGGTGAGTGATGGCTTTAGGAAAGGCGCAAGGTTTTAATGGCAGCGTGCTCTTAACGTAATGTCTGTTAAGTGTCTAACCTTGTCTTTTGCCTTTCTTTTGCAGCTGCTGCGAGTTTGGATGGAGTGCATCGTGCCACAGTGCCAGGAAGAAGATGTCTGCGCTCTGAGATGTTTGCAGGTGAGCCACGATGCCTGGAGGAAGCATACAGGTGAGAGCAGGATTCTCCAAAGGTAAGTATGGATGAAGATGGCAGGATCTCTCCAGGTAAGATGACCGTAACGCTGCACGGAGGAGCAGAATAACGCGAAGCAGGCGCCTTGGGGTTGGGCTGTTTTATGTAGCTGAGCTCTTAAGGCCACGCCCCCTAGCACAGTCTTGCATGCCACACCCTGCCACTTCTAGAAGTTGCATGTGCATATACAGATGGAGACCACACCCGGACTAGTTACACACAAATGAGAGTTCTTGAGAGTATTCTTACCCATAATAAAAGAGTTCATGTTCCATTCTAAGCACTTCTGCCCATAATGGAAATGTCTTGTTTAAGTTCTTCCATGAGCCTACCGCCAAAGGCGCCAGGACTGTGTCCAACCAGGCCCCCCGTGTATAAACGTCCCAAAAGGACGTGCGTGACCCATGTTGCCCTCTGCTCCCTCTACTTGATGGTGCCACTCCTGTGATCCTGGGCCAGTGGCCATGACAGGTGAAGAGAAAACTAAAATATACTATTGCTAGCCAGAAAGAGGGTCTGTCCCTTTACACAGAAATCGCCATTTAACTGGGAGGAGGAGACGCTGATGTGAGTCGAGGCAGAGAGACTCATTTGCATTCAGGGGATGCCCCCTGGCCACGTAACACCAGAGAGGGGAGGAGTCCCAGGGAGCCGCAGAGCCTGCAAGCTTTGAAACTGCTTTCGGAGGAAGAGCAAAGAAGTCAACGCGCCAGGTCCACCAAGAGGGAGAAATCGACGGTGGTTGTGTGACCACCACGACTTTGCAGTGTGAAGGGCCCATTTGAACAACGTTGAAACCAATATGCTGCAAAAGAAGCAAACCGCCCGGAAACCCGCAGCTTTCATGGAGAGGGAACACAGAGAACAGGACTCCAGCGAAGATGGATATGTGAAGGAAGGAGGCAACCGAGCAGACTTCGAGCTAAAAGATGCCCCAGAGGAGTTTAACCTCCGTGTCCAAGGGAACAGGGATAACGGGAGACCTCGGAGGCCAAAAGGGTATCATTATGGAATAGCTGAAAGTCGTCTAGGTAGAATTTATTCGAAGCAACATTGAAGGCAAAGAAGTGGAACTTTAATAATGAGAAAGAGAGAATAATGATAAATGTTGGGAAAGAGATCAGAAAGACGGATACATATACCCTGGGAAGAGGGGTGAATATTATATGTGATAAGGAACAGAGACTGTGGAGTCAAGATGAGACAAACAAAACGGAGGGGGAACCTTAACTATCAGGAAAGCATAGCACAGCTAAGGAAACGTGTGCTACTAAAGTAAGGTACTTCTTTGTAAAGAAAAAGATAAGAGAGAGAGACAAAAGCGGCTCATGGAAAGCAATTCATAAACATGAGATAAACCCCACAGAGCTTATGAAAGAATTACAAGGACTGATCACAAGAGTGACAGGAGACTTGAAGCAAGAATACCTTAAAAGAAAAGACAATCAGGAGAGGGGCACATTCTCCTGACCTTATTTTTGTTCGAATAGTGATAGGGTCAGTTAGGATACATTTTTTTCGACAGCAAACCTTTTTTTTGTTTTGACTTCCTGACAAAGGACAAGCAACTTAGTTAGTTACATAGGCAGGGAATAACCACATAACAGCAAGGAAATGTAGACCTTTTTCTTATAATTTAATAAACATCCAATCAGAATGCCAATACTGTGTCCCCTTCCTTCTTCTGCTCCTTCACAATATATGTATATTCAGTGAAAAAAACTCAATTAAGAGAGAGCTAAGGTGACCTGGTTTATCGCAAGAAAACCCTTGAAATTCAGCCAGTGTGGGAATGCCCCCCTTTGATATCACTTATGATGTCATTTTGTATCTCACATTGAACCCTTTCTGTGATTTCATGTATGTGCTCATGGGCTTTGTAACGGGGGTCGGGACTCCGAGTTAAGATGCTCATCACTTCCCACACCCACTGAATTTCGAGACCCAGAATCCCCTGCCCCCCACTAGATCGCACAAGCCATAGCTTAATCCCATTGATTACCAGTGGCCTCAGGGTCAACTACCCTTTGGCCATGTCCATTGGTCCAATCTACATGTTGACCTAATATTTGAAAACACTGTGTGGCCTCATGGACCACTGGCCATGACCTTCAGCTATGACCACTGGCCACAGCCTTGCGTGTTCACCGAAAATGTTGCACCAATGATTGAAAATAAAGGAAGGCTACAGGCCTTGGGCGCCTTTTTGGAGGGGCCCGGGACACCTTTCTGAAGAAACTAGACTTCATTTCTGGGTGGCTAGCTTAGGTTAAGCGCTTGCTCTTGACATTGGGCAAACTTGCACTTCACAAGTTTGAATCCCTAGCAGTCCAACCCCAGATTTTCATCCAAGTACAATAGGTTGAGCATAGTTAAAAGTGGACTCCGTCATGAAACATTACCGACGAATCTGATATTTCTTGTCAGCATAAGCAATTCAAACTATCCATGACTAATTTATTTTGAAATGTGAGGTCGGATCTGAATGTAATGGTCCTGGTCCCGCCTGTGAGGGGAAGGTGGGGGGGTGGCCTGTTACAATTGAGCAGTAACTCATTTGCTGTGACTAGTTTGCAATTTCGTATTTTGGGACATGACATTTGGAAAACCAACACCTGTACGAATCTGTTCCTGGATGTGTGCTGGCTCAGAGGTGTAGACAGGGTAGGGCCTGGGCGGGCAAGGCCCATCCAAAATCTGTAAATGCCTAAGTGTGTCGTGTTGCACCTGCTCAACGTTAACTATCCGTTCTTGGGGTACCTGCCCTACTAGAACTTCTTACAAAATGTCATTATTAGGACACACCTGCTTTAACATTGTTCTTCTCTGTGCAGAGTGCAGGAGGGTGTTGGTGACCAACATCCTGCAGTTGATGTCATTTTGGTAATCGTTTTGAAACGTTCCTAGGTTCTTATTTTTTCTGCTTGTGGTTGGATTGTGATTGGATGAGAGGAGCCCTCAGGAAGCAGATAATTGAGATAGTGGTTACAGCTTCTTGCAGAACTGTGCCACACTTCAACGTCAACCAGCGGCCGCCGAGACATTGAGTGTTTATCATTTCTTTATTTGAAAAGCTTAAGATTGGGCCAGACCAGAGGATGGATAAAATAACTGCGAGCGCGTTGCTATTTGTTTGCGGTAAGTAAGGTCTCTTTATCTTTTCTCTGTTATTACTTAATGTTTCATTTCATAACTCCAAAATTACAGTTTGGCAAGCTGAAAACATGGGCTCGTTCATAGGGGTACGCGATCAGAATAGGCGGGCGGGAGGAGGGGGGGCTGCGGGTGACCCAGCCCACGTGTACTATCGGAAATAGGACGGGACTGTTAATCGCATTTGCGCTCAAGGATGGAGACAGGCCATGGCACACTGGACGTCTCTGGCATTATGATGGCACAAGCACACCCCTTGCTCTTTTGGAAAACATTTTTGGTGAATAATAAAAGTCTCTGAACTGGTGCCTATGCCTACGTTGTTGCTGTATATTAGGCTGCCAAGTCTCTAAACTGGTGCCTACGTTGTTGCTTTGTATTAGGCTGCCAAGTCTCTGAACTGGTGCCTATGCCTACGTTGTTGCTGTATGTTAGGCTGCCAAGTCTTTGAACTGGGGACCTGTACCTACGTTGTTGCTGTATATTAGGCTGCCAAGTCTCTGAACTGGTGCCTATGCCTACGTTGTTGCTGTATATTAGGCTGCCAAGTCTCTGAACTGGGGACCTATGCCTACGTTGTTGCTGTATATTATTCTGCCAAGTCTCTAAACTGGTGCCTACGTTGTTGCTGTATATTAGGCTGCCAAGTCTCTGAACTGGTGCCTACGTTGTTGCTGTATATTAGGCTGCCAAGTCTCTGAACTGGTGCCTACGTTGTTGCTTTATATTAGGTTGACAAGTCTCTGAACTGGTGCCTATGCCTACGTTGTTGCTGTATATTAGGCTGCCAAGTCTCTGAACTGGTGCCTATGCCTACGTTGTTGCTGTATATTAGGCTGCCAAGTCTTTGAACTGGGGACCTGTACCTACGTTGTTGCTGTATATTAGGCTGCCAAGTCTCTGAACTGGGGACCTATGCCTACGTTGTTGCTGTATGTTAGGCTGCCAAGTCTCTGAACTGGTGCCTATGCCTACGTTGTTGCTGTATGTTAGGCTGCCAAGTCTCTGAACTGGTGCCTATGCCTACGTTGTTGCTGTATGTTAGGCTGCCAAGTCTTTGAACTGGGGACCTATGCCTACGTTGTTGCTGTATTTTAGGCTGCCAAGTCTCTGAACTGGTGCCTACGTTGTTGCTGTATATTAGGCTGCCAAGTCTCTGAACTGGTGCCTACGTTGTTGCTGTATGTTAGGCTGCCAAGTCTTTGAACTGGGGACCTGCACCTACGTTGTTGCTGTATATTAGGCTGCCAAGTCTCTGAACTGGTGCCTACGTTGTTGCTGTATATTAGGCTGCCAAGTCTCTGAACTGGTGCCTACGTTGTTGCTGTATGTTAGGCTGCCAAGTCTCTGAACTGGGGACCTATGCCTACGTTGTTGCTGTATGTTAGGCTGCCAAGTCTCTGAACTGGTGCCTATGCCTACGTTGTTGCTGTATGTTAGGCTGCCAAGTCTCTGAACTGGTGCCTATGCCTACGTTGTTGCTGTATGTTAGGCTGCCAAGTCTTTGAACTGGGGACCTATGCCTACGTTGTTGCTGTATTTTAGGCTGCCAAGTCTCTGAACTGGTGCCTACGTTGTTGCTGTATATTAGGCTGCCAAGTCTCTGAACTGGTGCCTACGTTGTTGCTGTATGTTAGGCTGCCAAGTCTTTGAACTGGGGACCTGCACCTACGTTGTTGCTGTATATTAGGCTGCCAAGTCTCTGAACTGGGGACCTATGCCTACGTTGTGCTGTATATTAGGCTGCCAAGTCTCTGAACTGGGGCCTATGTTGTTGCTTTATATTAGGTTGCCAAGTCTCTGAACTGGTGCCTATGCCTACGTTGTTGCTGTATGTTAGGCTGCCAAGTCTCTGAACTGGTGCCTATGCCTACGTTGTTGCTGTATGTTAGGCTGCCAAGTCTTTGAACTGGGGACCTATGCCTACGTTGTTGCTGTATTTTAGGCTGCCAAGTCTCTGAACTGGTGCCTACGTTGTTGCTGTATATTAGGCTGCCAAGTCTCTGAACTGGTGCCTACGTTGTTGCTGTATGTTAGGCTGCCAAGTCTTTGAACTGGGGACCTGTACCTACGTTGTTGCTGTATATTAGGCTGCCAAGTCTCTGAACTGGGGACCTATGCCTACGTTGTTGCTGTATATTAGGCTGCCAAGTCTCTGAACTGGGGACCTATGCCTACGTTGTTGCTTTATATTAGGCTGCCAAGTCTCTGAACTGGGGCCTATGCGTACGTTGTTGCTGTATATTAGGCTGCCAAGTCTCTGAACTGGGGACCTATGCCTACATTGTTGCTTTATATTAGGCTGCCAAGTCTCTGAACTGGGGCCTATGCCTACGTTGTTGCTGTATATTAGGCTGCCAAGTCTCTGAACAGGTGCCTATGCCTAAGTTGTTGCTGTATATTAGGCTGCGAAGTCTCTGAACTGGGGACCTATGCCTACGTTGTTGCTTTATATTAGGCTGCCAAGTCTCTGAACTGGGGACCTATGCCTACGTTGTTGCTGTATATTAGGCTGCCAAGTCTCTGAACTGGTGCCTACGTTGTTGCTGTATGTTAGGCTGCCAAGTCTTTGAACTGGGGACCTGCACCTACGTTGTTGCTGTATATTAGGCTGCCAAGTCTCTGAACTGGGGACCTATGCCTACGTTGTGCTGTATATTAGGCTGCCAAGTCTCTGAACTGGGGCCTATGTTGTTGCTTTATATTAGGTTGCCAAGTCTCTGAACTGGTGCCTATGCCTACGTTGTTGCTGTATGTTAGGCTGCCAAGTCTCTGAACTGGTGCCTATGCCTACGTTGTTGCTGTATGTTAGGCTGCCAAGTCTTTGAACTGGGGACCTATGCCTACGTTGTTGCTGTATTTTAGGCTGCCAAGTCTCTGAACTGGTGCCTACGTTGTTGCTGTATATTAGGCTGCCAAGTCTCTGAACTGGTGCCTACGTTGTTGCTGTATGTTAGGCTGCCAAGTCTTTGAACTGGGGACCTGTACCTACGTTGTTGCTGTATATTAGGCTGCCAAGTCTCTGAACTGGGGACCTATGCCTACGTTGTTGCTGTATATTAGGCTGCCAAGTCTCTGAACTGGGGACCTATGCCTACGTTGTTGCTTTATATTAGGCTGCCAAGTCTCTGAACTGGGGCCTATGCGTACGTTGTTGCTGTATATTAGGCTGCCAAGTCTCTGAACTGGGGACCTATGCCTACATTGTTGCTTTATATTAGGCTGCCAAGTCTCTGAACTGGGGCCTATGCCTACGTTGTTGCTGTATATTAGGCTGCCAAGTCTCTGAACAGGTGCCTATGCCTAAGTTGTTGCTGTATATTAGGCTGCCAAGTCTCTGAACTGGGGACCTATGCCTACGTTGTTGCTTTATATTAGGCTGCCAAGTCTCTGAACTGGGGACCTATGCCTACGTTGTTGCTTTATATTAGGCTGCCAAGTCTCTGAACTGGGGCCTATGCCTACGTTGTTGCTGTATATTAGGCTGCCAAGTCTCTGAACAGGTGCCTATGCCTAAGTTGTTGCTGTATATTAGGCTGCCAAGTCTCTGAACTGGGGACCTATGCCTACGTTGTTGCTTTATATTAGGCTGCCAAGTCTCTGAACTGGGGACCTATGCCTACGTTGTTGCTTTATATTAGGCTGCCAAGTCTCTGAACTGGGACCTATGCCTACGTTGCTGCTGTATATTAGGCTGCCAAGTCTCTGAACTGGTGCCTATGCCTAAGTTGTTGCTGTATATTAGGCTGCGAAGTCTCTGAACTGGGGACCTATGCCTACGTTGTTGCTTTATATTAGGCTGCCAAGTCTCTGAACTGGGGACCTATGCCTACGTTGTTGCTGTATATTAGGCTGCCAAGTCTCTGGACTGGGGCTTAGGCTGCGTGGGCAGGTACTATAGAGCAGATCCACAGGAGCAGTGCAGTTTTGCAATTCCATTTGCGCAGGGACACGACGTGCTTGGACAATGACATATCGCTCTAGCACTTTTTTGACTAGGGTAATTTTCTTGCACTTGCAGTGGGGAATTGTGCAAGAAATGTATTTTGCGTCCCATATAAATGACTTACAATTTGCAACAGGTCTCCTGGAATATGGACCACTAATATCAGCAAAAGTTCAGAAGTGATCACAAGTGTTCCCACCTGAGGTTGAAATAGGATGGAATTACAGGTCACGCGGTCCTCTACTTTAAAAAACAATACGTGGGGTACTGTTGCATAGTTTTTTGGTCAAACAGGGGTTCAAAACGGTGTGCTGCAGATCATGCTCTGGCAGAGTGCGCAAGCTTCCCAGTCCTGTTTTTTGCTTAGAATTCTGGAAATTGCCTTTGCCCTTTTCAATCGAGGACTACCAATCCCAGAATTCCACGAAAGAAACAGGATGGTAGACTCAGAAAGGGAACGTGGAAACTGGAGAGCTCTGCATCGGGGTCAGAGTTCGTTGAGCTATCTCGCCAACACAGCTTTGTTTCGACTTGTTTCATTTAACTGCTTGGGACATAAAGAATTTTCAGTGTGATGCAGGGTCTCAGCTGTGTGTGGGAAATTGGGGGTAGCTAATCAGAGGCGTGGCCAGGATTGTCTAACATGTGGGGCCTGAAGCTAATGTAGTTTGGCTCCGCGCAGTGACATTAACATCTGTTAATGCCCACACAGCGCTGCTGAGTGGGCATTTACAGACTTTGGCTGGGCCTTGCTCACTCAGGCCCTTCCTTGTCTATGCTTCTGGCTATGGTCCTTCGTATGTCTCTTATGAGGAGCGGATGGTATTTGATTTGAAAGGGGAAGTGTGCAAAAAGCTGCATACTTGGGGCGACAATGATGGGTGATTATATGATGCATTTCCTTTCACGGTTTGTTTCTGGCGTAGTAGTGAAGCTGTAAAACAGATGGTGAGGCCCACCTTTCTAAAGGGGCTTTTATATTGCGGTGAACTGGAGGAGAGGCAGGACGCCAAGGAAGGGGTTTCTCGTCATTTCACACAGGGTCGGCTTTAGTGGCGGCAGTGCTCCAGGCAGCAAAACAAATATTTGGCGCATCAGCGTTCTATTGTTAGTAAATGTGTTCTGCTCCGGTGAGCATGGCACATTTATTTTCAATAGGGCGCCTGCCGCGCATTCTCTCACCATACCAGCTTGGGGGAGACCTTGAAAGACTCCATCGAGCTGGAGTGGCAGGGGGGGGGAGAGGGCAAAAGGCAGGGCGCCCTGTGTGTCCCTGCCCTAAGAACGGCCTTGGTTTCACACCAGAAGGCATAAGCAGGTGGACGGGGGAGCAGGCTGGTTGGGGCAGGCACTCATAGTTACACTCTTTTTTTTTGTTTGTTGCATACTTGATATGATATGATAAATCATTTCTAACATGCCTGTACACTAGTGTTTCTATGTGTGACAAGACAAGGAAGGGGGGACAAAGGGGAGGACAAAACAAACGATCCTACTAGGCCTTGTGTCAAGGCAGGGGGAGGGGCGAGGGGAAGTGACAGAGAGAGGGAGAGTGCAAGAAGCAAAGCTCAAGTAAGTGCCTCTGGGGTGGCCGGTTCTAAGTAATTGCAAGTAGGCAGGGGACTGTAGGGTTGCAGATACAGTCCCTAGTGGGCGTTAGCCCAGAGGCAGAGCATGGGGCTACTGGTCGTGAAGGATCCTGGTCCTCATAAGGTACAGAGGGAGGCCAGGTAACCAGTTAGTGCAGCAACATCAGCAGGAGAGAGAGAGAAAGCAGAATCGAAAAGGAAGGTCTTGAGTTACATCCGGAACGTGAGGTGGTCCTGCTCAAGTTTGAGAGAGACAGGGAGTCTGTTCCAGAGGGAGGCACCAACCAAGGAGAGAAATCTACCCCCCACTCTCAGCCTGGAGAAGCATCTGACCCCCAGAGAGTTGGCGGTGGATGAGCGGAGGGCTGTAGAAGGAAAGTGCTTAGGAAGAGAGAGTTGGATGTAGTGTGGTCCCCGGCTCTAGAAAGGCTTGTGGACAATGCCGAGGGTCTTGAACCTGATCCTTGCAGCCAACAGGAGCCAGTGGAGAGATTTCAGGGCTGGAGAGGTACAATCCCTGGGCTTGAGGCCAAAGGCCAGTCTTGCAGTCCTGTTCTGGATTAGTCGCAGAGGGCGGAGAGTAGAGGCAGGTACATTTAGAAAGAGGCTGTTGCAGTAGTCCAGCCTAGAGAGAACCAGGCCTCTGGAGTCAATGAGCTCTGGGGGAAAGTTAGGAAAGGAAGAATACCTCTGAGGAGGTGGAGTTGGTATTTTGACTTCTTAGAGACGTCAGAGATGTGAGGAGAGAGAAGGAGAGTGTGGAGTCGAAGATGACCCTGAGGTTCTTATAGAGAAAAGTGTTCTTTAAAATTCACTGTTTGGACCAATTTTTTCCAAATTGTCTTGCAGGAGATCCACGAAAAAACCCATTTAAAGGGGTTGGAATTGCTCACCCAGTGAAATATGGGACCATTTTTAACAACCATTCTAGGGCCCTTTTGGAACACGGTCTACCCCTGCCTTTGCTCATGCCTGCCCACATTCACTGATCCAGCTTTGCTGTATGCAGCGATGGAGCAGTGCCACCGCCGGGACACACTATCACTTGTGCTCTCACAAGTCTCTCCATGTGCTTTGTGTCTCCGGTGATATCTAACAAATTGCCACCAAGATCATGGACACAGCCTTCATGCAGCCATAAATCAGAAATGCAATGTAAACGCCAGGCACAATTTAAGATTCTTTTTTTATTATTACTATTCTAAGGTTTATTCACATGTTGAGTTGTGTTGTGAGGATAGCTCAGGGGCAATGTGCTGGTCTTGGAAGCAAGTGCACACTAAGCAGCTTGAGTTTGATGCCTGGTCCTGTCATTAGACGCTGAACTCTGGCATGAAGCGAAACATAAAAGCCAAATTTAATTTTTTGTTTTAAAGTTCATTTCATCAGTTAAGTAAAAGTCATAATTTACGGTCAATTCATTTATCAACAGAACATAAGGTATATGCATTTATCAATAGCAATGCAAGCCTATAAATATTGCAACATTTACCACCTTTATTGCTCTAACGTCAGTTGCTTTTATCTTCCTCATAGTGGATTTTAATACTATTGATATCGTGTATTTGCATTTGTTTGAAGAACAGGGATGTCAATTTCGGTCAGAAATGACTTATAATTGTGCAGTAACAGAAGGCGTAGTCATTTCCCGGGAAGGTATCTGTACAATAGCACAAAGAGGAGAACCAGTGGTGAACCAGTTTACGAGGGTGTGACCAAAGTGGGACATAAACCAGAGACAAAACAAAGAAAAAAAAGATGTATTGGAAAATAGGTGACTTACAAAGGTAACATTAACCTAGGGGGGACAAGTGCTTCAAACTAAAGAGGAGTGCTATATAACTTTACAAGATTAGATGTAGCTCTCATCATCATTGTGCTTGGTCAGCTGGACCCAGATATTTCTTAAATTGCATTCTTGGGGCGCAGAGGATGATGTGGTCCACCTACACTCTCCCACATCTTCTTGGAAGGGCCTTCCATGCCCTTTTAGCGCTGCTTCTGTTCCTAACTGTTCTTATCCTCCACTATATCCCATGGACTCAGCCCACCCCCTTCCCTCTGCTAGCCTGACTACTCTTCCCTGCTCTCCCCATCCCCATTAGTCACTCACCTTCCAAATGCCATTCAGGCCGCTTCTCTTTCGCCCATTGCACTCCCTGCAACCTCATCTACCCTATGCACGTCCCATCTGCTCCACCAACTACATCCCCTACATATGCTTCCCCTGTTGACCTCACTATGGGTCTGTGGAATGCCCAATCCCGCAGCCAAAAAACTCCTTTCTCACGAATTGTTTAGATTCCCATCACCCCAAACTAATAGTGATGAGTATCACCGAAACCTGGAAGTGTTGGTCTCATGATCAGCAAGTACACATCATCAGCGCCCCTTTCCCTCTATGATTCCACTTCCTCCCCCTTTGAGCATATCTCGGTCTATTTCCCAACCACTACACACAACCTCTTCTTCTCTAAACTTTACCTCTTACTTGAAACGCTTCCTGCTAATGTCCCTGCCATCACAATGGTTGACCCCGACTTCCCCAATGTGACTAAGACTCCAACTTGATAAATGACAACTCACTAATCAACCTACATAACCTTCCAATCCACAGAAAAGGAAGCTTTCTTGATCTCATATTCCTATTTTGATCCCTGGTCTCCCCTGCAATTGACACCCCATCTGACCACACTCTCATTCTCTTCACTCTCTATATTCCCCTGCTACTCTCCCACCCCCCATCATCTATCACTAAACATAAATTCAAGCCTGACTCCATGGTACGATACCTAAACCAAGGCAACATTTTGCACCAAGCTCTCACCTTCTTTCACCTGCTCACTTCATTGAACTAGCCTTCACCAAATTCAATTTTGCACTGTTTACCCCCTTCAGGTATCACTACTTTGCCCACCCTTTTATCCCTTTCCTGAACCATGTATTACCCCCACAGGGCAATGCTGTGAAGGCTGTTCTGGCAAAGACTGCCCCCCACCCACTCTTCTAAATATCTACAAGGACTTTCTACTGACCACTGCCCTTGACACAGCCAAATGTTCTTATTATATTAATTTAGTTTTCTGTTTTCGCTTGCACCCACAAACACTAGCATGATTCTCCAGGTCATGGTTTCCCCATCAATTTTATTTTTCCATTTCCTCTTTTCCCTCCACTGAGGTTTTTACCCCCTACACCACTAAAATCACAAAACAATGAGACGCCGTGCCCACCCTTTTATCGCACACACACCCTCCACAAAACTGGTGCAGTTACACCTGTCCGAAATAAACTACCTACTGACCCTAAAACCCCCTCATTCTACAGATCTGTCGCTCACCTTCAACCATATAGTGAACTATCTAGAGGTACACTCACCTGATGACCCCTCCAATCTGAATTTTTGTCAAAATACTCCACCAAGACTGTACTCATCCACGTCACCAGTTGTCATACCACTGCCAACACTCTCACGTTTTCCTTTGACATTGTGGATCCCCTCCTTCCTTCAAACTCTTCTCCCCTTTTCTTCCAGGAAACTATACTCGACTGGGAGTCGTCCTACTTTTTGGACCACTCCTTCTCCCTCTCATGGGCTTCCAGCACCTCCTGTCCAACACCCCTTCTTGTGGCATGTCCCTAGTATCCGCCTGGGGCCCACTCCCTATGCAAACTCATTTCCTTCTTTGCCTTTTACTATCATGTCTTCCCTGACGATACTCCGATATTATTCTCCTTCCACACCTTAGCCCTTGCTATATCTGAATGCAGAAGCAACTGACTAACCACCGGGTGGCTCTGTGTTGCCTCATGCTAAACTCTGTCTTGAAAGACAAAAGAGAAATCCTGTCCCTCCCTGCCTCCAGTGCCAACCCCACTCTCCCTTCTCCCATCCCGTTCCCCCTGAACTTCCCACCGCTCACTCATGGCTTGCAACCTTGAGGTTCTCTTTGACAGCGACCAGCAACTCCATTAGTTAATCACAGCCCCTTTCACGGCAGCCAGACTCAGATCCCTGAACATTCGAAACATTTGCACACACCTCATGCACCACTCAACTAAAACTCTTATCTGTATTCTTGTGTTGAGCAAACTGGACTTCTGTGTATGCCTAATTCTTGGTCTTCCCTTCAGCTATTTGGCTCCCCTCAACAAAGTCCTCAACTTTACAACACACACTCTTTTCAACCTGCCCAGTTCCTCTGCCATCTCTACCTATGTGCTCCACGGCTCTCTATGCAGAATCGCTCTCTTAAAATTCCTTTGCTCCTTGACTCTTCACGACCTATCGGTCCTGCCCCAGCTATGCCTCCTTCTGCTTTTTTCCCCTACTTTTCCCCACTCCACAGGAATGCCGCCTCCACCCCCATCGACCATGTTCGGTCTGGGTGTTCCATCAGACTGCACTGTGGTTCTAATCAGATGGGCGTGTTCCTTTTCACAATAGAGACCAGCCTTGCAGACTGGCTGATGCTCGCATGCGGTAAGTTGGCAGACCATCAAAGCGTTCGCAGCTCACAGACTAGGCCTCTGATCCCTACTTGTGAATGTCTGACTGAGTGGGCTGGTCTCTCCCCTGTTCGTTTATTGGGGCGGGGGCGGGGAGTGCTTACTTTGTTTATCCCAATGGTGAACCTTTATGTACAGTACCCTGCGATAGATGTGTTGTTGGGTGCAAACTGGTCAAGTGGGAGCCCAATGTATCAGCTGGGGTCCCCGCTTTGTTATACATATGCACAGAATGTGTCGCATTCACTAGGAAGCAGGATGATGAGGGACATATGGGGGGACTCTGTGGAACCCTATATGCTGCCTCCAGTGTTGACTCCGCTTAGTGGGCAAGCCACCCCGATCCGTAGAGCCTGGTGATGCGTGCCAATGTGACTTTGTCACTGTTGGCACACAGGGATATGCTCGGAGACCATTGGGATTAATTTTATGGGGAACCTGACAGATCAAGGTGCTCTTTGATTCCTGTGTGGCACAATTGATTTTGAAGCCTCATGCGTTCAGTTCATATTGGTTATCGGATTAATATGGTATGAACACAGGGTGTCTGGATTGGAAGTGTTATTAATCCAAGTCAGCTCGGGCTATAGGCTATGTTATTTCGTTGTGTTTATTTGTTATGTCAAAAGACACAATTCTTGCCTTCCTGCACATCTTTGCCCATTTTCATAGTGTCGAGATCAAGAACTGTTTGTCGAAGATTTGCGATGAGATTTAAAGCAGAGTAAAATGGATGCCCTTTCATGTGTTAGTAAATTTGCTTGTGACCGTGATTGTTTGGAAAGTGCACCGTATGTTTTGTTTTGGGGGCAGGGGTGGTCACTCATTAAAGAGGAAATTAAGCATGAGTCGCCCATGTGGCTGTCTGAGTTGGTCACACTTATTGACTTTGGCCTCCAGCAGAGAAAGAAAGATAAACGGAGCCTTCATTTCCCCTCAAAGAAATGTTGGTAAATAAGTGAAATAGAGCAAGTTGTGAAGACCTTGGACACGTTTTGCAACTCATTTGCGCCGTTTTCTTTTTTAGAATACTAGCTTTGTTTACATTTGAGGGTTAAGTTCTGTTTGTTTGTTAGGTTACGTTCTATATTTCGTCTTGTGTCTAATCACAACTGGGTGATTTAAATGTGGTTTTCAATAAGACAACACATCCCTCTAGTATGTGATTAAATAAATCACTAAATGAATCGTACTGTTAAAGGTATTTGTATTTATTTTATTTGTAGCGCGCACCAGGCCCAAAGGCATCCGGGCGCGAAAACTTAATAGGCAAAGTTACAGAACTGAACAACATATACAAAATATACAACATAGCGTAAATTACAGTATAGTACAATAAATTGTATATATAAGGTATATTATAATAGACATAATTACAGAGGTAAGTAAAACCATAGTGTTACATAGACAATCATATTGGGCAGTTTATCAGAGGAACATATTAAGCGAGACAGAGTTAGTGCAGGCAGATAACTCTAAGTGAATGCTACAGGCAGAAGGCTGAATCAGATTTGAGCGAGAAGCCCTGATTTCGTTTTCAGTTTGAATGAAAACTGTGTTTTCTTAAAAAGGTGTAGTAAAATAGTGTGTGCTATTTCACCTGAGAAACATAGAATTGACTTATGCACAAAAGCAGATCCTGGCTGGCATTTGAAATAGGTGGATCTTTGTCTTCTGGTAGGATCTCTATTGTTTTTCTCCAGTTGTGAAAGTGGCAAGATTGTCTCCAACAGAGGAACCTATGACGTGGCTCAGGATATGCTTACCATCACGGTGTAAAGAAGCATTGTATCAGGAAATCTGGAGTACATCCCTTGCAACTGCAGGGAAACAAGATCACCCACCTTGTTTGAGGAATGAGAGGTTGGGAGGATCCTTCTACTTGGTTATCAATGTTTGCCAATTGTGTCAGTCAGTTATTTCCACGTGTGAAAGTTTCATGGATGCACATGGTCACACCTTGCACAAAGGTGCACATCGCGGTGTCTCCAGCGACTGTGCGTATTATGATCTATGCTATAGAGGGTTCTTTGTAGGCTTCTGGGTCTGTGGTCACTCAGGCTATGTTCCCTCATATTGTCTCTTAGTCTCCTGTTCATTGTTGCTATGCCTGGTTTACACAGACATAATGCCGACATAAATGGTAACACACTCTCAATGACCACTGGTTCTGTTTTTGGCGAGGGGAATTCTCTGAATGAAATAAATGAGCAGGTAGACATGGGAATTAGAGAAAATAGCCTTCAGGTGGAATCCTGGGATTTATCTCACATGGTTTTCCTGATGCTTTTCAGAAGCTGGAGGGCAAGGTCTTGCCACCTCATAGACAATATGCTTGTGCCATTGAGCAGGAACGAGAATGTGGTCCCTGGTGGCCCTATGCATACACTTTTGGAAAGGAACACAGAACATCTCAACCATTGTCATTAAGAGATTTCTCATAAGGGGTTACATGTTCTATCTAAGAGGTATCCAGTCCACGGATGTTCTTCAAAAAGAAGTTGAAGACTCTGCTGTTTACCTAGGCCATGGATTTTTTGGCTCTTTGACTCTCGCTATCCTATATATGTGGATATTATTTAACTGGTCTTTTACGTTCTTTTTTGTATGTCTGTCTACACCCTAAAACCCAAGGGTCCATGCGTGCCCACTATACATTTTTTAAAGTAAAGACTGAGTCAACATTCCCGGCATTGTTACTTTTTGTGATCAGAAAACCTTTGACTTGCGTGTCCAGTCCAGGTGTGGAATATGAACATTATTTCGGTCATGGGTCAGCAGAGGGTTGGTCACTGTTAGGGTAAGGTAATTTCTCTATTCAGCAGGTTTCTCATTGGGTTATCACCATCTACATCTCATCCAGTGTCTTAGATCCCAGATGCACTGAGACGGTCTCCAAATACACTCGGCCTTGTCACTTTACTCCAGAGTAAGAGAGAGAGGTCCTCAGGAGGTGGAGCTTGGCTTGTGATAGGACCTGGGGATGGTGATAGAAAACAACAGACAATTTCTCTGTGTTAGTCCTGGCAAATAACCCTCTGGACTGTGTGTCCGGATTCGTTTAGATTCATTATCATCTCTCATGCCTGTCCCTTTCTTCAAGGACTCTTCCTCTGTTCTCTTATTAGACATCTGTGATTCCATAGCCACCTACTTCTCCAACCATCTCCCCTTCCTGCCAAGGTCGTGAGTGGTCGCAGTTGGGGATGGGGTGTTATAGCTTCCTGGATTTTGTTGTGCCGATTAAGGTGCTGCTGACTAAACGCTTGGATGATTTTCCATGTCTGGTCATGATGAGTGCCTTCAACCGGGTGAATGGACCTGTCATTTCACTTTGCGGGGTGCATCCGCATTTCCCTTTCACCCTGGTAGCTGGTTAATTGGTATAGGGATTTGCCTCTGCGAGATAAGTCCATGCTCTCCTTCCTAACAACCCGACGTGGCCATAAGCAAATGCCTGCCCTTTGTCGTCTTCTCTCATGTGAATAGCTGCAGACTCTCTTTTTCGGACTCCTTTTGCGCCACAGCCGATATTCTGCGACACTCATTAGGGAGCACCCCCACCACTCAAACTTCTAATATTGCATGAGTACCAGGAGTTCCCAAACTTTGTGAATCGCCTGGCCCTCCTCAGAAAAAGGCTCTCGGGCATAACGGATAAACAGCTCCAGACATGGGCCCAAGGTCAAAAGGGCTTTCTCCATCGTCCTCATGACCATTACATGTCTCAGAGGAACCCCTCAGTGCTTTCTAGGTCCCTCATCCTGCCCTTGGAAGATGGACAGGAGAAGGATTCTCTGTTCCATGTGATAATGTCGCAGTGAAAAAGATCACCAGGTAGGTGACTTTTTTTTCCTTGAGCCCTAAAATTCTTTACCCAAATATTCTAGTAGGGGTATAATTATATATCATTACCTCCAATCCTAGAATATTTGGGAAAAGTGTTTGATTGTCTGGAGGTCGCAAGTCAGTGGCCATTTTCACAGTGGCATTTTTATCACTGGATACCGGATTCTCCTGGTGAGATCCAAATGTGGTGTTCCTGCAGCACTGCAGACATGTAGGAATAATGCTAGCTGATCCACATACCACAGATACCTGATAATGTGAGTCAGATCGATAAATATGCGCAGTCTGGCCAGGATTATATGCAAGACCACACTCCTGGCACAATAGACTAGAAGGAACTTTTGTGAGGCCGTATTACATCTCACAAATTGTCCTTTTAAGGAACTGGATGTGTAATGTCTCATACATATGGTAGCAGGTACAGAGAGGCCGGGGACTTGTAGAAAATGCAGAACATCCCATTGTCGTTGGTTAGGAAATAAGTACGGATATCCTCTTCAATATCTGTCCCAAAGACAAGAGTCCTCATTACAAGTCCGGCGGTAGCCGTGCCGGTATAACCAGCAGGCTGCAACCAGACCCGTAGTGAATTACCGGCGCTGGATTTACCGGGGCATTACAACCCTGGTGTTCTGGTAAATCCGGTGCCGGCAATTCTGTTAATCCCCATTCCCTTTGGGACCACGAAACACCGGCACCATGTTGTAATGGTGCCGGTTTTTCCGTGCATCTCTGCGGCTGGGTGCCGTTACGGTCTCCAGTTCAGACCTGGCGGGTGGTACGGCACCAGCACCCAGAACTCGTAGTTTGCCGGTCCGGAAAACGGTGCCAGTACGGTTTTACCGGCACCATTAATTCCAGACCGGCAAACATGTAATGAGGTCTTGTAGCGCAGCAGATTTAAACTTCCACATACCACGCTCAGCCCGGGTCTTACCCCACTCTAGGGAGATCATAATTGGAGAGTGATCTGAGTAGGTGTTATGTGTGTATGTCAGTTTACGTCACATGGCCCACTAAGTGGTCTGACACCAAGAACATGTCTGTCCTCGAAGACATGTTGTGTACAGTGGAATAATGTGCAGTTTCTCTCTGTTGGGTGCAGCGTACACCATATGTCTAATAGGTGTAATCTTTAAAGAATATTAAGTATGTTAGTCGCCACCTTTGGAGCTGGAACGGTCCAAGGTCAAATCTAAAATGGTGTTCAGATCACCTCCTCATATCACCTCTGTGGGCATGTAAGGTGTTAGCAAGTCTATCTTATCATAGAACCCTGGGTCATCAATGTTAGGTCCGTAGGTATTTACCAACAGAACCGTTTTGTTGAGAAGTTTGCCATGTACAATAACGTATCTGCCTTCTGGGTCAATATGTGTGTGCATTTGGATAAAGCCTTTCCTGTATGTACCAGGTTTAGTACCCCTCTAGAAGGTGTAGAATATGCAGTATGGAATCTGTTTGACCCCCAATTAGCTGCTATACTAGTATTACCCACTCCCGCAGTAGGTGTGTCTTGTGGAACCAAAATCTATACCTTGTAGCGATTTAAGTAGGCCACAATTCTCCTTGCTTTGGAGTAATTCCCCAGTCCACGTATATTCCAACTCATAATTTTGATAATCTCCAGGGTGATTTAAGAGAGTACCATAAAACCTGCATGAGTGCAAGTGTCGCTCTGCTCCTGTTGTATCCCATGTGTATCTGTTAATTACTTTATGTATTTCGCTGAACATTTATTTCCCATTTTCCCCCCAAATTGCCAAGCCCCCACCACCCACATCACCCTCCCAATCAGGGGCATGAATTCCTCACTCCCACTATCCCCACTTCCCGAAACTGTTGTACACTCCCACAACTTGTGTACTATCACAGTAACCAACAATACCCTGCGACCTTGCATGGGGGCTGCCGTTAACCTCGCCGACCCACCAGGAGGGGGGAGGCACCGGCGATCTGGTATGTGGGTATAACTACCTTTATATGCAAAATAAAGTACAATTAATCCACTTTCTTGCTTGCTTAACTATGTAACTATCAACACATGTTTATCATAGTAAAAAAAGAAAATTAACCCAGAGTAGGCAGTAATCATCAATCCCTCAGCAGTCTACTTGACCAAAATGTTCCCACCAGGTGTCGGAGAACATGATGGCCCACTTCCTCCTGTCTCTCCCTCGTTAACAACAATAGGTATATTAACCTCGATAAAATTCACAGCATCTTCCGGAAGAGTAAATAATAGTGTAGTGCCTTCCCCGGTCTGGTGTATGATCCGCAAGCATGCTGGGTATAACATTACATATGGTATGGCCCTTTCCTGGAGCATTCGCTTCACTGCCATAAATGATCTCCGTTCTTTCTGAACAGCCAGCGAGAAGTCTGGGTATAGATGAATGACAGTGTTGTCAAGGCGTAGTGTACCTTTCTACCTGTCTAGACGCAATGCTGTGTATTAAGCAGTTTCGCTATTATGGCCGGGGGGGGGAGCACCAGGCTTGGGATGGGCCAAAGGTGTTCTGTCGACCCTCTCCACAACAAACATTGGAGAGATGCCCTGTTCACCAAGTAATTCTTTCAGCAGGTGTTCAATCCTCTGATAGCTCTATTATACAGATGTTGCTTCTCCGTGACCGTGCTTCCAAATTATCGCGTTTTGTCAAAGCTCTTTTCAGGTCGGTAGTGACTTTCACCATTTGGTTCTTTAGAGTGAGTAGGCCATCTTCCGCCCTTCCACCTCTGTCATTCTAGAAGACACTCTTTCAATTTACCATTCAACATATTAACATTGGCTGTGATCCCATCTAGTTTGTCATTCATAGAAGCAAAGCCAGCCTGCATACTGTCCAGCCCTTGTTTGAGGCTCGTAGGGTCGGCGGAAGGCTCACTGATGGCTATCTTGGTCTGTGTCGCAGTCGTTTTTTCAATGAGGGAGGGAGGGGTTGGGCTGTCTGGTATACACACCAGAGTGTTCAGCTTCTTTTGGTGACCTCCTCCTTTGGGCCTTGTTCACTTTGCTGTTTCTGCAAGAGTCGTCTACCAGCGCCCATGGTTTCTCCGTTGAGATCAGTTGCTGAATTGTAGGCAGGGGTGGTCTCTGTTCAGTATGTCAGCTTTCGTGGGGGTAAGAATTGCTATTTATGCCTGGTGTCTATAAGTCAAACTCCAGAACCATGCACAGAGTCCCCCGTTACCCGGGGAACATTTGCATAGATTATATTTCACTGCCAGTGCCTCATTTATTTCTCTTCTCCGTGGTTGCCCTCCTGGTCATAGAAGGGCCCTCCTGGTCATAGAAGGGCCCATCACCAACCTTTATTCTTCTGGTCCACATACACACATTGCACCCATTAATAATTTCACTCACAAAAAAATCATGTATATGCAAACAAATTCACAAACACCCAAGCCCTAATATGCACGTGCACACACACTGCACGTATTATCTCTCAAACACATCCACACTCACAACCCCTCGCATGCATGCATGCATGCATGCATGCATCAGTTTCTTTTTTCAACACAAACCTAGTCGTCAGTACTCCAAGTCTGGACTTCAGCTGCCCACATACTGATCCACATGATGTGTGCCTGAAGCCTCTGCAGTCTGAGCATTTCTCCAGGCCTTTACTTCTTATCTCTTCTGGGCATGTGGGGGACTTGGGGTGGGAGAGGAGGAGTTGTTCAGGCCAGAGTACCACGGAAGCACGAAGAGGTAGTGAGTCTGATTTTACAACAGCATTCTGGGTGTAGCGGGCTAGTGGGTGGACTGTGGAAGATAACAGATGCACTCAAATGGGGATATGTGGTGCTCACAAGAGTGGAGACATAGTCAGAATTTTCAATGGAGTGGATGGTGGTGTTGTGTAGCAAGCAGAGGAAGGATCACTGTGCACAATTCTGTAATTAGGCACATGCTTTCATATGTAAGTCTTGACTGGCACAATTAACGTAAAGCCCACACTCCACATAAAATAGAAAATGTTGCTTTTTCCAATACCTGCCACAAGCTCTGCCAGTTGCCATGCCGACCAGATAACTACTTTCACACACCCCTTCTCTCTCATGTTTGTAGCAATGGTTTTTGGGCATCTATATTAACAAAACGACACAAAAATTTATGATTGAGGCACAAACTATTCCAAAGTACAATTAAGGTAGTTAATCACTTGGCAGGTCTGAGAGGAAAAAGTCAATATGTGATTTGCTTTGATGTTGATCACTGTGATATTTTGATTTGATGGAATGGTGCATAGTTCAGTGCTAGCTTCTTGGATCTTTTAACTTCCCATCTGTAAGGAATCCTCATTAAAATGATGTACCATGTGGTATGATCCCTAATGTGCATAGCCACCTTTGTGTGTACTGCTTGGTCGGCACCTTTCAGCAGTGTATTCGAAGCCTGTGACCACTGCAGATTCACATGAGTTGAGAGAGTATCTTGTGCCTGCATTGAAAAGGGCCATGGACTTGATGAATTCCTATGTCTGCTGTATGGTTTGTTATGAATGTTGATTTCAGTGCTGGCTTTTGGTATTTCTTCTTTTCCTCTCTTTTTTCTCCTTCTCTCTTTTTCCTCAGCGTTCTCTTTTCTGTATGATGTATTCTGCTAATTACTGATGAGTTGTTTAATATGTTTTGCCTTTAATTGACTTTTTATATGATTAATTGTTCACCATTAGCCTTGTTTCCGCTTCAATACTTGTTGTTGTGATAATAAAATATTTAAACTCGAAAAGGGCCATAACGACCAGGGGGTGTGTCGATGAACGCACCTTAGCGCAAAGCTCCTGGGTGCCTGGAAAAGGGTGCTGAGTCCCCCCTTTGAACCTCCCCAGAGGTGATTTGAACTGCTCACCCACTGCTCCACCAGATGGCGTGCACATGGGGCCCATCCGCAAGCATATCGGGGTGTCTCTCGCAGGAGATATGCCAGAATAAAGCCCAGTCCAAGGAAAGGTGGCGGCGGGCCCTGTGACACAGCTCCAGGCAGCTGGATCAGAATTATGCTGGAACCCGCAGGGTCTTTCGGGCCTTGGCCCTCTGTTATTGAAGGGCCCACCAAGCCGGGGACGTGACAGCACACTGGTAGGGTGTGCGGGAGCACCCCGCTGAAACCCCCGGCAGGTCAAGAGGAGGAAGCGGAGGCCAGAAAACATCCCTGCCACCCCGGAAAGGCGGGTACTCGCAATGTGACGGGGAGGACACAAAGGAGACGAGATCCCAATGAGGCTCAGGAACTTGAAGTGCCCAGGTTGCAGGCCTCGCTGAGGACCACAGGGCCAACAAAGAGGTGGGCAGCCAGATTTATGGGCAGATCGGCCCTGTGGTGCTGGAGCCTCCCCGTGAGGATTGAGTCTTGGCAAGCCATCATCCTATGATACAACACAAGCGAGCCATCAATCTGAATGGTGCCCCCCCCGCCCCAGATCTGAAAGACAGGTGTGTGTCCATCGCTCTGACCCAGTGGGCTGTGGTGATTCCCATGAGATTGTTTGGGTGCGTGCTTTCAGGGGGAGGTAGTAAGGACCTCAGAGGCGGAATTGGGTCTTCTCCCCCTGGGCCTGCTTACGTGGTCTGCGCTTGACTTGGAAGAGTCTCCCTGCATCCTCAACAATAAGCCCGGTGGGCCAGGAGAACTGGTCGAGGTGAACTTGGTGGGCATATAGCCTGCCTCCCCCTGTATGGACTGGAGAACCTCCCTACAGCAATTCCAGTACATGCAGGGCCCTTCCCCACTCCTTGTTGTGCACCTCAGAGCTACGGTGGAAGACACCAAAGACCAAGCATCTACATAGAAAGACATTGCCTCCCTAATGGAATAAATAAGGGGAATGTGAGCAGATATAGGAGCCAGGCTTGACAAATTAAACCAGCGAGTCGACACGATAGACGAGAGTATTCAACAGGTCGAGAACAACCAATCCTCCTTGAACACCTTAGATACACAGAAGTACATGCAATTATTGAAATTGGAAGGGAGGGAGACTAAAATAACCCTAACGATGGATGATTTAGAAAATAGGGAAAGCAGAAATAACCTATATTTCTTTGGAATTATGGAAAAGGAGGGCAAAACAGAGAGAGACTTAAGGAGAGCTATCCACGAAGCTGCAAAAATCCTGTTTGGCGATGACGGTATTGATGGACCTAAAATTGACAGAGCTCATCGAGCTGGGGGAACGACCAAGGATCCAAGGTCAGTGTTAGCTCGGTTCTACCACTAACCCGAAAAAATGAAAATTCTCCAAAAAGCACTGCAGGTGGGTGTGGTACACCAGGGTGAAGCCAGAATCACCATTTTCCAGGAACTGTAATCATTTACCCTGGCGAGACGCAGGATGAGTGGGCTATTAACTAAATGGCTCAATGAAAAGTTCATCTGGTATAGGTGGGAGATCCCCTTTTCTATTTCCTTTGAGAATGAAGGCTATAAATACCATTTAATTACTGAGGACGACATACAAAGAGCCACAGAAGAGTTGGTGGTAACCCAGGAGAATCCACTGCAGGGGACTGAAGGTCAAGCCAAGTAAGAGCTGTGACACATTAAACAGCCTAATAGGCATTGAATGCCGGGCTCACAGAAGTTCAGAAAGCTAAATACTCCTCATAGGGGACTCTCAGAAGGTATGCTGCAATTCAGCTGGACCAGACTATACACAGTGTCCAAGGGGGGCCTATAATCATCTAGTCACAGGTGTGAGAAACCTGAGGCGGTTCTCCCATGTTATTCCCAGAGTTCTCTGACTCAGGTGGCCAGGGAAGGGCCATCGCTCTTGGGGGCGGACAAATGAGGGAGGACCACCTGGGAAGGGGCCCCTTGGAGACTGTGGGAGGAACTCCCTCGGGCGGGACATGGTATCCCCCCTTTCCAATACATCCCTACCCGACATCCCCTCAGTCATCATGGGATGTTATCACCCAAAACCCATTCACCCACAACAATACATCTGCCCCGTTTACCCTGACAAAAGCCCACATGGTTTTTCCATAATCCCTAAGAAAAACTATGACTCCCACAATCGCTTCATCCACTATAAAAACCCAAAGACCAAGACTAGGAAGATTGCCTATAATGATATGCATCGACCCTGTCCCACTAATAAGACCAAGCAGGGTCAGGCGCTCAGTCACCATCTGCCTTGAGGAAATATGTGCAGTGCCATTTCATGCCCCCACCCCCATTTCTGAACAATACTTAAGAAGAAGAAGGGGAAAAGGGAGCGATGAAGAGTACACATAGGAGCCAATGGCAAGGTGAGGCCTCCCTCCACAATCATTACCACCTGAAACCTGTTAAACCTCCCAGTCAGTATAAAAGGCAGAGCACACAGGCACACGTTTGACGAGCTAGGGAGGCTGAGAGGATCATGCTGGCCAGAGGAGCCAAGGAGAAGCTGCAGAGACCCTGGGAAGGAACTCTGAGAAGGAGGACAGGCTGCCAAGTCACTGTGCCTGGGAGTGCAGGAGAGGCTGTAGTGTGGCAAGAGAGCTGTGCTTCCAGGCAGCTAGACCATGGGCAGCATGAGCTATCTGACAGGACCCAAGCCAAGGCTCATCCCCTGGGTGTAACATTAAAACCCAGGCCTCTGAGGGGCAGGTTGGACAACCCTGACCCCAGAAAAGCCCCATTGGAAACCGCACAACTCCCTGAACCTGCAGAATGCCGTTTTGGGGAGCTGGCAAAGTGGAAACAAAAATGAGACTGATGCATTGTGGACCATGAAGTCCTTTGACATTTTGTTTTTATGGACTTTTTGTGAAAAGCGAGAGGGTCCAAGCCCGACTGAGGGAGGCCCATGTGAGAAGCTAAAGGAGGGGTCTGAGCCTGACTGAAGGAGGCCCATGTGAGAAGCTAAAGGAGAGGTCCGAGCCCGACTGAGGGAGACCCATGAGAATTGGAGCAGGGTGGAACACGAGAAGGAGCAGAACTTCTAGGGCAAAGACGAACCCACTGGAGCAGAATGACCAATGAATAAGCAACCGTGATGTTCCCTGCAGGAGGTTGTTGCTTTTGAAAACCCAGGAGAGAGTCAAGTCCTAGAAAGGAAGACTGCATTGTGTTTCAAGGATGCTAGCGACCCTCCAGGGTAAACAGAGTTGGGGAGGCGATACCAAGCCTGTGGTATTAACTTTGACTCCTGAGTTGAAGCCGCAAAGTGAATGCACTCTGAAATGCATAATGGTCAAGATTTACCCTGGCAAAAGGGGAAATGAAAAGGTGAATGCTTCAAGAGGAAGAATTCTTTGAACTTTTTGCTTATACTACAGAACTACCAAGACCAAGAGACACTAGGGCAAATAACACAAAATGAGAGTGGAAGTGAAAGTTGAAGTCGTCCTGCGGAGGTCCATAGTAAAAGCCCTGCACAATCGAAAGTCTTTGACATCGGTGAAAGGTGTGAGCTTGACTGAGGGGGACCTGGAATGTGAAATAAGTTAGGGGAAGGGAACCCCAAACTAATGTGAATAAAGCTTGGGGAAGGGAACCCCTGTGAGTGCTGTGATTGCGGGAGAAGATGGCCAAGCCTATGAGGAGAGGGGAAGATCAAGGGAAGAGTAATTTGGGGCAGGGGGTTTGGGAGAAGGGAAATGTTGAACTGTTGAATTGTGAGGTTTATTGCAATCATTCTCGTTGTTTTTTACATGGGGGGCTCAGAACTTGAGAAGGGACATGGAGTTTTCCCAGGGGCCAGGAAAGCTGGTGGCGGTCGGTCTGAGGTCGCATTGGTGGTCAATGAAGACTGGGCGCATGGGGGACTGGGGAGTGTGAGGTGGAATGGGTGATAGAAAGTTAGATGTTCGGGGAAGCTATTTCAAGTGTCTCTATCATTGAGGTTTGGTTCGAGTTGGTACACAATGTCGATGAAAGGGTACATTGCACAGGGGATGAGGAGAAATGCGGAAGACTGTGAGGTGATAGGGGAGACCAAACAACAAAATGGTCATGGGGATTGACATAACTATTTGTTCCTTAAGTTCAAGGCAGGGTAAACTCAACAACAAAGAGTTCCCTGCTGCTGAGGGAATTCCAAGGGCACAGTTGGATGTTATGTTGGTGCAGGAAACACACTGGGTATCAGGAAAACAGCTATCGTTGAGGGCAAATATAGTGGGAGGAATTTATAGAGACTTGACCAATTTGAAAAAGAGGGGAGTGACATTTCTTCTGTCTAACCACCTGAATTTTAAGGTGGAGGGCACTGATGGCGGACCAGGAAGGGAGGATCATATTCATAAAGGGCAAACTAGGGGGGATCCCTCTGACGAATGGATCGGTTTACTGCCCAAATGTGGGACAAGTTTAAGGAGTTTTTCGAGAGTCCTTTGGTAGTGGGAGGGGACTGTAACATGGTCTTGGATCCTGTCAAAGATCGTCATAGAGTGGGGAGTGGGGAGTATTAAAATGAGTGGGGAGTATTAGTGGGCATTATTAAGATGCCAGGTCAGGGACAATGTCTCTGAGCAATTCTGTAATGTGAATAGGGAGCTTGAAAGAACCGTGAGGAGAGGTAGATCTTTTACATACTATTCTCCGATATATGATTCCTACTCAAGAATCGATATAATACTAATCATTCACATACTGAATAGACAGATCACAAGTTCACAAGTAGAGACGGTTCCATGGACTGACCATGACTTAGTGGAAATAGTGGTGGGAAACTAGGCTGCTGAAAACCGAGGGGGAGATGGATATGTAATGATGGTCTCCTTAAAGGTAAAGAGATAGCCCAAGTCTGGCTCACAGAGATTAAAGACTACTTTGAACACAATAACAATGAGGAAGTGGGGGTCCAAAACCTATCGGAGGGATTCAAAACCACTATACGTGGGTTGCTCATTAAAATAGTCTCCGGGAAGAACAGGGAGATGGTGCGACAAGAAGAGGATTTGCGGATAAAGATAGCAGGAGCCCGGTTAGGCTACCAGGTGGGATCTTCCCTCCACCCCGGGGAAGTTCATGAAGTCAGAAGTTATGAGACGCAGCTTAAAACATTGTTAGTACAGGACATTGAAAGAAAGCTGCTGTTTCTTAAGCACAAATATCATGAGAAGGGGGACAAAGCCGATAAAATTCTGGCTTGGAAATTACGGGAGGAACGGAAGAGAAAAATGGTAACCAATTTTCAGGTTCCGGGGGGTCCCATGGCTTATGATGCAAAGAAGATTGAGAAGCAATTTAGTGCTTTCTTCGATCGCCTCTATACTATGGAATACAGGGGAGATGGATCTCACATAATGGACTTCCAGGAGCGGTAGCCGCAAATATAGATAACCCAGTGGAATTGGATAGACTGCTTATTGTACTGTTAGTGTGTGTGTGATTACCTTTCAGCTGCTATGAGTGCATTGCTATATGTGTGCGCGCTTTCTTAAGCGTACTGCAATCATTACTGTTGTTTCTGAGCAGATTTGGAAGTCCTTTCTTGTGCAATTTCTGTGGGGATATTAAAATTCCTGACCTAAACACGGCATGCAAGTCGCTGGAAATTTGCTTTTGAGGCAGCCTGAATTAGAAAACCAGCAATATACTTCACCTCACTGCGCAGGGAAACTACATCGCCCAGTAGCCCCATTTCTCCTCATATTGGGTGACCAGGCACACCAGCGCCGGCAAGCTGAGTCTAGCCCGGTCTTCGCCGGTCCATGCCGGATGCACAGCATGTACACTTTGGCTTGCGGTTTCTTGCTGTCATTAAGTTCTTTATATCATAACCATGGGACTCATACCAGAACTATTGCTGGTATTAGCTGTGCAGAAACTAAGCCGCGAAAGAATAGTTAAAAAATATATTGCACAAACATATCTCGATATGGACCCAACGCGACACGGAAAAGTGCCCACCCCATTGAGCCCAGAGCAAACCGAAAGCCCCTCGACAACATTGCCTGGCTCGGCTCCACCAACTACTAATGAATTTAGAAGCCCCACACTCCTGTTACAACCTAACTTACCAGGGACTCAGGCTAAATCAAATGAACTGTCCATCTTTTGCAAATTATGATGTGTCGAAATGGGAGAGAACCCCTGTCCACACCGCTACTACCTCCATCAAGCACCATTGATCAAGGAGGATGTACCTTGGACATAGAACACTCCCTCCTGGTAGAAATGGGAAACTAGATTTGGAATCTCTCTGGGTCCTTTAAACCCACCCCTAAGAGGGAAGAACAAAAGATCAATACCATAGAAAAATAAAAGGCAATGTATAATATCCAAAAACCTGCCATTATGAAAATGCACTGCTAACACTTGCTCCCTTGCTAAGCATGCTATAAGCATTCCTGATTACATAATGGATAATAAGTTGAACATTATGTGTGTCACCCAAACATGGCTAAATGATTCATGTGGCCCTAAGATTAGCATGGCTACCCCACTCGGTTTCAACTTCTTTGCCAGAAACCATAAGCAGGATAAAGGAGATAGCATTGCCCTCCTGATCAAATCAGACTGGCAGGTGCACAAATCTCCTATCGAATGTGACAATTGCGAGATTATCCACATAAAGTTAGTCTCAAATGTGAACTGCTGCATTAACATTGTGCTTTTATATCGCCCACCCAAAACCATGCCAAATTTCAATTATACTCACCCTCCTGAATAGACCAAGCAGCTCAACTATAGTCCTTGGGGACGTTAATTATTGGTTGGGCAATCCAAATGACAGCGATGCCAGAGACTTGGAAAAACAGCTAAACAGCATGGATTTTAAAATCATTACTAAGGAGCCAACACATCTAAGCGGGAATGTCTTAGACTGGATCGCCACTAGAAATATCGCCCTGGAAATCACTGATACGAGAGCTTGCCCTTGCCCGTATCACTACTTTGTAGTATGTAGTATTCAATTACCCAGCAAGCCATTAAAAAACACCCTCTGCCTAAAAAAATAATTAGTAGGAACTTGAAAAGCAGAAATGCGGGAGATCTAGAAAGATGTCTTGAGCAGATTATGGATCTCACTCGGGATACAGACCCACCTGAACTCGTAGTGTATACCTTCAATTCAGTTTTAAAGTTTCTTGGATCGAGTCGCCCCACTAAAATCTAAAACAATTCGGGATAAAAACAACAAACAATCCTGGTATACATCTGCCCTGTTCCATCCTAACGCAAGAAAAAGAAAGTTTGAAAGAATCTGAATAGAGGATCCTACTTGTTAAAACAAAGAAGCTTGGAAACAAATGCAGTATACATATATAAGCAAAGGCCAAAATATATTTTTACGATACAGAAATCGAGTTGGCAGGACACGACTCAAAAGAATTGTTTGAAATCAACCAGGCATTAAAGAAGCCCATATTACAACCTCCACAGTTCACGCCCACAAACGAGGAGTGTGATGAGGTACAACAATCATTCGCAAACAACATAGTATTTTCTCCGATTCAAAGATTTCTATCTCATTCAAACAACTTCCTGATTTCAAGATGGCTGCTGTGGCGTGAGGGTGTATCTCCTGAGCTCTGGCAGGCCGATGATCAGCAAGCCTGAGGGCTGGTGGTCTTAAAAGAACAGATGCCACTCTGAACACCCTGCAATGAATGTGGAGGGTGTTATAGCGGAGGAAACAGCGGATTAACCGCAGGAAAACATGCTTTCAATCAGGGAAAATCATTGAACATTGGGTAGGGCACGGCCCATGCATGAGAGGCTCTAATCTGTTGACATAGACTGAACAGCGTGTCCCCTTGGATATGTCTGGCCCCTCAACGATGATGGGACTATAAATCAAAGAGGCAGGTACAACGGCACAGGCCATGATCCCACTCTTTAGAAGATTCTGGAAGGTGGAAGACAGCGTAGGGCCGACAGATGGTGAGTGGCGGTACATCCGGACAGCCATGGCCGAGAGCAGACAGGTGCCCAATAGGGTTCGGGGCAGTATTACCACCAGCAGTAATTGCACCAGCAGTAATAGTGCTGAAAACAGGTGGTAAGGGAACATTTTTACCTCCAGCAAAAAGCTGGAGGTAAAACTCCCACTTACCACCCGACTCATGATTGGGCCAATGCTTAAATGCACCGGTGATAGCGTTACTGCCATTTAAGGGCTACTGCCCAACTCATGATGGGGCTCTGAGACTGAACAAATCGACCTTGACTCTCCCGATGGAATATCGTGGATTTGTCCTTCCCAATCTCCAGGGATATTATTGGGTGGCCCAGCCTAGGGTCTTGTTCGAACATATGAGGGAGGACCAGAGGACTTATTGGATGTACCTGGAAGACCTAGAGGAACATCCTTGAAAGGTGAGGGACTTTTTGTGGGCCCACAAAAGGATATTTCATCTAACCTGAAAAACCATCCGACTATGGGCGATATAGCAGAGAAGAAAGGAAACTAGCAATTTGTCATCACGACCCTCACCCCTGACCTCATGTGGGGCCCCCAGATTGGCCGCGACCAGCAGAACTCTAGGTACTCTCAACAATGGTCGGATGGGGGACTAGATTGAGCGGGCCAGCTTTCCCGTCAGGGTCATTTTTTAACTCTCGAGGAACTGAGGGAAAACTTGCTTCAGGGAAAATTTCCAATCTTCGATTATATAAGGCTGAAGGGGATATTCATGCCGTCCAAGTAGGGGGGCTGCTTGTTAAGAGACCTTATGCCCTTTGAGAAGGTGCTGAATTTAACAGTGAATAAGAAAGGGATGGTATCACGGCTATATAAGGTACTCAAAATGGCTGATCTTAGAGGGTGGCAAAGATTTAAGAGGTTTTGGTAAGACCTGGCAGAGAGGGAAATCTTGGGGAAAGAATAGGACCGAATATACAAGATAATTTTCCATGGGAACTTGTTCATTGCCACGATGGAACATAACTTTAAAATTCTTCCGGGGTAGTACAGACTTTCAAAGATGCCCCAGAGCTTGTGGTAAGGTGGGGCCCTTCACCCAAATGTGGTGGAGATGTCCAAAGGTGCAGCTGTTTTGGGTAGAGGTCTTGAGCTGGATCAAAGATCTAACTGGGGAACAGCTGGAGCTGGACCCCCTCCAGATGCTGTTAGGACTCCCGGCTATTGTTAGGTAACAGTTTAGATTGTCTAGGCGCTTAGAGCCGCTAGGATAGCTATTGCCCTGAGATGGAAAGACGGAAATCTCCAGACGAAAATGTATTGGGAAGAAAAACTCCAGGGCAATATGATCATGGAGTAATTGACGGCCATAGTTAATGACTGGCTTGGTACATACCAGGAGGACTGGGACCCCCTGATTACTAAATGGGAGGAGGAAGGGAGAAAGAACTGAAGGGGTGGGTGAGGAGGAACAGCCGGCAGAAAGCCAACCCAAGAGGAATATGAAGACGGGGTAAGGTGGAGTGGCTAGCAATGGGAAGGTGTAACAGGGACAAGCCCTGGGGGAGAGCAGCTAAAAGGGATTGGAGAATGAGAGATTACATTTGGGGAGGGGATAGAGGGGCCAAGGCCATCAGTGTATCCTGGTAAGCCCATGATAAGATGGAACCCCTATTTCTTGTGCAGGTTTGTTCAGTAAAAGAAGCACCCCAAAGGACATATGGAAAGGGTATGTGTACACTACAGTTAGTCACTTTGAGCGAGGGGAGTGTTAGGGAGGGTTAGGGGAAGTTATAGATTATTGATGTTGTGGGATGTATCAACCCACTAATCCAAGCCCTGCAACATTACTGTGCATTGCTGGCAGCAGAAACCTCAGAAATGGCCACCGGAAAGCATGCTGCTCGCTAGAAATCATCACAAAGTGCGCAGTAAAAAGCTGAATAATAGACCGCCATCCACTTTTGCCTATGTCAGTGGTAACACGGGTGAGCACTGCCAAAACCCATCATTTGGCTGCCCACAGAGCAAAATCAGTGCAAAAGAAATACAGAGATGTTTAAAAAATCTGTTTTTATTTGGTGTCAAATTTGCAAAAATCATGGCTCACAAACCACCCAAAAAGATCCCACCTCCTTGTTGGGTGGTCAACATCATTCTCCTTCAAGAATCTACATAAATATAAGGTCCACAGAAGTGTATGTTATCTGAATAAAGTCCACTTTTGAGGATTGCTTGCTGGAAGAAATCTGTCAAAAAATTGGTGTAATACCGTTACTCACCTCTATCAGAAGCCGGCGATTTAAAACCAATTTGTTTGTAAAGTTGAACATTGAACTCAAACTATGCCAAAGAAAGACTTGCTATCAGAAGCCTAAGAGGTGGATACAATTCAAAACTATATTCTGAAAAGGCTTGAAGTAAGAAATTCTTTGATGTATTTGTGAAAAAATGTGAGTTATATTTTAAGGCAAGACAATTTTTAGACATTGGGTTGAGGAGTTAAAGTTTCCCACACTGTGCTTCAAATAAATTCCACACCTCCTCCCTGAACAAATGAAACTTCCCCCTGCCCTTGGCTAAGAGATTGCCAGGCTGGTGTGAAAAGGAACTAGGAGGGGCACCCTGGCCTGTTGCTCTCATGGCAGACAAAGGAGTCTTTCGGCTGAATAGGAATGCTAATTCGGGTGTGACTGACAACAAACTGCTGGCAGGAAGAATGACATGTGACCCTCTGAGTCAGCCCAGCTCTGGAGGCAGACCAGACTGAGGATGTGGATTTAACATTGGATTAAATTTATGTTTAAGGAAGTACTTCTAAGATATTGTACCGCACTGACAAAAATGTGAAACTTTGAGATTGTTAAAATGAAAAATTCGCTCACAGTTTAAGACTAAGCTGGAATCCGTGCAATGTTCTGAGACTAAATCCCGGAATTATTTTCATATTGTAGCTACTGTGTTGATGCTAGGAACATGAAAAATTACAGAAATGTGCTCAGATGGGATATGCATGCATGTATAAACACTGGTGCAGAACTAATATTGAGAAACCCACCAAAAGCGCGAAAAAGTTGTCATTTCTGAACCAAATCTCTTAGGACGATGAGAGTTGAACAGAAATGTAGCTTAGGCTATCTGTCATGTAATTTATGTAGTATTAAGACGTTGTGCATCTTGTAAATGTTATTTTTGAAAAATAAGATATACTGTGCAGAGAAAAGGGAAGGGTTTCTCCCCTAAGCCATAAACATGACACATGATGACACAGGGTGACACACTGCTCCCTTCTCCAAACAAGGGACAGGGAATCCTATGACCTATCAGATCCTTAGAGGGTTGGGCATAGAGAATCAGCCTCCCCACCCACTTTGGAAATACATAAATAGGGTACATAAATAGGGACTGCTGAGGACAGGCAGGACACACACTTTTCCACACATCAACCGATTTCTTGGCGAAGCACCCTGCAAGAAGATCCAGACATAGATCCAGAAACCGGACTCCAGAACTAAGCTCTAGAACCAAACTCTAGAACCTTGAGGCAGAGAGGCATAACCCACAAGCTGAACCTTTTTCAGAGGCCTTCAGAATCTTTTGCAACCTGATTCTAACCCCTAAACTTCCACGGGGCCTAACCAAACCATTCAACAGCCTGGCTGAGCTGTTTTGCTATTCTAGCTAAGAACCCTGTGCTAGAACCCAAATCCAGACCCAGAGAGCAGAGCTGTATCCAGAACCTGTCAGCTCCAGTCCAAGAAGCCACGCAGAACCCAGCGCCTGAGACCTGTCCGGTGGTGAGAGAATCCTAGCCAAACCGTTGACCAGATCTTTGACGGGGCCCACTCCATTCCAAAGCATAGGAGTGAGTATCCAGTCTAGAACTGCACATAACCAATCTCTTAGTTTAAAGTAATCCTATTCCATCCATTTAACCTGTCCAGAACTGCATTATAGAACCTCTTTTGTCTATCCTAAATTCTTCTCTCCTCCACATAATTCTTGATAATTGTAGCGATAATCATCTATGCGCTGATATTTTCAAGTGTTCCAATTCCTTACAGTTTTGCTGTAATCGCGTTTCCCGCACGCGGAAAAATTGCTGCGAATGGCAATTTAGCTCAATTCCACCATATGTCAAAATAGCTGTTTCTTGTTTTCAACTGCTGAATTTCGTTTTCAATCTGATAGTCATTCATGAATCATCACTAGTGATGACCTGAACCAATCCAAAGTAATTTCTCTAATTCTGAATCCCAGTTAGTGAATTAAAGTCATTTTTAGCATTTTTCCCATTCATTGCCAACCACATTTAAAAGTGATTGATCTGTTTTAAAAGCATACCTGTTCTCTCTAAGCTTGCTGGGGGAACTGGGATTGAACTGCATTGCTGATTAATATTCCTGAAACCTGTGTGCCCTCATTTCCACCTCTTCATATTGAATAATAGTGGGGGGAGTGAGTAGTCACAGAGGAAAGAGTGATCATATTGCCTTGTGATTGAAATCATACCAAGTTTTATTTCTGTGCTGCATTCTTTCCTATTATTGCATTTCCTTGAATCCATATAAAGTATTCCCTGCTAACTTATCCTTCCTATTCCTACTCCTAAGTGATTAAAGAGATTGCTGATATTGTAATATTACCCATTGCTGCTCATTGTTCATATTCATCAGTTTGCTATTCAGATATTATTCCTATTCATAAAAGTGTGATATATATATTGTTCAATTCTTCAAATAAATCTGCTAATTTGCAAAACAAACCTACTGCTTGCTCAGTGAGGTCGGGGAGATTCAAAGAGAGGGGCGTTATATAAGAGTTCATCATCCAGATTTAAAGAACTTTTGATATAAAAATATATAAATTAGCGTTTCCATTGGGCATCCCATACTAGGCATTGACTTAGTCGGAATGCTGGATTGAAGTCACTTACAGATTTGGGGCTTGTAGTGGCACTTCTGGATTAGATCTACACTTGTGCAGCTTAATACAGTGTGCTAACTAATAGGATACATAAATCCTGTTGGACCACCACGCTGTGTTACGCTGTAAAAGCACCCCTCAAAAAGGAACGCTCTAAGGAAACGGTCTGTTTTGCAAATAAAATAATAAACTTCTGTAAATCAGGAAGGAAATCAATTTCCAGAATGGCAACATTGGTAGACATCAAGATAGCTAGAGAGCACCTTTTATATAAGCTATTTGTGAGAGGTGAGTGGACTGAGCAGGACCAGATGTGTGGTGGCAGGCGATTACACAACAGGTCACTGCAACTGGGTTAGATACCTGGAGAGATAAGGGTCCTTTACATATTGGAGGTAAGGTTGTTATTGTTATACTGTATAGGCAATAACGCGCATCATGTATAGCCCATACTTAAGGGCTGAGATTGAAATCAAGGGGAAAGCAATATGATTGAATTACCACATTGGATAGGATTCAAAAGGAGAAAATTCAAGATATTAGCAGCCTTACATCACGACTACAGAAAAATAAGAATTGATTGTGCCATTTACGGCAGTTGCACCCCTTGAGGAGCGGTGCATCCATGCAACCAATTGTAATTAGACTTAAATTTGTAAGTGAAAATTTAAAATGTAAGCATAATGCCCAAAGGCAAAACACAAGGTGACTAGTGTTGTCTATACAGGACCGTTCTTTTACAAAAAATATGTATATGCACATGTGGCAAACAGCATCAAGAGACACATAGGCATTTGGACAGTATGACTTCAGAGAAAAACCGAAAATTCATGATTTATTTATTTTATTTTTATTTTTATTTATGATCATTGTTAAGACCGATTGATACAGTACGTTACTGGCAGATTAGCCGTGCTTCAAGTTGTCTTAGTTTCAGGGTCAAATTGCCGCCACGTTGGGGCAAAGTTACTTTTGCCATGCCGGCAAACCTGATTTCGGACTTGTTGTCCAACTGATGATTTATTTGCCAATGTGTGGCCAAGGGATATTTAGAAGCTTGACTTGAAATAGTGGATAGATGCTCATGTATCCTAATTTTAAGTGGATGAATTGTACTACCAATGTAGTATTTATCACAGACACACAGTATACAATATACACAAAATTTGGAGTTACAATTGATAAATGCATTCACTTTAAACATACCCAATTTGCCAAAGTCAATTTGAGAGACCTCTAATGCATAACAACACATGGAGCATTTACCACATTTATGAAAGGCATGATTACTATTCTGACTTTGCCAAGGTGTAGCTGGTTGCTGGCTAGGCATGAATGATGACGATACCAAGTTTTTGAGATTGCTTGCCTTGCTGTAAATAAAATATTTTGCAACCCAGGTGAAATATTACAAGGCCAAACCCACTGTACCCTGTCCATCAGATATTACTTAGGCAGTGACATTCTCAATCGCTTTGCCATTAGTTTGGACCTAATAAACTTCAAAGCTTGTTCCCGATTAGCGGATAATCCCATGGGCTTTGAAGATCCAGAGAAAGCATTTAGGTCAGCTCAACTGCTGCCTTATGCAGTTGAAATTCAGATTGGAGAGGAAGTCACCATCCCAGAAAGGACCCGACAATTCTCCCTGGAAGTGAAAGTTAAAAGAGGACAGAAATTGAAAAACCCTGATGCCTATGTTCATCTAAATGCTTTTCTCCAACAGCAAGGGTTAGGGGTAAACCCAACACCATTAGTCAATATAGAACATGACACCATTCCAATAGAGGTGGATAACAGCGACTTAAAGAGTATCACTCTAGCCGCAGGCACCATTATTGGAATGGTGGTTGATGACCGACATTATTCCATTGATCTAGGTAATGAACTGTTAGGACCACTCCCCAAGGACTGTTTTGACAGTGACAGTGATGACAACACAACACCAGACAGGATCTTCACCCGGCATGGGAGAACTTCCTGGTGTACACCTCCTGCCCTTATGGTAAGGAAGATGTGACTTGTGACTTCAGGAGGGATGAGGTGATTTTCCAGGTCCATGAGGGCTGCCTCCCCCACCTGAAGCCACCAGTCCAAATCAGCACTCTGACCAGGGACTTCTCCACCCAGCTGGAGGAGGCTGCTGAGATTGCGAAACCAGAATTCTTTCCAGGCTTCAGGCAGATGGTTGAAGAGAGAGTCAACCTAGCTGATGCCTGTGAGACTCTGGAGCAGAAGCAAAAGTTTTAACAAGTTTTCTTGGATTTTCAAGATCTCTTTGCGGTGGACTCATATGACTGTGGTCGCACCGACATCCACACAACAACAGTTCCCACGGACCCTGGCATGACTCCAGTGTTTGTGAAGCAATATTGCTTGCCTCTCGCTTCAATGGAGTCCCTTACTGAAATAATTAAGAACCTTGAGTCCCGTGGGATAATTCGTCCAGTCCACAGCACCTTCGATAATCCGGTGCTTGGGATTTACAAACCAAACTGCCAGTGGAGACTCTGTGCTGACCTACGAGAGTTCAACAAACGGGTCCATACTTCCCTATGGCCTCTTCCCTACATTGACCAAGGGCTGGCCCAGATCCAGGGGTCAAAGGTATACACTGCAACAGACCTGACCAATGGATACTGGACTGTACCTGTCAGTAGGGAGGACCAATACAAGCTGGCTTTTCCCTTTGGGGGCCAGTAGTACACATGGACCCGGACTCCCTTCGGATACCTCAACTCCAGCAATGAATTCAACATTTTCCTACATAAGGCCATGCCCGGCCTGGGTGAGAGGGGTAACCTGGCTTATGTAGATGATGTCCTCATCAAGAGCTCAACTGTTGAGGGGAAACACAGCGGAGATCCATTATGTTCTGACACAGTTGAGGGCCGCCGGAGCAAAACTTTCCTTTCAGAAAGCACAGTGGTGTAGAATCCGTGTTAATTTCTTGGGGCATGGGATTACTCCTCAGGGTCTCGGTACCCAGGAAAAGAAAGTGGAAGCCCTCCAGAAACTAAAAGACCCCACAACTCTGCAAGAACTAAGGAGCCTCCTTGGACGGACTAATTACAGCAGAAAGTTCATTGAAGGCTACGCAGAGATCACCAGACCCCTGATTCATCTTTTGAAGGGGGGGGTCAAGTGGGAATGGGGTCCAGAACAAGCCGAGGCAGTAAGACAACTCAAAAGAAGCCTCTCACAAGCGCCTTGCCTATCCTACCCTGCCAGAAACAAGAAGTTCTTCTTGGAGGCAGGGTTCTCTAATACATGCTTGACTGCAGTGTTATACCAAAAGCATGACAAGGTCAATATAGTAATCTCCTATGCGAGCAAAACTTAATCGTCTGTGGAGGAAAAATTCAACGATTGTGAGAAGGCACTCCTGGCAACGGTGTGGGTATTGAAGAATTACCGCCCGTTCATCCAGGGTGAACACATCATAGTGGAAACTCCACACCAGCCTCTGCAATATCTCCAAAGTGACAGAACCCGGGCCAGAAATGTGAGTAATTCCTGAATTACTTCCTGGATTCTGTCGATGCAAGGCTTTCCTGTGCGGGTCAGATATGGCCAAAACAAGAAGTGTCTGGCTGACTTGCATGATTGTGCCAGCGAAAACTGTCTTGAGGACGAAAGTCTAAAACTAAAGGACAACATGGAGGCATACCTCAATTCCCCCCCACAAAACTTTGAAGAAGACAAGTGTGAGGGAATGCCCACTGTCTATGTGGATGGATGCTCTTACCATGTTGACAACAACAGGGAAAAGGGACTTGTGGCCGGCCTAGGGAATGCATGGGTGAATGAGTCCACAGAACCCTCCGCTGGGTACAAGATTGGTCCCCGAAGTAGTCAAGTGGCAGAGTTGAAGCTGTGCATCAAGCCATCCTCACTGCTGTCCAACATCAACTCCACGAACTGGTCATAATCACAGATTCAGATTATGTACGGAACGTGTTCGTGGAGCATCTGGTTAACTGGAAAACCACAGGCATGTTATGTGCTGATAACAAACCCTTGAAACATGGGAAGTTAATTCAAAATATTAATGATCTGGTCACCTCGAATGGGATGACCATCTACTGGAAAAAGATCAAGTGTCATTCCAAAGTAGAGGGACCAGACAAAACTGGAAATGACTTAGCTGATCAGCTGGCCAAAACCAGGGCCATCCAAGGGGATCTAATAGAGGTTGAGCCCCTGTTGGGGGAAATCTAGGTCACTGCTATCATTAGGTTCCAGACAAATGCTCACAATGATCTCTCAACTGCACAATGGAGTAAGGAGACCCCAGATGCTGATTTGATTACGGCTCAAAAAGGGGATCCAATAATTGGTAAGTTTTATCAGCACATTGAGGACCCTGAGAACTTTCCCCTGACGGATACCGATTACATTGGGAAAGAGGACCTCATAGTGTTGATGAAATGTCCAAAAATGTTCCGAATCCAAGACGGTTTGTTGGTGAGGAAATCCCTAGCTGGCCATGATCAGTGGGTGGTTTCTACCTCATTCCAAAGCCTGATGTTAAGTCACGCCCATGATGCGGCCACAGCCGGTCATAGGGGTTTTCATACAACACTTGAAATCTTAAGAGTGGTTGCAAACTGGCCACACATGGGGCAGGACCGCGACCAATATTTGAAAGTGTGTCTTGTGTGTGCACAATTTCAGCCAACATCCCTCACACACCGTGCGCCTCTCCAAAAGAGGGGGATGACACTGCCATGGTCAGATTTGCAAGTAGATTTCATTGGGCCCGTGATTCGCTCCTCTAGGGGTAAATAAGTATATGTTGACCGTGACATGCTTATTTACTAAATGGGTGGAATGTCTCCCGCCCCCAAACTGCAAGGCAGAAACAGCAGCTGCCCTGATGATCAACCACATCTTTTTGCGTTTTGGACTACCCCAAAGGATCGAGTCAGACAGAGGTAGCCATTTCACCAGCTAAGTAATGACAACAATGTGGGAGATACTTGGGGTTAAAAGGAAGCTACATATTGCTTACCGGTCAGCCTCTAGTGGTGCAGTAGAACAATACAACAAAACCATTGTGAGCATATTAAAAAAGTGTGTGGCAGATTCTGGGCCAAGTTGGGATATCCGATTACCTCTTGTCCTAATGGCCATCAGATCTACCCCTTCATCTGCAACTAAAATGTCACCGTTTGAGCTGATGACTGGACGCAGGATGGTACTTTCCCAGCATCTTCTCTATAGGACCCAAGAGCAGACATTGATCAATGCCTCCACAACTCATGAGTATGTTGAAAATTTAAGAAAACACCTTCAACATGCTTTTGCCTATTCTCAGCGAAATCTAGAAAGATCAGCCGACAGCATGAAGACCCACTATGACTTGAAGACTACCAGAAAAGAATACAATGTAGGAGACTGGGTCTACTTATACAATTTCAAAAGGAACCAGGCCAAAAGCGGAAATTTCTGCCTACCTGGAAAGGACCTTTTGAAATTGTAGACAAAATCTCACCAGTCGCCTACAAGATCCGCATCCCCAAAGGCAGTTTGGCAGAAGGGGAACATAAGTGGGTCGATATTAATCAGCTAAAGTGTTGTCATCCTAGGCACACTCTGCAGCAACTGGAGGAGTCTTCTGGAACCCCAGGGGGGGCCGCTCCAGATCCATAAAATTCCAACCCTAAAATATTCCACATATAGTCTATAAAATACAATAATGCAAATGTCTCCTGATTTATCAAATGTATATCAATAGTGGTGGGGAAATGTCTACAAATATGTTTTTTTTGCTTTGTCATCCTAGGAGAAATAACCTATAGTTGACTGGAAACCACGGAGACCAACCAAGTAGAACGACCCGGGGACCGGGAGCAAAGATCCGAGGGGCCCGGAGTATCACTCAATACTCCCAATAGGATTGGCGAGGAGAACTGATCGATCCACCCCTGATGGAGGAAAAGATGCTGAACTTTGCCATTCGTGGAATCCGGAGAGATGAGGCTGACATCCCAGTCTTGCGAGTTTCCATTGGTGGAAGATCAACGCCCATCGCTGGAGGGGGAGCTTGTGGGATGTATCAACCCACTAATCCAAGCACGGCATCATTACTGTGCATTGCTGGTAGGAGAAACCTCAGAAATGGCCACCGGAAAGCATGCTACTCGCTAGAAATCCCAAGAAAGTGCGCAGTAAAAAGCTGAAAAATAGGCTGCCATCCACTTTTGCCTATGTCAGTGGTAACACAGGAGACCACTGCCAAAACCCATCATTTGGCTGCCCACAGAGCAAAATCTTTGCAAAAGAAATACAGAGCTGTTTCAAAAATCAGTTTTTATTTGGTGTCAAATTTGCAAAAACCATGGCTCACAAACCACCCAAAAAGATCCAACCTCCTTATTGGGTGGTCAACATTATTCTCCTTCAAGAATCTACATAAATATAAGGTCCACAGAAGTGTATGTTATCTGAACAAAGTCCACTTTTGAGGATTGCTTGCTGGAAGAAATCTGTCAAAAATGGGAGTAATACCGTTACTCACCTCTATCAGAAGCCGGCGATTTAAAACCAATTTGTGTAAAGTTGAACATTGAACTCAAACTATGCCAAAGAAAGACTTGCTATCAGAAGCCTAAGAGGTGGATACAATTCAAAACTATATTCTGAAAAGGCTTGAAGTAAGAAATTGTTTGATGTATTTGTGAAAAATGTGAGTTATATTTTAAGGCAAGACAATTTTTAGACATTGGGCTTAGGAGTTAAAGTTTCCTACACTGTGCTTCAAACAAATTCCACACCTCCTCCCTGAACAAAGGAAACTCCCCCCTGCCCTTGGCGAAGAGAGTGCCAGGCTGGTGTGAAAAGGAACTAGGAGGGGCACCCTGGCCTGTTGCTCTGAGTGCAGACAGAGGAGTCTTTGGGCTGAATAGGAATGCTAATTCGGGTGTGACTGACAACAAACTGCTGGCAGGAAGAAGGACATGTGACCCTCTGAGTTGGCCCAGCTCTGGAGGCGAACCAGACTGAGGATGTGGATTTAACATTGGATTAAACATATGTTTAAGGAAGTACTTCTAAGATATTGTACCGAACTGACAAAAATGTGAAACTTTGAGATTGTTAAAAAGAAAAATGTGCTCACAGTTTAAGACTAAGCTGGAATCTGTGTGATGTTCTGAGACTAAATCCTGGAATTTATTCATATTGTAGCTACTGTGTTGGTGCTAGGAACACAATAAATTACTGAAATGTGCTCAGATGGCATATGCATGCATGTATAAAAATTGGTGCAGAACTAATATTGAGAAACCCACCAAAAGCACGAAAATGCATTCATTTATGAACCAAAGCTCTTAGGAAGATGAGAGTTAAACAGAAATGTACCTTAGGCAATCTGTCATGTAATTTATGTAGTATTAACAAGTTGTGCATCTTGTAAATATGTTTTTTTATGAAAAATAAGATATACTGTGCAGAGATAAGGGGAGGGTTTTTCCCCTAAGCCATAAACATGATACATGATGACACAGGATGACACACTGCTCGCTTCTCCAATCAGGGGACAGAGAATCCTATGACCTATCAGATCCTTAGAGGGTTGGGCATAGAGAATCAGCCTCCCAACCCACTTTGGAAATACATAAATAGGGACTGCTGAAGACAGGCGGGACACACACTTTTCCACTCATCAACCGATTTCTTGGCGAAGCACCCTGCAGGAAGATCCAGACATAGATGTTAATGTCAATGTAATGTTCAAGGACATTTGTACCACGCACTATCCCCACCGAAGTGGTACCCTGGTGCTCTGGCGGCTCTGAAAAAGGGGAGGAGAGGGTGTGGGGTAGTGGGAATAAGCTGGAAAAGTGCAAGAGAGCAGTGATGTGCTGTTGGCAGCCTCAGCCCGGTGGGTCCGTTGGCTAGGCTTGGGGTGTTTTACGGTCTGTAATCGTTGTGTGCTGTTGTGCAAGTCTATGTGTGGTTTGTTTTGTTTTTGCATTGTTGTGAAGTTTGTGTGGATTGCAGTTTGAGAGGTGTATGCAGAGGGATGGAATTGTTAGTTTGTTGGTTAGTTGGCATTGCTGTCCATTGCAATTATGGGATTCCATCTAGGTGCGTGTGTGCATGTTAAGAATAACATTTCTATCTAGGTGCGGCGCGAGCTAAAGTTCAGAATTCCATACTAGTGTGGCACATGCTAACAGTCACACTTCCATCTGGATACGACGCATGCTAGGGTTCAGAATTCCATGCGAGTGTGGCACATGCTAACAATCACATTTCTATCTAGATGTGACGTGAGCTAAAGTTCAGAATTCCATGCGAGTGTGGCACATGCTAACAATCACATTTCTATCTAGATGCGACGCAAGCTAAAGTTCAGAATTACATGCGAGTGTGGCACATGCTAACAGTCACATTTACATCTCGATGCGGTGCAAGCTAAAGTTAAGAATCCTGAGTGTGGCACATGCTAACAGTCACATTTCCATCTAGATGCAGTGCAAGCTAAAGTTAAGAATCCTGAGTGTGGCACATGCTAACAGTCCCATTTCTTTCTAGACGCGACTCATGCTAAAGTTAAGAATCCTGAGTGTGGCACATGCTAACAGTCCCATTTCTTTCTAGATGAGACTCATGCTAAAGTTAAGAATCCTAAGTGTGGCACATGCTAACAGTCTCATTTCTTTCTAGATGCGACTCATGCCAAAGTTAAGAATTCCATACGAGTGTGGCACATGCTAACAATCACATTTCCATCTATATGCGGTGACGGACATTAACCTGTCCGGTGGCGAGAGAATCCCAGCCAAACCCTTAACCAGATCTTTGACGGGGCCCACTCCATTCCAAAGCATAGGAGTGAGTACCCAGTCTAGAACTGTACATAACCAATCTCTTAGTTTAAAGTAGTCCTATTCCATCCATTTCAACCAGTCCAGAACTGCATTATAGAACCTCTTTTGTCTATCCTAAATTCTTCTCTCCTCCACATAATTCTTGATAATTGTAGCTATAATCATCTATGCGCTGATATTTTCAAGTGTCTTGACGCACAACAATCAGAGCGAAAGGCGCACTGTTTCTTGTGGTTGTCCCGTTGGGTATCTTGTAGTTTCATAGCCCTTAGTATAAGTCCATATTGATTCCAAATCTTCAAAGCGCAATCTTTATTTTGAAATCTTGATTCTGTTTCTGAAAAATCTACCTTCACAAAAACTTCTGTAACTTTTAAACCGCACATCCTAGAACCGACTGTCATTTTGAAGCTAATATCCTAAGCTTGCTAACGAACCTAAAACGACATTCCAATTCCATAGTTTTGCTGTAATCGCATTTCCCGCATGCGGAAAAATTGCTGCGAATGGCAATTTAGCCCAATTCCACCATATGTCAAAATAGCTGTTTCTTGTTTTCAACTGTTCAATTTCGTTTTCAATCTGATAATCATTCATGAATCATCGCTAGTGTTGACCTGAATCAATCCAAAGTAATTTCACTAATTCTGAATCCCAGTTAGTGAATTAAAGTCATTTTTAGCATTTTTCCCATTCATTGCAAACCACATTTAAAAGTGACTGATCTGTTTTAAAAGCATACCTGTTCTCTCTAAGCTTGCTGGGGGAACTGGGATTGAACTGCATTGCTGATTAATATTCCTGAAACCTGTGTGCCCTCATTTCCACCTCTTCATATTGCATAATAGTGTGGGGAGTGAGTAGTCACAGGGGAAAGAGTGATCATATTGCCTTTTGATTGAAATCATACCAAGTTTTATTTCTGTGCTGCATTCTTTCCTATTATTGCATTTCCTTGAATCCATATAAAGTATTCTCTGCTACCTTATCCTTCCTATTCCTACTCCTAAGTGATTAAAGAGATTGTTGATATTGTAATATTACCCATTGCTGCTCATTGTTCATATTCATCAGTGTGCTATTCAGATATTATTCCTATTCGTAAAAGTGTGATATATATATATTGTTCAATTCTTTAAATAAATCTGTTCATTTGCAAAACAAACCTACTTCTTGGCTCAGTGAGGTCGGGGAGATTCAAAGAGAGGGGCGTTATATAAGGGTTCATCATCCAGATTTAAAGAACTTTTGACATAAAAATATATAAATAAGGGTTTCCATTGGACATCCCATACTAGGCATTGGCTTAGTTGGAATGCTGGATTGAAGTCACTTACAATGTTATGATGAAAAATGTGTGAAGTGTTATGCGTGAATAAAAATGCTAATAAAATTCACAGTTTAAAAAAATGAAAAGAGCCATCTCTGAGATGTGACATCATTCAGTACTGAAGCATTCAAAATAAGAGGCAGAGTAGGTGAGGGAGGGTATGGTGCATCTTCATTAAAAAAGGGTCTACTATGATGAATCCTGCAGAGTCATCACTGCCCACCAGCCTAAAGTATCTTCCCATGTGGCCCGGCAAAGGAAGTCACTAACTGATCCTGACTCTGTGGGCGGTAATATGAGGGAGGATCACATGGGGGGAGACGGCTGTCAGATGTGATGACTTCTGTAGGAGGGACGCAGCATTCTTCTTTATATGAAGAGGAAAACCCTATAATACCTAATTTTCTGATGGCATGTTGTCCTTCTGTAAAACCCTCCCAAACTACTATGTATGAAACCCCTCCCCAGTGGAATAACCTTTACCTCTCGGGTATGCATGGTTTACATTCAACACCCCATGATTGTAAAGAGTGTTACCTGGGTAAAGGTTTTCAGCAAAACATCAATATACCCAATGTTCACATAACACCTCCTGGTTCTGACAGTTACTATTCAAACAAGTATCTGAAACAATATTGCCTAGAAAAGTCTAGAACAGATGTGGACTCCAATTCCCATAACCATTGGTGAACTGAGATGAAGAAGATGAACAAGTAGTCAATGGGGAGGAAAAGTGACTCCAAGTGTGATGTGCATTCTAGTTGTCCAAAGTGGAATCAGCTGAGCGGCATATTGAAACTTGGTTACCTGAAGCTGGGGGATCGAGGAAGGAAAAAGAGGAGAGATGCTGCAGAGTATGTGGTGTGGGAAGTGTGACTGGTCACCGAGGTAGTTCACAGGAGAGGAGCTGTGGGGAACACAGTGAACTGCCTGCAGCAGATTGGCAGCGTTCTAGACTGGAGAGGAGAAACTCCAGTAATGCGATGGTGAATGACGCGCAGCAGGGTCAGAAGAGGAGAGCCTCTGCAGAGCTGTGCAGTTTCTGGTGCTGAAAGAAGCAAATGCTGATCTGAGAAACTAATGAACCTCTGTGCAGATGGAGCCAGCCCCATGAAAGATGCTCGCAGCAACAGCACAGTTTACCGGTGAGTCAGCCTGAAAGTGAAGGGGGCCCTGGGATCTGCAGAGACTTTAAAGAGTATTTGAAGAATACTTTTGAATATAGACCAGATAGATAGATAGATAGATAAAGAGAAGGGAAACATGGTACTATTCTCCTGACATGTGATGTCAGTTGGGGGACACCTAGAACCAGCATTGCCATCAGCCAGAAGACATTGTGAGAGAAATAAGGAGGTAAGAGTTATGCAGTTCTCCTGACAGGAGATACTAGCTGGGGGAAATCTGGGACAAGCATTGCCAAGAGTCAAGAGAGGTAGAAAGAATGGTTGACAGACAGAGCTTGAATAACCCCTCATATATGAAATATCTGCATGGGGGAAATTAGTGCAACTAACCACTGAAGTGGACGAGTTGTGCTATTGAAGAAGAGTGATTGAGTGACACCCAGCAGGAGAGTGTACCAGGAGATCTATATGAGTCAAAAAGGAGATATTCCTGGTCGAGAGAGAAAACCAGGATATCAAGAGTTTTTCAGTTAAAGAAGTTGAGAGATTCATGGGAGGGGAGTATACCAGGAAAAGAAGAGTGTTCCATGAAAGAGACATTTGGTTTTGCCATCCTGAGACAAGTGTTCTATGAAAGAGACATTTAGTTTTACTGCCTTGAGAAAAGTCTTCTATAAAAGAGACGTTTGGTTTTGTCATTCTGAAAACAGTGTTCTATGAAAGAGATGGTGGTTTTGTCCTCATCAGAAAAGTGTTCTGTGGTAAAACATGCTTTTGGCTAGTCTGACAACCGTATTCTATGGATGAGACAATTTTACTTTACTAATCCAAAGAGATATTTTAATTTCATTTGGACAGAACATTGTTGGAACAAATATATTTCCACTAGGCTTCCTGAATTGGTTCAGGGGAAGGGAGCCAACTCCTGAATACAAGGATTGCTTTACTGGAGTTACCTATTTTAACTTTCACTCTCTTTCCTTTGTTGGGTTGGAACTAGAGTTCTGTACCATCCACAGTTTTATATATGTTAGTGTGAGGGTCAGATACAATTTGGATACAAGGTCAAGTTGCTTAAGTTTTAGTTTCATAGGTAGGGACATTCTCATTAGGATAAGGACAGAGAGACCCATTGCCCACCTTTCTTTGTTTAATAAACATGGCAAATGTTAGCGCATACCCTAGAGAATTGCGAAATCCTTCCTCGTACACTATCGGACCACTCCCCGGTGATGTTGGAGATCGTTTTGAAAGATGCCCCAGACCAACTAGGAGGTGGAGAATGCCAAGAGACATACTAAAAGACCCGAATGTTGTTGAAACCCTGCACATTGAAATTGCCAACTTTTTTACAGACAACATTGTTTCTGTAGAACACATATCGTCAGTATGGGAGGCTTTCAAAGTCTGGGCGAGGGGGGCCCTAATATCTAAGACCACTGGTCTTTTGAGGGAAGTGCGCCGTGGGCTGAAGGGGGTGGAGAAAGAGTTGAACACACTAGAAGAAATCCACAGCCGCACGCATGGTGGAGACACCCTGACTGCAATACATAAGTTACTTAGGAATTTTGACCGACTGGCAATAAGGGAAGTACAATATACAGCAGCCCCCACCAGGGCTCGCAGATATGGAGAAGGAAATAAAGCAGGGAGAATGTTGGCCAACTTGGTTAAATACGAAAAACATATGACCCCGATTACAGCGATCCAAACGGCACAAAACGAGATAATAACAAGTGAACAGGGCATAAATGATGAGTTTGTTCAATTCAAACATTTGTATAAGAATAGAGATGGGAAATCCCCCAATGAGATTAAAAGATATCTTGCTATGCTACATCATCCCACAATCCCAGAAGAAAGCAAACTAGCACTTGAACAACCTATCACTGCCGAGGAGCTTACTGAGGCGATAAAGGGGCTCACGTCTGGAAAGGCACCCGGCTCGGATGGGCTCGGTGCTGAATTCTATAAAGAATTCCGGGAATAATTGGTGCCTGTGCTGTTAGAGATGTGGGGAGAGGCTCTGGGGAAATAAATGCTACCCCCGACAATGCGTGAGGCCATCATTACAGTGTTGGCCAAACCCAGACGCCCACCACAAGACATGTCATCCTATAGGCCCCTGTCCCTGATAAATGTAGACGCCAACATTTTCGCGAAGGTGCTGGCGAATCACATGTTACCCATAACACCTACGCTGGTTCATGCAGATCAAAGTGGGTTTATTCCCCATAGGTCCACTACCCTAAATTTGCGTAGGCTATTCGGCATAATGTCACAAATCAACCCGAGCAAGCAAGCAGTCGCAGTGTCCCTTGACGCCGAGAAGGCATTTGACTCGGTCTCCTGGGAGTACCTCTTTTTGGTGCTGGAGCCGTTTGGGGTGGGCCCCAACTATATCAAGTACGTCAGGCTGCTGTACACGGCCCCGGGTGCAAGGGTGTGCACAAATAGAACTATATCTGAGCTGTTTGAGCTGGGACGTGGCACCAGACAGGGGTGCCCCTTCTCCCCTATCCTATTTGCGTTGATAATAGAGCCCATGGCGGCTGCGGTTCGTCTGAGACATATTAACAAGGGTGTACCATTGAAAGGTGCCACTCAAATAATATCCCCATACGCGGACGATACCTTGCTGTACGTCCGCGAACCAGACAAAAACATTGCTCCTATTATGGCAGACATCAACGAATTTGCGGAGTACTCTGGGTACACGGTGAACAGTGCTAAATCAGAAATGTTCCCGCTCACCCCATCCACAAACTGTCCGGCTAGGATGTGCGGCCTTAAGTGGTCGGAGCGACACATCAGATACCTGGGAGTCCTGGTTTCAAGTAATAGATAGACCCTATCTGCTGACAACCATGACAAGGTGCTACAAACACTCCGTAACAAATTACAGACCTGGAGACACCTCCCAATCTCACTACACGGTAGAATTGCCATTCTTAAAATGATTGCACTCCCAAAATTGCTATATCTGTTTGTAAACATACCTATATGGCCGGGTAAGGAATTTTTCTCTAAACTTCGTTCCATGGCAGTGTCATTCCTTTGGAACGGGAAGGTGGCTAGGATTGGGTGGGAAAAGATGATAGAACCATATGAAAAAGGGGGAATAGCAGCACCAGATTTTGAGCTCTATTACATGGCGGCACAGGCGCAGTTCGCAAAACATTGGTACGACGAGGCAGACAATACACCCACACGTGGATAGAAGAGTACACTACTACACCCATAGACGTTAGATCAGTTATCTTTGATACAAGACACAAGGACTCATGTGAATTTGACCCTGTTAGCTGCACAGTGAGAGCCTGGGGGGTCATAAACAAGAAACTGGACATTGAGATCCCCTATAACCCTGAGGCCCTGTTATGGAAATCCCAAATATTCCCCCCACATTTGACATCAGCATCCAGGAAGCCTGGGATCCCGATACAGAGATGAAGGTGGGAGATATGTACATAAACGGGAAGTTCGTGACCCTTGCAGTATTCTTGAGGGGCGTGGGAGGAGGATCCCTCAGAACATTACAGTACTATCGGATGAGGTCCGTATTTAAAGCACACTGGCCATCCTTCCCTGATGAACCCCCCTCTCACCCGTGCACACAACTGGTTACAACACAAGGGGGGCTTGGAATCTCCAAGTTGTATACGACGATACAGACCCACACTCCTACAATCAACCGAGTGAAAGAGAAATGGGAAGCTGATATGAAAATGCTTATTCCTGAAGAGAAATGGGTAAGGTACTGTATGCTTACAAGAAGGGTATCCCTCAATGCGGGATTGCGCCAAATACAATTTAAAATCCTTAATAGACTGCACTATACCCCGGCCAGAATTGCTAAATTTACGCCGGGTGATACAGGTGACTGCCCCAAATGTAAGACCCCGCAAGCGGGATCCTATCATATGTACTGGGAGTGCCCGGTTGTGGTTCGATTCTGGGAGAAGGTTGCAGCTACGCTGACAGAATTTACACAAATCCCCCCGTATTTGTCCACCCAAAAATACTTGTTCGGGGATATTGGGAAATGCTCTGAAAAAATCAGAAGGCTGTTTAATGTGTCATGTGCTATCGCCAAAAAATGTATACTGCAATCATGGAAAAGCCCGAACTCCCCTGCCATGAATACCTTTTTACGTGAATTAACTTATACAAATGAATGCGAGGAACAATATGTGCTAACCCAACCGAGCATGAGCCGACCAAAGGAAATCTGGAGCCCCTTCAGGGCGTATCTATGTGACCTGCCCTCGGATAACGAAACAGCTATGTAGACTGTAAATTATTGAACTTTTGATGAAGACATTGTTGTATGTAAGACCATGTGATGTATTGATTGGGTGCAACTGTAACTGCTGAGACCTTACTAAAAAGTTGTTTAAAAAAAAAAAACATCGCAAATGTTGAGAATCCTACAATTTTGTGTCCCTCTCTCATTTCTGAACCCTTATACTATTCAAGATGAAAGTAAGATGTGTGCGTGAATGACTAAGTGAGAGAGAAACTATGAAAATACAGAACATATAACAAATTACTAGTAAAATGAAGCACTGAAATAAAGTTTAGTGTTGAAAAAACATGCAGCTGTGTGAACATAAGTGATAGAATAATGACATGCCGAAAAGCTGCCCATAAGGGCATTCCCTGTCCTTAATTATAAACCTTAACTGATGACAAAGCATGGGTGAATAAAAGGTACATGATGTTCGTAGGTAATACTAAGCAGCGCCCTAGCAGGCTCACTGCTTCACCTCAGCTGCTGCCATCTACTATAGTGAGTAGGGTGACCAGGTTTTCAAGATGAAAAACCAGGACACCCAACAACATAAAAGAAGGACTACCCACTCACAGCCCATCCCCCAACCCTGCTACCCCTCCTCAAACTGCCCCTCCACCCCACCTCCCTACATCCAAAGGTGTTTCCAGAACTGCTCTAATCCTATAAATTGCACGCTTTAGACTGTGGATATAAGCTTATTAATAATAAAAAGAGCGTTTGCTTTGAAACATATTACAAGCCTTGCTCTTCATTCATTTACCAATTGGCCATTGTGGTACAGTCAGTTGATGCATGTGCCTGGTACCTATATGGTTAGGGGGTTCGAGCCGTGCTTTCCATGGCAAAATTCTCTGCATTTCTGAATGTATACTTACTTTATTATTGTTGTCTAAACCCGGCCCCCCTTTTCTCCCAAACTGCGACAGGGCTTTTTAAATTGAAAAAACTCTCGGGAGGGGCGAGGGGGCTGAGGGCTCAATTCTGGGTCTGTACCGGCAAAACCGGGTTGTCTGATTACCCTAATAGTGGGTGGCTCCTTTCTTGGGTCTTTGTGTGGCCCCGTTCAAGCTGCTCTCTTGCTGCGAGATGTTATGGATGCCACTTGGGTCGCAAGGCTGTACAGCAAAACGTACCTAATTGGACTCTCAGGGGCTTTTGAAAAGTGCATAGAGGAAATAGCCTCGTTCTGTCCTCCTTGGAAACAATGGTAATGGTAATAATCAGTTAATATTACTAATTGCTGTTAAGCATCGTTACTGGGAGGCACATAGGCATATTAGGTAGCACTGGCTGCCACTGCGTTCCACCAACCAGCATTATTTTGATTATAAGCGCAGTGGAATCCCCCGAATGTACATATATATTAATTATCACATACTTTTATTTTGGCATCGCCATAAAAAGTGTAACAAAGCAACAGTCAAAATACATACATATACACATAAATACATACTAGATATGCCAGAAGAAAACAGAATACCATAAAATAATCATCCTATTTGGGTCAACAAAGATGGTTGGACTTGAGGGCAGAGGATCTAATCCTTTTGGGGAACAGGTAGTCCACTCCTTCTTGAGCCTGCCCTTATACCATCAGGGTGGTTTTGAGGCACTTGTTTCTAAGCAACCAGGCAAGGTATACATATATAGGTTGCAAGAGCAAATGTCACCTGCTTGTCGGCTGTGAGCCAGGACAGTGATAATGCTCCTTGTACATGTCTGATATTATGTTTCAGCAAAACAGGCTTCAGTAAATTGTTTCTGAGATCCAAATAATAACAGCATTGTCACGTTGACGTCTCCATAGTTACGGGGGGTGGGTCCATGGGAAGGGGAAGTGATGTTGGGGAACGGGATGTGATGGGAGGCGGGACCAGGGGCAGTTAGCGTGAGGAGAAATAAAGAATAGACGTGTGTAGCAGCGCTCCGTCTCTGTCTCCATTTGTGCGCGCCACACTCAGCGGTCCAAGCATACCCACGCCATGACACTGGCGATGAGGCGGGTGGCCTCCCGCGGTGCGCACATGGAGCTGCAGTCAAGGCGAGGGTGGATGCGAGGCGAATGAAGAAGGCCTCCACTGCCACATATGCCAGAATGCAATCAGAACGTCGGAGACCCGCCACAAAGGAGCTAATTAGGCGGCAACTTCAGACACCGAGCTGCGGTGATGGGAAGTGAAGCTGGGGGACTCCAGCAGACAAGCACGTGCCGGAAAGAAGAGAAGAGCAGCCAGCAGCACGGTAGGCAGGGGAACTGCAGGCCCAACACGGGGAGACTCACCAGAGCAAGGCCCTCCCTGACAAGTCCACAAAGACACGGATGGTGCTCGTGCCCTGAGAAGCGGCCATCTTTGAGGATTGTGAGAGTGAAGGCACACTTTCACAGGAACAGTGACACTCACAGGGCAGGAAGCCCTGCAGGGATTAGTGCTCGTGCCCAGTGAGGTGGCCATTTCCCCAAAGACAAGGGAGCTGGGTCCGGGAAACCCCACGCCGGCACAACATAAAAGAGAGACCAGAAGGTCAAGATGTCCGGGCAGGACAAGGATCAAGGGGCACAAGCCCAAGGCCAGGGACAACCGGGACGCGACCCCCAGGTCGCGCACCAGGTCCCATATAGGCTGCCAGACACATTGGCGGGCCAGGGGCATTCAACGTCACCGACAAAAGCAACATGGGTCCAAGGTGGAAAAAATGGATCGGAGACTTTGACTTATACATGGGTGCTACGGGGCCTATAGAAGATGCTTGCCAAAAATGTCTCCTCAAACTGGCAGTGGGCTCTGCTACTCGTGACATCATCGACAAAATGCCCTCTGACTCCACTGACTCTATTCAAGACCTGAAGGACACTCTAGCTGTGTACTTCACCTCTCACACCAACGTGGACTACGAGAGGCACCTATTTCACAGCACTAAGCAACACAAAGGTGAGACCATGGACGCCTACATCATGCGGCTGCGCACAAAAATAAAACACTGTGACTTGGCAAATTATTCCAACACTGAAATCCTAAGGTCCCAAATTATAGCAGGGTGCGAATCGCAGAAATTTAGGAGGAAACTGCTCCAAAAGCAGCGCACCCTGAATGAGGTACGCTAGCTCGCGCAGAGAGAGCCACAGACTCACAGGTGGAGAGCTTCAACAACCCCATACCCGGATGAACCATACACAGACTACAACCCGAGAGGAGGTCGGAGGAACTCTTCTGCTATAAGTGCGGGTTTGAGTACCCCCATGAAGGGAGTTGCCCCTCTGTCGGTCAGCGGTGCGCCACTTGAGGAAGGACATTTCAAGTCTGTGTGCAAGCTCCTCAGTGACAGAGGAAGAGATTGTGCCAGAGAAATGCTACCCCGACACAAGGCAAAGCCCCAACCTTCCCCTGGGAGCCACCCTGGTGCCTCCTCTCAAGGACCATCTAATCAGGCCGATGCCGATACCCGGGAACAATACTCGGGGGAAGACAAGCAAAGAAGGGAGAGGAGAGACAGAAGGATATACGTAATGAGAGCAAGACTGGAGCGACGATCAAGGTGCCATGTGCGCTACCTGGTAGAACAGTCACCATCTGACTCAAACCCCAGCTCTTCGGGGAGCGACTAGAAGAAGAAGGCATACATATATGCTTTAGGAAATCCCACGGCCACGGCACACAGCCCTACATTGATCATTAAGTTAAATGAACAACCCACTGAATTCCTGATAGACACTGGCGCCACGGTTAATGTGATCAGCAAAGCCATCTTCAAGGAACTCCCTGCGAGACCCAAACTGAGCCCCGCCATGGTGGACATCTATGCGTATGGCACCAAGGCTCCCCTTAAGTGCCTGGGACAATTCGAGGGCACGTGTCGATAAAAGGGGCATGAAAGAAAAATACCCATTCACGTCCTGGCAACCAAAACAGACAGTGGATGCGTGCTAAGCTTCAAAGCTTGGGTCTCATCCATATCCTCTACAACATTATGCTCCATAAATATATCAATCAGCAACCTATATCCATGCATTTTCCGAGGAACGCAGAAAGTTTAGGAACAGACCAATCAAACTACATATAGACGATTCCATACGCCCAGTGGCCCAACACTACCGAGGGATCCCGATCAACATTCAAAGGAAAGTGGAGGACGAATTACACAAGCTGCTCAAGCAGGATATCATCAAGCCGGCCACCGGCCCCACCACATGGTTATCCCCCATAGTACCAGTTCCGAAGAAAGGATCGGAAGGGATCCGGCTCTGCGTAGACATGAGACGCCTGAACCAAGCCATATGGCGGGAAAGACACCTGGCCCCACGCATCACTGACATGATTCATCTCCTGAATGGGGCCAAGGTGTTCTCGAAACTGGACCTACAGAAAGGCTATCACCAACTGGTGTTGAGCCCGAAATTCGAAACATAACCACATTTGATACCCACCTAGGACTCTTCCGCTACAAAAGGCTAGGTTTCGGGGTGTCCTCGGCCGCAGAAATATTTCAGGCCGAGGTACACTATGTAATCAAACATATACCAAACTGCCTCAATTACAGCGACAACATCCTGGTCTTCAGTACTGACGTCAATAAGCATGATGAAGCCCTAGTGAAAGTATGCAAGGCCCTGGAAGCAGCCAACCTCAACCTCAATCGGGACAAATGTGAATTCCGCAAGAGTACACTAAAATTCTTTGGGCAGATCTTTTCGGAATTGGGCATGTCTCCAGAACCCGACAAAGTGGCCGCACTAAATCACACTGCACCGCCTGCAAATGTCTCATAATTGCGTTCTTTTCTTGGGTTCACGAGCTACTGCTGGCATACCCCACGACAAACAGAAAAACAGAAAATGAGAGTTAATAACCCGCCACCTAAGAAGTAGCGTGTTCAGTGACAACCTACACAACCAGTGCTTTGCATACAATGATCTCATCATGGGGGTGGTAATATCGTCCAGGTACTTTTCCCTGCCTAAAGTTAGTTTAAATCGAGCATATTCTCTTGCCTGGACCATCGATGTAAAGTAACTCTTGATATCACATTGAGACTTGAACCAGTATTTGTGTTTGACCTTGGCCTTCGTCTGCGAGTTTATTAATTTTGAGTTAGACCATAATTGCGACATGTCCAGTGAGCCCAGTTCTTTCCTCACATGCATGCATCACTGGATGCTACTACCACCAGATCGCAGCAGTACAGACGCATACCCAATATAAAGTGGGTCTGCTGACCAGAATGTCTGCCAGCCTTTGCTGTGTTCGTTCAATGTGGAGAGGCATATTTTGAGTACTCTTGGGCGCCCATAATATTTTATTCAAAAAGCATTTTCAATGGTTTGCAGTTGCGCACAGTTAGCATAGGCCCAAATATCTGCTTCATATAGAGCTGCTGCCCTAGCGTGCCTATTATAAAGATTAGGTGAGGGAGACAAACTGCCACCACCAAATGAGCTGGCTAGTTATAACAGGACGTTGCATGTTCACTCCATTGTAATCCCTGTCTTCTGTACTTGTGCAGACCAAGAACCCTTATTTGCAAATCTGATGCTCAGATAGTCGAAGGTATCTACCGGCTCAATAGATAGCCTTCTATGGATACCCTCAGCTTGGGGCACTTCTTGCTGTCGGCCAAACAACATACCATGGCTTTGGTCTTTGAGATGTTAATTGTGAGGCCACTGTCGATGCAACCTTTATGGAATGCATCGACTTGCTTTTTTAGTTTTGGAAATCAGAATGGCATCGTCGGCAAAGAGCAAGAGGGGTATGAGATCAGAACCCATTCTTGGAGCGTCCGTTTCTACCTGGGACAAGCCACGAATCAGCTTATTAATGTAGATGGAAAATAGTGTGGGTGCCAATACACAACCCTGCGGACGCCAAGGTCTATGTCAATGGGGCCCGTCGTCTTCCCTGCCAAGTTTCATCTTACCTTCCCAGTGTTACCAGTGCACAGGCTCACAATGGAACGTAAAAGGCCTGCCGGTAAACGATTGGCTGGTAGGTCCCTCCAGAATTTATGACGTGGAACTCTGTCAAATTTAGCCCTGAGGTCAATACAAATATATTCGTTTCAATTTAGCCTTATTCAGAATTTCCATAAAAGCACATCAGACTACATCATTCATAAAACGCAGTGCAGAAGAAGGCAAACCATTACATTGGAGTTACGTAGAGTTACAGTCCTGCAGCGGACTGTGTGCAACCTGTGCTCCTGAAGTCTCTCTACCGCTTGTACTATTGTGCGTGGACCCACTGTTGAAAAGCTTTTCCGTGCCGGGAGCGGCCACATAGTTACGTAGAGTTACAGTCCTGCAGCAGACTGTATGCAACCTGTGCTCCAGAAGTCTCTCTACCACTTCTACTATTGTGGGTGGACCCACTGTTGAAAAGCCTTTCTGTGCCGCGGAGCGACACAGAGTTACGTAGAGTTACAGTCTTGCACCGGACTGTGTGCAACCTGTGCTCCTGAAGTCTCTCTTCCACTTCTACTATTGTGGGTGGACCCATTGTTGAAAAGCCTTTCCTTGCCGCAGAGCGGCCACAGAGCTACGTATAGTTAAAGTCCTGCAGCAGACTGTGTGAAACCTGTGCTCCAGTAGTCTCTCTACCGCTTCTACTATTGTGGGTGGACCCACAGTTGAAAAGCCTTTCCGTGCTGCGGAGCGGCTGCAGAGTTATGTAGAGTTACAGTCCTGCAGTCCTGCTAGGACTGCCTGGACTGCTGGACTGCTTCAACTGTTGCTCTATCTCTGCCTGGCCGCCGCCTTACCTTGTAAACAACTGAATAGCTGAGAAGTGCCCGTAGACGTGGATTAGATGGGGAAGCGGAAGCGGCACCAGAACTAGCTCTCCCTCCTGGTGCGTGGTCGCACCATTGTCCGCATTCACAGCAACCACGGCAGAGCGTGATTCCGGAGCTGGCCCCGGTCGCACACAGAAGCGAGTGTAGTGATGACGAGGCTCGCCTGGAAGAACCAGGTAAGCCTTGGCTCTCTCTGCCCCCTTGGCTACCTAACCAGCCCAGCCCTTCTAATTTGCTAGTGTTTGGACATACCAATCAAACGGAACATACTCCTGATCCCTTGAATTCAATTGAACCCAGGGTCGAAGGTTCTGCACTTCACGTGGCAAGGAACATTGTTCATTGTGGGGCTCGCTCTTTTCGAGATCTTGCCCCTTTGCCCTCGAACCTTGACACCCTTGCTCAAAGACCAACTGAGCCTAAAGAAACCTGCACACGTCCATTAAAGATGCCGGACCTTCCCCCCACTACGGCACATGTGATTACAACAATCCTAGCCCAAATTCATGCTATGCCTGATACGGGGAACATTCCACTCTTACCAATAAGACGGCAAACTGATCATACTCTTGACGAGCCTGGAGAGATGGCAGTTTGCCGCCCAGGGACGCCACCCCATCTCAGTCCGTGTGTGGGCACTGTCTTTCCCTCGGGTGAGCCGGTGCATCTCGATCTGGTCGACATGGTAGGCTTGCTCAATGAGATGGGCAGCCTGCCGGTGGAGGGGAGATGAGTCGTTTGTCCTGATGCAACCAAAGACTCGACTTCACTTGCCCCTGTCCCAGCTAAGAAATCCCCAGTCCTTTTCAGCGCAACACATCACTCAAACAAGGGAAAAAACTTTCAGTTCGAAAAAGCGAAAAGACATTACTTTGGAAAACACAACAACAGGGCCAGCAGGGACGAAGGAACTTAAATAAACCTACAAAACAAACTCAGAAATTGCCAGATACCTTTTTGGAGGATAAAGAAAAAGGAAAGCCCTCTCTACCCTCAAACAACATCAGTAATAAAATAATTTCCTTAAAGCCCCAGAAGTGGGTTTATAGGAAAATTAAAGGAAGGGCTTGCTGCTGTCAGAAAGTTTTAAAAACTTCTTTCTAAAACAGAAGTTGATCGGGGAGGAAGCATCGGCAGTATCAGCCCATGACCTTCAAGACGCAGAACTACTGGAGGGAGCGGGGGTTGTACTGGAGGGTGAATTACAAGCTCCCTTGCATGATCAACTTACAGAGAGTAAAGAAAATAACTGTTCTGTAAAAATATCTCTATCATCAGACTCTAGTCCGATAATCCCCAAGCCAGATGCCCTCAGGACGGAGGATAAAAAAATCATGAAATATACCATCTGAAGGGCCGATTCCATCCGAAGTGCCGATCCAAAATAATACAGGGCCAATAATCTCAATACAAGTACCGGCTGAGAAAGAGACGCCACTATTGAATCCCCAGAGCCTCAGTTCTCGGCCCCCCGCTTTTGAGAGGAGACCATCGGATGCAGGCTTTCCTGTCTTTGAGTGCTTGGAAGGTTTAGGTACTCAGCCATCGATTATCACTCAAGCACGTTCATCAGCCACCATGAGAAGGAGCAGTAGAGTCCTTAACTCACTGCACCGATCCTCTTCTCACTTGGAGAGCCATGAGTTCGCACCGAATTCCCCATGCAGAGGTGACAGGAGATCTGAGGACTTCTAGGATCCAAGATCAAATGGTACACCAAAGAAGCCTGATTTGTTGTCTATCATGTCCACTGTCACCATCGCTCTTGCACCCTTTTCAAAGTTATACGAAGCAATAAATGATACCATGAAGGACCACACAACGCTTATAGCCTTGATGCACACTAAATTTATCTTTCTGGAAGGATACATCATGGCTATGGAGAAAACTTCAGAACAAGTATTTAAAACCAAAGACGTTCAATTAGAAAAGGGTTGCCAAACCACATTCGACTTTGTAGTGGAACAGGGTGTGAATAGAAGCCCCCCCAAAACAACCTTGTCTTGCCAAATTGATTTTACGAGAGAGACATCCAAAAGATCAACGCAAACATCTTCATACCTAAATCCTCCACAAGTCCGAGAGACTCAAACACCTCTGACTCCCGGCGAGAAAAGCTCCAAGCCAGCTGGTGATCAAGCAAGAGGACCCACCAACCAATGTGTTCTCCTGAAAACAGCAGGACAGGTGCAGAGTCACCCCTCCTGCCAACAAATCCGGAAGGTCATCATCGAAGAGTGCAATGAAGGAACCAATAATAAAGACTACTGGATCTTCGAGAAAAGAAACCCCAGACCCACAGATTTATTGAACAGACCTAGTAATGGCCTAAAGGGCAACCAATTTCATCAGGACAAGGACCTAGAGGGATAAACATCAAGAACCCCACTGAAGGCTTTTTGCCCCAACCAGCGAATGACAACGTTCTGGTTATCGAACGCAAGCTCCCCGTAGGCGCTTCCCGTGAAAACGGAAATTCGACCAGCGCACTTTCCAGGCACATAAGTGAGTCCTCGGAAACCCTTACAGATCTGATCAACCTCTCACAATATCCAATCGAGGACATGCAGGCAGACTGTTTGCAAACAGGGCCAACTGGAAACCTTGAACATAACGATAGAAGCTGTGAGAAGTCCAGATGTACTCGACTCCTCGCTATTCTTAACACTGTCAGAAAAGAAAAACGGCATAACGGAAAAGGCTAGGTTCCCTTTCCCTCGCTCAAAGCAATGCCAACCTTGCCATCCTATCACGCAAGAACAAAAGCCCAAACCTTTGGATTGCAACATTGGAGGGGCAAAAAAGGATCAAAACATCACTGCCAAGTTAAACCTGACCCAGACCAACAAAGGCCTGCCCTACAACAGAGGGGGCTCTGAGAGCAATCATAGACACCCCATGCCAAGAGCCGCGATAAGAAGTCACCTTACATCTCGACTCCAGTCTGACAATCACAGACGTGATCAAAACACCTTGCACCAGAGAAACGACCAAAGAGGAAATAGGTTGTTTAAGTTAGAAAGCATACTAGATGAAAGTAACAAGATCATCTTGGAACTGAAGAACTATCATACAGATTCTACACAGTATACCTAACTTATGCCAAGTAGTGTCTAACGATATAAAAATCGTAGAGTTTGGCATAAAACATCGAACTGACTGTGTTTTTCTTCACAAACCATCTCGGGTGGTACAAAGGATGCTGACTGAAGAGACGGACACCTTGCGAGTTCTAGGCTTCGATTTAACGCCAGTGGAACAAGAGTTCATTGCCGTCCCAAAGAGGAAAAGACCTTCAACTTCTGAAGTTGCACAGTCAAACCAAAAACGTAAGGAATCGCTTAGTCAACCCTTGAGCGAAAATGGTCGCCAAAAATCCCCTGAGGCTCCAGTTTACTTAGATCCGCTGGGTATAGGAAGGAAACCAGCTGGACCAAGAACAGCCATTTAAATCACTCTTCTAGCAGAAAACCAGAATCCTGCTTCATCAACATCCTGGAGGTCGATGGGGAATGAAACAATCGTGCCTGTGGTTGAGGGCTGGTCATGGATTCAAGACGTGCTTTGTAACAGGAAAACATAGCCACTCGGTTTGTTGCCAAAGGCCCCCAGGGATTCTTGGGTAAATAAATAAAAACTTGGAGCCATCTCATTGTGTCCAAATTGGCAAAGGCCAACCCTTGAAGCTGACCTGTTGGAACACCAGGGGATTTCACCATCTAACGACTCCAAGCGACGTAAACCTGGGCGTCTATGATACATTATGTTTTCAAAAAACATGGCTCATTAACTGTTCATACATAGATGGCTATGAAGTAACTGCTGTTTCGGCAGCAAAGGGAACAAAAGGACGTCCCTATTCCGGCCTTCTGATAGCAGTAAGAACTGGAATTGGGTTAACTGTAATCAAAACCATACATTCGGACCTTTTCTGCTTGGTAATCATTGTTGAGTGGTCAATGAATCATGAAGCCGACGAGGTAAGAAATTGCAGCAATTTGATGATACTAACATGTTATTGGAACCCGCAAGCGATTTCAGACAAAAAATTCATCAAGCTACTTGCTTCAATACTAGACAACTCTCTGGTGGACAACAAGATCAACCACATTTTAATCTGTGAGGATTTAAACGCTATTTGTGGCTCTGTAAAGCAAACTTCCAATCCTCAAAAAGTAAATATCTCGGCCTCACGAAGAGACAAAAAATGGTCAAGGCTTATGAAGGACAGAGACTTTTGCCAACTGAAAAAGGAGGAGGGCACTGCCCCTACTAACACCCCAACATGGGAAAGAGAAAATCAATCTGCTGACCTGGACTACATCTTTGTCACTCCTGATCTACTTCAAGTTACTAAATCTGTGCCGTCATAAGAACCGCAAATAGTGATCACGACCTTCTAGAATTAACTTTACATCTTGAAACTGCCGGTTGGTCCTCTATAATGACGACTGGAGTAGAGAAAAATAACGCCGGGAATAGGCTGCATCTGAAATCAGAAGATATAATATCGGCCACAAAATCTTATACTGCCATAAGAGAGATTGGAAAAGAACCTTCAAAAACTATCGACTATAGACCACTGCTAGCTCCAGTCAACAGCAGTTCGTCCAGAAATAACCAAACCAACCTGAGACGCCATTCATACGATGCCACCCTGGTCGAGAAACGAAGATAGATGAGATGCATAAAATGGCAGGCTGCAAAATCAAACTATCCTGGTTTCAAAGCTAAAGCTGCTAAATCCATAAATGAATATAAATCTTGGATAATTAACCACAGACACAAGTTATTACAACAGGATGCAAAGCAAATGCTAAGAGTCCTTAGTGGGAAAAAATCCAAAGCATTCTGGTCTCTGATAAAACCATCATCGAATATCAACTACAAGACACAATCAAACAGCGTGAGCGAACGAGCTTGGACATCCCACTTCTCTGCCCTTTTCATGGATTTGAATTAGAGTTCATTGTTTGTGAATTCAAATGAAGCCGGTTCATCATGGGCTTGCGAGTATGAGGCAACTGACATCATGGAAAAGATAAAAAAGCTCAACAGATCGACGGCCCCCGGCCCTGATGGTCTGACCAATGTTATGTTAATCGAACATCCACATGTTGTTTTCAGAGCCATTTCTAAAGAAAGGACAATACCAGACTCATGGAAATTAGCAACAATAGTTCTCATCTATAAGAATGGAGATAAGACAGCCCGAAGAATCATAGACCTATATCGTTGTTGGACGTTATAGGGAAAATCTTCTGGAAAAATATGCAGCCTGGACCCTGCACGCAATTGCAATCGACCCGTTCTAGCCCGGATTTGTTCAAACTGTGGGAACTTCTGTAAATCTAATGCTGCTAAGCAAATTGACAGATAAGTCCCACTCCTGTAAAGGCCAGATCTTCATAGCATTCGTGGACCTTTCCAAGCTTTCGACAAAGTTGATCTGAAATTGCTGTGGGCCAAGTTGTAGGATTCAGGATGCCCCGAAGAAGTCATAGGTCCTTTGAAAGCGCTCCACACAGGTACCAAGATCAAAGTTCAGTTGAATCAATCAGGGCTCTTATCGTCCTCAATTCCAACTTACCAAGGAGTCAAGCAGGGGTGCCCCTTGGCCCCTGTTATTTATACTTTTTTCACCTCGGACATCCATCAATTCGAGCCTGCATTGAGATTCTTCCCACCAGCAATTGGAGAGGAGAAAGTGACGCGTTTGGTATACGCGGATGATCTCATATTGACCGACCAAACAAGAATAGGTCTGCAAAGACAGTTGGACAGTTTACATAGATACGCCATTTTGAATCATCTGGAAATAAACCAATCAAAGACTAAAGTTATGTGCTTTAAACAAGGAAACCAAAAGAAAGAGTCTTTTACATGGACTGTGAATTCAAATCCTATTGAAAAAGTCGAGATCTTTAAATATTTGGGAACGATCACTAATAACAGTTCTGTCGAGACTCCGCTTCTTGAAGATCTACAAGTTAAAGGTAAACACTTGGCTAGCCAAGCGAAAATAATGGATGCTAAATATGGCCGATTCTCATTGGTGGCAGCTATAAATTAATACAACGGGAAAATTCACCCTTTCTTAACATACACAGTGGAAGGTATCTTGGACATCCCTGTTGAGATTTCGGGAAGACTAGAATCAATTATCTGGAAAAAGATTCTAAACCTCCAAACTCAACTCAAATTGATGTGATCCTCAGGGAATTAACTTTATCATTGATCCAAGCAGCAGTTGATTGGAAAAGGCTCACCGTGTTTCGGAAAATAATTACACCAAACGGTCCGACAGTGTTGAGAATAATCAACAGCGAGATTAAGAAAAAAACCATCCCGAGATTGGCCAATTGGGTAAGCCATATCAAGTCGACCTTGGACGTTTTGTGTTGCTAAGAAGAGGACCTAATTGTAAATCCGATACATGTGAAGAAAAATCTGCTTCGCCTTGATTGGATTAGAACCTTGCAGAAGGCCAACGCCTCAAAATTGGTTAAGGAGGTGCCACAGACGGTCTTGAAATGTAACGAGGTGCAGCCTTATCTCTTGACATTTCCAGACCGTTCTTACAGGGTAACTTTTATGAGAGCACGCCTTAACCAAATTCAAACTAATGAAATTCTGGCTATAAGAGGGCTTTGTCAGTCGAACAGCTGCAGATTCTGTACAAATCGTTGTTGGTGGAATCAAACATGTGATGATCAACTGTCCTGGCTTGATCGACCTACGACAGCAGCTCCTAACACCCCTCTTTCACTCACTACAAACTTTGGATGATGACCAGCGATGGACAGCATTGATGAGTGGGGTGACAACTCCATGGGTGATCGCGGTAGTAAGATTTATTCGGAAAAGTTTACCCATTAACTCCAGCAATTACTTCCAATGAAAGGACTCAGGGATTGCAATGTCTTTTGAATACTTGGTGGAAGGATTGAAAAAGGAAATTTAGTAATGGGATTATGGAATTTTATACTCTTGTTTTTGTAAAAATTGCAATGCAATTAAACCAAATAAAAAAAACAAACAAAAAAAACAGTGACAATACAAAGAATAAAAACGATTTATACAGTCAAGCAATTATCAAATTCAGATAATTAATATAACACAGTTAACCTCGTAAAAAAAAAAAACAGTGTGCAACACAAATCCTGTCAGGACTTTTATAATTATATTGAGCTTATCAAAGCAACTAAATCTTCCTAGGCGATGGTAGCACATCCTCTGCCATCATCATAATAAGATTCCTCCACCCAACATGCAGAGATTCTGAACAGCTGCCAACACGAGACAAGATGCTAGACCTCCTGTTCTAAGCTCTTAGCAGGTATTTTGCCACAGTATTCAGTACTAAACTGTCAGACAGCGCATATTTAGAGCCTTTACTGTAGACCTAACATACTTGCTTAAAACGTTTTTGAATGTCCATGTACAAGGGGCAAATTAGTAAAAGAAATGGGGGTGACGTTGGGCCCCATTACGAGTCCAGCGGTAACTCTGCCGGTGCTACCAGCTGGTTGCCGCCAGACTCGTGACATTTTACTGACCTCTAGCTTGCCTGTGCCACCGGGACATTACAAATCCTGTTGGACCGGCAAGCTAGGTGCTGGAAAATGTTGTTCCCCAGTCCCATAGAACTCCACGGGAATGGGCTCACGGAAGCGTTGGCACGATTGCTAACAGTGCCGGCGCTTCTGTGAAGAGTCTGCCTACCGTGGCCTCAGACCTGACGGGAGCAGCGATCCTGGCAGGCAACCTAGTAATTTGCTGGTCGGGAAACAAAGGTGCCGGTGAGCTTACCGGCATCCTTGTTTCCGGACCGTCAAAGTCGTAATGAGGTCTATTATCTTTGCGTCTTGCAATGGTGACATTTTGGCACATGACCTTTATACCATTTATTATGGACAGTAGCCAATGGTAGGATTCCTACCTGCATCTTGACATAAAGTGCTCACATATATAAACAGAAGTGAAATGCAGAACAACGTTGTTATTCTCAAACTTTAGATTAGTCCAGCTGCAAGATCTGTGGGTGAGAGCCAATGGGACAAGCCAGGCTAAGTCTTATGTTTGTGCTACTGTGGGAATAGAGGGCGTGGGGCCTTAGCACACTTCATTTCCTTCTGTAGCTGGAACAGGGAGATAGCCTCTGTTCATGTGGCTCTAAAACTGCATGGCGGCAGCAGACAAAACGCAGCATCTACTGTAGTAGTGCACTCTCTGTAGGTTGATGGACTTCCTCCTGAGGGTGCATTTCTAGCCATCCTAGGTGCAACATCTACTGAAGCAGTGGACTCTCTTCAGGCTGGTAGCCCTCCTCCCGGTGGTGCACTTCTTTCCTTCTTAACATCATCAGATATTGTAGTAGTGGGCTCTCCTCAGGCTGGTCTCCTGATGGTGCACTTCTTTCCTTCTTAACAGCATCAGATATTGTAGTAGTGGGCTTTCTTGTGGCTGATCTCCTGATGGTGCACTTCTTTCCTTCTTAACAGCAGCATCTACTGTTGTAGTCGGGTCTCTTCAGGCTAGTAGATGTCCTCCTGATGGTGCACTTCTTTCCTTCTTAACGGCATCAGATACTGTAACAGTGGGCCCTCTTCAGGCTTGTAGGTCCCCTCCCGGTGGTGCACTTCTTTCCTTCTTAACAGCATCAGATATTGTAGTAGTGGGCTTTCTTGCGGCTGATCTCCTGATGGTGCACTTCTTTCCTTCTTAACAGCAGCATCTACTGTTGTAGTCAGGTCTCTTCAGGCTAGTAGATGTCCTCCTGATGGTGCACTTCTTTCCTTCTTAACAACATCAGATACTGTAGCAGTGGGCCCTCTTCAGGCTTGTAGGCCTCCTCCCGGTGGTGCACTTCTTTCCTTCTTAACTGTATCAGGTAATGTAGTAGTGGGTTCTCCTCAGGCTGGTCTCCTGATGGTGCACTTCTTTCCTTCTTAACAGCAGCATTTACCGTTGTATTCAGGTCTCTTCAGGCTAGTAGATGTCCTCCTGATGGTGCACCTATTTCCTTCTTAACAGCATCAGATACTGTAGCAGTGGGCTCTCTTCAGGCTGGTAGACCGCCACTTGATGCAATTCTTTCCTTCTTAGCAGCACCATTACTGTAGTAGTAGACTCTCTTCAGGCTGGTCTCCTGATGGTGCACTTCTTTCCTTCTTTGCAGCATCATCTACTGTAGTAGATTTTTTCTTTTTTTTCTTTTTTTATTGTGTTTTGATTTATAAAATGAATTATAAACCTTTCAAATCATACATGTAGTACAAAAACGAAAGAAACAAGTTAAATCAAATTGCATAAAAGAAAGAAAGAAAAAAAGATAAAATACAATGTTAAACTCTTACAATTAATGAAAAGAAATATGACATGGCATGAATCCTCCATACACTTCTTTATCTCATTGTATACAGTGTCAACTCCAAGTTAAGATGACGGGCCCATAGTTGCCTTATGCCAGCCAGATTTCTGTTCAGCAAATACAACCTCAGTCCCAAGATTACTAATGACGATCCCAGCCACTATTGTATCTGGCCATTCAGTAGGACAGGAATCCCATTTTGGGAAGACGAGGTATATTGCCTAGTGATGCCTAAAGGGCTTCCAGCCTTATTCTTAGAATTCTTAAAAAGGCACACAATGATAGTATCAAGGTTTGGCAATCGCCCCCCATTAGCCTAACCCATGTGAGCTCTGACAGCTTTGTTGACCCCAAAAAGTGTACCCTTAACTCTCACAGTGCTAACATTCCAAAACCAGATGCTTTTATACTTTCCAGAACATCACAATTGTTACACAGTCAGTCCTAGAACTGTCCCATTTACCTATCAACTCCAACATTAAAAAATTGTTTAGACGGAAGCGTAGGTATTGTATTCAGGAATTGGGACATGGAAAAAGGGATATGTATTTCATAATATCCTCCCTTTTCCTTATGAACTTTGCATATTCTATGTAGATAGTGTAAAATGGCAGCAGATCAGTTGTCTCACACCAGTCATATTTAAACAGCTTCTTTTTAACTTTGCACATGTTGTTAGTTAGCTCCTCCTTTGTGGAGCCAATTTGTAGTAACATTTCGTTCATAGATGTTTTGAAGTTGTTTATTGTGGCTGCTGTGTTTGAAGTCTGATCACCACCCCACTGTTGATAAAGAGAGTTTGTTGGAGCATTTAGCAATCTGGAAAACTCTGCAAGTTTCCTCCATTTTGCTCTAGCGGCTAATGAGATCAGACCAAACTTGTGTCTGAGGACTGCGTTAGGAGTCGAGCTTGCCAATCCTAGAGCTTTTTTCATAACAGCCCTTGTAGTGTATTCAAGTAAGCCCCCATATCAAATGGTGAGATGTGTAACCCGTACAGTAACGTTGGTTCCACCTTTAACAGGTAAAACAACGAGTGGCTGCAAGGAGTACCGACACAACTGAGAGTAGATTCTCTTCATCTTTGCCAAGAGTGGGGTATATTTACCCTTTAGAAACAGCTTCCATCCCGCCATTGCGCTACTGTTTGCCAAACAGTAGCCCAAGCACCTTAGGGATTCCACTCTTTCCAGAGATTGGTCTCCCACTCTCCAGTTACAGGTATTTTGGTGGTGGATATTATGACCATGGACCTTTGTCCATTTACCATTTACCTTTCAGTTGTTATCTAAAGCTATGAAAAAGAGAAAGCTTCCTATGCAGACCGATTGCGGTTTGGCCAAACAGTACAATGTCATCTGCAAATGCGATCCTCCAATATCAGACGTATATAGATTGCACAGGGTTGAAGCCAAGGCACTACTCCATGTATGTAGGTATTCGATCTGTCAAGGCTCCTTCCCGGCTTAACCTAACCCTCACAGTGGTCTTGGTGTGAAATAAAGCCAAACGCTGCACCATCTTTACTGGCACCTTCCCTGCAAGCAACTTTGTCCAGAGGGTATGCCTGTTAACCGTGTCAAACGCACTTGACATGTCAATGGAGGTCATATATACGGTCCACACAACCTCCTTTTTGACAGCAGCCAGAGGATGTGACATGAGCCAAAGTCCACATGATAGCATAAGAGTAGGTTTTCTGACTAAATTTGAGTCTTGAGATCTTTCAATAATAAAGTAGCAAAACCTTTATTAGAGGAGTACAGCAAAGCATTTGGTCTGTAATTTTGAGGTTCAGCTGTACCCCCATGCTTATATATAGGTATGATGTTGGATCCGCGCCATGTGTGTGGAATGCTATGTGTAGTGTAAATATCCCTAAATAGTTCTCCCAGTGGGCGCAACCAGGCTCACAGATCTTTCTTTATCAACATCGATGGAATGCAGTCCGGACCTGGTGCCCTAGATAGGTTAGCTCTATCAATTGCCCACATTAGGTCCTCTTTGTCCCAGGGGTGTTCTGTTTTATCATCTATTCCATCATAAATAGCATTGCTCTGGGCTTCCCCTCTTGGCAGACTATATTTAGCACACAAAAAGTCTACCCAGTCTTGTCCGTAATCGGACACTCCAAGCTAACTTTTGGACCCTTAGGTTTTCCTCCTATAAGTGACCAAAATTTTGATCCATTGTTCTCAAGTACCGTTTTTAAAAGCCGCTTATGGGTTGCCACAATTTGCCTCTTAAACTCAAGAAAGTCAAGGCTTCCAATTTCTTTGGATGTTAAGGCCCGTACTGCATTTCTTTTAGCTCTTTTTGCATCCTTAACCCTTTCATCAGAAGTATATAAGTGCTCCCTATTGGAGTTAGCTTGACCTCTGTTAGTGAGATGTTTCATGCAATGTAATACGGTGTGGTTAAAAGTATTAGCAAGGAATTACTCAGCATCACTGCCCATGTTACTCAAAAGGAGCTCCAAGTTTAACATGACATTTCTGCAAGCTGTGGCATTCCATTTTATCGTGAGACCGCCCCTGTCTGGGGCCAAAAAGACAGTACAGGGATCAAAACATGCCAGAGAGTGGTAAGCGTAGGGGCAGTATTAGTGGAAAATAGTCACTGCCAGAAGCTGCACCCTTAGTCAGTGGTTCACAAATCCTGCATAGTTCAGACGCGACAGAGAAATGGCCAATCCAAGATTTATATTGTCCTCTACACCAAGTGAAGAAACACTTTCCTATCTCCTTTCCACAGGCAGGCATATGGTTAGGTCCCAACACACCAAGTATGTTGTCCACAGGGCTCCAAATTCCACTCCCCTGGTACATTTAGACATCTTCTCTACTTCCTGACCTCTCTTGCTCTGAACCGCTACACATTTTGCGTTTAGATCTTCCCTCAAGATAGCGTGCAGATTTTGTTTTTTCCACAACCATCCCAAGAGCAGGTCATTTATTTCAGCATGTATGTCCACCAAAGACAGATTTTCACTGTTTCAGTAGACATTTACCAGCAGAATATAAGCTTGCAAACTAGGGAAAAAGATCTTCATTGCAGTTAGGTCGTTTGTATCGGTTGTTGCCACCCGTGTGAGTGGAATTTAGGTTTTGGTCAACGGCAATAACTAGATCACTTTTAGGGCATCTTGTAATGCCTTTGAAACCTTTTTACAGTATGTGTAGTAACCCCTTTACTTCAACCTTCTCTAATGACATTGATTCCTGCATGAGGATTATATTTGCATCAGTCAAACATTTAGAAATGGACCCACTCAGTTTCTGAAATCCACATACAGTCCACAAAACTATTTTAAGTGGTCCTGTGTTAAAGGCTATTTTTACTCAATTTTGGCTTTTTAAATATTTCTAATGCAGCCTCAAGTCACGACCAGTCCTCAACCCCGGTTTTTGCTGCAGCATTAGTGCCCCTTTGGTTGTCGACAGTGGGCACTGTCTGATGTGTTAAAGCTACTTGCTCCAGAAACTCACTCACGTGTTTTTAATCACAAAGTTCCAACAGCTCGTAACCCAGAGTTTTCAGGACTTCCCTCTCTTTCCAGACAATGGGCCTCATTACGAGTAAGGTGGTCCGGAAATAACGGTGGCGGTAAACCCGCCGCCACCGTTGTTTCCGGATCGCCTGATCTCGAGTCCTGCAGGCGGAGGTGTCATTCCCGCCAGGTCTGACCTGGCGGGTTTAACACCGCCCACCTGCAGGCAGACATGGAAACACCGGCACCATCACGAGATGGTGCCGGTGTTTCCATGGTCCCCATTCCCATTGAGTCCCATAGGACTCAATGGGAATGGGGATTAACCGAATTCCGCCTCCGGAATTCCCGGGACACCGGGGTTGTAATGCCCCGGTAATTCGAGGAATCACGGAGGCGGAATGGTAATACGAGTCCGGCGGTAACCTGCCGGTTTTTCCGGCTGGGTTACTGCCAGACCCGTAATGAGGCCCAATATGACCAAGAAGATTAGAGGTGTAATAGCATACTGCTTTCTCTGCTCCTTGTTTTGGAAAGGGGACTTTTTCATATCATCGGAGTGCAAGGCTCACAAGGTCGGTATTGCTTGACATCTTTTAATCATTTGACCCCTGCTCATGTGTAACTGACCACAGATTTGCAGGTTTCTTGTCTAATCCATTGTGATGCCTTGAAAACTATCATTTGTCAATTGATCTGCTTTTGCATTTATACATGGCTCCCGAGTGTTCTCTTGGTCCACAAAAATTGTTTTTCTGAGCAGAGGGTGTCTGGGCTTCACATGAGTTTGTCAGTGATGTATTATGTTCTGCTCTTTCCAGGTTTGCTGTTATTGATTTCTGTGTCTCTGTTGTTAATTTAACAGCCTCTTTGTTACTTGTGGTTGGATCTCCTAGAAATCTGGTAATTTTACTTTGTTTCCTCTTTCCATTTTTCTTCAAGGCCTTGCCCATACTTTCCAGATTTGAGTCTGAGACTTCCTCATTAGTAGGAAATAGTTCCAAATCGTGGTCCTGCTCTTTGTCAGTCAATGCATTCATGCATTTTTTTGAGTTTATCCTTCGATCTCTGTTTTGGGCTGGTATGTTTTTGGTCTTTTTCTTTTCACATGTCTTTCCCTTTTTTTTCGTTGTCTATTTATTCTTATCCATTGTGCTTGCTCCTCACTTATTGGTGAGGAGTCCCCGAGAGGTTCCACATGGGCCCTTGGAGTTTCTTCATGTTCTACACCTGTGGCTGCCAGATTTACTTCATCCACTTCCTTTGCTTTGTTTTCATGATTTTCCTCAGACAACAGAGATGTTAAAGGAGAGGGACTGTCAGGTGACTCCCTTAAGTGTGTTTGTGAGTCAACCAACACAATTTCCTGTGGTTTATGTGCCCCATTCATATTACCCATCAAGTCCATCTGCACCATTTTGCAGGTTCCTCCGTTACATTTCACAGCGTCGATTTTACCCATTTGTTGCCGTTCCATCGATTCTTCCAAGAGTAATTTTACATTTTGATCCACTGAGTGCAGCTTTGTTGTGTTTACCTGTACTGCTTCTTTAATGTTATTGTAGAGTCTAAGCAGTGACTCTAAGACAAGGTGTAATGCCGAAATTGAAACTGGCCCCAGTAAATCTACCTGTGGCAGAATATTAGATGCACCCCTCGCATGGTGATGTTTTTGTGCAAGAAGTCGTTTTCGTTTGTCACTTTTTTCAGAATTGGCCTTGGTCTGCCTAAGGTTAGTTGTTCTTGTGGACTATATGGACTGTGTAAGGAACTCTTGGTGGCAACAATAACAAGTGATCACAGTTCAAGGGTGTTTATTAAACTGTGTACGTAGGTTGAAAAAATGCCTAATCTAAACCTAAATCTAAAATGGGAGCAAGCTTCGACCATCAAATAATAATAAGGCTGTCCTTGTGGCGTCTTGTCAAATAAAAGGCCCTACACTAAAAATAACTATTGCTAATCCTTACATCTAAATATAAAAAGAGTATGGGATAAGGTTCAGAAGAAAGAAAGAAGTGTTCACAAATGATAAGTCTGGATGTGGTAGCCAGTAGTCTCCCTTGCCCACGTTTTGAGCATGTGACAAGGCGGGACTCCAGAGCACAGCACACGCTCGAGCTTTCCCAGCACAAGACTACAGTTCCGTTCTCAGGTATCGGGGCCTCCGGTGGTTAAGTCTTTTTTCTACAAAAAGTCTCTTGCCTCGGAGGACCTGGTGTGTTCCAAAAATAACAAACAAAAAGTTCCTTTCCATAGGTATGTTGAGTGATGACTTTTCACCTCTGTATCCCCCTCTTCCGGTCTCAGATCCACAAACGTTCCTAGCGATATCAGGACCTTTGGTGGTTAGATCTCTTGCTTCTGAGGGCCTGGTATGTTAAAAATCAGAAACAAAAGTTCCTTTCTGATTGCACTTGGGTGATGATTCTTCACCTCTCAGTCCCCCTCTTCCGGGCTCACACCCCCTCTTGAATTTCAGCCTCCCTCCGTCAGGTTCACTATGGCTTGTGTTGAAACGATTTTAACTCTTATATTTACCTCTCAGTGGGTGACGCCCTTGCATCCCCATCTTCCGGGCTCAGACCAGTCTCGAATATTTACCTCTCTCTGTCGGGTTCACTACGGCTTTTCCCCAAATCAATTTCACCTGTGGCATTCACAAATCTTAATGTCTTTTTAAACAGTTCACTGTGGGCATCCCTCCGTCGGGTTCACTCTAGTCAACACAATGTTCATTTGGGACATCAGGCTTCGCCCTGTTCTACTGGCATCCCTCCCTCGGGTTCACTCTTGCCAGCCACACAGTTCTTTCTCACTATACAGGATTCATCTCCCTTAGCTTTCCAATTACGTGTAGGTCAAAGACTTTTGACTGTACGGGGGGTTTTGCTAGACCCCTGTATGAACACTTTGACCTTTTCGTTGCGGCTCTTGTAAGGCCTTCTGGTATCGGTAGTTTCAAGAAACGGGGGATCAACCAGAGTCTCTCGAATGAAAACCCACGTGGTGCCGGACCCCTCTGCAGCTGGTCTTCCCTTAAGACATTAACAGTTCTTTGAACTTTCCTTAATTTGCCATTTGCAACTTTAGTTCAACACAGTTCGGTTTCCTATCGGTTCTCCCCTTGACTCACCAACTGTGATGAACCGCTTGGCTTTTCTTGTCTCTGGAGTCAAGGATGATAGCACGCTAGCAAGTGTCTCTCCCTGTTCTGCTTATCAGTTTAGGAGGGCTTCATGTACTGTTTACATCTGTTGCAACGAATGCTGGCAATTGCTCACAATCTTATGTTTCCTTTCACAGAGGCTTTGCGGGTCTGTGTCGGAAAGGGCAAGGTCGCTTCTCGCCTTGTCACCCCTTCAATTCTCGCCGCCTTTGTCCTCCTTTACAACTGCTGTGCTTGGATAGCTGTCTCGTTGTGCTGTCTGCCTTGCTCGTCGTGTGCTCTCGTGCTCCTCCTTTTATCCCTGTGGGGAAGAGAAAGGGCTGTCAGGTGTGTGTGATTCTTGTTAACAACCTGACTCTGCCTGACCCTTGTGTCGGGAAATGTCAGGTAAACGACTGTAGTGTTAGTCCATTGTTTTCTACAGTGTAATAAACTGTGTCGAGAAAGGGGCGGGAGGCAGAGTTTCCAAGTATCCTACAGCATAGGATGGGGAAAAGGTGTCATGGAGAAATATATTCTTCATACTGGGGGGGAGGTAGGTGGATTGGTAAGGGCGAATTTGGTAAGGTTTGTGAAATAAATAGGGGGTGGTGATGTTTTGTCAAAGCAGATTGGGAGTTCGGAAAACAACAATCAGAGGGATGTGGAGAAGAACGACTGGAGTATTCGGGTAGGACACCGGGAAGTAGGGATTCTAGGAGATAGAGTTTCCAAGTGCAACAGGTTTTGGGTTCCTAAGGGATTTGTCATGTACAGAGGGGCTGTTGGATCTGGGCAAGAGAGATTCATTGGGACTAAGAGAGACAGATGTGGCACAACCTACAAAGGTCTCAGGGATCTCGTCCTCCTCTCCTTCTTCACCTGGGGTATTTCCCGAGCACAACCCCGGGTACCCCTACCCAGGTGATCCTCTCTCGCTCGTCCACCCCCAGGGTTGGGATTTGAGAGTGCCAGCCCTTCCCTGGCCAAGGGATTCTTAAGGTCTACTCGGGAGAATACCCTCCGGTTTCTCACAACTGTGAAGGCTGCTTACCATGGGGCACAAAGTATGATCTTCTGTTAATTGATCAGCCCCATTTATGTAACCAGATCCAGTTTCCGACTTCAATCTCCTCGAACGATATGTACACTTTGTAATCCCCTCTGTGCCTTTACAAAGGCGCCCGAATGAGGGGTCAAACACAGGCGAGTCATCCAGTTGTTTTTCTTTGTGTTCATCCGTGTAATTTCCTCCCTTTTTGTGTTTAACTTGTCACACACCTTTGAAGATGCATTTTCCTCGCTACCCCCATTTACCAACATGGTTTGAGGCTCATTTTCTGTTAACACCCCCCAGCGTAGGTGATACAGCTGTTTCCCACCACTAGTACAGGGCGGTTTTGCAGGGTACATTTGTGGCGGGTGTTGGGGTTGTCGTAACCCTATAGTAACAACATATCGCTTTGGAATTGTATGCACCTCCCCATCACTTCAGACGCAACTATAATTAATACCTGGATGAGAGGAGGGATCCGAACAGTGGAAGTCATGTGTGTTAACGACTGATTAGTTGAAGTGCAACAAGTTCTACTCCCTCCTCCCCCAGCGTGGTTCGTCATTGTGGCTGCAATATCACTGCCTTGGGGGGAATTTAAAAAATGATGGCTGGAATTTCCCATTGGACCCGCCTCTCACCCTGTCCTCTCATACATTGGGCCTCATTACGAGGTCAGCGGTAACCTGCTGGTGCTACCGGTGGGTTTCTGCCGGCCTCGAAACACTGAATCCGCTGCTTGACTTCCCAGCGCCACTGGGACATTACAAGTCCCGGCGGAGCGGGAGTCAGGCTGCAGATTCAGTAACTCCCAATTCCTGTGGACTCCATGGGAGTGGGGAGACGAAAGCACAGGCACCGTTGCTAACGGTGGCGTTGCTTACGTGACGACTCTGCTTACCGTGGCTGATGCGCCCGGCAGGGTCAGACCTGCTGGGTGCTACGGCCCCTGTAGGCAGACTCGTATGTGGCACTCCGGAAACAAGGGTGTCGGTAAGCATAACGGCACCCTTGTTTCAGGACCGCCACACTCGGAATGAGGCCCATTGTCTGCTCCAGTGGATGCCGGGTGATGTTATCTACTTTGTATAAGCTGGAAATGGGTCATAGACTGATTGTTTCGTCCACAAATTGAGGAAAATGGGACTCAGACTTCAATGTGGAACTTAAGGATGATATCTTGCATGGGATGTTTAAGCTGACTCATGAGGTTTCTCTAAACAGATTCATTTGAACATTCTGAATAGATATCACTTCACTCCTGCCAGGTTGCGGCTTTTCAAATAAGGAGCGACAGGTGGCTGCCCTCAATGTGGGGAGAGGGATGCCAAATATATTCACATGTTTTGGTCCTGCCCATCATTGACTCCATTTTTGTCCTATTTCATTTATTTACTTTATTTATTTTATTGTTTGCTTGTTAGGCACTCATACAATAAGATACAACTGTTTCAAGGTGTCCACTGGGCAAGGAAGGGAGCAGGAGTGGGAAATACATTAAGTACATTAAAACACAATATATAAGAGCAGTGAGGGGAAGAGGAAAACAGGACGAACCTACTATGCCTTGTGAGTATTCAGAATGTGCAAGTGCAGCAATGAGGAAGGCAGCAATGACGAAGGCAGGGGGTCAGTGCTGTGGAGTCTGAGTTCATGGGAGAGCCACAGATGAACTGCTAGGAATGTTGAGTGATACACGGCTTGGAGCCACGAGGGGTGTAAGTGCGAGCCACCAGGGCAGAGGGTGTAAGTGCAAATGAAGATAGACAGAAGCTGGGCAGATTGGGTGAAAACCTTCAAACCGATACAGGAGTTCAGTTGGACCGCACCCCACTGGCATGCCTGTTTGGTGCCTTTGGCAATACCTATGTTGACAAACATAAATAGCTGAATCTCAGCCTTTTGTGGGCTAAACGTTGCATATTGCTGAAATGGATACAGACTGTACCCACTATTAAGGAGTAGTGGATGAGAGATGCGGTCTAGGAAAATGAGAAAGAAGAGCTATGGGCAACAATGCTACCCAGGGTGAGATGTGCCACGGACATGTGTGGTACCTTTAAAGATAATCTATTAAGAACTTATCGTATTGATACTTAAATTGTTCAGCCTATCCTTGTAAATGTTTTGCAGCATGAACCTATGGTCATTGGTTACTAATCAACTGCTGATGTGTACAACTACTACCTCACAACGTATCTATGCAACAAGGTATTGCATGTTGTATTCTTTTTATGTATAATGTGCATTGTTTTTAAGACTGTTCCAGATTATTTGATGAATCTAGTTTTTCTCATCCAGGTTTTGACTTGGCATATTTGCATCTTTTTACTTTCGGATGTCTTGGTCCTTTGCTCAGAAGTGTTTCTACTATAAGCCTTCTGTGTTCTGTTCTCATTCTTCAAAGAGTTCGACTCTGGGGTATTGGTACTTGTTAGCAGTAAAAGGATAATTATTTTGCCCTCTGACTCCAGAGCTAAGAGAGGAGCACTCTTAACTTCCGGCACTTTGGTGGCGGTTGGTGTTGTGGATGGTTTGGGAGTTTGTATTCATGGTTGTATTCTTGATGTCGTAGATTCGGGTAGGATCGATTCAAGTGATTTGGGATTGTTGAAGTCACAAACCAGTTGTGAGACCACATATTTTAGAAGGGCATGCAAGTAGGTGGTTTTGAACTCTCTACTATTAGTTTCGACCTGCTGAGAAATATGTGTGAATGCATGCTTCAGTTCATGAGCAAAGTTTCTAGGAGACTAGTCCTCCACACACACCATATTGTGCGTGGCCGTGTGGGACTCCTGAGGGCTTCTATGGGTGGAAAAAGGTTTTAGTATGGCCACCTTGTACGTGGACCATTTGTCGTCATTTCGATCCTCTAGCTCTGCGAAGAAGCTGGAGAACTTTGGAGAGAATGTCCACTTTACATGCTTCATATTATTTTGGTCAGCCTTTATTCCGAATGAAGTCATCATTTATTCATACAGTTCCTGAGGTTCCCACATGGAATATTTGAATTTTTTTTTATAGGAGGTTATGAACTTTTTAATTGTCTTAATTTGTTTGATGTGATCTTTGAAAGGTTTTGGTGCTTTGCCCTGTTTTTCTTTTGGTACTTAGGTCGAACATTCCTTTAGAGTCAGAACCACTACTAGAATTCTCTTCCCTGCTGACATCTTGGGTCTCCATTTAGTTGTTTTGGGAATGCAACCATGGTGCATGGGGAAACGTTCTTCTCTCTCTTCCTTTCCACAGGAGTCCTCTGAGTAATATTCCCAGAATCCATGTCCAGGTGCATTAAAGTAGGGAGTCTCATCTGCTGATGAATGGTAATATGTATTGTCTCTCCTGCCTGGCAGCAGTCTAGAAGGTTTCTCCCTCCCTGTGTGCTAGGTACTAGGAGGCTTTAAGAATACCCCTCCTGAGCTGTGTCCATAGTTTTTCCAGGTCAGCTGGATGAGCCCAATGGTTGCTCTGTTGAATCTTCTGGAGTTTCAGATCCATCAACTCTCCATGAGACTTGTCACTACTGTCACATGATCTATGCTAATATCTTTTCCCCTTCTGTCCACTGCTGACATGCACAGTGGGCTACTCCTACCCACCTTTTCATCGGTAGGGGAAGGAATCCCTCTCCTTCCTATGGGGAATAAACATCTTCCCAGTCAGAGAAAGTTTGGGGCGGAGGAGTTATACACCTCACACCTTCTAGTTCTTTGGAGGTGTCTGGCACAGGACATGCATCTACATGGACAGTGGAAGATTGGGTAAAGTCACAGGTGCAGCAGAATAATTCCCCTTGTCCATGTCACCTGTGTCTGTGGTGTGTCAGCTCTGGGTTAGAGATGTCACTCTATTTTTCCAGAATTCTTGGTTTAATTTCTCATTCCTGTCCGTATCAGCAATCAATTGCTGTTTACAATGGGCAAGTTCTCTTAAATCACTCATACTGGACTGATCAGGTTCCAGTGTTTTGCTATTAGAAACCAACAGCTCATTTTGCTTTTGAGCTTGCCCTAGAAGGGATGCATTCTTCCACTGGTAAGCCTGCACTATGCTTGAGTTTTAATTATTCTTAGCTTGTCAGCTCAACATTTGTTTGCTTAGGACTTCTTTGTGCTCAACTGCCTTAGCAAGGTGAGTCTCTTCTTGCTTAAATCAACAGTTTAGGAACAGATTTTACTCTTTGATTTTTACTAACTCAAGGAAGACGTCTGACGTCCCTCTTCATGTCCTCTTGTAAGGATGCCAGATTTAATAGTTATTGCTTCTGTTATCTCCAGAGCCAAGAGTATCTCACTTTCATTATCTGGCTTCTCTACTGCCTTGAAACGCTTATCTCTTAATTTAACTGATCAAAATATATTTGTAAATCTATCTTTTTGAGACTTAACTTGTCATTTTTATCTTGTAATTCTTTAATGTGTTGCTCTACATTAGGCCTGTAGACATTGGCCATAGGGGTCTGAAAGAGTCACATTTTGGCCATTAATATTCTGATTTTCTTCATGATGGTCTGTAACCTCACCTAGCATTTGATCCAGCATACCCTATTGCTGCTCAATAAACGCATTGGTGTGACTTCAGTGCTTCTTGAAACTTCTGAATAGCCTGCACCCTTTGTTCATGCAGTCCTTGGATGTGCAGTAGCTTCTCAGAAGCGTTCTGGGCAACTCCCCAGCACCTCTGCATTTCATTATCTATAGCTGTGTTCCTAGCTTCAACCAATTGAAGGTTAAAGAACAAATCAGCAGATAGAGGTTTCATCTCAAGATTCTCCCTTTTTGTGAAATACACGTGTAGCATCTACAGACACTGTGCCAATGGGCCTTGATCATCCCATATATCTAAAATAGACAGCTGCTGTTCTATCGGTCTTTTCTGACTTCCAGGCTTCCATTTCTGTGGCAGCCCATTAGCCCCTTAAATATAATTTGGTGAGTAAAAGTACTTGGGATATATCTCTATCAGACAACATTTTATTCAACAAACAAATCACAACATTCCTGCAAAAACCTTGCTTGGTTGCAGTCCAAACCAATTACATGGTCACTCAATTATCAATTTACATTTATTTTATTTTATTTTTCTATTGCAAACCACTTGTCTCTTTGGTGAGATTGCAACATCAAGTTGTGTAATTCCCCAACAACCAAAACACCCTCAAACAAACCTGTGATCTTGTGCACAACTTTGTACTGAAGACTGTAATGCATAAGCACCACCAGCGCCCCCTAATGGAAGACCCAGATGAGCCGCCAATCTGTTATAGATTTAATTTAATTGGGGGGCACCTGGCTCAGATTGGTTCTCCAACCCACAACAAACAAAACCCACACAAGTTGAATTATTTTTAGGTAGTATAACTGTCATTCTGAATCGTGCCAGGGCATTGGACCTCCCCATTCCCATTGAGCCCTATGGGGCTCAAATGGGAATGGGGAGTAAAGGTTTCCAGCCCCTGGCAATGGGGAAATATAGGGTCCGCCAGGGTTGTAATGGCTCTGTATTTCCCCATTGCCAGGGGCTGGAAAAATGTGCAAGTTTGGCTGTAGCTTGCCGGTTTTACAGGCAAGGCTACCGGCAAACTTGAAATGAGGCCCACCTTTTACCATATTCTGTTTCCTAGTGATATACATTTAAACAGGGTTTCCAAAATGTACCTTTAAATATAAAAAGGGGTATGGGATTTATTTCAATTGTACAGTCAGTCCTCCTGGATAAGGCATGTGATTCAGCTCTCATTGGAGAATCAACAAGATTGGTAAATGATTCTAGTGACGTCACTCCTAGAAAACACACCATGTCTCTCATAGCCCTTCATGGACTGTCCAAAGGGTTTGGCATAGACTACGTTTCTACTACACCCTAAGACATGGGGCCTCATCATGTGTTTGGCGGTAACCCTTAAATGTGGCGGTAACACTATTACCGCCGCATTCAAGGGTCAGCTAAATCAGGGCCTTGGAGGATTTACCCTCAGCCCTGAGCTGGGGCAAATTCGCTGTGATTTAGCCGATTTTTGGTGCTATTACCGCTGGCGGTAATAGCGCCCGGACATTCCCCATTGGGCCCAATGGGGAATGGGGACTTACCGGTCTGCCAAACCCGTGATCCGGCACTAATAACTCCAGGGGTTTGGCGGTAGGGCTAATAGCCCCAAAGCTAATAACGCTGGGGTTAGCGCCCAACTCGTGATGAGGCCCATGATGTTTTTTGGTCAGATACTGGAATTCAATAATTCTACAAATCTACTTTTTAATTGCTTCATAGGTTTATAAATTATCTGATATTGTATCTCCTTTTAAGGAAATTAATATTATTAATCCGGACTTAAAGGATAGTTCCGGGACTTTTTTTTTATTGTCTCTACGGTTCGGCCATGTGTTTTTAAGCATAACTCGGTAGATCGTAGAAAACTTTCCTATGGACCTTACCCGACTTTTCGTCCATTAACGCACTCGAAATCAGCCGCCATTTTCTGATAATCCTATCATTTCCCCCCATCGACCTGGCTCACCTGCTTTTGCGGCACTAAATCAAATCCCCCGCCCCTGAAACAGACTTTATCAAAACATTCATATTCCCCGCCTCTATCCGTGACGTGACTGTGCTGCGTAGGCAAACGCGCCCAGGCGTCTTCTACGCGACTCCACACAGAACCCGGAAATCAACACAGATCAGCTCACAACACAGCGTGCCACAATTGGGAATATGAAACTGTACTTTTAAATCAAACCGCAAGATTGTAAATTTGGTAAAGTACATTTATTTGACATCAAATGTTTTGAGAATATTCAGCGATTTTCATTTTTATTTGCTCACGTTCCAAAAAGTTCGTTTTGAGGCACGCGATGTTCCTTTGCTGTACACAGGGTCTTAGATCATCTCACAATACAGCGCCACAATTCGGAATATGAAACTGTGGTTTAAAAGCAAACGGCAAGATTGTACATTTGGCAAAGTACATTTATTGGACATCAAATGTTTAGAGAATATTCAGCGATTTGCATTTTTCTTTGCTCTCGATCCAAAATAGTTCGTCTTGAGGCAAGCGATGTTCGTGTGCAGTACACAGGGTGTTGGTTTACGATAAAATAAGCTCTTCGGTCGCACTGATAATCGCATGGCTGTTCCAACAACGAGGCACTAGGCCACCACAACGGTCTGTATGTTGCATCTAGCCGTTAGTACCGCGTAAGGGCATACTTGTACTTGCCGATCGTCCCATAAAATGGTCAGGGTGGTAACGTTGTTCACGCGGAGAAGCAGCTGGCGGTTGAAAAAGCCATCCGCTGGTGTCTGGTACTCGTGACACATACAATAATGAAGGATGTACCTGTTTGAAAAACATAAAAAATGAAATTAGTCTCACCATCAGATCTTTATAAAAATTATTCATTTTATATATTAGGTCGGGAAATTATTTCATAGCTAGGACAGTGCAACTGGGTATTATACGTCAAGGGGGGGCTGTAGGACACTGAGACAGTCCCCCAGTGCAGGGGTTGACAGGGAGGCAGTGCAGGTGGAGAGTGGAAGGGCCCAGGACCGAGGTCGCAGACAGTGGACCAGTTGTAGCAGGGGAGAGGGAGAGAGAAAGCAGAAGCAAAGAGGAAGGTTTTGAGGTGCTTCCGTAAAAGGAGATGGTTCTCCTCAAGATAGTGCGCGGTACAAAACAATATGCCACATAGAACGAACAAGTACAACTTAACCCGTCTTTAAAGCTACTGTATAGTAATTAAATTGCGGTATAAACTCATCTAAAGAGTTACTTAGATTATATTTGCATTTTCCATTGTGTCTGTGCGTAGGGCAGCCCCGAAATACCACTCCTTCTATGCCGACGTTATTTCTTATAATGAACAAACATTAAATGGCTATCGTTTCTGAAATTTTATTCATTATCGTTTCTTACGTTATTGCACCACACCCCCAAAAAGAAGTCTTTCGGGATGGTCCCGGCCTGTCAAGGTCAAATAACAATAGAACCTTATACTGAGTCGTGGGCCATTCCGGCACCCGAGCAAAAAATCAAAGCAGCTGACCTTCACTTTAAACGAGCACACATTCCTAGTTAGCTACATTCAGTGTAAGGCCATCTCACAGGACTTGAAATTTACACTCCATCTTTGCATTTTGTCTGCGTGCTTTGCAGCCCCAGAGAACCATAAATACGCAGACATTCTATATTTTTTGAAAAATGATTTATATTACTGTTTGGTTTAATTTAATGCGCAAATGAACAAGGTTGGATAGACACATTGCATGTACACTGAGCAATCACTTTTATTTACACAATACATAGCTACACATATTCAATGGGCCTGCGACATGAGGAGACTCGAGAGCAAAGTCACAGGTGACACCCGGGTGGTTCGCACTACTGCACGGTGAAGGGAGGGGCAAGGGTGGAGAGACACATTGCATGTACACTGAGCAATCACTTTTATTTACACATTACATAGATACACATATTCAATGGGCCTGCAACATGAGGAGACTCGAGAGAACAGACAATCAAATGACAATCATTTAAACCGTGATGTGTATTTCTCAATGAGCTCTGCTTTAGGTGGACATGGAACAGAGGCAATGTTGGGTGGCAATGCAGTTGTCCCCTGCACAGGTTCGTTCACAACGCCATGTATGTGCCTATCTAGGACATCAACAATAAGTCTTTCAATAAACTCATATTGCATATCCTCAAACACTGGTTTGATCACCCATTGTTTACTTCTTTTAGTGAAGGCCTTATTGTAGCGAAGCGTCCCTAAAGTTCCGGTCGTCCTACTTTGTTGACGGCCAACATTATGGTTATGTGCCAAGACCGCTAGAAGAGTCCGATTTATCATGCCCTCCATGCCAAAATGCAATCGTTTTGGCCTGTACTTTAGGCACATATTGTGGAACACCTCCAAATCTCCTGTGTGGCAGAATTCCGTGAGTTCCCTCAAATCTCTTGTTATAGTTTTATCAAATACAATCTTTTCAATGGCTTTGTGAGTGGGTGATGAAGGAATCAACCACTTCTTCTACCGTGCCTCCTCTGTAGACAAATGGCCATGTTCACAATTGTGGAAATGTTGGTTTGTGGTCCAGCGGTGAACGTTGCTACAGTGTAGCATTACTGACCGCCATTTTTCCAGTAGAATTTCCAACGACCCTCCACGTGTTTTTGAGCTCCACCAAAGATGGTTGCTGATTGACTTGGACCACTGTGAAATACCTTGCATATCTTTTTTTTTACCTGCAGCCGACATTTTTTTATTGATTGTTTTTGCAAGATGCCAAACGTCAAATTGGTGATTTATATTTTTGTACTCTTCTCTCATTGTCTTGGCAATTGAAACGTGTCTGTCCGTGGCTATCAGGTCGATCACCATTCCCCGCGATTGTAGTTCTTGCAATGATGCTACAAAGCCAACTTTCTCCATGGCCACTGAGGATGTGCTTTGTGACACCTGCACGACCACCGAACTCACAATTTTCTTACTTTCCATGTCCTGAAAGTGGTAGGTGCAGTACTTGGCTGAAAATCCTGGGCTGTCGCACTGTCCATCACCGGCTAGCCAGAACCGTTTGCCCACGAATGTACTATCAATAGACATTTTTTCCATTCTCCAAGCTTCGCTAATGGCTGGAAATAGATAATCGGTTTGGTATTTGTAGAACTGAGTTTTCGCAATGAAATGGATTCCCACAAACTGAAAGAAAGACTCTAACTTTTTAAAACTTGAACCACTAAAAAGTGCAGCCGCTGCACAAAGTAGATTGCCTGCTGGCAGTTGCCCCAGCATGGGTTGTGCAGACCATGAGAAAGGATGATATTTTGTACAGGTGGCATGTATTTTAAGGTTAGTGCCTCGAATTGCACGAGTCACATTAATCAATGGCTCCCCACATACTTCCCCACCAACCGAATGCCCACATTTCATCCGAATAATAATATCAATCAAACAACTATCGAATACAATGAATTTGGCCTCTTTCCTTATACTGTCACTCTGCATCCCAGCTGGTTCGGCCTGTAACGTTGAGGACATGTCACTCACATGAAAGGTAGAATCTCTGATATCCTCTTCCGCTATGTTCAGTGATATTGATGGTGTTTCATTGTCGTCCACTTCATTCTCTTCCATTGCAACATCTGTTCCTTCTCCGGCGATGGGTGAATAAAACAATTTCTTCAACTTTCTCGCGGTCTTAGTTTTTGCGGGTGTGGATTCTGTGAATTGATCTCCGACTGCATCGGAACTACCAGGAGGACATTCACTATCGATGGCTGGATGTGGTATAGCTCCGTTGTCAATCACTTCATATTCTTCCCATTGGCACGATGCATCTCCAGTCTCAAGTCCCTGCCAAAAGGTTTGACAAGCAACATCTCTCGTTCGCTTCACTGTCTGTGTAGATCTAGTTCGTACACTCACTCGCAACTAGAGGACAGATTGGAAAAGGGATGTTCAGTTTAAACACAACTTACAATATTGAACTATTAACAGTGAAAAACAACATAATATAGTGACCAGGACACTAACCTTCTTTTGCTTTCTTTTCTTTGAAACTTTCTTGCCTCGAACTTCAACATCGGGACGCTGTTGCTCCGACTCGTATGTGCATGTCTCCACTTCCTCTTGCGCTGCAACGACTATATTTTCATGATAAGCACATCCATCACGCACTGACGCTCCATCGACTCCCTGAAACATAGAACTTTCATTAGTATGTATAATAATATTGAAAACACAAAATGTACTTGGGGACCAATACCCACGTACATCTCAATAGCAAAACACGAATGAACGCTTTGTGTAGAACATTCAAACGACAATTATTCACGCATTGTTGATCTAGTTAGATGGAACTGTCAAGATCCATACCTCGGGCTCCTCATAGACTTCCATTGATGATATTATTGAAGATGATGCTTCAGTAACTCCCTGAAACACAGTAATTGCATTAGTATGGTTTTCTATTTTGTTAAAAAGAACATACACTTTGTGCAGGCGTCAACGGCTCATCTAAATAGACCTGCACAAATGATCAGTTGTCTAAAATAAATAATGGATATCTAAATATGATTCGATTTGCTCGATCGTTGGAAGTGTCACCACCCAGAAATCTGCATCAACTACTAGGGGTGATGTTCTTGTAGAAGAAGCTCCGTCATCTCCCTGAAACATAGTACTTGCGTTAATAAAGAAGGAAGTATAGCGGATGTAATCACGTCATATGATTTCGCTTGATCGAACTGTCAGTATCCATACCTCGAAATGCATAAGAACATCAAGGGACGATGTAACTGCGGTGCACACTTCTGCAAGCTGTTGCGCCGACCCGTAACTGCATGCTCCCCCTTCTTCTTGGACTAATGCTCCATCGACTCCCTGAAACATAGGACTTTCATTAGTAATGAACACAATATTGAAAAAAGAAGACACATAGGAGGGCGACGACAGAAGGACCTATCAATGGCTAAAAACGAAAAAAAAATTGTGTGTAACAATCACGCTACAAGAATGCAAGATCTGATGATCTCCATCGATGGAACTGTCCGGAAACGTACCTCGAGCATCTGAGTGACATCAACGGTTGTCATCAATGCGTTGGACTCCTCAGCATCTCCCTGAAAGACAGTACTTGCATTATTTTGGATAACAATAATTATAACTGAAAACAAAGACTAGAGGACGAGTACAAGGGTGTACCATTAGGTAAAATAATTACACGATAAATTAAAACTATTGATTTACATGCCTAAAACAAGTCAGTGGCAGAATAGCCAAGTAAGATTACCCGATAGGCGCTTGAAGTGGCTGATGACTGCAATAACGACACGGATGGAGAATCTTCCGCCTTCATATTGAGTGGATACATAAATGGGGAAATTATTGTTAGCTAATGCTACACACTACCGCAAGGCCGAGAGATAAATACATAAACTTGACTCACCAGTGGAGGGATGTGGACGAATAGAGTGGGAATAGCGGTTGAGAGCAATTTTCGCCTCGCTCGCGGTGTGTTCTTCTTTATTAGCAATGATGTGGAGTACATGTCTGAGCTAAAGTGCCTGCTGCAGATGCGGTATCGATCACCCCTCTTGTCCGCAAAGACTTCTAGGACTCTACTTTCAAGCTCAGACGGTGGATATCTGCAATATCTGACCCATTCTCTTATCTGATCTATTGTCTTAGGGAAAACATGCATTATAGTACCTTCAGATTTATTATGGGTCTTCGAAGGGCAACCGCCAATGGAACAGGCAGGCATTGTGGAAAGTTCTGAAAAGTAAAGATCAACAATTCTCTATGAATACCAATGTGTTAAAAAATTAAATGACACATAAAAGGTTCAATGCAAGGTTCGCTTTGGTTCTTGGAAGTATACACGTTATTCACATGCGGATAAGTATTTGAATAACTTTAAAAAAAATAGAAAAATAATTTGACTAAACTCAGAACATGTGACTAGTTACTTGCATGTTCTGTCTTGAACGAAAAGAAATTGGACGCAAAATGATTATGGTACATGGCCTTACCTTGACGAACAAACAGTTAGATGCAGGGATCAGAGTAGTTTCTTGTCGTAGAACAGGGAGCAGTTCACAGGTTGCAAACTGACGAGTTTCCTCGAAGTGGTCACGGAAGTTCACAGAGACGAAGAGCAGATAACCAGCACCTTCACGGGTTGACTAGCAAAGCGCAAAGAAGTTCTCATTAGAAATATAAAGTGGGTTATAAAGAATTCGAAACAGGGGTGTGTTTGTGAATGAATGACGTGTATATGTCGTGGCATTATGCGGTTTGCAGGGGGCCGTCCAGCGTGAGGGGGGATGCTTGGCAGGAGACACGGGTCTGGAGGTAGACATGGGAACAACAACCCATGCTCTATAGACCACTTTGAAGTGTACATGGTCTTTGGCACCTCTTGGCCTTTATCGCTCCCTGACAGCTCCACTTGGCAGCACAAGTACCCCGGTGCGAACTGCCTTTGATAGGGCGGGGGGGTGGATTGGGGCGGTGGTCGTGCAGACAAGAAACAGGAAGACTCGTGAATGGAGACACACTTATGTGGATTGCAGGGGGCCGTCCAGCGTGAGGGGGGATGCTTGGCAGGAGACACAGGGTCTGGAGGTAGACATGGGAACAACAACCCATGCTCTATAGACCACTTTGAAGTGTACATGGTCTTTGGCACCTCTTGGCCTTTATCGCTCCCTGACAGCTCCACTTGGCAGCACAAGTACCCCGGTGCGAACTGCCTTTGATAGGGCGGGGGGGTGGATTGGGGCGGTGGTCGTGCAGACAAGACTCGTTTGCCGCAGGGCCTCACCAAGGAGAGGCCATCTAACTGCATGTAAGAGGCAGGCTGCAGGATCTAGTACATGGAAGGCAGGGGGGTGAGTTTATAAATACCTCACCCTCCCAGGAGAATATATGGGTGCAGTTCACCCTGGAGACCCTGGATGCCTAGGCAGTTAGTCAGCAGCAGGCTGGCCTGTGGTGGCAAGGCGGCACGGGCCAGAGGGGGTCATCTCTGTACCCGGTGCCCAAAAGGATGATTTATTATGATCAACCATATTGATTATTTACCTATAACCATGTTTTGTATCAATAAAATCCAACGGCCTTTTATTGCCAACGCTTGAACAAAGTGGTGTGGTAAGTATTTTTGGGGGAGGAGGCAAGGCCGGGAGGCATGATGCCAACCCGCAAAATAACATATGTATGTCTGCTGCATATGGGTTCAACGGTTATGTGGATTGAAGGTGGGCGGCCAGCGTGAGGGAGGATGCTGGCCGGAGACATGTGGTGTGACAAGACAAGGCACAGGAAGACTATTCAATGGAGACACACTAGATTCATTTAAAAAATCAAAACAACCATTGTTAAAATATATGTTGGGTTTTATTTTAGATCTTAATTTCAATTGAACATAAATAATAAACATTACACATTGTAAAGTTCCGGTTGCAGCACATCCAGGGAAAATCCGCAGTATTGTCCACTGTCGCTGGGGAAATGTTGTCTAATGGCAAGTACCGCACAGGCAGGTATTACTCTCCGAACGCGGTGTCCGAGCCTCCCGTGAAGCCACCAAGTGAAGCAACGATAGGCCACCAGCCTGTACCACCTGTGAAAATGAAAGATGCAAACTGTATTAAAATGACAAAACTTTCTTATCACTGTCGATTCAGGTAAAAAATGTCATTCTGCTTTGAAAAAAATTCTATCTAGAAAATGCACAATATGGAACCAATTTACATGCATTCGAATGATATGTAGATGTAATTTTATATGTGGAGACGACCATGAAATAGTAGTGGCATCACTGACATCACAACCAGAGTATACTTACTCGTTACTCGGATTACGCGGACGAACAGTGCCGCGAAGTTCGTGCATAAGCACCATCATCATCCTCAACACGGTCCGTGAGAGGCAGGCTTCCCTGAACTCTGGCAGCTCGGTGATGCATTGCGGACTTGGCTCGCCTTCCGAAATGTAGGCCAAGCACCCGGAATTTTCACGGCAGCAGCAGTTCTCCTCCTCAGTTGGCATTAGCTCGCACCGATTGCACGTGCACCAGGTGGAGACGCCGTCCATGCGACATGGTCCAGGCTCTTCATCCGTTGACTGGTCCTCCCAACTGCCGTCCGAAGCCCCATCGTTTTCGCGTGCTTGCCTTTCCAGTAGTTCTTCCTCGGTGTACTCGGGCTCGTACATATACGGCATTATTGTAGCCATTGTGTGGTAAAGAAAGTAAAATAATTTACAGAGATGGTACAGGTGTTCACAAGGCCTAGAAGCGGCGAATGTAGCTGACCAGAGCACATAAACGAGTCACAGAATACTCAAAGTAACACAGAGAGAGTAATGGAATCGAAAATCTGCTGCTGTGTGTTGTGAAACGGTGTGTTTATACTTATTGAGGAAAGAGGCGTCCTGCCATTTCCATGGCGACACTTCATTAGCTGAGGCGCAGCGATTGTTGACACGAAACGTGCTTTGGCGTTGGGAAATGGGCGGTACGCGTCTGCTGATGTCAGGGTCAGGGGCGGGGGATTTGATTTAGTGCCGCAAAAGCAGGTGAGCCAGGTCGATGGGGGGAAATGATAGGATTATCAGAAAATGGCGGCTGATTTCGAGTGCGTTAATGGACGAAAAGTCGGGTAAGGTCCATAGGAAAGTTTTCTACAATCTACCGAGTTATGCTTAAAAACACATAACCGAACCGTAGGGACAATAAAAAAAAAGTCCCGGAACTATCCTTTAAATCCAGTTATAACTTTTTTTTTCATTTTATGGACGCAATTCTGGCGAAATGTATATTATTGTAATATTCTTAGGTCCAAATCCTCATTCCTGTCGGGTCACTATATTTGATTTATTTCTATGACTTTTAGATACTGAATTATTAATATATTTATGATTCCCATTATTAACATTGAAAGCAGTCATCGTAATAAAATGCATTCGGTTTTCTCTCCGCAGTCCATATGTAAAACACTTTGGTTCGGTTTCCCTGAAATTGCATGTGGGATGTACACATTCAGATTGTATCTGGAGTCCTGGTCATTCTGAAGCTTGGCTCCTTCTCTGCTAAATACAAGCTAAATTGATAGGCCCCACCAATATTTTCTTCTGCAGTTGGTCTTCTCGTGAACCCCTGTGAAAACAGAATACATTGCATGATCCCTTACTGTCGCCAGATTTGAAGAGATGCACTCTTCACAGGAATTTGACATTTTGATGGAATTACACTGTCAACCTATTGGGCAGATCTGGTTTTGGAATAGTCAAGAAGACCACTGGAATGGATGGATTTAGCTGTATTTTAAAAGTTAATTGTTAAATTGTTAATTGTTAAAATAGTCCTCATGAATATAAAATACGTCTGAAGCCAAACCCAAGGCCTGTGCTTGAATTTTCAAAACAAAAGCATCTCATTTTAGTCTCAGCAGAGTTCATTTCATACTTGCAAAAACACAGGTCACATCTGAATGTATTGGCTGTGGTGGACCTTGTTTCTGAGGTACAGTCATTTGTATAAACACGTGTATCACTATTATGTGAATCCGTTAAGTTGAAAAGCGCTATCCTGCAAGAAGTGGTTTTATCATTCTTTACAATAATGTGACTTTTACAGTACACAGAAAATGACTTTTTTACATTATTTTAGGCAGCCTGCCCCCAATTTCGTTTTTGGGGCAAAGACCCAGTTGACCGCTGACTCATTTTGGCAGCACCCCTTTATCACCTCTTGACTTGTGTATAAACTTTGCACATGCATTTATAACATTACATAATGTGCCTTGAAGTGGCTTGCTGGTTACTGTGGGCTTAAGGAGTGTTAAGCAGTAAGGCACAAACAAAATTGAATCGGAGAAGAGAAAAATGTTATTTTAAGAAACGTGTGAAGATTCACTCTTTTCAAATGTCCTTGTTCACAAAGTGACCTGTGGACATTCAGTGGCTGTGTGCCAGTGCAAATGGTGTGCTGGCCCGCACACACTTATATAGTTCAGAATACGAGCCTCTGTGCAGGTGTTGAAAGCCATTTCACCAGGACAGGCAGATACATGGATTGTGATGATGAAATTAAAAAAAATATGTATATAGTGAGGCAACAGTGGTTAGGTATTCCCAGGGTCGTTAAAACATTCAGGGAGGATCCTCCCTTTCTATGCAATGTTCACCCCCCCCCTCACCCCCTCTGCACTTGGTGCCAACGTGCGCAGAGGGATGGGTGGTGACTTCATCCCACAGACAAGTGCATCCCTTCCCTCAATTTGTTCCCCTTTGTGAGTCACATGCAGATTTTTTAAACTTGCTCGTAAAAGGGATTTCTAAATAGGACCCGCGGTGTCAATATGTTCTTAGAAATGTCCTTGTATTGAAAACCTGACTGAACCTTTAGGAAGTTTTTCCCTCGCGCTGGAGTGCATAGGCCGATGTCACGTTGTTTGCCCTAGTCATTTTTTTAATAAAGGATCGATAAGGGAAAAAGGATCTTATAAATCTTTTTATTTACCATTGAACACCCATACATGTTGACTAATGCATGGGGGATTCCTCGTTTGCATTTCAAGTTTGGCTCTGTGACACCTGTGACTAGACCTTGCTTACTTTAAGATAACAGGCTCTAGGGCCATTGCCATTCATGTATGTTGCTTGACCCGTCTCGTTTAGCTACATAAGGAAATAGTTGTACACAACCTAATTTGTCTGTTTTCAAAATGTAGAAGAATTCCAAAGTAACCTTATGGATCAATTGGTCTTACATTTACTAAACTAAGAAATAATAGGTCCTATCCACATCTCAATTGAATAAAGACATTATGCATTTTAATGTTCATGCAAAGCAGCCTGTACTTTATCTCCCACTTAATAATGCTTGATTTTTTTTTCTTTTCTTAGGTTTGCTTCTGTTGGATGTGAAATATGTCACATTTGCATCACCAAATGACACAGTCGCAATGCACGATGGCGGCCTAAACAATGGGCAAATAACAACAACAAATCCACAGTGGCAGAACAACACCACCCAGGATTCTGGATCTTCAGCAACAAATCCACTGGGACAGAGCAACACCACCTGGGATTCTGGATCCTTGAAGACAAGTGGAATTATCAATAAACCAGACAACAGCGAAATTAACAATGCTTCGGATCCATTTAATACAACCCTTGCTATCTCAACTGCAGGCCCTCTGACAAACAACCAAACTGAAACTGTCACCCCTCTTTCCCAAGATGAAACCAAACTGCCTTCGAACCCGACAACCACTCCAGTGACGACTACACATAAACAAAGTAATGGACGCTGCTTACCGGCAGTGACTTTGTCTTATCTTTGCCAATTGCCTGTCACTTTCTCTTATTATTGCTTAATGTTGGTGTATTTTTTGGTTAAGTATGCAGCCAGGGAATTCTCCAGTACATACATGTTGACAACATGCATGCATTACACTTTGGCAAATGCCATAAAGCTTACAACAGTTTCCCTGATGCTCAAACGGCTGCAGGAAAAGTTGTAATTGTTAAGTAAGGCTGCAGTAGTGTGCTTTACAAATTAACAGCACAAAGTACCACAAACTGCTTCTGCGCAGTTCTCTTAACTCATCCCTTTCCCAGCATTTTAAGTTTCATCTTGACTACACGAAAGCCACTTAATTCTTTAACGGATCAAAAATGTGGTAGCCTTTAGAAATACGGGATATTTTGTTCACCCCCTTTTGCTAAGAGGCAGTGAAAAAGACAAAGGCCATGTACACAGAGCTCCTGGTGAGCTATATGTAATAATTGGTGTGAAATGGCAGGCTCCATCTTTGCAAACAAGATGGATGCCAGCAGCATTGGGTGCCTGCCCCTAAAACTAAAACTGATGCGAGATTGGATCCAAGCCCCTGTCTATCTTCGAGCACAAGGGCATAGCCTTCTGAATACCAGATGGTGGTTTCGGATAATTATAGGTGAGCAAACTCAAGAAATGAGCAAATTGTACAGGGGAATTTGTCACGTCCGTCGCCTTTAGTAGTCTCATTCAATGCACCAGCAAAATATATACCTCCTGCAGGTGGAGGGCAGATAATGTGAACCTATGATCTTAAACTCTCTGGTGAGTAATAAATAGTATATTAACACAAATAAAGTGGAATTAGAGCAGCAATCCCATAGAACCACTTCTGCTAATCTATAGTCACAGAATAAATTCTATAGGAAAACCGCCCAACATCTCATGTACATCAAATTACCACTCCTTCCTTAGAAAACGGACTCTGTTGCCCAAGTCACAGTACTTTGGAGTTATTACGCCATTCCTGCGGTATCAAAATTACTGTAGGGGAAGGAAGATATGATTCACCTACCCACTTCACCAGTTACCCAAACATATTCCTTCAATGATCATTCATCTTTCCAAATATATATAAACACTGTCAATGGGACACATTCTAGATCAAAAGGCTACCTTTCTTGGTCTATTTCCTGGTCCTACCGGATTAGATGCCCATCTTCAACAAAATAAATACACAGCATTCCTTGCTCGACACATCCGTCTCCCTATGCTTGCTCACCTTTTACATGTCTGCATTTAGGCATGGGGCACATACAGTCCATCCCTTAAGGCTGGGGTCTGCAGCCTGCAGCCCTCCAGAGGCTTTTAAAATGTAATTCCCACGCTCCTTCACCATTGACTTTGCTGGCTAGGACTGATGGCAGTTGTAGTCCAAAGCATCTGGAGAGTCAAAGGTTGCAGATCCCTGTCCTAGGGTAATCTGAAAGCCATAAGAATGGCATAAAGTGCACTCTTTTTTTCAACACTATTAACCAATAAAGATGTAGACACTTGAGCACTTGACTAATGCTCAGTGTGTCCAAGGAGGTGGCCAGTGGTACGAACAATGTGGATCTCTCCCCGCCTCGGATGTTCACAAGTTAGATCTGGCAAAGCTGATGCAGGCTCAATTGTGGATAGAAATTGGGGAGGCTTATTGAAGACAGCTGCAAGGTATTCCTCAATATTGATCTGCTGGCTTTTGAGGGCGTTGATACTGCAGAAAATGAATATTGCAGTTAGTGTCAGGTTGGCCCAACCAATAAGGTACCATCACCAACTGTCTCATTCGAGTCACTGGGAAGAAATATCTGCAATGTGGCCATGCCGTTGCGTAATTACACTCTGGTCTCAACTGACCAAACCTCCATTGAACTGTATCTAAAAACTCCATTGCTGCTCATTTAAAGAGAACTTCACCCCATTACGAAACACTTTCAGTTGAACCAGCTACAACACCAGGGCCGAAACTTCCATACAAATCAAGGCCTTCTGAAGTCCATCATTTTCTGCCTCCTCTATATGGAATCACTGAACAACAAGAGCCAACCACCTTGTAGCGACACCGCTTTCTTCTCTGATTATCACACCTGTGCTATCAGCGTCCCTCAGCACCATTGTTAGTTACCCATGCCTCCTACATGGCTGCCCCCGGGTTAGTAGAGAAAAGGTGCTTTAACCTGTTAACGACCTAGATTTTTCAATGGTATCTGCTGGCAATCAAGGTCAGACTGTAGAATGGTTCACAGTGAGGTGTTCAGACTGTAGAATGGTTCACAGTGAGGTGTCATCAATAGAGGCTGCCCCCTTAGAACATTAATTCTGGCCACTCTCCAAGCAATCCTGATCCAATCCAACTTCATATACAGGAGCAGTATGGCCTGCATGACCGTGCCCCTTGTCTTCAATTTCGTCACTGTTATCTTCACCCGATCACCAAATTGTTGCATTTCACTCTCATTGTTCCGAGCATCCATGAACTCAAGCCTGGACTCAAAGAAAGAGACTGATTTCTCTATTTTTTATTTTTTTGCACATGGCCTCAATGGTGGCCAGGAGTTCCCTAATTCCACTGACTATGCTATCACTGACTACAGGGACATCATTTTCACCTCCAGCCTTTCTTTGTGCACAGTTATGGGCCTCAACAAATTAAACACATCCTCTCTGGAGCATTGCCAGCCATGCCTGGGGCCAGAAGATAACTGCATCCCACCCTTAGCAGGCTAGATCTGAGAATGCTGTGTGCTAGGAACAGTTCCCCAATGGGCAGTCCACTCCCTTTCTTGAGATCTCTAGGGCATGGCTATTCCCAAATAGGAGCATCTGTGGATGTGGTGGCCCCGGCTAAACCCCTGCACGCCTCCAACAGCTTCCAACAGCTTGTCCCCATAATCTGCATCACCCCAGAGGTCTGCCTGCAGCACTTCAGCAAGGGCTCTCTAACAGGCCCTGCCAAGATTACACAGGCAGGCCTTCAAATTGTGCATTTGCCATCCACTGTAACATGAGTGGGAATAGACACGCCATCGCTTTAGGGAAGTAGCAGAGAGTGGGTCTCAAGGTGATCTTGAATTGCTTGACCTCGAGTAGCATCTTGGGCTGGAACCACACATCCAAGGGTCCACATCTCCAAATGAGGGGGGGCAGAGGAGTCTCTGATCTGTCTTTAGCCTTTCTGATCCACTTGATAATTTCTTTGGCCAATGTGTATGTCCAAGTGTCTGCGTTGTCCCATGTACAAATTAATTGAATCCTGAGGGAATCAGCAAGCACTTGATGGATCCAACTTTATTTGGGTGCTCAAATATATTCTCATCCAAGAGACCTGGGCCATGGACCCACTGGAGTTTCAAGGGTATCAGATTTTCTTGGTACCAGCATCTAAAGGCCACAGAGGAAGACAATTTGGAGGGTTTGCAATACTGTTGGATGCAGCATTGAATTGGCAGGCTGAAGCATGTGAATCAGGCTCTGTTGACCTACAGTAACTTAGCGAGGGGCATTATCTCCTGTTGTTTCATATTTACAATCATCCCGGTGTTATAACAGAGTCAACCACATTGGAGATTCTGCAAGGTCTTATAGAAAGGGGAAGGCAATGAACCAAAGAAAGTTATTATTATTTTGGCAGGTGATTTTAACCTGCAATTTGGGCCGCTGAAGCAGATGGAGGGCCTTTCGGATGACCTCGATGAGGTGTGGGATGTTCTGGATTTAAGATCCACCTCTCCGAAAAGGAAACCCCCAATGCAATTGAGACCACTAGAATCTTATTTGGGCTTGGATTGAGAGCCTGCAATGGCCGACTGGGTGGAAATCAGCTGGCCAAAGGTACTTATTATGGGCATCAAAGTTCTTTACATATAGATTTTATTTTAATTTCATTGAGAGACTCGGTTATGGTACATAACTTTGAGGTTCTGGAGCAGTGAGTGATCATAAACCAATTATTATTTCCCTTAGAGTCCTCCCCGATTCTAAGCATAGCCACCAACCTCAAATAAACACTTCAGAAATAGCTGTAATGGGACATGTCCGTCACGTCATCAAATGGGCTAATTTGAGTACTCCTGCACATAAATCTGAAATTTACAATAACCTGTTATGTGGATTGGTAAATTTGCTCGGAAACGAGATCCATGATGTGGAAATGATGGATGGCTTTAATCAGTTGATCCTTGATCTCCACATTTAAGTGACTAAATCCAGTTAATTAATTCCGAAATTAAGTTATTAAGCACAACTCTTGGTGTGATGCAGATTGTAGGTCAGAAAAATATGAGCTAATGAGCTGTACTGGGATCTGTAAAATGCATTTGGATGAGCTTTGTAGCAATTACAAAGCTATCTTAAAGAGGAAAAAAGATGTGTTTGTGAAGAATAAGTGGACAGGACTTATGCTGGTTATTAGCCAGGGAAATACTAAAAGGTTTTGGGAATTAGTGACAAGGGGTCTGTGGGTGGGAATGAAGTTACCGGCAACATAACCCCAACAGTATGGAGAACCCATTTAATGGAATTGTACGAGGATAATTCATCAGAGGTTGAGCCCCATGGAAATCTGATTAGCACATCACAAGGCAATGATAATCAGTTAATAGAAGGGATTCAGCTTCAGCTAAGTTTAACTGAGGTCCAGAAAGCCATTAAATCACAGCAAGGTAGGAAAGCACCGGGCCCGATTATTTCCCAATCGGCCTATAGAAAGATGAAATTATTATTTGGGCTAACACGTTGTGGTGATGGTTTATTGCAGTAATATGTTTGTATTCAGTTTCATCTTCTTGGCAGTATGCAACAATTGTCCTCATTTACAAAAAAGGGGGAAGAGAAAACCCAGGGAACTTTAGACCCATCTCTCTACTGCATAGTGCAGGCAGAGCTTTTGCTAAATCAATTATTTTGCATCTCCAAGACTGGTCTATTGAGAAGGATATCATCAATCCCCTCCAGACAGGAAAAAGTACTTTGGACAAGAGTTTTCATGTGTTTCTTCTGGTCCAAAAATACACTGCTTTGAGGAGATCAAAATGTTATGCAACCTTTATCGATCTTAAGACTGCATTCATTGGTGTCTCCAGGCCATGTGGAAGGTCTTGGCCAGTAGAGACATTCCCAATCATCTTCCAAACATAATTTAACAGTTGTATTCAGATAACAAAGCAGCGGTTCAATTGGGTTTGGGGGTAGAAATCACTGAGCCCTTTCCCGTCAGGTGAGGGGTAAGGCGGGGCTGTGTGCTTGCTTCTCTTTTGTTTTCCATCTATATATCTATATTGATGAAATAATAAGAACATTACGCCAGAATTGCTGAGATCAACTTATGTTGGGGGCAAATTACGTCCCAGCCTTATTTTTTGCAGGCGATCTAGTGATTTTGGCAACATCCCTTATGGGTCTGAGAACAACTTTGAACGTGTTCTTAAAAGAATGTGAAAGGCTACAGCTTGTAATTAACATTGAAAAGATCAAACCTCTGATGTTTCGGCCAACATTCTCAAAAACTCAGAAAATTAATGTATCCATTATTGTATTTGTATTTATTGATTTATTAAGCGCCTTACGCCGAAGCGCTGTACAATTGAACAACATAATACATAAACAAACAATAACAGCTAAAGCAAATACATAGTGAATCATTCAACAAAAACAGTGAAAAGAGCAATTAACTGAGGGGGATAGGTAGGGAAGGGGAGAGGGAGAGGATGGGAGGGGAGTGGTGATGAATGGTAGGAGGAGGGAAGGGGGAGGGTGAGAGGGGAGTAGGAGAGGGGGGGGAGGTAGTTAGGGGAAAGAATAAGGAGGGGGGAATCAGGAGGGGGGAGGAGCTTCAGGGAGGGGAATGGAGGAGGAGAGATTTGAGGGAAGTGCGGAATGAGGCAAGGGTGGGGGTAGAGCGGATAGCAAGAGGGACAGAGTCCCAGTGTAGAGGTGCTAGGAGTTGGAAGGAGGGGAAACAGGAGGAGGCACAAGGAGAGAGAGGAACAGTGAGAAGGAAATGGTCAGCAGACCGAAGGGGACGGGAGGGAGAGTAGAAGGAGAGAATGGAGGAGAGATAAGGGGCAGCAAGGCCATGGAGAGATTTGAAGACAAGGCAGAGAAATTGAAATTAACGGCAAAACTCTTGAGCAAGTTTGTTACTTTGATTGTTTGGGCACTCACTTTGCAGACAATGGTCATTGAATGGAGCAAGTGGCCAAATCTTGCACTAACTTGGCAAAATATATTGGGGCAATCAAGACGTTTTTTGCCAGCTGTGGAAGAGGTGCAGTAACTCTGAACTGTATAGAGCCCAAGAGAAAGCAGCTGCCCTGTCCTGGATAGATATTTGGGGGTATATAAACTATGAAAAGCTCCAGGTGGCCGAACACCTACTTCTTAAGCATCTTCTAATGCTCCATTCAAGATGTCCAAATGCGCTGATTCATTTGGAGCTTGATCTTCGACCAATCAGGGATGAACTGGACTTAAGACCAGTGTTATAGTGGCTCAGAATCTTTGTGTCTCCCAACCTCACAGCCTATACGGAATAACTAGCCCACATTCTGAACATGGAGGGTGGAAGATCATTGCCATGGATGATGCATGTTAAACAAGTTTTACATGATTTAGACCTGGACATTCTGTGGTCAGATCCATCATCTATTAGCAAATCTTGTGTAGCTTTGCTTAAAAAGGAAGCCCTTGACCATTAAACAGGCAGACTAGTGGAGGCGTGTAAACTGCTTAATGCAAGCAGGGAGGATCTACAATGTAAAAAAGAGCCTGACTGTGTGAAAAATATCTGGATGAGGTACAACCCTCTATAGCACAGTCCCTTTATTTAAAGACACAATTTAACATCATTAATCTTGCTTGTCTTACAAGTGGTTGGACGGCACAGGGTGATGCCACATGCCCAGTATGTAGACTGGATAGAAAAGCAGCCTTGCACTTCCTTTTTTATGTAATGGTTACAGGGGTTTGATAGAACGCTATCTAAAGCCTTTGCACCATGTTGCTAATATACGCTTTGCTAACCAGCCCCTTTTATATATTAAACGTCAAATCTCAGCATAGTGTGTTGTTTGAGCAAATACATTCATAAAGCTTAGCTATGTAGAGCTAAAGTCTTAACCATAAAGCCATAAAACACACCAAATAAATAATATGGCAATCTACCCCCGTCTCCCCTGGAATTGTTTTAGAACAATTGTTTGCTGTATACATTTTATTGGTTTTACCATCCTGGTTTTAATTTTATATTTTATATTACTGGGGATAGATTAACCCTAATCAATAAATGGCATGATTAACTCTGAGGAGTACATTTATTGGGCACCACTATATTGCTTATATTCATGATCTGTATTCCTTCATTTGACAAGTGTACCACCCCAGTGAAACTCCCCAATTGCCACTGTCTTGGTAGAGCGGGTAGCACCCAGCGAACGCCGGGTGCTTGGAGCCAGAAGCGAGAGCACCACAGAGCCCGCTCCTGCCTCACTGGGTAAGTGACAAAACAATAAAAGTAGTGTTATTTCAATGGTAGCCCGAAGGCCTCCACCTTTCCTATATCGCTCATGTCTCTTCACAGCGCCAGACTAGAGGCACACTCAACATGGTATTCTTTTCCCACTGATTATATCAAGCCAGTTCCCTTGGCTGTGGTTTCGCTAGATAGTAGGTAGGGATAGTGGAAATCCCATTCATCCATTCATGCGCGTCATTTGACGAGGCATTTGGCTATTTTTGTACAACCGGAGTGGCTCATTCCAGTTTAATGACTGTCCATCAGCTGACATTTTATTGGTTTTTACAAGCTGAGGGCATAATCATATACAACACCAAAACATACTATAAGCATATCTGGTGCAGTACATACAACAGATGTACATATTTGTAACAATAAATCACTTGAGTCACCTCCTAACAATATTACCTAACAATATATTTAAACAATTACTAACATTTTACATAATAATATTGGTGGGTAGACGCCTCATTGGAGTCATGGTCCAACGCAGCCGACGGGATGATGGTTCAGAGTCTGATTCCGGATCTCTGAACAGAATCAATTTAAGAGTCGGTTTTGAGAGAGCATGGTTAAGGGTATGGTTACCCCTCCATGGCTACAACCGTCATTAACCATACATCTTGGTTTAGTCATCTGTTATAAGGAACTCCATCATTCTCTTCGTGCCTTAATGCTGAGATCTTGATGCCTTGCAGATCACCAATTAGACTGGGTGATTGAGCATGTCTTGCAAGCGATTTACGATGCCCATCTTCATCTGCCTTTTCTCTCAGCTCGATCTTGGTGTGTCAAAACCAGTGCAGTGTTTTGTTTTATGAAAGGAAGCAACCACAACTTCATAACAAGGTTTTGTTGATCCAGGAAATACCTCAGCTGGAATTGTTTGGTTTCAATTTACCATTACTCTTGGCACACCTATCTACCACACCATGGTCAGCATAGATGGAGATGTTATACCCTTTGTGCCTACTCTGTGAGAAACTCATGGTGACAAGTAAGACAGACACAAGAAAGCACAGTTCAAAAGTGTTTATTGAACAATGGAAGTGTTATGCAGGTTGGAAAAATGCTTAATATGAACCTAAATCTAAGATGGGGACAGGTGTCGACCATCTAATGAAAAATAAGGCAGTCCTAGTGGTGTCAAGTCAAATAAAAGGGGCCTATACTAAGAAAACCTATTGCCAATCCCTTACGCTAAATACAAAGGGTGTGGAATAGTTTTAAAGAAAAAAGTGTCTGTAAATATGTCAGGATGCAGTAGCTTGGAACTCCCGTCCCCACGTCTGAAGCACGGGTAAGATGGGTGATTGGAGCACAGCACACACTCGAGCTTACCGAGCACAAGTTAACAGTTGCAATGGCAGTTCTCCGGACCGTCAATGGCCAAGTCTTGTTTCCTTTTAGAAAGTCTCTCGCCTCTGGGCCTGATATGTTCAAACAACAAAAACAAAAGTTCCTTTAAGAAATAGTTTGTTCCCAATATTCGTTAGGTGATGGGTTCACCCTGGCTCCCCATCTTCTGGGCTGACCCTTCTCAATTGTTATCCAGAGTTCAGACGGGGTGATTGCTTCACCCTGGGGTCCCCCTCTTCTGGGCTGACCCTTCTCATTTCGTATTCCTTAACTTTATATGTCAGTCCTTTTTATGAAGTTTGGATGATAGCTTCAACCCTGGATCTCCGTCTACCGGCTGGGACCCCTCTTGACTGCTAGTACTTGGGTGATAGCTTCATCTCAGGCATCCCTCATTCGGGTTCACTCTTGCCGGCTCTTTGACTTCTGCTTTCTCTTTTCTCATTCCGGGTTGACAACTTTTCACCCTTGGATCCCCTCCGTCGGGCTCCGATCCCTCTTGATCCTTAGCCTCCTTTCATCAGGTTTACTATGGCTCTTAAACAGGGAGATAGGGGCTCACCCCTCTTTACTTTCAATGTTCTCTTTTATATCTTTTATACAGTTAAAAGGTTTCGGGATTCACTTCCCTTTCTTTCACAGTGCTTGTAGATCAAAGTCCTTCGATTGTACCAGGATTTTGCTTGACCCTCTATATGACCACTTTGTGGAACTTCCCTCCTGTTTATCGGCATAGGCTTGCCCCGTGTACCATTTACATCTGCTGCAGGACACTTGAACTATTGTTTGTGGTCTTAGGCTCTTTTCCACAAAGGTTCCCTAGGACTGGGATAAAAAGGGCGAGGTCACTTGTCTCTGTGTCGCCTTTCCCCTTCGTTTGAACTGCCGCCTGGTAGCTGTCTTGTTGTGCTGTCTGCTGTACTCGCCTTGCTCGTCTTGTGCTCTTTGGCTCCACCTTTTATCCTTTTGGGGAAAGGAAAGGGCCGTCATGTGTGTATGGCTTAAGTCAATTGCAGACTTTGCCTGACCCTCGGGTCAGGACATGTCAGGTAAATAGGCTTATTACAAGTCCATTGTCTATCACAGTTACAAAAAGTATTTGTATTGAAAAAAGCCGGTGTTGGAGGTTTTGAGTGTCCTATGGGGTAGGATGGGGAAGGTTTGCGAAGTGGACGAGAATTGCCATGATGCAGAATAGAAAATTGGGGATCGTGGGACCAGTAGTATTCTGTCATAGGAGATTGGCGCTTCAAAAGATGATGGCGTAGTCGACAGGGTTTGGTGTGTAAGTGGAAATAGCGGGGTTTGTGACATGAACAAAGGGGATTGTGGGAATCATAGTGTTTTGTCCGATCAGGTTGGGAATGTGGAAAATGCTAATCAGAGGGATGGGAAGAAGAAAGATGGGGAGTATTTGAATGGAGACTGGTGAAAAAATGATTCTGGGAGTTAAGCTTTTTGGGTGTAACAGGGTTTGGGACCTTAGAGGGTTGATTACTTATGGAGGGGGTGTTAGATCAGGGCAGGAGGGTTGGTTCTGACAGGTGGCAGGGAGGCAGATGCAGTGCAGCCCATGAATGCCTCAGATATCTCGCCCTCCTCTCCTTCTGTGGTAAGATACTGCGTCTCTCTTTGGGCATTCTCCTGAGCATAACCCAGGGCTCCCCTACCCAGGTGATCTTTTCCCGCTCGTCTGCCTTTCGGATCGGGATAAGAGAAGGTCCTCCCTTTCTTGGCCGCCTGAATAAGGGACTTTTGAGGTTTGCTAGGTGAGATACCCTCAGGTGTTTCACAACCCCCAAACAGACTCCTTCTATACAGAAATCATCCGACAGGGATAGTTATCAGTGGGACCATGCAGAGATAAGAGTCACCAGGACTGAGAAGGGTTAAGACATTCATAGTTACTCCCGGTGTTTAGCAGGGCTTCATTGAATTTCATCACTTTGACATTCAGAGCACTGGGTAGAATAGAAATCACATTGTGTCAACACCGGTCTTGGGCATTTGTGATGCATTGTCTTAATTGAACAGTCAGATTCCCCAGGTCTGCACCAGTTCTAAGTCAGCTGCTAGGCGTCGGCCGAGGCAGAATTCCAGCACCGAACAGATGGAGGGGAACAGAGAGGGGACCACCAAAGCAGGGGCATACACAGAAAGGTCCCGGCTCGCATCCAGAGTTGGTGCCAACCCCAGGGGGCATGCTGCATCCAGTCACGCTGTGTGCCCAGCCCAGACCTGCTTCGTGCACCAGCCCGACTGACCCAGCCCGACTGACCCAGCCTTTGGAGACAATACCTATCCTGAAGTTACAGATCTGACTTGCCGACTTCCTTACTTGCATTGTTCCACATGACAGAGACTGTTCACCTTAGAGACTTGCTGCGGATATGGGTACGGCCCGGCACAAGATTTACACCATCTCCAATGGATTTTCAAGGACCAGTGAGAGCTCACTGGACGCTGCTGGAACTGCAACGCTTTCAAGGCTCGGGCCCCTCTCTTGGGGCGAACCCATTCCAAGGTCCCCTGCCCTTCACAAAGAAAAGAGAACTGTCCCCGGAGCTCCGGGCAGTTTCTCCAGGATCGTTAACGTTACTGTTCTGCATGCAGCAAGGGTGCCAGTCTCTGCCACTCTGGGTTCAGGGATCTGAACCGACTCCCTTTTCGATTAGCTGAGGGCACTCACCCATCATTTAGGACCGACTGACCCATGTTCAACTGATGTTCACATGGAACCCTTTTCTAGTTTCTTTTGAATATTTGCTACTAACACCAAAATCTGCACCTGGGCCGCCTCAACCCAGTCCCTCACTCCAGACTTCCGTGCGCACCACAGCGGTCCTCCTACACATCACAGCATAGCCCCAGCAGCACTGAGAGCCGGAGATGGCCAGATATGGGCCTGACATTACCACGCCATGCATTTTCAGGGCTATCTCCCTTGCCCCATGGACATTGGAAAATTGCTGCCAGGGTGCTCTAACACTCTTTGCCAGAGCAGAGAGACATTTGTCACCCTGGGCCTTCCCAGCCGGCCCGAGCCGGTCACGTAGGAAATACGCCCTGCAGGGGCTGGGGATCCGCCATTCCTGGTGACTGACCTGCCCACTGTGCTGAATCCTCCGGGCGGACTTCATGGACCCCACCTATATACCTATTCATGGTTTCGCACTTTCTGGTAGTTCTTTTCAACCAACCCTTACAGTACTTGTTGGCTATCTGTCTCGTGCCCGTATTTTGCCTTAGATGGAGTTTACCATCTTCTTTGGACTGCATTCTGAGCACCTTGACACCCAAGCACCCCAACGACGGGGCCACTAACAGCTGAACACCTGCTCCCGCTTTCACTCTCTAACTCTGGTTGCCCTCCTGGGGCCCTCTTCCTTCGCCTTCCTGTGAGGAAAAAACCTTGGTGTCATCTTCGACACCACTCCTCCCCAGAGGTATTCATCCTTTTCTCACTTTCCCCCAGAAGCTAACTGTCTCCAGAGTCCTGGTTCTCTCTAGGCTGGACTATTGTAGCAGCCTCTTTCTCAATCTGCCTTCCCTGACTCTCCACCCTCTGCAACTAATCCAGAAAAGGACTGCAAGACTTATCCTTGGCCTCAAGCCCAGGGCCTGTATCTCTCCTGCCCTGAAATCTCTCCACTTGCTCCCGATGGCTGCAAGGATCAAGTTCAAGAACCTCTGCATTGTCCACAAGGCTTTTTGGGGCAGGGGCTCGAACTACACCCAACTCTCTCTTCCAAAATACCTTCCTCCTCTAGCCCTTTGATCATCTACCTCCAAATCTCTAAGGGTCAGATGCTTCTCCAGGCAGAGAGTGGGGGGTATATCTCTCTCCTCTGGAGGTGCCTACCTCTGGAATGGCTTCCTTGCCCCTCTTATACTTGTGCCGGACCACCTGAAGTTTCGGAAGCAAGGCAAGACCTTCCTTTTCTCCTCTGCTTTCTCTCTCTCGTTCCCTTGCTGAACTGCCTGTCTGAGACACCGACTGGTTGCTGGCTACCTTCAGACTCTCACTGGGTACCAGGCTCCTCCATGATCAGTCTCCCTGCACTGCCTCCAGGCCTACCGTGCACTTAGGGGCCATCACTTTAACCTCTACAGTCTCCTGCCTCCCAGCACTTACCCAAAGCCGCTCTGCCCTGGCTACACTTACTCAGAGCAATTCTGCCCTGGCTGCACTTCCCCCATACCCCTCCCTTGCACTCCCTCATTTCGCTTGCCCCTACATTTTGCATTGCCAGACTTGCACAATATGTATGACACAAGGCCTAGTAAGATTGTTTGTCTTGTCCTCCCTCTGTCTTCCCTCCCTTGTCTTGTCGTGCCTAGAAACACTTGCGTACAGACGCATTATATATAACTTAGTTCATATTGTATCATGTCTGCGGGGTGAGCCTCAGTCAGAAGAACTTGAGCCCCCTGAGCGATGCTGGGGAACTGATTTTCTGTATGCAACATTTCTCGCCCCCTCCACTGGGCAGGGCTTCAGCGCTGGGCTCTTCCCTCTTCACTTGCCATTACTGAGGGTATCCTTTTATTCTTCTTATTAGTAATATGCTAAATTCAACAGGTTGTCACGTCTGATCTGAGGTCCTAGTCGGGCAGGCAAAGCTATGGCCACCGGCCTCTGGACAGGGGATGTCGCAGGTGGAGGGGAGTTGCTCCAGAGGCCTCTGGGTTGGCCGAGTGTGCATTTTCCTGATCTGTGCTGATGCCCACCTGGGGAGAGGTTGCCGGCCGGATTTGGTTGCAAGGCCTGCGCTCCAGAACCACCCTGTGCAGGCAGCCGTGGGACACCACAGACAGACATACGTGACATTGCCAACTGTGGCATCCTTTTTCCATAGGCTCCTCCTTTTGATTTTTGGGACAATGTTGGGCCAAATGACCTGTCTCCATACAAGAAAAGCAGATGGGTGGTCACGGTTTAATCCCTCTGGGTTTCTGGGTTCTTCCTTAACCTTAATATCTTTTTTCTTTATTTCTACCCTCTCTTTCGGGATTCACTCTCGTGTTTTAGAAAGTCCACCTTGTTCTATTGTCAGGTTTTGTGAGTGGTAGGTTGGTTTTTGATCTTTTCTATCTTAATTTTTGTATTATGTATGGAAATGTTTTATTGCATCCGAATGATTTTGGGCAGTCTCGATAGCCGGTTTAGGGTCGGGCAATTTAGTTGCAATACGGCTTTCCGTAGAAAAGGTGGTAACGAGTGGTAAATTGTTGCAAGGTGATAGTTTCTATGAACTCCTCTAGAGTGTTAAAGCCGACAAATAGGGAAACAGTGTTTTTAATTAATTCTACTACTTTTGTGGGTGGGGTCTCACTGGGGTTTAATCTGATGGACCTTCGTGCTGGATGATCCAACACTTCAAGATGAGTAGCAATTACTCTGGAGATGGAGATGCAGATTTTATTCATACATCATTAATCGAAACGACTTAGATAGTTAGCAAAAGGAAGACTGTTTTAATATCAATTATCTAAAACAGGGAGCATAACGAACAGCAACAAGCTCGATCGATCCTCTTACTCAATTCATTTTAGTAAAAACTAAGACTTTATGCATAATAATCATCATCACTGATGTCTAACCTACGTATTACCAACATCATCCTACGTGGCAAACTACAAAAACCTATGTGAGTGGATGATTGGCTCTGAGTAAACATCTAAGTATACGATCCATACTAGTCTAAAGAAGTGTGAATGTGTGATTGGTTATTTAACATCCGGTGGGGCAACTAAGCCTTCCCCTAAAAATGATCACTACGAACGTCACTAAATACACAACGTACCATTGGTTACACAACTATAGGACCCCTAATTGCGTGGTCCTCTGCAATTAGTTGGCACTCTAACCTCTGTCAATGCTTTTCCACCTATGTCTAGCAGCAGGCAGGCAGGCCATCCAAGTGCTAGTGAGGTCACTTTAACATTAGCTTCCCACCAATTAGCATATCAATCCATCACCGCCTCAGTAGTCTACTGGCAATTAGGCTTTGAAGCTTGTCCTTGAGAGTGTTCTTAGCTCTGGGAAATTCAGGGAGTGAAGGCACACTCTGCCTTCATGCGTAGGTGTGACCATCTCGTTCGTCCAACTTCATCCTTCCACGTGACTGGAGACCATTGAATCGAGCTTCTAGTGTATTAAAATACTATTTTTTTTAATAGACCTCTGACGTCTTCCTTGTTCTGCTCATGCCTTCTGAACATGAGTTTTGTTCTTTCACACGTTTTGTATCCAATACCAGTCTACTCCAGTCTTGATAAGACCTTGGCTTCTTTGGCTCGTCCAGCCCTGTTTGCTGAGATTCACTTTGTAATTCTATTTGCTTTTTCAACTGCGACACACTGAAAATTAGGCTTTCTCTCTGCCTTTTTGTTAAAGCCCAGCACTGCCATATTGCATAGTGGAAACATCCATCCTTCACTTATCCATATCCATATATATATATATATATATATATATATATATATATATATATATATATATATATATATATTCGCGCTTGCCGCAATCTATTCACTATAAAGCTTGAGGCTAGCTTCACAATTACTTTGCTTGCTTGCGTTTCTTTTGCATCTGTACACGTGTAAAATAACTTGATGTCTTCATCAATTCTGTGCCATAAGCTTCTTCACCTTGATCCCAAGACGTCACCCATCCTTGATGCTATCTTGATGCCTTTTAGAATATCTGCATTCTCTGGGCTCTGCATCTCCTAGGTACGTCATTTCAGCTCCGCATGACGTCATCTTTCTCCTTTACCGTTCATTTGCTCTGCTTCTTCAGGAATCTCATTTAAACTACCATCATATTTCCTTGTGTGCAGGTATGGTTTCCTCAATGGGAATCTTGCCTCTTAGATTCTCTTAGGTATTGGTATTCTCAAAGGTACTGCACGGTTTTCATACTCTGCCCTTTGTCGTTTCAACTGCTCAGTGTATGTCATATACTCTGGCTTCCAATCTATAGGTAATATGGGCGGGGCGGTTGAGGTACGGGTACTTGGTTCCTCCTCTACACTCCCCCCTCTGGGCGATTCATCGACCACTCTCACATCATCCTTCTCATTCAGTCATCCTGGTCTAAATATAGACTTCTTTGGAATCCATATCTTTATGACACCCCTTAGGCATCCTGCCATTTTCACATGCTCATCTTTATTCCATGTCATAAGCTGGCACGGTCCACTTGGACTAGAATAGATCCATCTCCCTGCATACTTCTTATGATTCTCTGGATACAGGAACTTTGCCCCCTCAGGTGCATGGATACTGGCCTTCACAAAATCTCTGATTTCTTTATCTGTCAGGTCTTTGGGCTTCCATCCTGATTCAACATTGATCATGATCTTTATCCCCATGGCTTTCTTTGCTGTCTTTTTGCATTGTGAGATTATCAACTTAATCGCACAAAATCCAAGCAATATCATCACTATCAGGGCTCCAAGAAACTTGAAAATGTCTGCCATCCATTGTGGAACCCAAGAAATGAGTGATCCAAACCAGCGGTGATCAGCAATGTCATCTACTTTGTCTAACATTTGACCATGGAGCTTCGTCAGCATGTCTATGGCCTCTGTCAAGGTTTCATTCTCATCATCATGAGAAGGTATAAATGTGCAACATGATTCTCCAATTTTTTCACAAACACCTCCATCCATAGCTGTAATCATATCCAAGACATATCTGTTCTGGAAAGTCATCAGTCTTATGGCTCTCATCTCTTCTCTGATTGCGTTGAATCCCTTTATAGTTGTGTTGATCATCAGTAGTAATTCCCATCTGTGATCTGTAGCCATTTGGTATTTGCTCCAACCTGGATACTCGGCATAAAGACCAACGTGAAGACTGATGCAGTCTGGCTGAACAATCTGTGCTCAAATGGGATAGCATCAAAAGCTTCTATCGACTTGGCTGAGAAATAATTCTCTCTCTTCATCCTCGTCATCAGCTCCACAGATCTCTTTTTCCGCAGGTGACAATCTGCTTTCGGGAAACTATCAAAATTCAGATCACTTTTTGGAATCACCAATGCTTCAACATGGATATTCACTAATGAACATCATCCTCCCCAATCCTTGCGTAGCTTCATGTATGCCCTGGATCCACAAGCCCAATAGTGATCCATGATTACTGCTGTTCCATGTATCATTCCTGGTGCATCAAAGATTCTACCACAGTTCTGATTCTCTCCAACTTTTTTGTGCCATTATTTCTAAAGTGCATTTTGAACTTTCCAGAGGCACTATCTGCAAGGGTCCACCTCCGTCTTCGACCCTAGTCAGTAGCTTAGCAAGTCTTGGCCACAATTACTTGCAGCCATTCTGTGCCATATCAATGACCGGTTCATAACATCCAATGACCACCCAGGCTCTGCAGATGACCACTCCTCCTTCCCATCCATCTGGTGATAACACTGACCCCAGATTTGCATTTGGCCTCTGTTCTTCCATCTACTAATTTCTTCCGCAGATTTTCCTGAACTCTCAAGTTTCTTGTTCACCTCCCATCTAATTCCAGCTCCTTTTACTCCATGCTTCTCATATCTGATCACATGATTCTTTGTGTGTTCTCTGTCTCTTGTCTTTGTATCTTGTACATAACCATCTTCATCTGGGTCTGTCCATTGAGTTGCCCATTTGAGGTAGGCATCTCAGCCCATGAACTGGCCTCTTGTTTTGCAAAGTGCTATGTGCGAAAGACAATGTGCTGTCTGGACATCTATTTCAATAGCTATAAAAATCTTGGATTTTCCCATGCTGTAAGGCAGGAGTGCACACACAAAGCATTCCTCCTTCGAAGTCCTTCTCCCCACTTCTTTCTTGTGTTGGTACCAAATGTTATTTCCCAGGTGAGCTGTGCTGTCCAAGTAATCATTTAGCTCGGAATCATCTTCTGCAGTACTTCTTTTAGGTCTCATTCTTCTCATGTGACTTTCCATAATCATTACATGAAGTGTGTTAGCATAACTTCTTCTAACTGGATCAATTATAGGCACACCTATCAGTGCTCTCTGAGTAGGAGAAAGTTCATAACGTCTTATCTTCTCAGCAGACGATTTAGGCATGAAAATGTCTTGCAAAATCTCCATGTTTGTCTTTCTTTTGGGAATCATCCCTGGGTCATTTATCATAGGACCAGGTATACTTGCATGCATTATCTGTGTAGGTTCACTTCCTAACACCTTCTTCTCCTGTCTGTCTTGTAAAGCCTGTGTCTTATGTCTAGAAAGAGTCTTTATGACACTTCTTGCATGTGACTGATTGCTAAGAACTTTTATCTCTGATTCAGGCAAGGTATCATCTTTCTTTGGAACAGGAGGAATACCTACTTAGGGTCTGGGCTGCCTAGTAGTTGCCACGATTGCACCTTCCTTCTGACAGGAAGATTCACTGGAGTTTTAGCCCCATGAACATCTACATATTACGATGTGCATACTGTGAGTGAAAGCAACACTATAATGAACGGAATGCAAGCATTAATTATACACAAGTAGGATATCTTACAGCATTGATTCTGTGGATAACCTGGACGTCTCTCTGCATCCGGCATTATGATATTACTATTGACCCCACCCATTTGTTTTGCCTAAGGAAGGAAAAAGTCAACTTTAATACATCACCATTATATACTGTTTCTGGAAGCTTGTTAATTCGGCTCAGCAATTTGTCCTAGTTGATCGAGGACACAATCCTCAAAAATCTCCTTGTATCAGTTTTTATCAGATGAAATGTAGGTGTCTCTCCAGCAATTAATAAAAGCAATATCAGTAAGTCTAGATAAGTTTAACGATGTACACTAGCTTGAATCTGATTTAGACCAGATGACATGATGAAATTCTTTCAGTTTGAGACAAAAAGTTCTGTTTTACCAGCAACCTCACGATCTGTCCCTCGAGGGAAAATTTCACTTTGACCTCAGAGTTCTTGCACAATAAGCGTTCACTTGTAGTACAATGCCTCTGAAGATTTATCTCAATGCTGCATTATTTCTCGGGTCACTTAGGAATGTGTGCATATCAGTGTGCCTTCAAAAAGATGCAGATATTCTTCAATCAGACGATAGAAACAACACTGACTAGTCTATGTGCGTCTTCAATGGATAGGGGCATTTGCACTTTCCCCACTATATTCTGGTAGCTGCAAGATTTGCTCAATTATTGCTGTGAATAGTCTCCTTACGATGAGGCCATTCTTAGGATCTTGCAGAAAAACTCATGCACAAGTAGTTCTCCCAACGTAATTTGTATTACAGTGCAAAATGAAGACAAAAATCTTGAATATGATCCTTGAGACGTTGCATTGGGCAATACCATATGTGCTCCCAAACAGGAACTCAGTGTGGAATGAATCAGGGTACTGCACCCTTTTCCAGTTTTCGAAAATGAATGCAGAGTTTGGCATATTTCTCTTCTCATCAAGGCTTAAATCATGCCTTAGTCCAAAGTCAATGACTCTAGTGGCTTAAAGAACAAAAGATCTTCTCTTAACCCTGAAATGACTGTACAGAGTCTTTGAATCAGCTTCCCTTCACTCTTTTACAAGTGGATAAAAAGAGTGTCCCGAACCAAGCCACAATTCACCAAAATCTTTGTCTTCACTTGACAGCTTCTGCGTCCATTTTCCTTGTCATAGATCTAGTCTGCACGTGCTAGGTTCTTCCCCAATGCTTGCACTTGCTTCCGGTAGGGGTGGGGGCAGAGGGGTTTCTCCAGCATAAATGTTGATGTCTTCTAAAAAAAGTCCAAGCTTGCCTGCCCTGCATTTGACTGCAGACAGCCTGACAATAAAAGAACCGTTGAAGCAGGGTTTGTCCCACTTTTTCCTTGTGTGATTTCAGATTAAAACCACATCCCCGGGGAACAGTTTGTGAACACGTAGTTCTTTAGATTTGTCTGTTGAAGCATATCCTTCTGTGTTCCGTACTGCCCAACACCCTTATCACTCCAGCTGGCCTGAAATAACAGAAGTACTTTGAGTCACGTAGCTCTATTCCTAACATTTCAGAGGTAGGTTGAGCATCACTTCTAACTCTGGATGGAGGCGTGAGTGGTGTTCTCATTCGTCTCCCTGTCACAATTTCATGGGGGGTGAGATGGGGGTCTGAACCTGGTTGGTTCCTTAATGCATGTAATGCCAGTGGTAGGCAATGCAGCCACCCTTTCTTCAAAGTAAGCTTCAACTTGGCTATCCTTTCTTTAAGCAAGCCGTTGAGCCATTCACAGATTCCATTTCCTTGTGGGTGATAGGCTGAAGAAAACTTGTGCTTTATACCAAGCAACAAGCTAATCTGCTCAAATGTCTGATTCACAAAATGGGGGCCATTATCTGTCCTTATTATTTCACTTACTCCCCATCTAGGAAAGACTTCTCGCACCATTAATGTTGCTGGACAGGTAGAGTCTGGGTGTGTACACAGACCAGCCTCAATCCATCTTGAAAATGGAGTAACCACTACAATCATGTTTCTGTATCCATTACATACTTGCAACATGTCGACATAGTCGATGTTCAAATGCTAAAAGGCGCCATTGGGTTTCGGGATTACTCCCCTAATTGTGCACAGTGAATGCCCAACCATACATTTCTGGCACACAATGCAATTCACTACATATAATGCAACGTGCTCTAACAAATTTGGAACAAACCAATCCTCTGCAATAGTTGCATTGAGGTTCTCTCTAGTTCTGTGCGCAGGGTAGTGTAGCTGCTCCAGCTTCACCCTTAATAAGGCTGCAGGGATCACCGGTTTACAAGTGCTGTCTTGTCACCACAATGCTTCAGAGGGGTTTAACGAACACCCTCTTCGCGTCCACAAATCTTTCTCATCTTGAGGTACTTCCCCCTGGACCTCTATTAATTGTGTTTTAGGCAGATCAGTATATTTTCAGACACATTCATCATCACCACTATTTTTTCTTTTACATCAGTCATATCAAATGTCACCACATTTTCTGAACATGCACCGAGTTTGGCATCATCGTCTGCTGCTTGGTTTCTGCATGAGATAAAGTCTGCCCTTTTAGTGTGAGCTGCGCATTTAACAAATACGATGGCCACTGGGAGTTGTAGTGCCTTAATAAGCCTATCCAACAAGGCTGCCTGCTGCACTGGAGTGCCATCCGCTCTGAGATAGCCTCTCCTTTTCCAACGTGCTAGTCCTCTGTGCAGCGTTGACGTCAAATAGGCGGAGTCACTGTACACTGTTACTTCCTGGTCTGCATGATTCTCGAGCACGACTATCAGCACCACTAATATTGCAGCCTGTGCTGAATAGTGAGACAGTAATCATGCACTCACCAATTTCTGAAACTCTCCATTTGCCATGTGCTTTATCACAGCGGCACCTGTATAGTTCTGTCCATTGTCTTAATTGATCCTTGAAGAACCATCAATAAAAACAATTTCTCCACTTGCCAAAGCATTTTCTTTTTCTCTTGGGATTTCATCATAGAATTATTCATAATTTGAACAGTAGTGCGCATGCTCATCCTCTTCCAGTGGTTCAGGTACAAACATGGCAGGATTCACTACTCTGCATTGAATTATTTTGATGGCTGGATTCGATATGACTACTTCATAGGCAGAAGCCCTTTGAGAAGTCAACGTACCTTTTGGTTTCTCTACAATGGCAAATAATGCATGCTCTACAAATAACGTCATGGGGCATCCAATCACTGTACTTGCAGCTTTCTCTATGGCGAATGTGGCGGGAGCCAAAGACTGTTCGCATGGAAAATGGCCCCTTATTACTGGGTCTAGAATCCCACTGTAATATGTAGGGGGGTTGTACCCCAATGTGGTTCTTTGTGTAAGGACTGCTGTCATAACAGTGCCATCTGTGTGTGAAAACAAAAAAAATTCCTCAGCAAAATTAGGAATCCCAAAAACTGGAGCTGTACAGATTGCTTTTTTCAACTCCTCAAACCCTGTTTCCATGTCCTCAGTCCACACGATTTGTTCTTGTGTGACCTGTGCTTTCTCTAAGGCTTGCAATAAAGGCCCTATACATGAGCTGTAGTCAAAGATCCATGCTCTGGCATAATTAGATAGACCAAAAAATCTCTGCATGTGTTTTATCGTGTGTGGTTTTGCTGTTTTCAGGATAGCCTCAGCCCTCTCAGGAGTAACTTTCTTTCCTTCATGTGAAATCAATTGGCCAATGTACAACACTTCCTGTTGACAATACTGTACCTTCTCCTTGTCAACCTTATATCCTTTGTTAGCAATTATAATCATCAACTGACCAGAATCGCGTCTGCACTCTTCCTCTGAAGTGCTGCAAACCAATATTTCATCCACATATTACAAGACAACACTTTCTAAATCAATATTGCTCAAGTCCATCTGGAGGACTCTATTGAAAACGCTGGGGACTCACAATACCCTTGTGGTAAACGAGTGCTTTTTAGCGTAGTTTGTCTGAACGTAAATGACGTCCGATCCTGCGAGTCTTTGTGCAATGGGATTGAGAAAAACGCATTTTTCAAATCAATCACAGTGAAATATCGGGCTCCAACAGGTATATTGCATAAGATCGTAGCCAGATCAGGAACTAGAGGAAACTCTGCATCTACAATCTGGTTTATCAGGCATAAATCTTGAATTAGTCTCCAAGACACCCCCTTAGATTTTTTGATAGGGTACACTGCGGTATTGCATGGTGACTCTGACGTCACTAAGATGCCCTGATCCCTCATGGTGGAAATTGTCTTAAAAATACTTTCATCTGCTTCTCGAGATATGGGATACTGTCTTGCTCAAGGTAAAATTGCTCCTGGTTTCAGTTTAATCTTTACTTCTCCAACTCCTTTCAACAGGCCTATGTCATAGGGGCCCGTGGTCCATAATGAAGCTGGCACTTTTGTCATGTCTTCTTCAAAATACTCTGGACGTTTTTGTGCTAGCCTCATTTTCTGAGGCACTTCTCGTTTGATTGCTCTTACCCAATAAGTAATGCTCATCTCAAATATGACTTCATCATCAGATGGATGATCTCCAAATATATCCTCATCAGTGACGTCAGTCAATCTGTAACCTTCCCCAATGGCAACTGCTGCACACCATCGTCTGCCCTAATCATCATTCCCATCAAGCAGAGCCATTTCTCCTCGCACTATGGCTGCTTGTAGCTCAAAGGGAAAAGCTTGTCCCTCTTCTTCAAGCATAGGTATCTTTGGTCTTAATAGTAACTCATCAGGTATTCACATAGTTCTGCCTACTAGGCCTGGCAGCCATGTCAACAGAATGCTTACTCCATAATGGAAAACCTCTGGTTCTAAAGGTATTGCTTTTATGGCTATTTGTCCTTCAAATGCCATAATAATTTAACACATGTTTAAATAATGCATTCCTGGTGTTGAACACACTATGCCTTCATCAGTAAATGAAATTGTCATGTTTAACTTCGTCATTAAATCTTGACCTAATATATTGACAGGTGTCTGACTCGAAAATAGCAATGGCACCGACATATCACATTCTCCTATAGAGACTGGTAATTCTTCTGTGAAAGGAACTCTGCTTGTAGCTCCTGAAAAACCTTGAGTATTCATGGCATTTCCAGACATCGAAAATGTTCCCTCTCGTATGCACGAGCGTGTTGCCACAGTGTCTACTAAAAACGAAAAAGATTGGCCTCCTATACTGACATCTACCCTTGCTTCCTCATGAGGATTAGGCATCACGGATAGTAATGAACACATTAGGTCTCCCAGTGAGCTGTCCTATTGTGGGTACAGCCTCATTCCATTACCTGTAAAAGGATTCCCTCCATCAACAGTGACACCCCCTACTGTAGGAGTCATTAGCTGTCCTGTGCTTGTGATCTGCTGAATCTGCATAGGCAAATGCTGCGACTGCCCTTGTGGCGGATTCACTGCGGCTTGCTGCGTTTGTAAGCCTTGCTGTACTCCCGGCGTTTGTTGCTGCTGCATCATTTAATTCTGAGCAAATCTGTCTCCATTCTGCTGTGAATATGCAGGCGGGTTTAAAGTCCCCCCTCTTGAGAATTGGCCATTTTGCACAAACCCATGACTTCTGCACATGCAAGCAAGGTTCCCTGTCATGCCACATGTCCAACATATAGGTGGCCTCCTAATTTGCCCATCCTGCATGTTTTTTTTTAAATTTGGTTTTATTCAGTTTTGTTAATTGTAAGTCATATTACATAAAACACATTTCAAATTTAGGAATACAGAGCAGGGTCAGGAGTTCCAGTACTATCATATGCATACATCTTTGACATATTTCTGCCCTCCAGCTGCTGTAATACAACATGACTTCCCTTTTTCCCTCTTCCCTCTCCCTTACCCCCATGGTTCGAGCAGGCATCGAATGAGTCTTTACAGTGTGTGACAATAGAGGGTCATCGAGTTTCAGATATTTTTGGGTTTAGGTATTTACAGTAGGGCGGGTGTCCATTAACCATTATGTATTGCCGATGGAGACACTTTGTATGCTTTGCATTCTTGCGCGTTAAAGCAGTTTGAGGCTTTGGTTTGCTAGAAAGATGCTTATTTGGGAAGTCCATCCATAGGGCCTCGCATTGCACTGCTCCTCCATGCAGAGATGCTGTTATTCGTTCCATTACTGTCATGGGTACGAGCCTAAGTAGTACTACCAAGTCATCTTCAAATTTAATTCATGATGGCAAACGGGGAAAACAGGCAGGAGCAATGTGGGTTAGAGCATGGTGAGCAAGGATAGGGTTAACACCCATTTCACCAATAGGTACTCCCTGCGCCCATAGAATAACATGAGACTTCCTGTTTCCACTAACATGGATCCTTTGGTGCCAACCCGGAACTAGGTTGAATGTTTTAGTCTTTGGGCGTGGCTGTCTATAAAAGCCACGCCCAATGAAAAAACCATGCTTCGTGTGCATTCTGTAGCTTCGAGCACACACTTACCTGATTCCTGACTCCAGAGGCTTCTGCAGTATTTTGCAGCGCGCACGTCCGGCAAATCCATCCTCAGCCCTGCGGACTCTCGCGCCTGAAAAGAGAAGGATAGAGAGGTTAGTTCACTTGCAAAGGTCCGCTGTTTTCCCCACTTACCTTTCCACCGGCCGCTTCAGGAACTCGATCCCCCGGAGTGTTCCGCGGCTCTCTCTTCAACTCACGGACTGGCAAGTCACTCCTGCTTCGCCTTCTCAGCAGTTGCTTCCGGGATTTCGACACTGAGCAATATTTTGACAACCTGCACAAGAGAAAAGCAGAGGAAAACAGGTTAGAACTTGAAGAGCCTGTTAGTAGCAATCTCCATAGACAGAAATAATATGAACCTGAATTTTTCACATGCCCTAACCCAGTGGAGTAACTGGGAATCCACAGGGACACCGCACTTACCTGAACCGATTTTAGCGATCCAATTGTGCACATCTACCAATCAGGCAGCTCGAAGGGTCCAGTGAGGTAACTGGCCCCGGGTACACTTCAGGAGAATCACAGAACTCTGCTAACCAGAACGGCAGCGTTTAACACTGCAGTGCAAGCGCATCAGCCAGCAAAACCAGTATCAGGCCAGAGCATCAGTCAACTGGTCCCGCACCATAGCGCTCCTGCAGATGCAGGACGGAGAGCCTACCATCCTAAACTAAGAGGCAGAATTCCCAATACCTTGGGTGAGTGGAAAGCAGGGCAGAGGTCGGCAGACTCCATCGCTCCTGCAGAGATTCAGGTGAGCGTGACAATTAAACTTATGTTAGAGGCAACATTGATCCATTCATTTTTACCGGGGGCTGATTTGGATTTCCATTTTATTACTAGTGTGGCTCGAGCAGCTAATAGTAACTGAGATACCAGACCTCTGATCCTGTTCCATTCGTCCTCATCTTTCTCCAGACCAAACAGTATAAGGTAAAGGTCTGCCACTCTAGAAACACTGTCTATAGCTTTAATCCAACCCAGGACCTCGTCCCAAAAAACCCTTATTCGGGTACAGCCCCACCACGTGCCGATAATCAGCATTTTCACCACATTCCTGCCAACATCTTGGGTTTGTCGTTTCGAACATTTTAGAAAGCCTAAAGGGGTCATTTTGCCACCTATATAAGAGTTTGATTGCGTGTAACTTGTATTGGTTTCAAATGGATATTTGTGTTGCAGCTTTGAATATTGTTCCCCATAGGTCTGGACTAATCTGTGTGCCCAGATCTCTCTCCCATCTATCCCTCAATGGTTCTGTGGTCCCTTTCCCTGCTTCTATTAATTCTTTATACATTATTGATATTAGACCCTTCGTTTCCGTCCTAGAGTCCAGCATCTTTTCAAAGGGGTGAGGTCTCTCTTCTACTTAGTCTTCCATACTGGTTTTGTTACGATGCCTTTTATTTGAATATATTGAAAGGTGGACAGTGGGCCTATTCCCAGAGCCTCAGTCTGTTCCGGGAGAGGGACAAAAGAGTCATTTTTCAGTAGTTGCCTGACCCTTTCTAGGCCGGCGTCATACCATGTTTGATATCGTTCTACGTTAGGGATGTGATCATTGATTCCTGGGGACCATAAGTGGCTCAGAGTGGATGGCCATGTGGTGATTTTGTGCATATCTTTACCCTTTCTCCAGATGTCCCATATGGTACTCAGTATTGGATGGCCTTTGAGTCTGTTTTGAAGTCTTTTCTTGGGGGCCCAGAGCCATTCCGAGACCATAGCTGGGGATAAGTGGTGGCTGTCCATGTGAACCCATTGGGTATCTTTGCGGTTGCGTAGGTGGGGGATCAGGACTCGCAGCTGTGCCGCTTCGTAGTATATTTTTAGGTCAGGGAGCCCTACCCCACCCTTTTCTTTGGGGAGTGTCAGGGTGTCATATGAAATTCTCGCCTTCTTCCCCTGCCAAAGGAATTTCACAATGGTGTTTTTGGTCTCAGAGAAGAAACTGTTTGGCATCTTGACAGGTAACATTTGAAAGGGGTACAAAAACCAGGGGAGGCATACCATTTTGACAGCATTGAGTCGTACAAGCCAAGATATCATCAACTTATTCCATCTAGCTAGGTCGTCATGGAATCCTTGGAGGAGGGGGGGGAATTAGCTTCATATAGATCCACCAAGTCTTTGGTAATCTGTATCCTAAGGTATTTCAATTTAGAGTGTTCGATCTTAAGGCCCGTAGGGAGAACTTGTTTTCATTTTCTTCCATCTGTCCCTGTAGTGGAAAGAGTGTGGATTTCGTTTTATTTACTTTGAACCCTGAGAGTTGACCATATTTTTCTAGCAGGGAGAGGGCTCGGGGAATGGATGCCATGGGATTAGTAATGTGCAAAAGTATGTCATCAGCGTAAAGAGTTATCTTGCATGCCATTGTTCCCAGGTGGATACTTTCTACCAAGGGGTCAGCCCTCATTGTCAGCGCCAGGGGTTCTAGGGAGTGTGAAAAGAATTGCAGAAAGGGCGCACCCTTGTCGGGTTCCGCATTCTAGTTTGAACCATCTGAAGTACGCTCCATTCACAAATATGGATGCCTCGGAAGTTGTATATACTGCGCGTATTCCCCTTCTAAACCTAGGGGCTATGCTTATCTTACGTAGAACTGCTATCAAGAATCCCCACTCTACTTTATCAAAGGCTTTCTCTGCATCGATCGTGAGGAGAGCTGGGTCATTAAGCATGGTCCGGGATGTATGTATGAGGTGAAGTGTTTTATGCATTGTGTCTGTTCCCTGTCTCCCCAGTATGAATCCGACCTGGTCGGGATGTATGATTTGTGGCATTAATGTCTCTAACCTAGCGGCCAGAATTCTCGTGTAGATTTTTGCATCAAGATTAAGTAAGGAGATGGGACGATATGATCCACATTTCTTGGGATCTCTCCCTTCTTTAGGAATCACTGTGATTAGTGCACGAGTGAAGGAATCTTTCCCAGTCTCTAATATTTCATAAATTTTGTATTAAACTAATGTTACAATACAAAAATCAATAAAAAAAAAAAATCATTAAAGAGTTCCGCCATGAATGGCGTTAGTTGTGTACTAAAGGATTTGTAAAATCCGGCTGTGTAGCCGTCTTCACCTAGAGATTTGCCTACAGTTAACCTCTGTATTGCATCTTGGACTTCTTGTTCGGATATAGGGGATTCCAGGAGCTCTGAGTCCTGGTTTGGTATCTTGGGCATGTTGATCAAAGTCTCCGTTTCTGATTGGTCAGGGTTTGTTTCTGAGGTGTATAGGGTCTCCTAGAATTTAGCAAAACATTCTGGGATAGTAGGGGGGGTGTTTGCTGTGGGCGGGGTGTCCTTGATTATTTCTAGTACTTTTCGCTCAGCTCTCTGTACTCGGAGTCTGGCGGCTAGTAGGTAGTGCATCAGCTTTGTAATTATGGGGAGTGGAGAAGAAAGTATATTCCTGGTCGTTTCAGTGCATGACCCTCCACCCATCTATCAATTCATATGTCTCCATCAGTTCCGCAAGATCTGTGCGGTCGCCCCTGATCTGGTGTCTCGTGTCAGGGTTGCCAGGTTTCCTATCTTTAACTGTGTCTGCCCACTGGTTGAAGTCGCCTCCTAGGATGATGTGACCTGAGGCTTCTAACAGTATCTTGGGAATTGTCTGGTAAGGAACCTAGTTTGACCTGTGTTTGGCGAGTAAAGTGTTGCGATCATCACATTCACTTTGCCTATGTTTCCTGTTATCAATAGGGCTCGTCCTTCTACATCAGACCATATCTTGGTCTCCAGAAAGTCTATAGCCTTTCTGATGAGGATTCCCACACCTCCCCTTCTGAGTGGTCCAGATCCCCAGAACTCCGTCCCCACACGTTTCCCAAGGATTTGCCTCTCCTCACCTTTTGCATATTTTGTCTCCTGTAATAGGAGAATGTCTATTTCAGCTCTTCGGAATTCTCTGGCCACAAGTGATCTCTTAGTTGGTGAGTTGAGTCCCTTCACATTAAGTGTCCCTACCCTCAGGGTATCCCTCCCCTTTGACTCAATGTTCAAAGTCATTCATCGTTTTTATGAGGGGATAGCTTTTGTTATATGACCGATGTCACATACCTGCCCCAGATTTCACACTGTATCGAGTGTCTTGAACTACCAAAGTTGCTGCTTCGACCCCTTCCCCAAGCCCTGCAATTCCTCCCCCCACCTACCCCACCCCCCCATCCCTTCCATGTTGATGCCGTCCGATAGAGCCCGGTTGGTGGCACCAGACCTGCATCGAACCACCTGTGGGGGCTGTTACATCACACCCCTTGACCTGATGTGACATCTCAATATCCATTGAGCCCTCCCAGTGCCCCCCCCCCCAAGTACTCATGTCATGCTCCCAATGATGTCCTTTATTTGACCCCTTATTTCAATCACTTTGTGAACAGTGGGTTTAGTTCTATTTTACCCAGTCGATGACTGTTCAGTTGTCCCCCTCTGGGGAGAGGTTACCTCTTGGGTATTTTCTTGAACCTTTCACACGTTTTCTCCTCGGGCCTTGAATGCGCCATTCTCGGTCTTCCCGTCTCGGTTCCTCTTGATTATTTCCTTCCTCCCCTCGGGGGCCAATCAGTTCGAAGATGCAAGCCTTGATGTCTTTTTCGGATCTCAGGCTAGTCTTGGTTCCCTCGTATTCGAAGGAGAGGCAGAAGGGGTAGCCCCACCTGTACCGGTTATTCTTTTTCTTCAGTTGTTTTGTGAGGGGTCCGCACCTTCACCTGAGGGCTAGTGTCAAGGAGGAAAGGTCTTGGTATATGGAGATTTACGCGCCTCCTAAAGTGATAAACTCACTCCTTCTAGCCTTCTCGAGTACCCTGGCCTTGTCTTGGAAGCGAGGAAATAGGGCGAGAACTGATCTCGGTCCGCCCAATGGGCCTGCAGCCCTGTGGATTTGTTCTGTTATGGGTTCGTCAATAGCATTGTCTGCGACCAGAAGGTTGATAATGTCATGAAGTGTTTTCCGCAGATCAGCTTTGGTTTCCCCTTCCCGTTGCGGGATTCTGAAAATGCGTATGTTGTTCCGTCTTTCTCTGTTTTCCAAGTTCGTCCAACTTGAGCTTGAAGTCTTCTTCTTGTTGTTCTAGTTCAGTCATCCTCTGGTCGAGTTGTGCTTATAGAGTATCTATGGATGCCTGGTTGTTCTCTACACCTTCAAGAGTTCTTCCATGTTATCCAGCCTTTGCGTAATTTTGTCTATCTTGCCTCCTATATTAGCCCGCATATTTTTAATTTCTCCCAACAGGGCTGCGATGTCGCCTTTTGTGGTGCCAGTGCATTTCCTGTAGTGCCACTGGTCCCCATGTTGGGTTTGTCTGTTCCACTAGGTCTGGAGGTATACGCAAATGGAGCCAATTTCTGTTTCATGCTCATAGCCTCCGGAGGGTGACCCTGACGTAGCGTTAAGGTTCTTGTGAGAACCAGCGGGGTTGTATGTACACAGGAATTTTGGATGCGATAATGTCGCGTTTCTTGGAGTCCTGCCGAAGTGAGCCCTGACTGCAATCCTTTTCTGGGGTACTGCAACGTGGTTCTTGCTGGGAGTGTTGTCGCTTTCCCCACTGTATGTTGGTTTGGTCGGTTTGTTAGTGTCTCTTTCTGGAGTGTTGGTCCAACGTTCAGCGAGTTTCTTAGCCTTGTACTTGGTGTATGTGGTGGGTTGGATCTCCCACTTTACCACTTACTGTCCTGGGGGCAAGTCATGGGGCAAGTCATGGGGTCGCCTTGTGTGAGTTTGTTAGAGGGTGTCTCCAGAATGATTCCAGGATCCGGGTGCAATGGTAAAGCTTCACTGGGTCACTCCTGCCGTATTCGCGGCCGTGTTTAGGTGTCTTTGGGCTGTTGTGTACTCCTGGGAGGTCCAAAGGCGACTTTTGTTCTGGGCGGATCTTCTGTTGATTTTGTCCGAATGAGGGGGCCTTGCTTAAGTTAGGCTTGTCCTTGGTCTATATGGGTACCTGAGTTCTACCCTATTGGGGTGCACAGGTTCTCCTTTTATTCATGCAGTTAGGCAGAGGGTTGTGGTAAAAGAGTGATATTTGTGTGGTTTCTGGATGTCCCCTGTGAGTTCTGGTCCGCCTGTGAGCACACAAGGTCACTGTCCCTCCGTTCGCTGCACACTTGAGGCAGCTTGCTGATAGTGTGTTAATGCGCTATTTTTCCAGTATGTAATCCCCCCTGCACACGTGCTTTGCCTCGGGCGTTGGTACTAGGGCTTGTTAGGTGATTACCCTGCATGCTCTAAAGGGCCTCGGCGCTATGCAGGTGCAGGGATTTTGCTTGTGTGCTGCCGCCTCAGGTCCTTCGTCAAACGGCTCACTGCGTGTATTACGCGGGCACGTTCTATGCAGCGCGGATCATGGCGGGTGCGGTTGGGGGTATCGGGTGCCGGTCCTTGGGTGGTGTCCCCCTCCCAATCTCTTTGTGCCTGGGGATCGCCTCAATGGGGTTCTTGGTCTGACACATATGCCGGGATACTGTATCATGCTGCTGCTTTAAGCTCTCTCAATGGGTATAACCCATCGTCTTTCTTATCCTCGTCTTTTGTTTCAGACAGGGCAGGCGGAAAAGAGGGCTCCTCACCCCCTCTTTGCGTACATTAAGTATCCAATCTATTGGAGGCGGCTCATCTCGCTCCTCTTGGTACATCTTCCAAAGCTCCAAGCTTCTCTAGCTTCTTTCCTGTATCTGCTACCTGAAGATATGTCGTCATATGCTGCAGGACTGCCTTCGATAGTGACCCTCCTTGCGGCCACAGCATTTTATCATTTTATTTATTATTTTATTTATTTATTTTATCATTTTATCTGCGGTTCCTTTAACCCATTCCGCACTATATTGTCTAAGCTTGGGTGCATGCTTTGGCAACTGCTTACAGATATGCACAAGTGGAGTAATATCCTCCATTCTCAAGTCGTTTACTCTTAACCTGTCCGACACTCACTTGCTTTAATCACAGATTTAAAGGTATGTTTAAAAAAAAAACATAATATGAGTGTGCACCATTCGTTGCAGGCTCCAATCTCGTTAATCACAATTTTTACTTTAATCTTGCTAAAAAACAACCACCAAATTCAATTCAAACAAATCGATTCGTTTTTTCCACTCATGACATCATACTTTTCACAATCACATAAAAGGAAAAGACGAACAAAACACACTCGACCGGTCACAAATATCTCTTACGATCTTCTCTTTAAGACTCGTCTTGCCCTCTAAAAATGCTCCATACGGAACTTAAATCAATCTCTTTAGATCTGTCTTCAACCAGATCTGTCTCTTACATCATCCGCTACGGGACTCTAGAATGAGATTTCTTCTGATACGTTCTTCAAAACGCAGGCCAGGGCATATTCTACTATCATGGCCTCTCTCACAATAGTTCCTATTGCTTGGTCACAATGAAGTAAATATTTTAACCACTATATATATATATATACCACTCTTATTCTAACATTATATTTATCCCACATGCTTCCATTACTCATTTTTTACCTTTACTCATCACCCACTCGTTTTGCTAACTGTCTCAGTTTTTACTCACCATTTGCATTTTCATCTTCGGACCCTCGGGATCGTATGCCTCTTTTACCGCCTCTTCAACCTTCTGTCCGATCAGCTTCTTGTAGACATAGGAGGGGATCTTGTCTGAAACCAGGGGACCCATCACACCAGACTTGCAAGGTTTGAAAATTACACTAACCACTAAGGGGAGCTTCACGTCTTTTCAGCCGAATGACAAAGGTCGTCTGATATTTCTGGGACTCTAAAGTTTACTTAGGTCGATCGATTTTGAACAATCTTCTACTACCACGTGTGCTGGATGATCCAACACTTCAAGATGAGTAGCAATTACCCTGGAGAGGGACGGGGATGAAGATTGTATTCATACATCAATAAACAAAATGACTCAGGTAGTTAGCAAAAGGAAGACTGTGTTAATCTCAATTATCTAAAACAGGGAGCATAACGAACATCAACGAACTTGCTCGATCCTCTTACTCAATTCATTTTAGTAAAAAGTAAGACTTCATGCATAATATTTGTCATCACTGACGTCTAACCTATGTATTACCAACGTCATCCTACGTGGCAAACTACAAAAATCTATGTGAGTGGATGATTGGCTCTGAGTGAACATCTAAGTATACGATCCATACTAGTTTAAAGAAGTGTGAATATGTGATTGGTTGTTTAACATCAGGTGGGGCAACTAAGCCCTCCCCTAAAAATGATCAATACGAACATCACTAAATACACGACGTCCCATTGGTTACACAACTACAGGACCCCTAATTGCGTAGTCCTCTACAATTGGTTGGCACTCTAACCTCCATCAATACCTTTCCACCTACGTCTAGCACCAGGCAGGCTGGCCATCCAGGTGCTAGTGAGGACGCTTTAACATTAGCTTCCCACCAATTAGCATATCAATCCATCACCAGCTCAGTAGTCTACTGGCAATTAGGCTTTGAAGCTTGTCGTTGAGAGTGTTCTGAGCTCTGAGAAATTCAGGGAGTGAAGGCACACTCTGCCTCCATGTGTAGGTGTGACCATCTCGTTCGTCCAACTTCATCCTTCCACGTGACTCGAGACCATGGAATCGAGCTTCTAGTGTATTAAAATACTATTTTTTAATAGACCTCTGACGTCTTCCTTGTTTTGCTCATGCCTTCTGAACAGGAGTTTTGTTCTTTCAGACGTTTTGTATCCAATACCAGTCTACTCCAGTCTTGATAAGACCTTGGCTTCTCTGGCTCTTCCAGCCTTGTTTACTGAGATTCACTATGTAATTCGATTTTCTTTTTCAACTGCGACACACTGAAAATGAGGCTTTCGCTCTGCCTTTTTGTTAAAGTCCAGCACTGCCATAATGCATAGTGGAAACTTCCATCCTTCACTTGCCGCAATGTTTTCACTATAAAGCTTGAGCTAGCTTCACGATTACTTTGCTTGCTTGCGTTTGTTTTGCATCTGTACACTTGTAAAATAAAGTGATGTCTTCATCAATTCTGTGGCATAAGCTTCTTCACCATCATCCCAAGACGTCACTGTAGTGAAGTGACTCCCAGCCTTCTTAGGTTGACTTGCTAAGTTTATTATTATCATTACAAGCAGTCAATCAATAAGTTACATATAGGACAATAAAACACTGGCAGCCCATCACCCAGGCCTCTGGCTGAACAACTGACCAGGTTAGAACATTCTCCCATGCATTCCATCACTCAGGCATAAACACTCCACATGACATCACAACATTCCTTCTGCAAAGCCAAGCCATACACAACACATCTCCTCCCTTTACATTGCACATCACTACAGCAAAGCGTTACACAACACATCTCCCCTCTTCCGACAATAGCGCAAGACATTACACAACACATCTCCACACACACCAACATAAGCCATTCACACCGACTCGCATCATCAGGGCTAGCACACAACACGTGCTCTGACACTCTACCACTCACCTCTTACCTGATGCACTGGCCAGGCACACCAGGACCAACAACAAATATCACTGTCACACTTCGGACCCTGATGAGGGTGGAAAGAGTCATAGAAGCGCACACAGTACAGCTAAACACAGCCGCACCGCATGTACACAGAGCAAAAAAATCAAATTATTTGTGGTAAATAAACCATAAAGTCGGGTAGTGTTTGACCATGCAATGCCTAATACCACAGGCATGCCCTTACCAAAGTCGGGGGTGCTACCACCCGTACACACATACCCCTACACCTACTGGGGGCGCTACCACCCAGATACCAAACCAATCACCTTGCATGACTAACTTCAGTCACACCCCGACAAATGGTGGCGCTACCACCTCACACAGCCATATGTGGAATAACCATGCATAACCTATTATAGTCACGCCCCGATGGAACTGGTGGCGCTACCACCAGAAACACACATACACTGTTTAACCATGCGTGACTCATCACAATCACGCCAACACCAAACTGGAGGCGCTACCCCCAGATACCATACCATGTGGCACTACCTCTCAAATACCCTTGTGGCATACCCATCCATATCCATACTGAATGTTAGGCTGAAGGCGCTACCCCCAGCATCCACATTGAGAGGTAAGATGTGCTGACCTGGCACTCACACCATCAGCAACCATACTTATAAATTTCATTTAAGCTTCACCCAAAACCAAAAACATGGGAGGCGCTACCCCCTCAATCACCAGACAACCATATCAACACCCATACAAGGGATACTTGAAGGCGCTACTCCCAAAATGACTAAACTGCCCGGATCCATACAGATCTTCCATACCCTACTCCATACATCACATATTACACAACATGTAGTTCACATTGCAATATTTTCAGCATTAGTTTGGATGCTCGTCCTCATCCTCGTCCCATCCTTGTTGCCATTGTAGTGAAGTGACTCCCAGCCTTCTTAGGTTGACTTGCTAGGTTCATTATTATCATTACAAGCAGTCAATCAATAAGTTACATATAGGACAATAAAACACTGGCAGCCCATCACCCAGGCCTCTGGCTGAACAACTGACCAGGTTAGAACATTCACCCATGCATTCCATCAGTCAGGCATAAACACTCCACATGACATCACAACATTCCTTCTGCAAAGCCAAGCCATACACAACACACACCCATCCTTGATACTTTCTTGATGCCTTATACAATATCTGTATTCTCTGGGCTCTGCATCTCCTAGGTACGTCAGTTCAGCTCTGCATGACATCACCATTCTCCTGTACCGTTAATTTGCTCTGCTTCTTCAGGAATCTCATTTAAACGACCATCATATTTCCTTGTGTGCAAGTATGGTTTCCTCAATGGGAATCTTGCCTCTAGGATTCTCTTAGGTATTGGTATTCTCAAAGGTACTGCACGGTTTTCATACTCTGCCCTTTGTCCTTTCAACTGCTCCGTGTATGTCACATACTCTGGCTTCCAATCTATAGGTAATATGGGTGGGACGCTTGAGGTAGGGGTACTTGGTTCCTCCTCTACACCTTAGTTTTTGTAAATAGAAATTATTGGTTTGGCCTACTCTTTTAAGGAGTCCTTCCCTGATGGATAAAGGTAGCTTCTAAGGCTGGATTAAGTAACTGGTAATAGGTCTGTAGCTCACCTTTTAATAGAGGTCCCAAGTAGAATTTCTTTACTTTTTCTCCCCATCCCAGCTGTTCAGCGAATCGCTCGAAATTCAGAAATAAATTCCCTAGGTCTACTCCTTCCTGGTAGGGTTGTAATACCCCTTGAGATAATAGGACCCTGGCTTGTAATTCGACCAACTTCGTCAGATTTTCTTTAAGTCGAGCTTCAGCCTGCATCTGATGAGCGGCCAGTTGAGCCATGGCTATTTAAATCTCAGCCATATTTTCAGGATGGGTGACGGTTGCCTCTGTTGGGGTTTCGGACTCAGAGAAGAAAAGTGTCTCAACCCCTTCAGAGAAGGTTTCAAAGTCGTCTGACCCTTCCAAGCTTGTTTTTGATGGAGGGGGGGGGGGCGTTTGGACCAGAAAGAAAAGGTTTGGGAAATGGTGGATTAAGGCACACTCTCTAATTTATGTATGGGACGGTTTTATTTTTAAGGCTATTCGGTTCCACAGTTGTTTTTGATAATGGGCTATCGGTAGAATGTCCAATAGCACCTGGGTTTTGAAAAACAAATCCTGTTGGCTAACTGAGATTTGAAGTTCGGAGAATAAAGTCTCCTTAATGGTGGATATTCGATCAGAATCAAGGACTTCAATAATCTTATTCTCCCCTTCCGGTGGGATGACAAGCATGGGTTCTCAACTTTTATCAATTGAGTCAGATCCCATCCCTCACACCATATCTAGGGGAGGCATGGCATCACAAGTATGACACTGACACAATGGGTACAATTTGTAAAACCTTTATTGAAATGGTTGGGGTTGGAGAAACTCCTATTCTGCCCTGTAAATAAGATGGGAGTAGTCTCGACCATCAAATAATAAATAACACAGTCCTAGTGGAGTCTGTAAAATCAAAATGGCCTATGCTAACAAAACATAATGTCTGCCCTATCTCTTTTACAACAGAGTGTAAAAAGGAGAAATGTATGCAAAAAGGAAAAATCAGTGTTCAAATGTGGTTGAACCAGCTCTCCTCCCTACGTTAAACCTCAGAGAGGAAGGCTGCACCTGTAGGCAGGATAACACTCTGGCTCGACTTCCAATACAATAAACAGTTCTAAATCATGGATCGAGGCCCGTCTGGCCTTCCATGTTTAAGTCTCCTTTCTCGACTTCCCAAAAATGTTTCAACCAAAAAGTTCACAAAGGTCCCTCTGTGTTGGGCTCAGACCTTTCACCACACAGTTCTCGTAGGTCCCCCTCTGCCTGGCTCAGACCTCTCATGATAAAGGTCAACACAAACTTGCAAGAGGGGCTCCCTTTCCCAAGCTTACTTCACTTCGGGTCTCCATCTGTCGGGCTCGGGCCACTTTCAGATGCCGAAGGCTTTTGAATATGCGTGACTTCCTTTTCAGACCACGTCAGGACCACTTTGACTCAAAATGTACAGTTCAACGTTCACTCTCCCCTTGTCTAGGAGTTGATCTTCTTTATGTCACTTTTGCTGTATATTCACTTTATTGCTTCCAACAATTTACTTTTCATAGAGACTTTCGAGTGGGCTACTTCCTTTCGCTGGACCACTCCGTTACTTAGTATCACTGAACTCGCCGCTGTCTTTTACTTCAAAGTTCATTCACAGGTCTGCCTTTCCTTGCGTCTCATTCACACACGTGTAGCCTTCACTTGTGATAACATTTTACTATTTCAAACTGTAACAGACAGCAGTCTTTCAGGTCGCTTGCCAACTCACCGGCTGTGTGCGTCTCTTCTTTGCTTTGTGATTTCCAATTCACAAATCAAGCTTAGTAGCACAGTCTTGGCCTCACCTCTTCAACTCTGCCGTTCACCCTGGCATCCTTGAAATACAATGCAGACTTGAGAAATGAGAACCAATTGGTATCAGGTGTATGCACTTAGAATTAAGTGCTTGATTTTGCCTGACCTGATTGGCGGGACATGGCCAGTATGATGTGTGAAATTTGATGTTGTTACTCTCTGTCACCCTCTTCCTCGGCTCAGTGTTTGTGTAAAAAGGGGCAGGGGGAGTTGGGACTTCAGAGCATCCTAAAACATAGAATGGGTTGGATAAACAAAATAGGGGGAATAACGCATCTCACAATCGCTGTCTCACCCCCACTCCCTGAAGACCTCACCCAGGTGATCCTCCGCCACTGGTCCACCCCCAGGAACTGGATCCAAAAGCGATGGCCGTGTCCTGGCCACCTGGATGACAAGTCCCTGAGGACTAGCGGGTGAGACACCCTTTGGTTCCGCACAGTATTCATGTCTCGAACGCAACCGAGGTTAGGCCTGCGGCTCTCCATCCGGCTGCTCTGCCGTTAATGATCCTTCCACAGGTTTACCTACAGGAACCTTGTTACAACTTTTACTTCCTCTAGATTGCCAAGTTCGATCATCTTCTCAGTGCCCCACTAGGGCTGTTTATGACCCCAGGTGGGCCAATCTGAGGACCTCACAAAACCATCCAATCAGTACTAGTTACGGGTGGTGCATACAAAGGGCAGGAACTTAACACCAGTTTATGATCCATACTTACTGGGAATTCCTCATTCATGGGAAATAATTGCAACATCTGGTCCCTATCATCAATGGGGTTCAGTGGGTTACCCACACCTGTCGGCGAAGGGTAGACCCACGCTGATCCATTCAGTTTAAAATGTGTGCAGCCCTGGACATCTAAGGGCATCACAGATCTGTTATTGCTCAATCTAGTGTGGCTGAATGCCAGTTGCCCCTCTAAGAAGTAGAACGCCAACCGCTGGGCTTCGCGTAACTAGTTAGCATGGAGGAGTCTTGTTAGTTATCAAAATTAACTCGACATATCGCTCCACCAAGTAATAATGGCCACGCACCACCACCCACAAAATTGAGAAAGAGCTAGCAATCTGTCAATCATTTCCATGTCTTGGCCGGGTGAGGTTTTCAGTGTTGTCAAATTAAGCCATAGGCTCCACTCCTGGTGGTGCCCTTCCATCAATTCCTTTGGATTTCACCTTTGCAACCATACTCCCCCTGGAACCCAACCACTTTGGTTTCCAGAAAGGTACTTGGCGGGTCATGGGCGGGTCATGGGAATAATGCTGCCGGATCGCTAGTCGGTATCTTTTATGGTCAGAACTATGGCGCTATTTTGAACGTCTCTGAACCTCCGACTTTCGTTCTTGATTAATGAAAACATTCTTTGCAAATGCTTTCAAGTTGGTTCATCTTGCGCCGGTCCAAGAATTTCCCCTCTAGCGGTACAAAACTAATGCCCCCAGCCGTCCCTCTTAATCATTGCCCCAGTTCTGAAAACCAACAAAATAGAACCAGAATCATATTTAAATATTCCTAGCTGAAGTATTCAGGCGACAGGCTACTGGCCTGCTTTCAACACTCTAATTTTTTCAAAGTAAATGCTTCAGACCCCCAGGACACTCAGTCAAAATTTTCAAGGGGACACATAGAGCAAGGGTTGGGACAGGTGGTAGCTCACCTTGCAGCGACCGCCAGCTCCATCCCACGATCCAACTGCAAGCAAATTTAATATGCACGCTGTTGGCACTGGAATTACCATGGCTGGTGGCACCAGACTTGCCCTCCAATGGTTGGTCGTTAAAGGTTTTAAAGTGTACTCATTCCAATTCGTCACTACCCCTCTGAGTTGGGAGTGTGTAATTTGCGTGCCTTCTGCCTTCCTTGGATGTGGTAGCCATTTCTCAGGCTCCCTCTCCTGAATTGAATGCTGGTTACCCATGGTCACCATGGTAGGCACTGAAAGTATCATCAAATGTTGACAGGGAAGACATCCAAATGTATCATCGCCATCATGGGGACGTGCAATCGGCCCGAGGTTATCTAAAGTCACCAAATCGTTCATCGGCATTTATTGGCTGTCGAATTACCACAGTTATCCAAGTAACAGATGGAGGGATCAAAGGTTGTGTGCACTTAGACGTGCATGGGTTCATCTTTGAGACAAGCATGTTACTGGCAGGATCAACCAGATAGCCGCACCTGCTGGAGGTTGGCAATGGAGAGAGCCGTGTGCGTCTGCCTTGGGCTGACCTTCACACCCTCGGTGGTGAATGGGACCCAAGCATCCGAGTGTACCCCCAATCCTTGGATTGGGTGGAGGGGTACGGGCATTGGACAGGTCAACCACACAGGCCCTGGTGGCACAGCCTGCTCTGGGGGTTGAAGGGAGAGTGTGGGCCCAAATATAACTTAAAGCAGGAGGGTTTTTTCCATGCACCACCACTGGTGTGGTGATAGGGGGGGGGGTCTGCACCCCACGGAATGTTTTTTCCAAAATGCTGGAGAAAGATGATCAGTGGAGAAGGGGCAACAGCATGGCTTACAGGACCAGCACTGAGGCTAGCACCACACCGACCACGTCCACTCTGACCAGACCATTAGAGAGCTGATGGGCTGCTACGCCTTCGCTCTGCTTGGAGGGGAGAACCACCCACCTAAGGGGCTCTCCCCAAGGGTATGCCCTTGACACAGTCCTAAGGTGGGTGGACATTAAGCTAATTGCTTGAAAAAACAGCAGAGGCCAACTAAGTAGTCCAAGCCTAGACAAAGTTCACCAAATTGATCCCATGGAGTGCAGGGAGGCACATGGGCAGGTCGCCCTGCCATCCATGTGCAAATCAGCTGAGGCTCTTTTGTTAGCCGGGCACCCTGCTGCCTTGGAAAAGCCCCAAAGGCATTTTTCCCCGCAGTGGTCCATCAGGGCATCCCCAGCAGGCCTAGCTCTGCTGGGACATCGTATGAACTGGGGGGTGCAGTGGTTTCACCACAAAGCCAGGTTTGGGCGGTGAGAACCAAGTCAGGAGTTTGTTAAATGTTATTCTTCATTTGCGAGGCAGAGACCTATAAAGGTGAAGGAATGGTCACCAGGTCAGGCGGTTACAGTTTTGCTCCGGATTGTGAACATGTCTCCCTGTTAACTTGTCATGCAAGAAAATAAAGCTGCCCCTGTTTTTGATACTGTCCTAAAATGATTGTGCAAGCCTGGTGTCTCTGACATATTAGTACCCAGCAAGGGTGAATGATTCGTCATCGTGCAACATGATTGGCCCTTGCACGGTCGTTACCTGGCCAACAAAGCCTTTGTCGCACCGCTCTCACACGTGAGAACTGCTTATGATAGGATATGTATAACGTGCTTAATACACAGAGGTTTCTAAGCGCGGACCCAGGGATCGAACCTGTGTTGCTCCGCGTCATCATGCTTCCAAGGTGAGCACGTGGCCCCTGAGCTATCCTCCCGATACATTCTATAGCAAATGTGCCGGTGTCCATTTTGGTTCTGTGATGTCGGATCGTTGAAATCAGGCGAACATAACCTTTGTCAGAATGAAACAGTTTACAATACAACTTACCCGCCTTTCCGGATAACTCATCCCTTACCTTAAGTTGTGCTGTACACCGCTGCTTTCAGAAACGAGTCAACACACTGATCCATCAAGCAGCTCTGCGTCATCCCTGCTGCAAATCCATTCCAGACAGAGCGCCAGAAGTGGCCACCTGACTGATTGGTAATGGAGAAGGAACAAAACCAAAATGGCACTTCCGCAAACCAATTGCTGCAGCCGTACGTTTTCCCAAAAGTACATTTTAAATTAACTGGTGAAAGGAGTGTAGAGGAGTCGCTCCGAGACAGCCTAATGAACACACGAAGAAGTGCCACCCTGTTTAACTTTGGAGCCTTCCAGTAATGAACTGTGCTCCAATGTAGAGTTCAGCAGACTTGCTAATATAAACCAGTAGCGTTGCCAGGAATCAAATTTAGGAGGGGCACAGAGGGGGCCAAAGACAAAAGTAGGGGCTGTGGATACTTTCAAAGGATGGCTAATCCATAAAGGATATTCCCCTGTTTTTTTAAATGAATCACTAACAACCTTGGCTTCTTATTTGCGTCATTTTTATGCAGAGGTACATAATGTGTCTAGTGCTGAATATCGGCCATAAAGCACAATCTCCCTTCGCTCGGGAATAAATCGTCATTTAAATAATCCACCCTACACTCGTAAAAGCAACTTTTCTTTGGCAAAGCTCTGTACATGGAACATATTTATCGCAATTATCACCAAACCAAAGCTGGAACTCCTTTATCGACCTCGAAAGGATAACTTGGCTTTGCCGGGAGTCGAACCTGCAACCGACAGATCATGCTCCGATCACAGCAACAAGCCATCAACCGGCTGAGCTATCTTATTGGCTAACATCCTTCAGAGGTCCGTAAACTGAGTATCGACTGAGGTATGATAATCACAGTGCTTAGATGTTGGACGAACCATGTATGAAGCGCTACATAAAGTGAAATACCTATCTGGATTATCACTGGGACAGGTTTTGCTGAGTTTCTATTTAAATAAAATGTAACTTTCATTTGTTTGTTTTTGAACAGTGCTTGCACTTCCTGGAGAGTCAGGTTTTGGATGTTTTAATTGTAGTTTTGAAGATTTGAGAGGCTATGTAACACCTGTAATTGGTGTACTGACAATCAGTCATCCTTGGGCAAAGACTCTGCTGCCACTGACCATTTATAGTAATGTACCCCATTGACTGTATGGTTGAATGGATGTAAAGTAGACCGTGCATACTCATCATTTTACACACTGTTTTTATAATTAGAGTGTTAATTAAATGATGAGTGTAGACATGGTCTGCCTCCGCATGATTATGCAGACGGCACAGTAACTCTGAAAAATACAATTGTGCAATACTGCTTTACTTTCACTGGAAAAAAGCATAATTTGTTAAAAAAGATTAATTCTCAATTGCAACTTTGTTTTCCATCTTATTAATTACACCATCCTAAAATGCTAGGAAAATAAATATGTACAGTGCTTCTGTCTGCTCCATGAGCATCTACATACAACACAGCAGAAGCTAAATGGAAAGAAACTATTCCTTTTATCACAGCGTGCAGTTTCGTTTTTTCAAAGGCTTCAGAGAAATACATTCAGTTTCAAAGACTTTTCTCCATAGCTTACATTTACATCCATGTAGATAAAAATCAAAAGAAGCGTTCTGGTTTCTGTCAAGTAACCTGACCTTTTCACGGCCCTCTGCTCAAAATGTGTGTGTAAATGTACACAGGAAAATAATAAAGCTGTCGTATTTACAAGATTTTGATGTGTAAAAGGCCTAGTATGAACCTTATCTGGAGGACTGGTTATGCCCAAAATATGCAAACATGCATGCCTTAAAACAAGTTACACCAACCATTCTATTTGCGCCACATCTATACAACTTTTGTCCGATGCCAGACTCAAAGCACGCCAAATCATCACTGTCACTGGACACTGAAATTCCTCATCCATCAAGAGCTATTGGCAACCATTACCAACTGAGCGTCGGCAATGGTCTTCAATCCTCCACCAAGCTGGATCACTTACTTTAACTACAGAGTCTCCTAGTGTTAATCCTCCCCAAAACCTTCAATTTTGCACACCTTTCTTCATCCTCTTCTACTTATTTCTCTAGTAATACCCCTACACATCGATTCACATAATTTCCTCTCTGTGCACTGCTTCAATCTTTTTTATTTTTAATGCTTCAAGTTACTGCCTAAATGTTTTTGACCTTCCACTCTAGTTCACCTTGGAATGCTTGGGGCATGACTTAAGTTACTCAGTTCCTTTTTTTCATTTATTTATTTAGTGCCCTAAATTATGCCCTAAATGTTACTGCCCTTCCACCGTAAAATGCTTATTTCAGCATTACTTTAGTTGCTTGGTTTCTTCAAACATAAATAGAATGTTGTTTCCCTAACAAAATACATTTTGAATGCTTTGCAACTTTTTAATGTGTGCCTCAAGTTATTCTAACTGTGTTCCATAAATGCATAAAGTTATTTTTCTTTTCCAAACGGGCTCAGTGATTCCAATGCTGTTTGTTTTAAAATATACACCCAATATGACTGCCAGCTGCCTGTGCATGGATCAAAATGACATGTCTAGTGTCATCGTTCTATTCCAATGCGAGTCACCTGGCGGCCATTTCCATTCGGCTCTGCAATGATCCGAAGTCACTGACATGGTGGGAAACTCAGTTTTTCGTTTGATTGCTATTAGTATCCCAGGAACATGTCTGGGAATGCTAAGCAATAGAACCCTTTGAGGAGTGCGGGGGGCATTACCTTAAAGCCCTCCTTTCGCTCTGGCTTGTAACTGTCACCTGAGGGCATTTTCCCGGCTGGTAATGCCCCCATCTTCGGGTTCTATTGCTTTAATAGAACTCTAAGAAAGATTTCCCTTTGAATTTTCATGCACAGGTTACACACAGAGGTGGACCTCTTTACTACTAATTAATTTCCGGGCCCCAAATCATCATTTTATTTAATTAAAAAAAAGCCCATGTACCATCATATCCTCTGAGGCATGTCCTCATCCACCCTGTGGTCAAGACAAGCTTCAGAATTCTGCTTTATCGTCTTTTTTTAAACATTGAGCTCACTATTGTTATGAGACCCATCAGGAACTTCAAATAAGGAAATGCAGGCCTGTGGATGTGATTCATAGAGTTAGCAAGAGGAAGGGCTAGGCTTTACTAATTATTTAGCTTTTTGCGTGCGGATTCGGTGCACAAACCACATAATGTTTTTGCCCAAAGAGCCCATATCGGGGCATGGCCAAGTGGGGAAGCATGGAGATGGTCCCTATGAGCTCCAGGTCGACCCCCTGCCTGTGGCTGTCCAACCCCGTCCTCGCCGTGGGAAACTAACTGAGCGGCTTGGTCCTCATCCCGTAGACCTGCAGACCGGGGTCTGAGGGAACGGGTTGAATGTATGCCCTAGGTGAAGGTGCTGCAGCGGCTCGCCTGCCCTGTGCTAAGTCCCATGAACATGGCTGCCATGTGAGCAGGAGAGGAGGAGCTGAGGCCTGGACTGCCTTGAGGACATTCTGCAGGGGGGTGCTGTTAGGCGGGTGGCCGTGCAGACTTCATGGGGGCAGCCCGGGAGAGTGGAGGCCTAAAGGAGCGGAGGATGGACCTGCGCTCTGGTGTGTAGGGAGGAGAACAGCAGGGAGCTGCGCTGGCCCGGAGTCAGCTTGGAGGAGCAGGAGCAGGGAGGTGAGCCTGAGAATGGTGGCCTCCCTGTAGGTGTTGGAAACAGCTGTACACTGCCTGGGGCTACCTCTCGTCCCCCCTCCCCGACCACCCTTTTATTGGCTGAAACTGCAGTGAAAAACCCAGAGGACACCAGTTGAGGAACTGGAGACCCACAGTGGGGGCAAAGAGCACTGGCAAGCCCCTATGAATTGAGCCATCTGGGGCAGGTCGCTGAGTGGAGACATGGGCTGGCAGGGCCACATAGCCCTTCTCTCAGACAGGGGAAGCACAGACAAGCACAGAGGGCCTGCGGGAGGTGAACAGAGCGCACAGTTTGGTGGGAACCAGCAGCACAAGCTCTGGGGTTGCCTCTGCCATCCCCACTTCCCCTTCAGCCGAAACCAGCATGAGCCTGTGCAGCAGTGGAGACAGAGTCCCTAAGGAGTACTGGTTGAGGAGCTCAGGACATGTGGTGGGGGCTGGCGGCATCGGCAAGCCCCTGAGTATTGAGGCTACCTGGAACAGTCGGCTGAGTGAGAAATGGCCTGGCACGACCCCATAGCACTTCTCCCACACAGAAGAAGTACAATCAAGCATAGAGGGTCAATGGGAGGTGAACAGAGGGCACAAGCAAGTGGGTACACCTCACAAGGGGACTGTTCAGTGAGCAAGGAACATGGCTAAAACCCCAGGCAAGACCAAGGGTGGCCAGACAGCAGACTCCAAAAGCCTTATGATGGAAAGGGGGAAGAAGCAGATAACTCAGGTGGATCCCCAGGTCCACACACCAAGGGAACACCTGGAAGAAAGTACTGTGCTGGCAACAAAGGCAGACATCCAACAGCTCATGTCCTTCATGACCAGAGAACTTAAGACCAACACCTCTGAGCTGACAATTTCCATCGCAGAAATGCAGAACCATGTCAGTGAAGATGAGAAACACATAGACCATCTGGAAGACAGATTTTGTGAGCAGAACTATGTGCAGGGGAAGATGGGTTATAGGGTCTGTAGGGGAGGACTGGCCGCGAGGCCCTCCTCACCTGCAGCCTCCTCCCCAGGTGAGGACCATGACTCGGTGGCCGTCCCCTCATGCCACCCGGGCCCAGGTGGAGGAGGGGTCACCCGCCGACGACATTGCCCACACATATCCGTTCCCTGAATATACCCAAATTCAGTTAGGCCTAGAAGCCATCTTGTTTAGCAAACATGGCGTGAGTTCAGCACACTGTAACGAGGCCCCCACCTTTGGAGGACCTTTCATGCATCTCTGCCGCCGCAGTAGCCCTGGTAGATCCGCTGCGAGCGCGTTCCCATGAGAAAGTCGGATATGAGCTAACCCGAGATGCTAACACTGTAACAGTATTCTCGTCCACAATGTAATATCGCACCCTGCATGACCTGGTCCGCGAGGCCGGGGGGACGGGGAAAAAAGCTGAAGCATCACTATCTGAAGAAAGTAGAAAATAATTCGAGTATTGGTATTAACAAACTACCTCGGTTTAAACAGATCCTGTACACTGTGAATAAACCATAAAGATGTAACGTTACATGATACCACCCCAGGTCTGGACTAGTGCTGCTACAACCACAGAAAAAAATGTCGACCAAATGTATAGCCTTTACTTACTCATATATGTTTTCTTAATCACCTAAAGCAGCGAGCATCAATTTCTGTAGGCCATAACCTAGAACGACCTCGTGTAACGTTTAATGTACATAAAATAATCACATCATGTAGTAAATATAATGTTAGGTAACGAAAAGGTACTCAGACCGACTGTATTAAAGAAATGTGTAACGAAATGGAAATATATATGTGTGTTTAAATAACATCAAAATAAGGCGGAACGTTATAAAAGGTCTGCATTTAAAAGTCAGCAACGCACGAGGAAAAAACCTTTGTGAGTATATGCAAGGCCATTCTCCCTCCCACCCTGCCAAGCCTGCCAGATAAGGAAGCTAAGGCCTGTGCCGCGCTCCCTCACCTCCCCCAACCAAGCTGGAGCCGCTTCAGAGAGTCAGAGGCCCCGGTACCGCACCCAAGGCCACAGCCCACCACCTGTGTTATTTACAGCACGGTAATAAACCCACGTTTTGAATCCTCTGATCTACCAGCACCCTCTCGTAAAGTCCACAACCCTCCCCCTAGACCACCCCAAGAACGACCCCCATCACTGGGATAAGACACAGAGACCCATTTATATAATAACTTCTAACGCGGCAGACAGGCATGTACCAGTCGGCTCAGGCCCCAGAACTCAGCCCCTCGACCTAGAATACCGGTCAATAGGACACAGGTAAATCTCACCCCAACCGACAATCACCGGACCTCTCAAGAGGTGCATTCCTCATGTGTTGCGTTTATTGTATAAGACAAACTGCCGAGCGATTTATTGATGAACTTAGATGTCGTGTCTTGAATAACTGCAGTGTGCATGGCCTAGGGCAAACGAGTCAGGAGAGGTATTCATCTTTGTCACAGGCTGCCCCAGCATACCAACACCGCTCGGATGACCTCAAGCTGGCCTGCCAGGCCCAACCCAACCCACGAGGCTGACCAGTGACGTCCTCACGCCAAGACCAACCACGCTGCAGCAACACCTATAGTTAGTCGACGCCACCCAATCCCAATTAACTTGTGCCCCCTATAGTGTGTAGGTTCTGATGACGTTTTTTGTATTAGAAATACGCCTGTCTTTGCTATTGTCAGACAGAGCGCTCTCGGAGGTTGCAGAGTTCTTTGCATGCCCTATTCTGTGGATAAACTCCCACTTACGCTCACCCGCACTCTGTCTTGGTCTTATTCCCACTACGGGAGAGTCCCTTATTGTCTCTCATTGCGGGGAGGATCGTGCTGAAATTGGGGGCGCTTCCTTTCAGGTCCAACAATTGAAAGAGCGAGTGGAGAACCTGCTTGCCAAAAAGGAAGATCTTGCGAACAGGTTGCGCCGTAATATCATCAGGAGAAGGGGCAGACGCATGTGATGGATGTGGACCTGGAAGGTTATGTACAAGAGATCATTAGACAGGTCCTGCATCTCCCAGATTCTACAGCTGTACCTTCGGACCGCACCCATAGAGTGTACTCCCCTCTCCAGAAGGAGAAAGGCCTCCTCCCGGATGTCTTGACTAGGGTCCACCTTTTGAAGACTAAGGAGGAAATAATGAAAGCTACGAGACGCTATTACAGAATTAAATTCCGGGGCTCCTCACTCCATCTCTTCCAGGGCCTGGCTCAACTGCCCCAGGCGAAATGAAGGGATCTCAGATCGGTTATGGTGTGGCTGCAAGAGAAGGAGATCAGGGACATAGGTGGGTGTCATGGTCCATACCCCCAAACTTCAGGTGCAGACCAACATGCCCAGGGCTTTGGGTTCCATGGGGGCCTTAAAGGCCCCAAAGGGTCTCACAGGGGCCTCCTGGACTCGGTCCTGGCGCCATTTGCGCCAGGCTCATACTGCCATCACCAACATGACAAGTTTCAAACCCAGTGAAGCATGTGTAAATTAACCTGAAGCGGGCTGAAGGGACTACGTGCCTAAGAAACTATTTGCTTGGGTGTGGTTGCTGGGACTCCTTTCCCTAAGGACTACTTTCTGAAGACTATATAAGCCACGCCCTTTGTACAGAACACGCTTCACGTTATTCTGCACTCCTGCAGCGTAACGCTCACCGTGTCTGCAAACTCCAGGCCAGACTTCAGATACGCCGTCCAGTTGTCTCGAGCTACCTGCAAGGAAGAAAGAGAGAAAAGAGAGCAGTACAAGACACCTGATTTTCCATCTCTGTATTCCTGGAGTCTCTGTTACTGCTAAGCTGCAAGGGAGAGGACACCAGGTTAGCTGCGCAGACCACGCAAGCTTCATCACTATTCAGCGCAACGCTAATACTTACCAGAAGCCTGCTCAGTCCAGCGGTCCATCGGAGCACCATCACGCGATCGCTGCCCATCATCCGATCGCCGCTCCGGAGCTGCCACATCTGTAGAAACATAAAAGAAGACATCAGGTTAGCCGCGCAGTAGGGAAAGCCTTATTTAGACTTAAAATCTGGCTCAACGCTGCTACTCACCTGGAGACAGCAATTCTTTGCGGACCCGCAATACATCTTCACGCAAACTCTGTTCTGGAGATTCCACACCTGCAGAATGCAAAGAACAGCAGGTTAGTTGTGCAGAGAACAAAACCGTGGAGAAAGAATTTCGCATAGCGCTGGCACAAAACTTACCTTTGGAAGCCAGCTACCATTCCTGAAAAGGACCTCGCTCCATATTAAGCATGAGGGGAACCCTGTAGGAAGGGGCACAGGAGTGGACTTTACAACTTGAACTCTTAAGCAATCAATACCATTGGAAAGATACTTGCCTATTGAGTCACAGTTGTTTGGAACTCTGCAGGATCAGTGAAGTAACTAGATCCTAGAACTACTACGCACCCCTGCATAGAGACGCAGGACGGAGAGCCCGCCATTCACAATAAAAAGGTGAGACATAGCAGAGGGGTGCAAGAGGAGGTCACGGGAAGCGGGAGTTGCCCTTGTCCTTATGGTTGGGTAACATTTGATTTAACATTTTTAGGCAAACCTTCTTTCGTGATGAAGTTAGAGGGGGGCACAAGGAACCACTCATCACCAGAATGTCCAGCTCCGTTCGGCGCCCCCGTGGAGATCAGGTGAGCGTAACAGAACGCGAAGCCTCACACAAACTTCTACCTGGGTGCCATGGAAACCTCAGAGACCGACCAATTAGCTCAGCTTTTGGGGGAACCTAGAGCAGAGGTGCATTCGGCTCGACAACAGACTAACGCTCTAACAAGAGAACTGATTATTGAAAAAGAGGGTACCCATGATTTAGCCCGGCAACTACTTCAAGCCCAGGCTGGCCACACGCCGTTGCCAACAATGGGGGGCTCAGTCCCAACTCAGCCAAGTAATCCAGTGCAAGTGGTCTTTCCGGGAGCCATACCTTTGGCTCCACCAGAACACTTTACGGGGGATCCCAAACGGTTTGCGGTTTTTATGAACGAGTGCCGCCTACACTTCCTATGCAGGCCAGGGGCCTTTCCGAATGATCAAGTAAAAGTGGCTTTTGTTCTTTCATACCTCAGTGGGAGTGCGGCAGACTGGTCCACACCACTGGTTAATCAAGACGACCCCCTTCTTCGAGACTTCCAGGGGTTTCAGCAGAATATGGAGAAGCTGTTTGCCCGGCACTCCCAAGACCAAGCTTTAGATAACAAACTGCTGTCTCTACGTCAAGGGAACCAGGATCTGTTAACTTATATTGCCACCTTTAACATATTAGTGGTGGAAACCAGCTGGCCGGAAGAAAAAAGAATCACGTTATTTCAACGTGGGCTGAGAGGCGAATTGAAAGATGTCTTCGCTCAAGTGGTCAATCCACCCCAACATTGCGCGAAATACATTGACTTAGTGGTACAACTAGATCACAGACTGCAGAATCGGAAAGCTGACCGAGCTAGATTTGAGAATCGAGTGTTTTTGCGTCCGAAAGATAACACCGCCAAGACTACCAACACATCTGAACCCATGCAAATTGAAGGTGTGCGAGGGCCATTATCTAAGTCTGAGAGGGATAAGAGAAGACAACAACAATTGTGTCTATACTGCGACACGGCCGCCCATTTCCTCCGATACTGTCCAGTGAAGCCACCCAAGAAGGCATTCGGGGTTGCCGATAAGGTCAGCGCCGAACCTGAGTCGGAAAACTACTCCGCCCGGCAAGCGTAGAGGTCCGCCTGTCGAGCGAGAAGAAGAATTCCCATACCTCACATCTAGCTTTGCCAATCATCCTCATTAGTCACCAGCACCCGTCTCGTATGCACGCAGTCAGGGTCTCGACAGTGGAGCTATAGGTAACTACATGGATCAAGAATTGGCTTCAAGGATGTGTCTACCTCTTTGCCCAAAGGCAACAACTTATTTGGTCACCACCGTCGATGGAACGGAGATCTCTTTTGGTCCTGTAATGCACTCGACGAAGGAGATGACGCTGTTGTGCCAAGATGGGCATCGAGAAACCATAGTGTTTGACTTAATCAAGGCCCCCCAATTTCAAGTGATTCTGGGTATGCCGTGGTTAGAAACGCATGATAAGAGGTTGACCTTCGCAAACTGTGCTCACACCTGCTATCCAGAAGAATCCCTGAGCAAGACAATTGCTACAGTCACAAGTCCGGCAAATCAGCTACCCCAGGTATATCAGGACTTTCAGGATGTTTTCCAGAAGGACCAAGCCAACACCTTACCACCCCATAGACCATATGATTGCCAGATCGACCTAATCTCTGGAGCTCAGATCCCATGCTGTAGAATCTACACCCTCACGGAACCTGAAAATCTTCAAATAAGAAAATATTTGGATCAGTACCTGGCTAACGGCTTCATTCGTCCATCCAAATCTCCAGCGGCCTCGCCCTTATTCTTCGTCCCCAAGAAGGAAGGAGACCTAAGAACTTGTATCGACTACCGCGCATTAAACCAGGTGACAATAAAAATACGGTACCCCCTGCCTCTAATCCCGGAACTGCTGGACCAAATAAAAGAGGCTCAAATTTACACTAAGTTGGATCTCAGAGGGGCGTACCATCTTGTACGAGTTAAAAAGGGGGACGAATGGAAGCCCGCCTTCCACACTAAGTATGGGCTCTTTGATTATGAAGTGATGCCCTTTGGGCTTTGTAACACCCCAGCAGCGTTTCAATATTTTATGAACGATGTCCTTCGAGAGCTAATCGATGTTTGTGTCGTCGTGCATATTGACGATATCCTGGTGTATTCAGCTTCCAAGCAGGATCATGTTAAACACATCAGCGCCGTACTTGAAAAACTTCCACAACATAAGCTGTATGCTAAATTGGAAAAATGTTTCTTCCATGTTATGGAGGTCGAGTTTCTTGGTTTCGTTCTAACTCCAAGTGGTGTTCATATGGACTCAAGGAAGGTAGATGCTATCCTCAAATGGCCCTCTCCTACTTCAATCAAGGGAGTTCAGAGCATGCTTGGATTTGCAAATTTCTATCGCAGGTTCATCCCAGGCTTTTCGCATTTGCTGCATCCCATCACATCCTTATTACGAAAGAATAAACGCTTTCAATGGTCGAATGAAGCGGAAAAGGCCTTCCAAGACTTAAAAGAAAATTCACTTCAGCTCCAGTTCTGAGACATCCTCGCCCAGATCTCCCGTATGTAGTAGAAATTGATGCTTCCAGTTTGGCGATGGGGGCTGTTCTTTTTCAGAAAGACCCAGAGACAGGTCAACTTCATCCAGTGGCCATTTGTTTGCGAAAATTCACAGCACCAGAACTGAACTATGTTGTAACCGACAAAGAGCTTCTGGCCATCAAGGCAGCATTCAAAGCTTGGCGACATTATCTCCTAGGAGCCAGACACACCATTACTGTAATTACAGATCACCGAAATTTACAATACCTAAAGTTGGCCAAGGCTCAATCCTCTCGTCAGCTCCGATGGGCATTATTTTTTGCAGAATACGATTTCGTGATTACTTATCGACCAAGTTGCCGAAACGGCAAGGCTGATGCACTGTCCCGCATACGGATGGAAGAAGCATACTCAAATCCGGACCCTGTACCCATCATTCCAGGGGGGAGAATCCTCGGAATCACTACCACACTGACCCTGGACGACATCCACAAGGAAATTTCACATCTCCTCGATTCCAAGACCTTACAAGACTGGTCAACCAAAAGCAAACATCATTCAATTACTAATCATTTACCTTATTTCCAAGGACGTCTCTACTTGCCTAGTAAGGAACTTCAAAAGTAGGTCATCTCAAATTACCATGAGTTATTGGTGGAAGGCCACCCTGGAATTGCAAAAACCAAAGCCAAGATCAAGAGACATTTTTGGTGGCCGACATGGCGTAAGGATATCAAACAATTTGTGCTTTCATGTGGCATTTGTGCTCAGAACAAGGCCCAGAAAAAGAAACCATCTGGTCTACTGCAGCCCCTAGATGTTCTACCTACCCCCTGGCATACGTTGTCCCTTGATTTCATCACAGATCTACCTCCCTGTAATGGCTTCAAACCCATACTAGTGGTGGTGGACCTATTTTCCAAAATGGCTGATTTCATTCCGTTAAATGTTTTGCTCTCCGCTTCAATTTTGGCAAAGGAATTCCTAGAACAAATTGTCCGGATACATGGATTTCCCTTCGTCTTAGTCTCAGATCGGCAGTCAGTTCATCTCACAGTTTTGGAGAAAATGTTATCAGTTGGCCCAAATTGACGTAAGACTTTCGACCAGCCACCATCCCCAAACGGATGGATAAACCGAGAGAACCAACCAAACTTTGAAACAATACCTAAGATACATGTTGCATTAAACTGAAAACAACTCGAAGGACATTCCAGCACGGGGCAAACTCCATTCTATACAATATATGGAATGCATCCAAGAACCTCAGAACTCGACCCACCTCAACATCTGGAAATGCCTGCCGTAAGCAGTCTTCACACAACCATCACCCAAGCCTTCAAAAGAGCAACAGAACATTTAAAACAAGCTAAAGAGAGATACAAGAGATTTGCAGATCAACATAGGAGCGAAGCTCCGAAATACCCGGTTGGAGATGAGGTTTGGGTAGCCTCAAGACATATACCACTGAAAGGAACCCACACATTTAATCCCAGATATTTGGGACCATACACCATCAAGGCCATCATCAATCCTGTGACAGTAAAACTGGAGCTACTTCCAAACATGCAAATCAACCCTGTATTCCACGTTTCCCTTTTGAAACCAGTACAACCAGGAACTCGGATAACGAAACCGCCAAGACCCATTTTGGTAGATGGGGAACCAGAATTCGAGGTGAAAGACATTATGGACTCAAAGTGGGTCAAATCAAAACTTTTCTATCTAGTTGACTGGAAAGGCTATGGTCCCCAAGAAAGATCATGGGAACCAAGTGACTATATTGATGCACCACGCCTAGTAAACCGTTTCCATCTAAACTACCCGACCAAACCCGGACCAGTAGGACAAACCACCTTGGGAGGGGCTTTGGGGGGGGGGGGAGTGCTGTCACCGTCGATACCCGCAAACTTCAGGTGCAGACCAACATGCGCAGTGCTTTGGGTTCCATGGGGGCCTTAAAGGCCCCAAAGGGTCTCACAGGGGCCTCCTGGACTCAGTCCTGGCGCCGTTGGCGCCACGCTCATACTGCCATCACCAACATGACAAGTTTCAAACCCAGTGAAGCACGTGTAAACCAATCTGAAGCGGGCTGAAGGGACTACTTGCCTAAGAAACTATTTGCTTGGGTGTGGTTGCTCGGACTACTTTTCCTAAGGACTACTTTCTGAAGACTATATAAGCCACGCCCTTTGTACAGAACACGCTTCGCGTTATTCTGCACTCCTGCAGCGTAACGCTCACCGTGTCTGCAAACTCCAGGCCAGTCTTCAGATACGCCCGTCCAGTTGACTCGAGCTACCTGCCAAGAAGAAAGAGAGAAAAGAGAGCAGAACAAGACACTTACCTGATTTTCCATCTCGGTATTCCTGGAGTCTCTGTTACTGCCGAGCTGCAAGGGAGAGAACACCAGGTTAGCTGTGCAGACCACGCAAGCTACATCGCTATTCAGCGCAACGCTAATACTTACCAGAAGCCTGCTCAGTCCAGAGGTCCATCGGAGCACCATCACGCGATCACCGCCCATCATCCGATCGCCGCTCTGGAGCTGTCGCATCTGTGGAAACATATAAGAAGACATCAGGTTAGCCGCACACTGGGGAAAGCCTCATTTAGACTTAAAATCTTGCGCAACGCCGCTACTCACCCGGAGACAGCAATTCTTCGCGGACCCGCAATAAATCTGCACACAAACTCTGTCCTGGAGATTCCACACCTGCAGAATGCAAAGAACAGCAGGTTAGTTGTGCAGTGAACAAAACTGTGGGGAAAGACTTTCGCATAGCGCTGGCGCAAAACTTAAAGCCAGCTACCATTCCTGAAAACGACCTCGCTCCATATTAAGCACAAGGGGAAATCTGTAGGAAGGGGCACATGAGTGGACTTTCCAACTTGAACTCTTAAGCAATCCATACCATTGGAAAGAGACTTACCTATTGAGTCACAGCTGTTTGTCACTCTGCAGGATCAGTGAAGTAACTAGATCCTAGAACTACTATGTACCCCTGCATAGAGACGCAGGACAGAGAGCCCGCCATTCACAATACAAAGGTGAGACATAGCAGAGGGGTACAAGAGGAGGTCACGGGAAGCGGGAGTTGCCCTCGTCCTTATAGTTGGGTAACATTTGATTTAAAATGTTTAGGGAAACCTGCTTTCGTGACGAAGTCAAAGGGGGGGCACAAGGAACCACTCATCACAGGAACATCCAGCTCCGTTCAGCGCCCCCGTGGAGATCAGGTGAGCGTAACAGTGGGCCTTCCCCTTTCGATTGATTTTTTAATATGAAAGTCAACAATATTCTATTGTGAAGGAAAAGGAAGTGAGACATATGCTGGGCCTGGCGGGCTCGAGCCAGAGCGAAAGCTTCGAATTGGGACAATTCCTGGGGAAGGGGAGGAGAAGACCTTGAGGATGGCAGCTCAGAGGAGAAATGGGACAGCTCCAGGGGGGAGCCATCCGCTGCAGTAGAAATTGAGGTTACCTGAGGGAGGGGGTGGCAACTGAATGAGGAGCCGAAGATGGGGAACTGAATAGGCAGGGGGGGTAGATCCATGTTGTGGGGAGGAATGCCCAAAGGCCCTGGGGAAAATTGCAAATTGAGGGGTGCACCCATGATCAATTTGGAGAGTGGAGCACGGGGTTTGGAGGGAGGCTGCTTAGAGCCATTTGAGGTAAATAGTTTGGAAAGGGGAAGGTCACCGCTGGGAGGGAGAAGCCTCAGATGGGGGATGACCCAGCAATGTTACTTAATGTTAACAGAGTTGTAGTAATGTTCAGGTTGAAGTTACGCATTTTAAGTTTTTACATTTTTTTTTTTTCAAATTGAATTTTATTGGGTTTTTACATCAAAAGTGAACAGTCAGGTGAATACATAACTGAGCAAACTTGGTTATATCACAAGATCATCGCGATCTACTTCAATAACAAACCGATAGTAACATACATGTCTACTCTCGATGGATGTATAGTACGAACCCTCGCCCCCCCCCATGTCCAATCTTTGACGACTTCCGGATATCGGCGTTAACTGTAATTGTCTTAGGTGGCGGTGTGACGTTGATCTCTGTCGGTGTCATAGGTTCTATGCGAAGGTTGTGACAGGGATGGCTATTAAGCAGTACGTAGATCGCTATTCGGTTTACGGATATGGGCCGTTGAGTGGCGTTATGGTTAGAGCTGTGAGTTGGTATCGGCCGTACTTGTAATATATTGTTCAGTGAAGTCCATCCAGGCTTCCTCCTGCCCGGCGGCCTTATCATGGAGGGCCGCGGTTATTTTCTCCATTGTATATATATTTATAGCGATTTGCAGCCAGTCTTTTTTGTCAGGTAGGCGCGGGGACTTCCATTTGATGACTAGGGCAGCTCTTGCCGCAAACAGGAGGGGAGATATCAATCCTTTTACGTGTACCACTCTGTCTTCTTCTTCTTCAAGGCCAAATAAGATCAGGAGAGGGGATAGGACTCATTCTATGCCATCTAATTGCTTAATCCATCCCAGGACCTCTTGCCAAAAGATGTGTACCTTTGGGCACTTCCACCACATGTGCCAGTAATCAGCGTCCATGTCGCAGTGTCTCCAGCATTTTGGGCTAGATGTTTGAAACATTTTCGAGAGTCTGCAAGGATCATACTGCCAGCGTTGGAGCAGTTTCAGAGCATGTAATTTGTATTGGGTCGCGATTGAGACTTTGGCTGGTGTTTCGCAGATTTTGTCCCAGGTGTGTTGTTCAAATTCTCTGTTAAAGTCCTTTTCCCATCGCTCTTTGAGGCGAAGACTTGGAGTTTGATCTTTGGTGATGAGGGCCTTGTACATGCGCGCTATTAAACCTTTCGATGAGTTGGTCGTGTCCAGTATCGATTCGAACGGTGTCAGCTCTCGTCGTGTGGTTTCCTTCCATTCCTTCCTTGACATGACCCCTTTTAATCGTAGATACAAGAAGATTGGAATTGGATGGATTTGAAGGGCCTCCTCCAGTTCTGAGGTCGAGATGAAGTTCCCGTTTCTCCACAGTTGGCCTACTCTCTCCAGGCCGGCATCAAACCAGGTCTGGTATCTGCCGTGTTCGGGGATTTCCTCTCGGATCCCGGGGGACCAGAGATGACTTAGTGGAGAAGGCCATGTCGTGATTCCGGTCATCCCTTTCCCCTTCCTCCAGATGTTCCACATGGTGCCCAGTATTGGGTGGTCACGTAAGCGTTTCGTGAGTTTTGCTCTGGGCACCCATAGCCACTCTGCAAGGGTAACATGGAGCAGGACATCATTATCTAGTTGGACCCATTGGAGGTTCTTTCTATTGCGCAGGTGTGGGACCAGGATCCTAAGTTGGGTCGCCTGCTAATATCGTTCGATGTCCGGGAGGCCCACTCCGCCCATCTTGGGAGTATCAGGATATCATATGGTATCCGGGGTTTCTTTCCGTCCCACAAGAATTCCAGTATGGCTTTCTTGGTCTGTTTGAAGAAGTGGTCCGGGATTGCGATGGGGAGGACCTGGAAGGGATATAGGAAGAGTGGGAGGGTCACCATCTTAATTGCGTTCAAGCGGCCTATCCAGGAAATGGTAAGGGTTTTCCATTTTGCGAGATCCGTTTTGAGAGCGCTTAGGAGTTGCGGGAAGTTTGCCTCATAGAGTTGAGTTAGATCTCTTGTTCAGTTGATTCCCAGGTATCGTAATGTGGGGCCTCTGACAATCCGGCCAAGGCGTTCGAGGTCATGTTGCTGCTCCGGAGATTGGTCATGGAGCGGGAAGAGAGTGGATTTGGATTTATTTATCTTAAAGCCGGAGAGTGCCCCATATTCTTCAATGAGGCGTATCGCCCTTGGGATTGACGAGAGTGGATTTAGCACGTGGAGCAAGATGTCGTCTGCATACAAGGCTAGTTTGTATTCTCTGCCATTCACCTGCATTCCTTCAACGGCGGTGTCTGCTCGGAGGGCTCGGGCCAGGGTTTCTAGTGAGAGCGCAAAGAGAATCACAGAGAGGGGCCAGCCTTGTCTCGTTCCTCTCCTGAGAGGAAACCAGTGGGAGTACTCGGCGTTCACCGCTACATCGGCTCTTGGAGCTGTATAGACTGCCTTGATTGCTCATCGGAGAATGGGTCCCAGGCCTATTTGTTTTAGCGTGGCCTCTAAGAAGTGCCATTCGACTCTGTCGAATGCTTTCTCTGCATCGATCGAAAACAGTGCTGGTGCGTTTGGGAGGTTTCTGGCCTCATGTATGAGGTGGAGGGTCTTGCAGTTGGAGTCTGCACCTTGTCTACCTAGGATGATGCCTACTTGGACGTTGTGAATTATTGTGGGCATGTGTGCCTCGAGCCTCGCAGTGAGCACCCTTGTATAAATCTTGGCATCAATATTCAGGAGCGATATTGGGCGGTAGGAGGCGCATTGCTTGGGGTCCTTTCCTTCTTTGGTGATCACCGTTATTAGGGCTTCAGAGAAGGAGTCGGGTGCCACACCAGTGCTGAGGATGTTGTTAAAGAGGACCACCATAAACGGGAGGAGTGCATTCTGGAAAGTTTTGTAGAACCCTGCGGTGTATCCATCGTTCCCCGGTGCTTTCCCCATCGGAAGTCTTTTAATTGCGTCTGTTATTTCTTCTCCCGTGATAGGAGTTTGCATGGCTTGCGTTGTTTTCAATGGGAGGGTCGGCATGGCTACTTTGGTCAGATCATCTGTTATCGCCTCTGGGTATGGTGTATCTTGTGAAGTGTAAAGTCTCTCATAGAAATTGGCGAAGGATTCAGGGATACTGGCGGGACGATGGTCTGGGAGTGCATCTGTATTGTGCACCGTTGGAACTCATCGTTCACAGCGTTGGCCTCGGAGTCTTGCAGCGAGTAACGCCCCTGCTTTGTTCCCATGCTCGTAGTGCTTTTGCTTCAGGCATTGAAGTCTGTGAATAATGCTATTTGTTTCCAGCTGCTGTAGTTCTCTTTTGGAGTTAGCTTGTTCGATCTTCTGCGGTCTTTCGGGGTCCGCTGATTGAGCTGCGAGATCAAGTTGGGCGATTTCATTTCGCAATCTGTTTTCTATGAGCAGGCGTTCTCGTTTTTTCGCTGCTCCCTCCCTAATGAGAAGTCCCCTCCATGTGGCTTTACCTGCCTCCCATACTGTGTTGATGGGAGTTTCACCTACGTTGTTTTGCTCGAAGTATTGAGTGATGTCCAACTCCAGCTGCTCTCGAAAGACTGTGTCGTTGAAAAGCGTTTCGTTGCATCGCCATTTGGAACTCCGCCAAGGGAGAGCGATCTGATCTATAGTGACCACCACCATGTCATGGTCCGACCAAGTAATGAGCGATATGGTAGCTGTCGTCATTGCTGGGGCTATTGCTGCGGTTATGTAAACGTAGTCAATTCTAGAGAACGTGGCATGAGGCGTGGAGTAGAAGGTGAAGGCTGTTCGGGTTGGATTCATGCATCTCCAGGCATCCGTGAGATTGTAGGCGTTCATCATATCTACAATCCGGGAGTGTCCGGTCCCCTATGAAGGGGTTGTGGACGGGGTGCCTGCTTGTCTGTCCATGTCGGGTCTATCCACGTGTTGAGGTCACCTCCTATTATTACTTCACCCTCTGCCTCATTCATGACCTTGGGGATTGCCTGTTGAAGGAACCGGGACTGTCCGGTATTAGGCGCGTGTATAGACGCGAGTGTGATGATGGTGTCCTGTATCTTGCCAACTAGCACCAGCATCCTACCGCTCACATCTGACCAGGACCTCAAGAGCTCAAATCGAATTGATTTACTGACGAGAACACCAACCCCGGTTTTTTTAAGTGGGCCGGAGCCCCAATATTCAGTGCCCCATTTGGGGTGGAGTACCCTCCTCTCCTCTCCATTACTATATCGAGTTTCTTGCAGAAAGAGTATATCTAGATTGGCCCTCTTGAACTCTCGGGAAACTAGCGATCTTTTGGTAGGGGAATTTAGCCCCTTAACATTTAGCGTGCCAATTCTGAGTGTGCCATGCCTGTCACCTGATTCGTCATGTCCACCAATGAGTGGTGAGTCTTGTGAGTTTGTTGGTCACACCGCCTGTGTACGTATCACAAATCGCCGCAGAGGAAGTCTTTTGATGGTTGTCCCACATCCAATGGGACTTCAGAAGCTTTTTGATTCCCACTCTCCTCCCCCTTCCTGGGCATTGAACTCAATACCCGTTGTCGGCCGTTCCAATTTCCAGCACAACATTTCCCCTACAAGGAACTGCAACCTGGATTGATGGCGTCTGAGGCGAGCCAGGTGCTTGCAACAGGCTTACTATCGGACCACCCGTGAGGGTCGTAACCACACGACCCCCAGCACGAATATCATCTCACCAACAGTTTGAGCCCCCCCATTCTTAAAATGTCAACTCGAATTACAATTTACCACACAACAACTATTATCACTTAGTAATGAATGTAGTGATACATGCGATTTCGGGTTCCCTTGCGGCCAGTCGATCATCTGTCCCGGGTCTGGAGACAAATTCGTCACGGGCCAGCTCTGGTGGCTGTGATGTGCCGGTTTCCAACGTGACGGAGGGACTCCGGGACCATGATTCCTGAATAGGCCGCGCCGGGTCAGAAGATATGTGCCTGCCACTTCATTTGGCATTTTCATGCGTGTCGTTGGGTCGTCTGTATTTTCTAGCTCCTCTGACCTTCTTCCGTCTCGGGCCTCGGGGTCCCTGCTGCGCTCCCTCTCGTGATGATTCGTCTTGTGACCCCTCTTTGGGGCCGGTGTCGAGGAGATCCGCGATGCAATCGCAAATCTCTTCTTCGGAGCAGAGTATTATCTTCCTGCTGCCATGTTCGAACGTTAGGGAGAAGGGATAACCCCATCTATATCTTGTGCCCTGGTCTTTGAGCCATCTGGTTAGCGGTCCACACAGGCGACGCAGGGCTAAGGTGAGTGAGGATAGGTCCTGGAAGATGGTTATTTGGGCTCCACCAAGGGTGAGGGTGTCGCCTGATCTGGCTTTAGTGAGAATCCTCATTCTGTCTTGATATCTATGAAATCTGGCGAGGACTGATCTCGGACCCCCTGGTGGGCCTCCCGCTCTGTGTATTCTTTCGATTGTGGGTTCGTCGATATTCTCATCTGCGGTTAGGATTCTAATGATGTCATGTATCGTGTGTTTGAGGTCCTCCTCTGTTTCTCCCCCCCGTTCTGGAATCCCAAAAAATCGCAGGTTATTACGCCTCTCCCTGTTTTCTAAATCGTCTATCTTCAGCCGGATGTCTTCTTCTCGTTTCTCTATATTGCGCCTGCGGAGGTCCAGCTGGGTTTCTAGTGTGTCAATTGAGGCTTGGTTGTTCTCAACACTTTCGAGTCTCTCCTCAATATTGTCCACCGTCTGGGTCATTTTGTCGATCTTGCCACCCAAGTTGGCGCCCATGTTTCTGATTTTGCTGAGGAGGGCAGCTATGTCCCCTTTGGTAGCCGCTGCCTCTGTTTCGGAGAGATCCGCTGACATTGTGCGGGCAGTTCTAGGTTCGGGGTGCGGAGGGGTATAGGCGTATTTGGCTAGTTTGGATTTGGTGCTCATGCGGTGTGTAGGTGCGAAGAGGCACTCGCCCCTGGAGCAGGGGCACTACCCTCAACACCAAGTCAATGAGCCAGTACTGGAGTGCATTGCAGGGCAATCTCTGGAGAGTCCTGGGTAATGAGAGTCCAGCGTTGGGAGGAGGCACACGCCCTGGGGTCAGGGGCTCTACCCTCTGGATGCGTCACCTTGTGTTCATTTCAGTTCCGTGCAGACCTCAGGTTCAGTGCGGGTTCCATAATGTGCCGGAGTGAATGCGGATTGACTCGTGGACCTTGTTGGGTTTGCGTGGACGGGGGTCTCAGATCAGGAGGCTTGGGTCCCAGGAGTGTCACTTGGAAGGTGTACAGAGGAGGGCACATGGCCCACGGGTGAGGGCCCAACCCTCTGTGCGGGTTCAGTGTCGGGAGTTTGGAGGACGAGTTGAATAGGGGAGGCCTAGCTGGCATCCAAATCCAGATCCAATGGCCAGAGGCGTTGGGTGCGATCCTCTTGGTCAGGGTGTGCGTTACGTGGCTTGCCCAGTCGACGGAATGGGGCTGGTGACACCGTACAGAGTCCCACGAGGGACGAGGGATATTCTCCAGGAAATGGCGGGAGCAGCCTCCCCAGGCAGATGACTGGGGTTACGCCACACACTCTCTCTCGTGAGGGGCCACTGTGCATGCGCGTAAGGTCGAGGTTGGGCAGGCCTCTCGGGGAGCAGGCACAGCGTCTGTAATGGGCTAGTGCGTCGGTGTATGGGGAGGGGAGCACTCTTATGGACGGGGGACTCAGGCGGTGCCAGGCATGACGGAGTTGCCGCGTGGATCGCGGAACGGGAAGGGCCGCCTCCTCCTCTGGGGTCGTGCGGTCTCCTCGCTCCACGAGGGCCTGGGGGCTGCGGGGTGAGGTGGGAACTGCCTTGGGGGCCCGCTGCGCGACTCCGTAGTTCCGCGGGAAAGCGGAGGGCGGAGCCAGCAGTCCCAGGCTTCGCAGGTCCCAGTGCCCGTCGTGAAGTCGTGCTGAGGGCCTGGAGGGAGAGGCGCGATCCCGGAGGCTGTAGTCGGGCTACAGAACTCCGATTTTCACCAGATTTTCGCTCAGCATGTGGGGGTCCGGTTCCCCTGTCCCATGGATCCGTTGTTATGCGGTGGGGGGCCAAAAGTGGGGGCTCAAGCCACTTTTGAGGGTTGCAGGTCGGAGCTCACACGGAGGAAGACCGCATCCGTGCGCCCCCTGGCGGCCAACATAAGTTTTTACTTTTTGCTATGTTTGGACCACATTGAAGTGAAGTCGGTTGTGTTTTTTCTCTGATGGGAAGGTGAATGCTGTGGATGGGATCACGGAGGTGGGATGAATGTGGGCGGGTGAGGAGGGTGGGGTCTGGAGCTGGAATGGCGACATGGGGCTGGGGGGGGGGGCAGATCCTACTCTTGAGCCATGGGTGAATTACATGTGGTAATACTAAATGTGCAGGGCCTGAACTCTCCCACTAAGAGGAAATCAGTCTTCCACAGGTTATTGGAAATGAATACAGGGGTGGCGCTCTTACAGAAGACCCTTCTTATACCATCTGATGAAAAGCGTATGTGGCATAGGCTCTACCTAGGCCAGTTTTTTGCCTCAGGTGGAGTGACGAGGAGAGGGGTGGTGGTCCTACTTCACAACAGTGTTAAGTTCCAAAAGAGAGCAGTATATAGAGACACAGAGGGTTGGCTTCCCATGGTAAAAGGTCTCTTCAATAACAGACTTCTTACTATGGTATCTCTCTAAACTCCCAATGACAGTCAGGATGTGTTCTTTCAGTGATCCCGGAGACACTTGGTAAACTTTGCTGAAGGGGAATTGATAATGCGAGTGGATTTCAACGCCATACTAGATCTCACACTGGATAGGTCCTCCCCAGTCACCAGGGTGCACCAAATAAACCAGCAGGCACTGGGGCAGCTGCTGAGAGACCCGGGGATAGTAGAAACGTGAAGGCTTTTCAATGGGACAGGTAGTGGGTACACATATTATTCAGATGTGAACAGAAGCTTCTCAAAAATTGATATGCTGCTAGTCTTGACTTCGCTAATACCTTTGGTTGTAGGGGTGGAGATCGGTAGCAGAATCCTGTCTGACCATGCGCCAATCACAGTCACGATACCTGATATAAGGCCTCTCATGGAGGAAAGGAAACCTTGGGTGCTAAATGAACTTACACTAGGGGACCCGGTCATTAGGCAGGAAATAGTAGACGTTCTTCTTAATTACTTTAACTAGAATCGCAATGGGGAAATGACTTGGGAAACCACTTGGGACACGTGTAAAGCCGTCATGAGAGTGGAATTCATCAGTAAGACCACAAGATATTTGTATTTATTTGTATTTGTATTTATTATTCTAATATAGCGCTTTACTCCAAAGCGCTATACAGTTAACAACATGAATACATAGAACATGATAACAGTAGAAGCAATTTAAAAAATGTGAATCAAACCAGTAAAACAGTATGTAGAACAATTAGCGTGTGAGGTAAAAAGAAGGCGGTGAAGGGGAAGGAAATGAAGAAGGAGAGAGAATTAATGGGGAATAGAGTGAGGAAGCAAGAGGAGGGAAGGACGTAGGAGAGAAAGTGACAGGTATATTGGAGGGCCAAAGAAATACAATGGGTGGAGTTAGAGGAGAAGGTTAGGCTCTGTGAGGAGAACCACCTAAAAACTCATTTGTTAAGGACCTGTAGGGAGTTGGGGATCCCTTGGAGCCAATTTGAAGTGATTCTGGCTGCCCGCTAGGCCAAAACGATCCTCAATACCAGACAGATGTATTATACAAAGGGGAATAAAGTGAGATGGCTATTGGCAGCAGAATCGCGTAAGCATAGATCAAGAAATTACATAACCACACTAAAGGACCTGACAGGGGTAGCCAGATCCTGAGGGGTAGAGAAACAGAAGGTGGTGGACTCCTATTTTGAGG